>NC_080785.1:136697255-137391422 GCF_028018385.1 Neofelis nebulosa | reverse complement strand
ATATTATATATTATATTATTTTTAGGTATCTTTCTAAGTCATCTCAAATTTCCTTTATACCATAATATTACTTCTTGTCCACGTAACTCTTTAAATCACATTATAGGTATCAATTTCTCTTTACTAAAATGTAAGACTTTGAGGACAAAAACTGGGGTATTCATCTTTATATTCCCATAGCAAACCTTAGATGATCAATAAATATTTTTGAATGAATAAATGAAAGAATAGAGGGGAAAATTCTGCCCTATAATAGATACAGAAGTCCACTTACTCTTAGCCATATCACATAGGTTCGATCAATTCTGTCAATGTAACTGATGCTTACATGTTGGTTATGCTAAAGGAAAAAAAGATTGAAAGCAGCTATTTCAGTGATGAATCACTTACCATAGGATCCATAACTGCCTTGACATTCTTTAGCTAACATCTATTAGCTAAAATTTCCCAAAAGATCTTAATCACAACACAAAAGAAATCTGTTCAGGTTTCCAAAGTCGGATACTACAGTATAAGCTGTCTTCCGGCTGAGGGTACTTAGGAACTATGAGGGCATGCTTTGAAGAACTGTGAGCAGCTCTCAAGACTTCATGACTTCTCAAAACCAAAGAGCCAGAGCCCGATAATCCTCAGTCCATCATCGCTCTTTAACGATGCCGTGGAATCAATACGGTGAGCATTTCACTTACCATAATGGGACTCCCTTTCTCAGTAGCTTACTGTCTTCCAATTTTATTTAGCATTTGCTAAATTGGTGAAAACCAGAAGACAACTATATCCAGAACAATGAGCATATACTTCCATGGGCTAATGAGAGTCATTTGCTAGAATTTCAATAGAGACAATCTTGTAATTACCGTTATAAAAATTCGTAATAATAATGATAAGTAATTTGCTAACCAGCAAGGGTGAAATCACTCAACACTCAAACTTGACACATATTCTCAGCCAGGATTATAGGCTCAACTTTTCAGCTGTTTGGGATTCCAAAACTTCTCGTGCCACTTTGAAGAAATTAGCTTGAGGATTGGGGAAATTTGATTCAAAATGAGTCACAAAATCCCAGACTCTCAGAAAGTCAGAGCTAAGAAAATGATCTACATTCAATCTCGATAGAAGAGGTTAATATGCAGAGACATAAAAATATGTTCAAGATAAACTGTCAAATTGAAAACAATAAGTTGCAGGACAATACATAAGTATCGATTTTTCATAAGCAACCGCCAAAAATGAAACGAAATATGTTTTCTGGAAAATATGTATTCTCCAAAATAAAAAGAAATAGAAGATACATATTCTGAGTATAAATCTAGAGGAAAGTACTTTACAATATTAACGGTGATTATTTCACTGCATTTATGTAGTGATTATAAAAACAGGACCTAGGGGCGCCTGGGTGGCGCAGTCGGTTAAGCGTCCGACTTCAGCCAGGTCACGATCTCGCGGTCCGTGAGTTCGAGCCCCGCGTCAGGCTCTGGGCCGATGGCTCGGAGCCTGGAGCCTGTTTCCGATTCTGTGTCTCCCTCTCTCTCTGCCCCTCCCCCGTTCATGCTCTGTCTCTCTCTGTCCCAAAAATAAATTAAAAATGTTGAAAAAAAAAAAATTAAAAAAAAAAAAAAACTTTAAAAAATAAAAATAAAAATAAAAATAAAAACAGGACCTATTATTCCCCCTTCCTGTGGGTATGCCGCCTGCAATGTGATTTTGCAACTCCTCCAACCAAAATGTGGATCAGTTTCTCCTTCCCCTGAATCTTGGCTGGCATTGTGACTTGCTCTGGCCAACAGAAGCAGCAGGAGGAAAGTTCTGACAGTGAAAAACCTAGGCCTCAGAAGGCTCCCACTTGCTCTTTTAGGCCCTGCTCAGCCACTACGAGAATAAGCCCCAGACCAGCCCGCTGTGTGATAAGAGAAACAGCCCAAACACACCACTGCCCTGCCTGACAGCCAGCCTCACCAGATTTACAGATGAGGCTATGTGAGTACACCAGCTGACCTTAGACACGTAAGCAACCTCCAGAGGGATCCCCTAAGTTCGGGTCACGTCGGCAGAACAAACTCAACATTTGAGTCATGACTAATAACAAACGCTATTTCAAGCCACTGGATTTGAATACAATTGGTTATACAGCAACACTTAATGGATAAACGTGGACACGACCTAATAAACCTCTCCTATATCATAAGAACTTTACAATGAGCATATACTGCTTTTTTTTCCACACATTCTTTTTTTAATCAAATGGCAAAATAAAGTTTTTGTTTTCTTTTAAGGAGCTGGCCCTTTAAAGAAAAGAAAGTTGAGGCCCTGAAGGAGAAACGCCCACCCAGTAAGTTAGGAACTCTGGCTGCAAATGACAGAAACCTAATTCAGAGCTTAAGCAAATCAGCCAACATCCTGATGCCCAGGCCCCTGAGGTCCTGAGTGGGGTACTTCTGGATTCAGGAATGTATGAGTCTAGGTGATCACACCCTATTTATCTGGGATATGTTTTTCTCTTCTTGCACATCTCTTCTCTTCTGGTTTGGCTTCATTCTCAGGCAGGTGATCCACAGAGTGAGAAGGCAGCCATCTGTAAGTTTAGTAGCCTCCCATGGAAAAGAGAATTCTTCTTCCTTAAAACTTATAGCAGGGTCTCAGGACTCACTCTGATTAGCCCAGTTTGGGTCACAGGACCATCTCTCATTCAAACACCGTTGTTCTTAATGGTCAGGTCTATTCATATTCCATCCCTCAGTTAGGGATGTGCATTAAATGGAGAAGGGTCAGTTACTCATGATAAATGGGTTTCTGCTACCCTCAGGGGAAAGTGGGAGGCACCTGTGTGGCTCAGTCGTTAAGCATCTGATGTCAGCTCAGGTCATGATCTCACAGCTCATGAGTTTGAGCCCCAAATCAGGTTGAGTTTGAGCTCCACTTTGGGTGAGCTCAAGCCCCAAACTTTGAGTAAGCCCTGCTTCTCTCTCTCTCCCTCTCGCCCACTCTCCCCTTATTCAATAGCACTCTCGCTCTCAAAAAAAAAAAAAAAGGAGAAAGTGGGAGTTTGGCAGAGAGAAAAAAAAAACAGACACAACACTCAGAGGCATACAGCTACTAAGTAGCCAAGTTGGCACTAATCTCCAAGTCTTTGGACTCCTAGCACAGCACTGGAAAATGCCATTCCTTATCCTGCCGTTATATGGTATAAGCATCTCTGCCCTCACACGCTTCCTCAAGCTGGCAAGCAGTCTAAAAAGACTACGAAATGTTCTGCTGCTGTGAAACAGCATGACAAAATTCGTGTTTTTACAAATTAAAGTGAAGTAACCACCTTGTCACCACCACTATCTGCCTATATACCTCTTATCAAGCATAGGCGTGAAAGCAACACAGACACCCTAAAGAGGGGTTAAATTCAATTACCATCTCACAACCTGTTTGGCAAAGCTTCCCAAGTAGAGTGGAAAAGATGCCTTATCACAGCAGACACAAGGGGAGGCCATGATTTGAACTGTGGGATAAACTGAGTTCCTGAAAATAAAAGCTCTGGAGGGGTTTTACGATGGTAACTGTCATGCCCTTCTCCTACGGTTTCAAAATATTTACGTATTGTCACATTTGCCACAACCTCTCACAGCAGAGCCCCCTGACTCACTTTAAAGTAAAAGAAAATTAAGACCCAGAGAGAGAAACCAACACGTTCAGGGTCACTGTTTAATTAGGTGTGTGTCAGCCGTGACCATCCAGGAGTGGAAAAGAATCTGACCTGCAAAGTGGGAGGTGGAGACATTTTTCTTCCACATTTTGACATCACATAGACAGTGTTGGTACATACTGGAAAATATTTGTTCTCACCATCCCCAAATAAAATGCCCTCCTCCTATGATACACTTGGCAATTAATCACGGACTGCCTTCTGGCATTTCTTCTTTGGTTATTTTGGACTAGGAATTAATCTTTATACTTTGCTTTATCTCCTGTTTGCCATGTCTCCCAATTAGATACAGTGCCTTAGGGGCAAGGACTCTCTATTAAGCCAGCAAAGATGAGTAGATGGCTCCCTGTGTGCATCTCCAATCAATTGCTGGTAACTAGTGGGGTGTTGGGATGTTTGATGCCAGGACTCTGTGGGAAAGAGGGCTGAGGTTGTTGGTAATGTTTCATATGGTGGGAGGGGGCGGGTGACTCCAAATCGACCAGACACTTGCTACCTTTGCAACCCCAGGGCCCAGCTTCCCTCTCATTTGACCCCAAAGCTGCATGTCTTTCACAAAACATTGATCTGTATTCTTTATGTAACATTCAAACCTTTGTACAGGAGTGGATACATGAATGTTAGGCAAGTACCCAAGGTAGAGACGGACAGTCTTTAAAAAATCTGCTTTCTGATCCGAAAGTTATGCGCTTTGTGTAGTGAGTTTGGAAAACAAAGGGGAAATTACAATAAATTTAATAAGATAAACAAAAATGACCATCATTATTTATTTTTCAATTTGGATTCCTCCCCATGATATTGCGATTTATAAGAAACACAGGAGCCCCCCTGACACGCAAGGACTACATTGTGAGACTCCCAGGGGATGCCTGAAACTGTAGATAGTACCAAACCCCATATATAATATGTTTTTTTCCTATACACACATACCTATGATAAAGTTTAACTTATAAATGAGGCACAGCAAGAGATTAACAATACGAACTAAAAATGGAACAATTATAACAATACACCGTAATAAAAAATGATGCGGTCCTTCTCAAAATATCTTATTGTACTGTACTCACCCTTCTTGCGACCACAGGAGAAGGTAAAATGCCCACACGACGAGACGGAGCGAAGTGAAATGACAGACGCAACGGGACGTATGTAAGTAACATTAGTTTCTGTTGACCTGCTGACGATTCGTCAGAAGGACGATCACGCTAGGCTTCTATTCACCTTCCGACGATTCGTCACAAAGAGTATGGTCTGCTTCCAAACCCTCTGTCGACCACAGGTAACTAAAACTATGGAAAGGGAAACCTCGGATAAGGGGGGCACTGCTTGGATATATTTGGTCCCTGTCCTATTTCTGGCACCTCTCCTAAAATCCTTGAAATCTCCTATGATAAGAGCCACGGAAGTGTCTTTTGTTATGTTAATGAGGTGACTTTTGCAAAGACCCTAGGTAACTCAAGGACCTGGGCTGGTTGCCCTGGGGAATCAACCCTGTGATCAGAGGGTTGGAACTTTCAGTCTCACCCCGTGATCTTCGTGATCTTCGGGAAGGAGAGAGGGTCTGGAGATTTGATCAATAACCAATGACCAATGAATGATTCAATTAATCATGCCCAAGTAATGAAACCTGCATGAAAAAAAAAAAAAAAAAAAGAATGAGGTTCAGAGAACTTCCAGGTTGGTAAACACTTGGAGGTAAGGGAGAGTGCTGTGCCTGGAAAGGGCGTGTAAGCTCCCGTTCTTTCCCCGTGCCTTGCCCTATGCATCTCTTCCATCTAGCTGTTCCGGAGTCACATCTTTGTATAAGAAACTGGTGATCTAGTAAATAACATGTTTCTTTGAGTTCTGTGAGCTGTTCTAGAGGATTAATCAAACCTGAGGAGGTCACGGGAACTTCCAATCTGCAGCAGCTCTGTCAGCAGCACAGGTGACAACCTAGGCTTGTGATTGGCATCTGAAGGGAGCAGGGAGGTCCTGAAGGACTTCAACTGTGGAATCTGATGCTCTCTCCAGGTAGACAGTATCAGAATTGAATTGAATTGAATTGTAGGATACCCAGCTGATGTCTATAGCATTGCTTGTTGTTGGTTTGAGAAAGCTCCCCACCTACCCCCACCACACACACACACACACACACACACACACACACACACAGACTGGAATTGGATTTAGGAACACAAAAGACTCCCAAATTTGGTTCGGGCTAGTTATATTTTGGGGTTGATTTCATCACTTAGCATTGAATCTTGAAATTTTTTTTCTTAAATGTTTATTATTTTTTAATTTTTTTAACGTTTTTATTTATTTTTGAGACAAAGAGAGACAGAGCATGAACAGGGGAGGGGCAGAGAGAGAGGGAGACACAGAATCTGAAACAGGCTCCAGGCTCTGAGCTGTCAGCACAGAGCCCGACACGGGGCTCGAACTCCCAGACCGTGAGATCATGACCTGAGCCAAAGTCGGATGCTTAACCGACTGAGCCACCCAGGTGCCCCCAAATGTTACTTTTTGAGAGAGAGCGTGAGTAGGTGAGGGGCAGTGAGAGGGGGCAGAGGATCTGAACAGGCTCTGTGCTGACAGCAGCTAGCCTGATGCGAGGTTCTCAAGAACGCTGAGATCATGACCTGGGCTAAAGCTGGATACTCTACTGACTGAGCCACCCAGGTGCCCCAAATCTTAAATATTTTAAATGTAATCATTCTAACAGAAAATTTCATTTACTACAAATATTCCTTCATGTCAATTTCCACATGTTGATCTCCAATTTATGTGAGGCTCTATTTATATTAAAGTATGTTGGTTTTGATTATTTACATAACTATTTATAACTTTCTTCAGAGCAGTGGGACATCTCCCTGCATTGTTACAATTAAATGAAACGTTTTTAGGGGGTCAGCTTCCAAATCGGAAAACATCCTGAATTCAAACCCAGCAAAGATAAGAGTCGGGCTTTCCTATAATGTTGGAAAAACACATGATCTTATAAGAAGAGGAGAATAATAATTAGGCTAATGTTTATCTATTCAAAGATAGTCTGGAAGCAAATTATACCTTTTTTAAACAGAATTATGAATGTGCACTAAAGCCATCTCTCTTTTTTCCCCCTTGTCTCTCAAGTCTTCATATCCTTTTTTAAAAAAATTTTAAGTGAATTATAGTTGACATATAATATTATGTTAGTTTCAGGTGAATGGCATACTGATTCAACATTTATATACACTATGAAATGCCCACAAGGATGAATTGTACTTACCATTTCTCACCATACAGTTATTGCAATATTATTGATTATATGCCCTGTGCTGTATTTTTCATCCCCACTGTCTTTGATATTTCACTTAGCATAATGCCCTTTAGTTTCATCCATGTTGTCAGGAATGGCAAGATTTCATTATTTTTATGGCTGAGTATATATATACATATATATACATATATATATATATGTATATATATTCCATTGTATATATATATATATATATATATATATATATATATACCACATCTTCTTTTTCCGTTCACCTATCGATAGGCACATAAGTGGTTTCCATAGCTTGGCTATTAGAAATAATATTGCAATAAATATAGGAGTGCATATAGCTTCTTAATGTTGTCCTTTTTTTTCCCCAGGTAAACACCCAGAAGTGGAATTACTGGATCCTCTGGTATTTCTATTTTTAGTTTTTTTTAGAAACTTCATACTGTTTTCCAGAGTGGCTACACCCATTCACACTCCCACTGACAGTGCACAGTGTTCCCTTTTTTCCACATCTTCTCTAACCCTTGTTGTTTCTTGTCATTTTGATATTAGCCATTCTTTAGAGTCTCCACATCCTTGAAGCCAGGGGGAAAAGAGTCATACTATCAGCAGAGAATTTCATTAATCTCATGGCAGGTAACACAGTCTTCACGTTTCATTTAGGGAATGTTACCCAGAAGCTGTCTCTGGGGATAAGATTAGGGAGAAAGAAGAGATGGCAAGAGCTGGAACATTCTAGCAATTATCCTAGGTATGTCACTTGCAGGCTTCTTTACTTTTTCTAGACTTAAAAATAAATTTTAAACCTAACTACTCTTTTTTAAGTTACTTAATTTCAATGTTTATTTATTTTTGAGACAGAGACAGACAGAGCATGAACAGGGGAGGGGCAGAGAGAGAGGGAGACACAGAATCCGAAGCAGGCTCCAGGCTCTGAGTGGTCAGCACAGAGCCGGACGCGGGGCTCAAACTCACGAACCGTGAGATCATGACCTGAGCCGAAGCCAGATGCTCAACCGACTGAGCCACCCAGGCGCCCCATAAGTTACTTAATTTTGATCTACAGTAGAAATTCCTGTATTTAAGTGTGCATAATAATTATCTGGGGGCTTGTTAAAAATTCATGTTCCCAGGCCTTACCCCAGACCTACTAAATCAGAATCTTGGGGTAGAGAAGAGGAAAACTGAAGAATCTGTAATATAAAAGTTCCCCTAGGTGATTCTAATGCAACTTACGGGAAACTACTGTCTCAAAACAAACCAGTGGAATTGAAAATCTCAGTCAATAACTTGCTATTCAGTTGACTCGATTTGATGTCATGCAGAGTGAATAACTTATCTTGATGAAATAGGCTTCCCCAACCCCAAGCCAAATAATATATAACATTAACATTGTGTTCATGTATGTCCTTGGCCAACAGTTTGCAATTCTTTCACTATCATACTATAGGGCTCTGATCATTGGTCCTCCGCACACATCCCAGAAATTTTTATAATGTCCTTAGCAGCCAATTGGCACATCTAGAAAACAAGAAATAACTAAGATTACCATTCTGTACATATAGCTCCAGCGAGGGCAAAGAAAATGGTCATTTTAGTTGCCCTAACTGGTTCTAAGGTGGGAAAATATACCATGTCTGGTTGACATTTTGAGATATTAAAAACAGGTCAAGGTCAAGGATCCTCATCTACTACTCTCTACTCAGAATCCCTAGCTGTTTTTGTTTTGTTTTTTGCTAGGGAAGAAACATATAAGGCATATCCTTACTTAAGAAAATTACCATGTGATGCAGAGAAACAAATTGATTCCAAATAATGAGTAGGGAAGAATATAAGATATCACATAATCAAGGGCTAGAACTTCAGCACCAGAAGAATTTGGTGAAGAGAAAAACTATGTGAGATTGGGTCTATATAATTACATTAGCCTTGCAGATGGCACCTTGCCTGCAATTGTGGTTTCCTATGATCTCTATTCTAAATGTCTCATTATAATACTATCTCTGGAGTGTGGATGTGTTTACCATTTTGGTCTGTGGATATATTTGGGGAATTTTTTGAAAGCCTGATTTCAACTATAAATCAATCAGTTAGAACTCTCAACATAAAATCCATTTAAAGAAGCAATTATAATTCACCCTCTCCTTCTGGCTATACTAAGATAATTTTTCACCCCAGAAATCCAATTCTGAAGTGTCCAAAAGACGTCATATTCAGAAGAGTTTGTCACAAATAATAGAAAGGAGACTTTGATCAGTTACAGCCATTTCACTATCATTCCGGAAGAAAATTTTTATTTTAATGTAATGGAAGTGTGAGCATTTAGGAAACAAACCCTACAAATAGTGCCATAGATACAAATACGTTTTAATAGTAAATATAACTTCAGAATATCTTTATTACACAAAAGGGGTTTTATGCCTATAATTCCACCCACCAGAGAAAAACATTGCCAACACCTTGGTGCATAATTTTGCAAATCTTGGGGGCCCTGGGTGGCTCAGTCGGTTGAGCGTCCGACTTCAGCTCAGGTCATGATCTCGCATTTGGTAAATTTAAGCCCCACGTCGTGCTCTGTGCTGATAGCTCAGAGCCTGGAGCCTGCTTCAGATCCTGTGTCTCCCTCTCTCTCTGCCCCTCCACCATTCAGGTTCTCTCTCTCTCTCTCTCTCTCTCTCTCTCTCTCTCTCTCTCTCTCTCTCCCTCAAACATTAAAAGAAAAAAAGGAAATATTTTCACCAGTACTGATTACAGTCTCAGGATACATTTCTTGTGTGGAATTTGGAGGCAATTGTGTGCTTGGGATACATACAATGGCAAGTGTTCCCTAACCCCAGACCAGACCAGACCCATTTGCCTAAATTTTGTGCATAAAAAGGGAGTAACTATAACACTAACCAATCTTCTCTAAATAATACAGATCGCCTGTCCTAACATACCTTACAGTGTTAACACATTACTCAGCTGAAAGAACTCTTTCCTATCACAAGTGAGGTCGGGAAGGTCAGTGAGGCATAAAGGGGGTGGGGGAATCCGCACGAGACACATTCCATTCATTCATTCCATAAGCATGTATTAATCATCTACTTTGTGCCAGGCACTGTGTATGGTACTGGGAATTCAAAGTTTACTGACCAATGTTTTGAACAGAGATAATCACAGATTCTCAGAGATAATCCTGGAACAAAGTGATATGTGCTATATATGAGAGTCATACGCAGGGTGCCCAGAAAACACAAAAGACAAGGTGACTGGCTCTACCTGAGAGATCAGAGTCACAGGTTATAGAAAAGTTCACTTGTTTTGATCCTAAGGGAATAAGAAGAGTTTTGAAGGGGAAGAACATTACAGTCAGAGGGAACAGATACACAAAGGCTCAGAGGCCTGTGTGAGAATGGCATTCTGGGAAATGGCAAAAAAATTATGGCTCTAGTAAAGGAACACGGATCTCAGCTATAGGATATGAGGATGGGAATGTGGCCTGGGCCAGAATTTAAAATTTCCTAAATGTTGTATTAGGGACACAGGGCCTCAAAAGACTTTGGAGAAATCTTTTTTTTTTTTTTTTCTGAGAAAAAAAGACTTGGAGAAAGAGAATTTTTATCTTTTTTTCAAATTTTTTAAGGTTTATTTATTTATGAAAGACAGAGTGCTAGTGGGGGAGGGGCAGAGAGATCAAGCGAGACACAGAATCTGAAGCGGGCTCCAGGCTCTGAGCTGTCAGCACAGAGCCAGATGTGACCTGAGCCAAAGTCGGATGCTGAACCCACTGAGCTACCCAGGTACCTGGAGAATTTTTATCTCTAAAGACATGATCTCCTTTAACCAAGCAACGAGTGGTTAAACATAAGGCTTTAGAGTCACGTTAAGCTGGAGATAGTATCTATTTCACGGGATTATTGAGATGACTAAATACGCTGACATTTGTTAAAAACCTCAGCACAATGCCTGAGCTATACCTTGCACTCAATAGATAGTAGATACTGTAATGATAAGCATGACACATTGTTATTAATCCTCCCGGCAACCATTTGAAGGATGCATGAGGGAAAAAGAAAGTTCAAAAGGACTAAGTGACTTGCCTAAATTCCAACAGGTAGTTAGTGGAGAAGCTTGAGCCCCCCATCAAATTTTGTGGCTGTAAATCCAGTGCTCCCTTTTTTTAACAGCACAGTGAATAGCCTCCCCAATGTCTGAACTGACCAGTACATTTCTCCCTGACATTTTGGTCCAGATGGAAGAAAAAACAAATCTCTCTCTCTCCAACCTCTCCGGGAAAGCCAAGTTCTAACCATTAGCCTGGTTTAAAGTAACATCAATAATAAGATGAACCCCAGCAGTAATAAAGCAGTGTTAACAATCACTACCTTTTATTGAGTGTTGACTAGGTTCCAGGTCCCATATTTTACACACATTATACCACGTAACAACCCCCCAAATTAAGTACTATTCTACAGAAGAACAAACTGTGGATCAGAGAGGTGAACTGACTTGCCCAAAGCTACAGAAACAGTAAGCGATACAGTCAAACATGAGCCCCACCATTCCTGAGTCAGTATTTTTATCCTCTGGCAATATTTTGTTCAAACAAGGCAGATGGTCCACCTCTTCAACAGAAAAGAAAATTCTACATGGTAACAGGAACTGCCAGCCAGCTTTGAAACAGGCTTTTTCCAGAGCTGATGCTTATGTATTGGTCTCAGGAATCAGTTCTTAGGCCACAGAGTGACCCTGGCATGCTAAAGAGCCATCTCCCTTTAGAAAAGCCACTGTGGGCAAAGGCTCTTCACTACTGTAACGGGCTGATAGCAACATCTGCAATGGAGTTTCACCGCCTGGCAGTGTGTCTGAGGCTGGTGATGAATGGAAGGCAAGAGTGACATTTACTAAATCAGGCTGTATGCTCCACGCAGAGGAGCGAAGAACTCCAGTAAGCAGGAGTGATTCACTGAACCTGCTTTGGCAATCTGTGAAGACTTTATTCCAGACTCACAGCAGGGAAAAACATACTTAAATCTTGCCCACAGAGCTCTCCCAGAATGAAATCTATCATATCACCGTAGGGGGAGAGAGAGAAATCCGCTCTGCAATTGTGTGCCGTATCCAGCGGCCGGTCACTGCTGTTGGTATTCAAAGTGCCCCTGCATGTGTGATGAGATGTTACCAACAATGCCTGTGTATGCAACACAGAACCGGCTACTGGGCGGGAAGGCTCCGCTGGGCAGTGAGCAACGTGGATGTAGTAGGAAACAGTCTCAGTGCCCAGAGGAGGAGAGAAGGGCTTGGTTTAGAGGCTCTCAACTGTAAGGACAAATAAAAGCAGGATTCTCACCACATCCTCCCCTGTGGTCTGCCGTTGTCTCCCTAAGCTGAGTGTGGGCTTGCTGTGAGTTCCAGGCTCCTATGCTGTGGAAGCAGGTCCACTTAACGCATAGTGGTACTTGTGGGTAGGGGGAGGCAGGAAAGCTTTAACAATCCCTTATCACCCCATCCCCTTCTTTGATCTTATTCCTACGTGATAATATGAGTTCTAGTCTCTGCTGAGCCCTCACGATGTACAGGTGCAGTCTAAGTTAAGTCTATTAACTAAATTTGTAAAACAACCCTATAAAGCGGGACTAATGTCATCTCTGTCCTACAGATGAGGTTTTTAGTGACTCACCTGGTGTCACCCAAGTCATAAGTGCCTTTGCCGGGGCTTATATAGAGCCTTGTAACCTAACCACTAGGCTTTATCACTCCAAGTGCCGACCATTGGTTCTGCTTTCAAAGGTCATTTCCAAATTACTGTTTGTCCAGAAGGAGTGATTCTGAACTGAAGCACTGAAATCAGTGCTTACTGATTTCCCAGTCCATTCCCTTTATAATATTTATCATGTTGTCAACATATCCTATTTCCTCTTTGTATACTTATTTTTTGAAGTTTATCTATTTTTGAGAGAGAGAGACAACACCAGCAGGAGAGAGGCAGAGAGAAAGGGAGAGAGAGAATCCCAAGAAGGCTCCTTGCTGTCAGCACAGAGCCCAAAGTGAGGTTCATTCTCACGAACTATGAGATCAAGACCTGAGCCGAAATCAAGAGTCAGATGCTCAAGTGACTAAGCCACCCAGGTGTCCTTTTGTGTACTTATTATCCTGTTTTCTCCAACCAGCTGTAAGCCCCAAGAAAGAAGGGGTCTTACGTGTCACATTTGTCAACCACTCACTCACCAGCCCTTAAAACCCTGCCTAACAGATGTGGGGATTTCACTGCCTATTTGTTGAGGGAATGGTGTACCATTAATACTGTTGATTTAGGTAGGTATGTATGTCACGAGCTTCTCAGAGGCAGGGTCTTGAGATCTCATTCATCTTTGTGCTTTATGGTCTATTTTAGGGCCTAGCCCGTAGTGAGCATACAATTAATGCTTGCTGCCATGTGGTATAGTTTTAAGGGCAGGCATTTGATTTTTCGAGCAGATAGACCCGAGAGCAATTACTTCCTAATTGTGTGACTTTGACAAAGTTACCTAAACCGTCTTCCACCACCATTGCAACATCTATAAAACGACAGGATTAGGGAGAGGGTTCAGTGATTAAAATACTGGCACCTAGCCACATCTGAACATTAGTTGTTGAGTTCTTTATCTTCTGTGTCCAGCGTAATGTCAGGCATCTAGCAGAGACTCAAAAATGGAGAATGAGGGGCGCCTGGGTGGCTCAGTCGGTTGGGCGTCCGACTTCGGCTCAGGTCATGATCTCGCAGTCCGTGAGTTCGAGCCCCGCGTCGGGCTCCGTGCTGACAGCTCAGAGCCTGGAGCGTGTTTCAGATTCTGTGTCTCCCTCTCTCTATGACCCTCCCCTGCTCATGCTCTGTCTCTCTCTGTCTCAAAAATAAATAAATGTTAAAAAAAAAATGGAGAATGACAGGAGGGAAAAATCAGTATTTCAGGAGATGGGGTTCTTGGGAGTTCCCAGTTCCTGTAGCCAAGAACACCCAATGCAGTGCTATGGTCAGCTTAGCCCACTGTAGTTGGCTGAATGGTGGTCTCTTCTCTCCCAAATTCACGTCCACCCAAATGTCCAGAATATGACCTATCTGGAAATAGGATCTTGGCAAATGTAATTAGTTAAAGTGTTCAATATAAAAACCTGGATTTAGCGTGGCCCTTCTTCCTTTTAAGAAGAGGCAAAAGGGGCACCTGGGTGGTGTAGCAGGTTAAGCATCCGACTTTGGCTCAGGTCATGATCTTACAGGTTCCGAGTCTGAGCTCCGCACCAGACCCTATGCTGACAGCGCAGAGCCTGGCGCCTCTTTCAGATTCTGTGTCTCCCTCTCTCTCTGTCCCTCCCCCACTCATCCTCTCCACACCACCCCCCCACCTCTCAAAAATAAATAAACTTAACAAAAAAAAAAAAAGGAGGAAAGAACTCAGAGCCACACAGAGAACTGAACGTTAGGGGAAGAAGAGGCAGAGACTGGACTTTTGCTGTCACAAGCTATGAAATACCAGGAGCCACCAGAAACTGGAAAAGACAAAGATTCCCCTTTAGAGGCTTCACAGGGAGTTTAACCACCTTGATTCCAGACTTCTGTCCCCCCAGAACCATGATAGAGTACATTTCTGTTGTTTGAACCTATCCAGTTTGTAGTGATTTGTTATGGCCGCCCCAGGAAATGAGTACAGTGGTGAATGTAGGTGCTATTTGAGGATATAGATTAACTTTAAATAATGGGTAAATAGAGAAATAAATAAGAACAAAGCAACAGCCAATGACCCATATTTGAAGCCATCTGGGTCCTCTTCTCCGGGAGCAAGCTTAATGACTGGAAGTCTTAGTTCATAGACAAGATGAATTAGAGAGCAAGGACCTTGTCAAATGGATTCATCGCAGGGTCTCCTTAAAGAACAAGATTCAATTTAGCAAAATGTGTTTCCCCACAAATTTTCATCTTACATTTAGTGAGGAAAATAAGATATAATTATAAAAAACCATTATCCTTGAATCAATCATAGCCCTTTTCTTCACCTGGTAAAATGAGATGGCCTGTTGATGTATCAGGCATCTCTCATGGCAACCTGTTTTTTTTTTTTTTAGGTAAGTAAATTATTTCAGTGAAGTATAACATACATGCACAAAAATGCCCCACATATATAAGTGTATGGCTTAATGAATTTTTGCAAGTTGTTCATGTTCATGTAATCAGGCAAGAAATAGAATGTAACCAGCATTCTAGAAGCTTCTGTCCTGCTCTCTCCCAGTCACTCCCCCTCCCCCATGAGAGGTAGCCACTATCTTGACCTCTGACACCTTAATCAGTCTGGGTAGCGTTTTGACTACATATAATAGAATCACGCAGTATTTACTCTATGGTTTTTGGATTTCTGTATAACTGTAATGCACTTTTTAAACCCATTTTATTGTTGATCAGATTGGGTTGATTCTAATTTTGTGGCTATTAAAAATAGCACTTCTATGAACATTCTTCTATCTGCCTTTCAGTGTACGTGTGAACACATTCTTTTGGGATATTTAACACATTTAGTGTAAAATTACTGAGTCATGAGACATACATACATGTTTTCAGCTTTCTGATGTGCAGTCACTTTCAGCCATTTTGGTGGATTTGTATCGCTTCTTGGCCTTTTGGCTAAGATCGAGTTCATTTTGGTGGATTTGTAGTGGTATTTCATTGTGGTTTTAATTTGCATTTCTATGGTCGTGAATGATGTTGGGCACCTTTCAAATACTTTCAAATACTGATTGTCCACTTGGCCATCCTCTTGTGAAGTGCCTTACATATCTGCCCATCTAACAAAAAAATTAGTTTGCCATCTCTAACACATTTGTAGGTTCAGGTTTTCCACGTAAGTATTTTATAAAGATCACACAATTAAAACATCTCAGCTGGCCAAATACTATAAACAAGAGGCTGACAACAGGAATCCCATTTTGCTGTGTGGTTAGACGACCTCTCTTCGTTGCTGGACACTTGAGAGCCTTGCAAAAACACAAGTCAGCTGAATGTTGAGGCTAGAGGTCCATTTGGGGCCACAAAACTGGAGACACTGCTACAAACATGTTATAGAATTCCCCCCAAGAACCACTGGAGAATATTTTAAATCCTTAATTTCCAAGTCAGCAGCTACATCTCTCTCCTTATAGGTAATCTGAAGGCAGCACAAATAATCTGAGGTCCTTAACACCAAGTTGATTAGGACCTCCAAGATGCTCGTCTTTTCCTCAGCTTGTGGGGAACTCATCCATCACTGATCATGTTATCTTGGTAGACAGAGGTGAGTTTTTCCCAATGGTAAGCCCCACAATGTTCGTCTATGTCCTTTCTTTTCCGAGTGAAAAGAATTGATTTTCTTTCTAATTTTCACTTTGCTTTTAGAGAAAATACTTTGAGTGTGATTGGTTGGCTCAGGTCTGGCATCTGTCCGTGCTGATGCTCTATTAATCACTGGGATGACCAATGTGAGCGCCTTTGTCTTTGTTGATGGTAAAATGATACAATTTTCCACAATTCAAGCTGTGCAAAAGTGCCTAAAATAGTAGTTTGAGTTCTCTTGAAGAAGGAAGAAACTTTTGTACTCAATAGAGAGATCACGGTTCCTATTGGCATTTCAGACTTGGAGCCCAAAGGCAGCTATGCAGGAAACCCTGGGGGAAAATCTGAAGAATTGAAAATGCAGTCCTTGGGCATTTTTCTTAGGTGCGTTTCCCAAATACCATTTTGAAATGTTACCTCTGAGACACCCCAGAGCAGACTCAGTCTCAGGAAAAAGTAGGTATAAATCAGAAAGGGCACATTCTCACCACTTCTCAAGTCATTTCCCCCAATGACAGAGATAAGTTTCTACCTGGGGTTTCTCCCCCAAATCTAGTGCTACAGGTCACAACCAAAACCGGTGACCATTGGCTTTGATGGTTCCGCTGGCAGAATATATCCTAGTGAAATAATAAAGGATATACACAAAATTTGCAGAGGGGAATGGTCATGTCAGCACTATTTAAAGTAGTAACATTGTCCATTACCTAAATACTAAACAGCAAAAGATTGGAGTTAGATTTTTTTCCTTAGCTTTGCTTATACGTGTTTCTCTTATTCCACAAAAATATGTGTTTCTTGTTTAATGAAGATGTATGTTTAAAACTCAGTGACAGTAAAAATTACATTAGATAAAGAAAAGAATTGCAGGAGAGCAATTGCACAGAGGTATTTCATAACCTTTGAAATAAAGTTAGGATCGGGCTGGGTGGGGCTGAGCTTCTAGTTTGAAGTGACTTTCTTTCGGAAAAAGAGAAGATGGCTGGTTTCTACAGAGGCTCTTGTTTGAGAGACAACAGTAACAATGGATCTGTCCTTGGGTCTAGTGATGGTTACCATTTAAGCGCTATTAGATGCCAGGCCATGTGCCAGACATGACAGTTACACGTATCACTCAATTTAGGCAAAGATGTAAAGCAGGCACATTCTGTGGTCAATGCTTCCATCTCTCCTACAACTCCATCCTTCCTATCTACATTATTTTCCCTACTCCGAGCCTTCTAAGTTGGGGGACTGGGGGGAGGTTGAATGCTGTGCTCCTGTCCATAAGAATTATTACTTGATCTCTGCTAGTCCACTGGAGCATTATGGGTCTTCTCTCCTGCCTCACAGTCATGTTATATGCAGCAAAGTCATTCTGACTTCCTTCCATCCTTCCTTCCCTCCTCTTCTATGTTTCTTTAAATGTATTTTTCATTTTTTTTTTAAATTTTTTGAGAGAGAGCACACATGCACACACGTGTGGGAGGGGCAAAGGGAGACGGAAGGAGAGAATCCCAAGCAGGCTCCACGCTCAGCACTGAGCCGGACACAGGGCTCGACCCCAGGGCTCGACCCCAAGGCTCGATCCCACGACTGTGAGATCATGAGCTGAGCCAAAATCAAGAGTCTGACGCTTCACTGACTGAGCCACCCAGGAACCCCAGGAACTGGAATCCTTATTATATTGTGGGCCAGCTCCAGAATCATACTCTTCACTTATCTCTTTATGATTAGCCTTGGCACACACAGAAGCTTTGATCTACACACACATGGATTCAAATCCCTGTGCTGCCAATTTCCAGCCGGATGGGACCTTGGGCAAGTCACTGAGTTCCCTATATCACGCTGCCCTTATTTACAAAAATGAGTTTCCTGATGGTAACTGTTTCGTAGGCTTATATGGGGGTTAAATGAGACAGTATAGTAAAAGTTCTTGCACAAAGCCTAGCACACAGACAATTTAGTTTGATTGGTTACAATCGAACTAAAATATTGGCCCATGAAATCAGGTTTCTGAAAGGAAAATTTATTAACTGTTAATTGCAGCATTTGGAAAGTGTCTGAAAATGAACCTCATAAATGAAGCCATTTGGTAAGTATATAAATACAGAGTTTCTGTTGAGGTCAATTCGTCCCCAGTCATCCCAGATTATCATTTTCTAAAGGCCTAATTGAGTGCCTTCTGTTCTGGGAAGTAAGCAATGCCTCTAGCAAATTTTTCACTGAACTTCCTCTCTCTCTGAGGTGTAATCTTCTGGTCCCCTTGATTCCTCCCAATAAGATTTAAAACAGGATATTATCACACCATACTAAAAAATTTGGCACAGTGTTTGACAGAAAGACCCCGTAGGATCATCCCTCCTATTGCTTCTCAATCTTTCACGTACACACAAATCACCTGGGGTTCTTGTTAAAAATGAAGCTTTTCATTCAGCAGATCTGGCTTGGGCCTGAGATGCCGCGTTTCTAAGAAACTGCCACATGTTATGCGGCTGGTCTAAGGATGAGACCTTGAGGAGCACAGAGATGGAGTTCTCTCATGTCCCTGTACAGCTGAGTCACCTTGGAGCTTTCAAAACACTGATACCTGGTTCTCACGCCCGGAGATTCTGTTTGCCCTAACATAGCATGCAGCCTGGGCAGTGGGTGCTTTTATTGTTAGTATCTATACATACAAGATTCTTAGGTGGAAGGCAGTACATTTATAATGAAGTATTCGCAGAAATGCACGGAATGTGCTATGATCTCCAGAAACCAGAGAGTAGATGTTTACGCGTATGACCCACATTGCTTTCTGCTAGGTACAATCCCCACTCCAGGGTGGGGATAATACCCCATCCTGGGTATTCAGTACGTACTGAGTACTTTGCTAGAAGGCACATATATTTCACTTGATTGTATGACAGCCTTCTGGGGTAGGTAGTATATCCGTTTCACATCTGACGCTCAAAAAATGAAGCAATTTCCCCACGCTGACGTTAATAGTGAGAGGCAAAGCTGACATTAAAAACCAAGCCTGCCTGGTGGCAAGTTTTGGGACACTGTGGTTTGTTGTTTTTTTTTTTAACACCTTTATTGAACTATAATTGACATATGATAAATATGAGTACTTAAAGGGTATGAGGTGGTGAGTTGTGAATTGTCTACATCTGTGAAATCATGGCCGCAATCAAGAAAAGATTTGATCCTTCTCCCCGACTTTACCATGCTTTTTGTCATCCCTCTCTCCCTGAGCCCACCCCACCCCCAGGCAACCACTGATCTTTCTGTCCCTACATACACCCTGATTCGCATTTTCTAGAGTTTTATATAAATGCAACCATAAACTGTGTGCCTTTTTTGGCTGTTTTCTTTTACTCAGCACATTGATGTTGAGATACATCCATGCTGTAGGGTATATCAATGGTTCATGCCTTTCTACTGCTGAATAATAACCCACTGTACAGCTATCCCACCATTTGTTAATCGGCTGACCTGTTGATGAACATATAGGTTATTTCTAGTTTGAGACGATTACAAATAACACGGCTATGAGCACTCAGATAGTATCTTTGTGTGAATATATGCTTTCAGTTCTCTGGCATAAATACCTGGGAGTGGAATGGCTGGGTCATACATTCATTGTCTTTAACTCTTTGAGAAACTACCAGATTGGTTTCCAGAGTGACTACACCATTTTTCACTCTTCCCGGCACCGCACGAGAGTTCTACTGGCTCCATATTCTCACCAACACTTGGTATGGGTTAGTCTTTTTCATTGTAACAACTCTGATGGACATGTGGTAATACTGTGCTGTGGTTTCAATTTGCATGCCTCCAGTAACCAATAATATTAAGCATTTTTTCATGTGCTTATTTCAAGCACAAGCTTTTACATTCAACAATACCGTTTCTCAAACAAATACCATAAGTGTCATTTTTAATGAAAAAATAAAGTCATGCCAATCCCCAAACTTTGCTTAAATAACTTTTAAAGTGATAATTATTGGGGCGCCTGGGTGGCTCAGTCGGTTGAGCATCCGACTTCGGCTCAGGTCACGATCTCGCCGTCCGTGAGTTCGAGCCCCGCATCGGGCTCTGGGCTGATGGCTCAGAGCCTGAAGCCTGCTTCCGATTCTGTGTCTCCCTCTCTCTCTGCCCCTCCCCCATTCATGCTCTGTCTCTCTCTGTCTCAAAAATAAATAAACGTTAAAAAAAAAATTTTAAGTGATAATTATTGTTATTACAATATTAACACGATACCAATAAAAAACCAGGCAAGCCTTTCTTTTACTGATAAATTTCATGACTATAAACAAGTAAATCCAAACAAAACTAAAAATTCATACTAATGCAAATCGTAATATGAGAGAGGCTTTTGCTGACCCTAAATCACCACTTGCAAATTTCCTCGCGTTGCTCCTACAGTACCCCATGATATTACGTAGCCTTTTCTTGGCAGGAATTTATAATCTGTGTGTAAAGTCTGCCTTCACTCTTTAGCCTGGGACAATCAAAGTAGTTCTTCTTGACTCCAACACAGTTATAAACACCAGTGCAAATGTGGGCACTGGCCCTGCATGGCAATACTTGTTTATAAGGGGAACCAGATGATGTAGAACATGCTTACGTTGTTTTGTTAGATTTTCAACGAAATGAAAAACACAATATCGAAATGCCCTCATGGCAAAGAAGTCATCCCGAAAGACGGGACTATGAATTCCAGGCTTTGGTACACACCCCAGGTAGAAAAGCCCCACACTGTGATATGGGGTCCTGGTGCCATCTTGACTTCACCACACTCCTTTGTACCCTGTGCCTAATAGTCCTTGCACTGTCCCATAGTGCTAACGACTCCTCCAACAACGTATATTTCATTAAGTCACTTGATTCCCCCGTGTGCCCGCTGAAACCCTGCGAGGAAGGCAGAGCATCACCCTGAATTGCCGGTGGGGAAAATGAAGCTGACCACCCTAGGTGAGTTTTCCCGCATTCACAAAGCAGAACCTGGTCAGGTCAAGGCTAAAGCCCGTTCTTCCAAATCCAAATTACATCTTTTTTCCTGTGTCACATGACTTCGCAGGCTTTATTACTAGGAAGAAACATTCTGGAGAACACACGAACCTGGGACTTTTTAAATAGCTCTTCTTATGCTCAAACAACCAAATGTTTTCCACCCATTTCCTCTCCACTAATCCAAAACAGACCCAGTGCCCTTTTCCCTATGATTCACATCTATTTTTCTTTAGATGTCTCTTTGTCCTCTTCAGTAGGAAACGCACAGTCTCAGGCACACAACTGGGTATGACACAATCCAGCTGCCACCCACCATGCGGCTACTGTCCATCATGAAAAACAGGGATGCTGTCCTCCCTCATTCCTACAAACAAGACACGGGTGTTTTCGTGATCGTGCCAGCTTTCAGTACCCTCAGGACATTCACAAATGTCATTAAGGATGCCACATTTCTTTTCCAGGTGCAACTTTTCAAATAAAGCTCTCAAAACCACTGCAACAAAACCGTGACATCTGCCGTTCGTCGAACTTTTGTTTCACGCCAGGCGTGATGCTAAAAGCTCACACGTGCCTCATCTCCACACCATGTCCCTGTGAGGCAGATCCTATCTTACTCCCCTTTTGGAGACAGTGAAGCGAATCTAAAGATTGCCAATGTTACACAGCTAATAACTAGCGGAGCCACGGATCAAACCCCAGTTTTTAAGTGCCAGTAACACATGCACTACATCACTAGGCCATCTCTGAGAAGTCATTTCCAATTTCCCCTCGCTATAGGGAATAGTTCCTTCAGCTGAATGTTCGTAGGCTTTCCACCGTCTCCCTTACCCCACTTACCCCTTCTGACCTTGTGCCGTCTTGATTTGTGAGTTGTGTCTCACTGTCCTTAGGAATCTCAGACATGGCTTAGCATACTGCGATGGCTACAATACACTGTCAGTGAATGGCTGCCCACTTGTCTGGGTAGCTGGCTGCATGGGTACGCGGGTGGATGGAGAGGATCCCATTGCTTTCATCTAACTAGCACCCTTATTTCTGGAAGTGACACCCGCCACCATCACCACCTATTTCACGTGTGGCCAATCATGTTGTCCCTGCTCACGAGAACAAAATTATTCCAGGATTCCTCTGCAATGGCAATGGACAGAGAAAGGGCAAGTGATCTGAGCACGTGCCTTCCCTGAAGTCATATATGGACACAGGTGGAGAGAAGTACCTCTTCCTTCTGGGACAGTTTAACTGGGTCAGTGTGATTCTGCGATGGCTAGAGCTCATTTTTTCCCTACCTTGAGGGGAGAGCCCACATGCAGGATGAGGGAAACATCATTTGAACCCCCGGATTCCGCCAGTCATGCCTGAAGCATGAATCACCACCAGGCTTACCCATTACATGAGCCACGTTTGGCTTGTACTGGCCACTTGCAATTTCAAATATCCTGAAAAATATAAGAAATCAAAAGCCTAGATAAGGACAGTTTTATTTATACAAATGGTAGCTCTGTATTATCATGAAATTGGTGAGGGTAGATGAGAAAGGCAGATGTGCTAGATGAGTTTTATGTAGTCCGTCATCATTCACAAGCCACGTATCACATAACACAACTTAGGTGCCATGGTGTTCACAGGGGTCTTCTCCTCCAGTCTCTTACTTACATTCATAGACATTAAAAAAGCTATTTATTTTCTCACCCATATGAAAAGCCCAGAAGTAAACCTGATTTCAGAGTAGACTCAAACATCACCATCAAGGACCTATTCCTTCCTCTAGCTTTAGTCTGATTCCTCCCTTGTTGGCTTTCCCCTCAGGCTTCCCGTGCTGAGCCCTTAGTGGTTCCTAGCTCTCTCTTCATGGACACAAACTGGCCACAGCAGTTTGAACACCACCTCCTCATAACGCACGAGCCAGACAAGGAAGAAGAGTCTCTTCTTGCAGCAACTACAAGGGAGCTTGGGAGAAGTCAAGTTGTCAGTGTCCTACAATTACATGATTAAAAAGGAGAAGTCTAGGAGTGCCTGTGTGGTTCACTCAGTTAAACATCTGACTTCGGCCCAGGTCATGATCTCATGGCTTGTGAGTTCAAGCCCTGCATCAGGCTCTGTGCTGACAGCTCAGAGCCTGCAGCCTGCTTTAGATTCTGTGGCTCCTTCACTCTCTACCTCTCCCCTGGTCACAGACTCACTCTCTCTCTCTCTCTCTCAAAAATAAAAACATTTTTAAAAATTTATAAAAAAAAAAAAAAAAAGATGGGAAATCTGTTTTCTCAAAGCAAAACTCATGTATTTTACCATTATGAGAGGGCCGGACACACACACACAAAGTGGAAAGAGCCAGGCCAACAGATAGACAAAGACAAAAAGAGAAGAGCCCAAGTATGCCCATACTGAACCATCGTTGAGTCTAGGAGTAGAAGGTATATGGATGTTTACTCCAAGATATAACTTTTCAATATTGCTATGGGTCTGTAATTTCCATGATAAAAAGCTGATGGGAAAAAAGAAGGTATGGAGGCCATTAGTGCTGTTCACCAAGTATTTTTAGCTTTCTGCCTTCAAGGCACATGATAAGTTTATACTTCCCAGTTTCTTTGAATTTAGATGTGGACAAGTGACTTGCTTTGGCCTACAAAATATGAGCTAGTGTCACTACTGGAAGAAGCTTTGTAGGCCTATATCTGATTCTCCATATTTTATTCCCACGGCTGCAGTGACCGAGGAAGCATGCATTTAGATAAAACCTCCCCAACCCGGGTCTCGGAGAGAATGTCTAAGAATAACCCCCAGACAAACCACCATAGACATGCATCTAAGAAAGAAATAAACCTTTCTTGTTAGGCATTATTAAGATACTGGGTTGTTTGCTATAGCGTCAATACCTAGATCATCCTGAGGGATATAAAACAGATGCTGTGCAAGAAAAAAAACTCCATCCTCTAAATAGCGGGGAGCTTTAACTATAAAGTTTTAACTCCTAGACCATTCTTAAATAGGAGCTGTCAAGCATACAGTCAGAGCAGACTAAAAATATTGATTTTGTTGTTGTTTACAATGATCAATTAAACACACCAAACACAATGTGCTCGCTCTTTTAAGGTATCTGGGCTATGAAATAATATTGGGAAAACAATTCCAATTGCCCGTATCTCCTTCTTTCCTACCCACCAACAACATGTCCTGGAATGGTGTCAAGACAGCAGGCAAGCATCCTTGCAAAAGGCTAGAATCTGTCCTATTAGCGGATTGTTTCTGACTCCGCAGGAGGGATGCAAGGAGCCAGCACATTGTAAGGCAGATCACTGCCCATTAATCTAACTGTGAAACAAAGGAAGGGGCAAATGTACCTGGCTCTCAGGAAGTGCCCAAGGAGAAGCTGTAATAGGCAAGTAGAATGAGAATGAATTCACCAGCAAATACCAACCAGAGAAGTAAATGACTTCTCTTCTCTACTTAGAGGAAATCTTTCTTAACTACTCAAAACCCTCTGCACCAACTCCACAAGCATTACCAGTTGTGCCAAGTTGCACTTGCTAAGTCAGTATTGGATTTTTTTTTTTTTTAAGGAACTCAAGTAACCTCTCCAGAGAGAAATCATTTAAAAGTGGAGAAGTCACCAGAGTCCAAACTATGTGGAAAAAAAGATTCTCAGAGAACAGAGAAAGAACAGGTAAATGTCTTGATGGATAGGTCTACGTTTTTTAGAAGGAAATTGATCATAGAATTTTGGGTTAATGATGGTTTCATGTTAGCTTTAGTATGGAAGTGCCACTCACCCACCTTGGAGAGCCCCTGCCTTGTTTTACCCCCCAGAAACTCCTTTGGCAGCTCTGTCTGAAGCCTTCACATTTGTCTAAATTGACTTAGCAGCCATATGATTTGGGGCAAGCTGTCAAAATCTCTGCGCCTCAGTTTCCCCCTCTATAATACGGAAATAAGACTATTGTAAAGATGCAATGAAATCACAAGGTAAAGTGCTTAGCAAGCCCTGGCACATAGTAAGAGCACAATAAATGGTTAGTTGCTATAATTATAATTTTTATGTCTTCCTTGGAAGGATCTTGTGTGTCCTTTCTGGGTGTTGGCAGCTTTTCCTTCCAACTCTTCAGGGGCTTACATCATTATTTTCTTTCCTCCTTAATTCAAGGAGATTGAACTATGTGCCAGGCACTGTCCTCATAGGTTGGTGACAATGATGAATGAGACAGATTTTCTTGTCCTCAATAGACAATACACAGAATGTAATGTGATCAGAATCTAATGTAATCAGAATCTAATGGCACCATGGAGGTGGGGCACTGAGTTGGCCTGAGTTCCCACAGTCCTACCCTGAGTAGGTGATATTTCAATGGTATCCTATCCCTAGGCCTACCTAGCTCCATACCCAACAGGACCTGCAAACTCTCCAGGTGCTAGGAAATAATCAAAACTCCCCACCCAGCTTTCAGGGCTGTGAAAACTGGCCTGAAAAAAAAAAAAGAGAGAGAGAGAGAAAGGTTCAGGAGAAACAGACCCTAGATTCTAAGAAGCATTGGGCTGGAGGCTTGACATAGGCATGGTTTTCTTGTTTGTATTGGAGATTTTCATACTAAAAACCATAAGGATAGAGCTTCTATTCCAATGACATTGGGAAAAGGATTCCAACGGCTATGTTTCCTTCTCTCTGCGATTCCTGCAATGGACATTTCTCATTGCATGCTTGGATCATAAAGCTTCATTTGACAGGCTTCCTGCATTTCGAATCTGAATTTATTGCTTCAGCAAAACCTGTATAATACCATGACCATTCATCGTGATTTGGCTAAGATAGTCCAGCTTTATGCCTGTTATTCTAGCATAATTATTAATAACATTACCTTTCACTTTCAAAGGTGTCCCAGCTTGAATGATAAGTTAGCAATTACAGAATCAACCTAATTTTAGTAAATCTCTCTAAAAAAATTTTTTTAGGGGTGTCTGGGTGGCTCAGTCAGTTAAGCGTCCCACTTCAGCTTGTCATGATCTCACAGTTCGTGGGTTCAAGCCCCGCATCTGGCTCTGTGCTGATAGCTTGGAGCCTGGAGGCTGCTTCAGATTCTGTGTCTCCTTCTCTCTCTGCCCCTCCCCTCCTTGTGCTTTCTCTCTCTCACTCTCATACTCTCAAAAAAAAAAATTAAACATTAAAAAAAAATAAGGATATTTTGATGCTGAAAATACCTTAAAATTATGAGAGAAGTGATATCATTCATATCACAGACTGAAAGAAACAGAGTAATAATACAAGTATTTACCATTTATTAAATAACAAATGTGCCAGTCATTATGCTAAAGACTCACCTCATTTTATTTCATGTGTAAACTTTATAGTTTCACTCTGACCAATTTCTATAGGTGTAGAAATGAAGCACAAGATGATGAAGAGACTTTCTGAGGAATCATCAAGGAGTAGATGGAAGTATCCTGTGGAGGGAAAACAAAATCATGATAACCAGAGGGAAGGAGGAAGTTACCAGAAGAATATGAGGCATGCAATTAGGGACAAAGCCCACACAATGAAGACCACTTGGTTCAAGGCCAATCATACCTCTTGGCTAGCACCTTGTAGAACCTGAAACACTAATGCATCTTGGGAGCTTGAATCACATTCAGCTGCCCAGATGCTTAAGGGAAGACCTGAAGTCCACTGACCCTGGAACACTGAGATACAAAACCTTTGCAATAATGAGGTTTTTTTCTCAACTATCTCCCCCCCCGCCCCGCCCACCCCCTACCTTTTCTTTGGCCTAGCACCATCTCTCTAGAGCTCTCTAGAACAATACCAAATTATAAATATTGTCATGACTTTTAAAATCCGAAGGCCATTAAGAATGGATTCAAGAGTGTCATGGCCTGCAAAGTCCCTGATAAGGCTCAGTCGCTGAAGATTAATCTCTCACCTCTTCTCAGATCTGTCTATTGGCTAACATGAAGCATGGTCCATGGATCTGAGCACTGGAAGATGGGTTTTGAACTTTCCTCTTGCATTATTCACATTCTTTCGGCCACTAGCAAGGGATTCTCATTTCCAACATCATGATTAATCTAATCCCTCCAAGTTTCCACAAGGAATCACATCTTCGTGAAGTTTAATTTAATGTAATTTGACGTAACACTGCCCCCTTGTGCCTCACTACATGAGGGGCCTTTTCGGGGAAAGGTTTATTTTTAATTAAAAATAAAATTTATTATTTCGGCACCTTATTGAACATTATGCTGGGGAGGGGAAGATGCATTTCTTGTTTATATCCCTTCATCATTTATCTCAGGCCTTTGTTACATTGGTTTCCATCATTGCTAACTGCTGGCCAAGGAAATCAGTTCTAAGGGGCAGACTTCAACATAAATCCACATGTGATTATTTTAAAGTAGCATATGGACGGAAATAGCAAACAATAATCCAGGCTGCCCAGGAATGAGGAGTTCAGGAGAAACTGAGTAAGAAATCAGGAAATGAAAAGAAAGTTATTAAATAGACTTGCCACAGCTGGCCTAGTGATTTCAATAGACTTGGTTAATGGGAAAAACAATCATAGAGAGCTCTTTAATTGCTTTTCTGCTGAGTTCCTTTCCACATCTCCATGTTTGCAGAGATTAATTAGGAGTTCCAATCACAACCTAAAACTAAACTCAATGAGACAGATCAGAGAATTAAAAAAAAAAAAATGGTGCCATGCTCTGGAGACTTCTGAGCAGTGTATCTCATAAAATTGATGGTCAGTGCTTCTGGTTTGCAAAAGATTACTTGCAAAGAATAAGTAAATGTAAGGGCAGAACGCTAATATCAAATAACGCACAAATCCTTACTCCTAGCTCAAAAATTGGGCCTGGGCATTTTTCTCTTGATTAGCCACTACTCAGCTCTCTGGGCGAGATATTGGTAGGAAAATGATCCAGAAAACTTTGGATGTTCTATAAATCACTGAAGCAAAGAGGATGCAGCCAAGCTGACCTCTGAGATAAGGTGACACACAAAGAGACCGCATAAACTAGCCTCTGGAAGTGTACTCGTCACCCTTCCGGGGACAGTTCTGAGAATTGTTCCATTTCCATTGGGTTTGTAAACTCCAGCATCACCTCCGTGATCATCTCAAGATAGACACATTGGCCTATGATAGATGTCTGGGGATTGAGTACATAGTAGGGGTGCGTAAAAAACCAGTCCATGTGCTTTTCTTCTCCACCCTTGACTTATCCCCTCCTAGGCCAGACTTTGCTTTCTGACGAGCTCTTTTTAACCCAGTCCAGGAGTTTCAGCTTTGCCTAAGGCTGTGGACATTCCCCATGTCTTGAACAACCAGAAGCCCCCTTTCCATTTATCTTTTATTCCTGGTTTTCGTTTTTTTTGTTTGCAGTATTTGTTTTTGTTTTAAGTGTGCCCCCTGCTGGTCTATTGTTTCACACAGAACCCCATCAGGGTTCCATGACAGACCAGCAAAAGTGCTCTAAGAGGTTGTGATTGTGATAGGTCTGTCTTGCCTAGTTAAGCAGGAGGGACAGGTTTCCCTGAAGAACTTTCACTCTCCATGAAGAAGGGGACCCTGATAGCAGTAGGCTAGGAGACTAGGGGGGAAGCAGAGGAGAATCATTTCCAATGGGAGACACGGGAAAGGTGAAAATCAATAAAGACATAAACACAGAGTTAAAATCAAATAAGCAGGAAGGAGACCATCACAAGATGAGACTGGGAAGGTCCATTTTGTGACATTTTTCAGGAGAGACTAAGAACTTTTCTCACCTCTCTACTATGAGGCTCCCCTTTCTTGATGCTTGGCATCCCCCTTCCCAAGCACACCAATTCTGGACCCAGCAATTCCCTCCACCCATCAAAACTAAATCTCAGCCGTGCAGCTGATCAAACGTGGTCACGCAGAGAAGTGACTGCAAAAGCTTGATGAATCACAGTAGTTCCTAAAATCTTGGTAGACTGCAGAGCCCATAAACCCCAAGATGGTCTGAGTTCAAATCCAACACTTCACTCTGTCAGTCTCCTCATCTGTAAAGCCTTTCTTCCCAGGCTTCTGGGAGAATTTAACAAGACAGTAGAAGTGCTCAGGGCAGCAAAGCAGGACATTCTTAGCTAGGATTTGCATTTCGATCATGGCACCAAGCTTTCAGCCAGAGGAATAAATCCTGGTGGCATTTTAGATAAGAGTGAGCTGGAAAGGCGTTTGTGCATTTTGTTCATCTTGGAGTCGTGTGCAGATCTCCAGCTGGGCCCAGCTGAAAGGCCAGGTTGACTATCTCATGAAGTAAACTGGAACATACTTCATACATCAAGTAGCCTGCCCTGGATAGAAATGACAGGATTTCTCTTGGAAGGGACACCGAATCTATGGGGCTTTTTGTCTTTTCTGAGTGGCCTATATTTACTGATCTGTTGTTAAAGAACATGAAAGGTTTCTGCAATTTCAAAAAGCATTTATTTTTTACTTAAAATTTCATCGAAGTCTTCTTCAATGAACTTTTTAGGGCTTGGATGTTTGCAACTTTTTCCTTAATTAAAAATTTGGGATGTTAAGATTATTTTACTTCCTTTATCAGATACCGTGCACGTTTTTCTCTGGCTGCAGTATTTATTACTGTTAAACGTAGGATAATAATCACATTTGTCAACACAATCATTACCTATTTTTTTTTCATTACCTATTTTGTATACGTCACCAATAGAGACTGTGTACATGTGTTGGGGTGGAGGAACTATTAGGAAAGGGGCCACAGACTGATAAGATCCCGAGTTTTAAATCCAGAAGGAGAGAAGAGTGACATCCACAGAAAACGGCTTCATAAGGAGGGGAAGAATAAGTAGCCCCCAAGAGACAGGGACCAGTGGCACTTAGCTATCAATGTGCATCAGCATCACTTGGAGAGTTTTTTAAAAATATGCAGATACCTCTGTTCCACCTCTCGAGATGCCGATTCCATGTACTGGGGGTAAATTCCTGCCTGTTTGTGATTGGTTTAAACAACGCACAGGTGATTCTGATGCGTAGCCAAGGTTGAGAACAGCTACTATGGGTCGACAGGAAGGGAGATTCAGAAGAGCACGAGTCCCTTTGCGCTTGGAGAGAACGAGAGAGTGGATTCATGGAAGAGATGACATTTTACACATATATGTGGTTGTAAGATGAATGCAGGCATAACGTATGTGATGTCATCCATAGAGCTGGCTCCAGATAAGCATGCATGTATTGGTCATCCTTAACTCAAGAACCAGAGAGACAAGGTAACCACCCGGTAGAAGATATGAGAGATACTCAAAGATAATACCAAACTCAAATGTGCAAGGAGGCCCTGGATATTCCACCAAGCAAGAGTAAAGCGCTGCCTGATGGAAAACAGAAAGGCTGAAAACTGCTGCAAGTTTAGAATTCCTACAATCCTGTCGTTCTAGAACTACAAAATGATAAAGGGGGGGGGGAGCACATCCAACATTATTGGAAATGTTACTTACAGCTGAGAAAAGAGGGCAGATGGATGATGGGAACGTGGCAGCACCAATGACTACAGCATGCATTGTCTTGAGTCTTCCCACGTCAAAGAGGGAGAGAGCTCCGATGGCTTCTTGAAGGTTTCTGCTTTACTGAGAAGGTGAGGCAACAGTCTAAACTCTGCCATTGAGCACCCTGTGTTTCTGTCTCGTTCCATGTGGCTTCCTTCACACTTCTGCTTTTATTGGAAGTACTGGAATGGCCATGAGCACCTCTGGAATTGTGTTCAAGTTGGAGACAGATTTAATTTGGGTTTATGTGGCTCATAGTCATTGCCATGTAGTGATGTGCAGGTCCTGAGCTGGAGGCCATATCTCAGCATGAATGTGCCCTGTAGTAACTGACACCACAAACATGTTAAAAAGAAAAAAAAAAAAAAACATTGAAACATATAGAGCCAGAGGCTCATATGCAAAACACTCTGTCTATTTGTATAGCTTACAATATGGAAGAAATAGAGGTTTTCCCAAATTTGACAACAATTTTTAAAACAATTTTTTCAATGTATGATCTTGCTATGTGTGAAGGTGAAAATAACCGTTATAAGCCACAAATAGTAAAAATCAAATTTTGATCAAATATGCTAGAGAAGAGATTGAATCTCTAATATCTTTCTATTCTCTCCTTAAAAACAATATGAGGGGTGCCTGAGTGGCTCAGTCAGGTATACGTCTGTCTCTTGATCTTGGCTGAAGTCATGACCTCACGGTTCATGAGGTCGAGCCCCACGTCAGGCTCTGCACTGACAGCGTGGAGCCTACTCGGTATTCTCTCTCTCCCCCCCGCCTCTCTCTGTCCCTCCCCTGTTTGCATGCTCTCTCCCTCTTTCTCCCTCTCTCTCAAAATAAATAAATAAATAAACTATGAAAAAAATATGATAAAATATCATATGAAAAGTTCTTCAACTATGGAGATATGTCAGGCAGTTAACTAATAAAAGTATAATGCTCTTTTTCTGGATTTTGTGTGATGTCTGTGGTATCTATCAGCTTTTTGAAATGTGTTACTTGTTGTGATTTTTTTTTTCATTCTAAGAAAAAAACCCCACTGTGTTCACATCACTATAATTTTTTGCCTCTCCTGAAATTCACAACAAAAGAAGCATTATGGGGAACATTCTAAATGTCGCATCTCATCTCTAATCTCAAGACGACAAGAAATTATATGTTTTTTATTCATTTAAATCAAATCGTCTAACTCCCAGGGCTTAGCTTTTCAAGAATTCAGGAAATTCTCAGTCATCATTGGTGTTTCTGCCCTCCCAGAAACACCTGGTTCCCAAGGTCTTACCCAACCCCAAGCAAGAGGGTGACGTGTCTATTTATCTGCTAGGGCGTCTATGGCACACTGCTCCAAGGAGACTCTATGGCTGCCCTGCTTTGCTGGGGACATAGCCATCTTGGACTAGTTTTAGACCCCTTCAGCTTATGGTCCTTTTCTGGGTTTGCTGTGTACACATCACTCTTCCCCAACCCAGGAATGGGGCATTGGATGGATCTGCCCCATCCCAGTCCCCAGTGAGCTTCACCACATTTAGGTACGTCCAAATTCCTAGGAATACTCCCTTATTCTCTATCCTTGACCTCAAACACTCTCCCTCGGCTCTACAAGCTAGGACCCTTAGTCCCATATCTTTTACAAGCTTAGGCTTTCAAAAAGGCAGGAAAAGCATTGTCTTCAGGCAACACTGGTTCTCAATCATGGAGGTAAAAACCTAGGCTGAAGGAAAAGTCAAAGGCCTGGCTACTTTCGGGAACAGAGAGAAAGGGAAAATATAGGGAGAATGTTGAGCAAAACAGAAATACTCGATTAGTATCTCCAATTGAAAGAACAAATCTGACCACACCACTCCCTAAACCGCACCTTTTCAGTGGCTTGCGATCACTTAGTAGATACAGCAACTAACCAGTAACGACAAGACCACTTACTTGTAGCACCTGCCCCCCCAATTCCACAGAGGTGCATTAATAATTGCAATGTTCATCAGACTGCTTAAGGGTCTTGTTAAAATGTGTGTTCTGATTCAGAAGGTCTAAAGTGAGGTCTGGGATTCTGCATTTCTAACAAGCTCCAGGTGACACTCCAGGACTTCAAGGACCACATTTTGAGTAGCAACAGACCACGGCTTTTTTTTTCCCGAGCGTCCAGCACATCACACAACACCCTTGTTTCATAGTGGATTGTAGAATGACCTGTCCTTAGAGTTACCTGGGGACTTTTCTTTAAAATGCTGGTTTCCTGGATCTCACCCCAGATTCACTCGTTAGAATCTCTGTGATGGGTTCCATTAAGTGCATTTTAACAAGCCCCTTGTTAGGCTTCATAGCATTTAGCAGCCATTGTTCTGACTTTGCCCATGATTAACTACTCAAAGTATTCCTAAGGTACCTTTCACTTTCCTGACCCCAGGACTCTGCATAAACTGGAGCCTCCAGGGTCCTTATCCAGTATCATTCTTCACCTGCAGTCTATCCCTTCTACGTGCATTATTCCTACTAAGCCTTCAGAAACCTTCTGGGTCGTCTGTCAATCTGGACTCAGTACACTTCTGTGCTGCTTTCAAGCATCCTGTGAATACTTGGATCCCAATATTATGACTAGTTGCATGTCTCCCTCACAGTCTGTGAGCTGCTTGAGGGCAGGGAGTTAACATTTATATACCATGGACATGAACCAGTACCAGGGATGGATAAACAAATGAATGGATAAGATGAAGAGAGAGAGAAAAACAGAGAATGAATTAAAGGCAGATCAGTCTTCACCAAGGTTTATGAGGCCTTCCCAATTGTTTCTGCCATTTCTCATTTCTCCTCGATCACCAGCTTCCACTTCCATAGTCTCTTTCGCTGTTTGTCAACTCAGATGAAAAAATTCAGCCCTTTTCCTGTTTCTACAAAAGTATCCTGAGGGCAAGGAAGAATTTGCTAGAAGACAAGGGATGAAGAGAGCAACCAGATCAGAACTCTTGTCAGATCACCAGTCCACCTCCTTAGTGCCCTCTACACTCATTGCCCAGAGAAACCAACTTAGTTCCTTCCAAGTTTGCAGAATACACCACACTGATGCGTGGATAATTGACATTTCCCTCTATTGCATCCTAACAGAACCCTGAGATTTTTAGGGATTCACCAATCCAAGCAACCACGTGCTTCAGAGGACCTCCCCTATCCCCAACTCTGAGGACAGGCTTGGCTTATCAAAGAAGTGATTGACAAACATAGGTAGGGGCAGGTGACCCAATCCAGGCCAAGAGACAAGTGAGAGAAGGTTTCCTGAGGGGCTCATAAGAAAAGTGTCCTCATTCATAGGAGATAGCCCAAAAAAGAGATTGTCTCTTTTCTTCCCTCAGCCATGATGGTTTGATATGACACCTAAAACTGTTACAGGCATCTTGCCACCAGAAGGAGGAGGAAAGTGACTTTGAGAATGGCCGCAGACAAATGGAAAGAACCAATGAGATAGAAATAACATAGTAAGTTCACCAAACCCATTTCCTTTTCCTCCCGATCATATAGCAAATCACACTGAATAGCCTCCCGCGAAGTTAGACAGTGCCAAAAGAATTGAGTCCTGATCCATAGACTATGATAGCTGTAGCTTCTAGACCTGGACTCTAAAATGTCCTGCTTGTTCCTCCATATTCCTTCTCTTTCTCCATCTGCAGGTTGGGTCATGCTAGGGTGCTTCTGAAGCCTTCAAGATGGTAGAGCTAGAGCATAGATGAAGCCAAGGTCCTTGGATGTGATAAAAGTATCTATTTTCATCGAGTACTTACACAAATGAGTAGTAGTATTGTACTGTGTTAAGCCATGGAGATCTCGGGACTAGTTTGTTAAAGCATGTTGTAGACTGACTGTATCGTTCCCCAATTCATGTGTTGAAATCGAATACACAAACTTATGGTATTTGATGGTGGGGCCTTGGTGAGGTGACTAGGTCATGAGGGTAGAGCCCTCATGAATGGGATTGGTGCCTTATAAGGACTAGAGAGCTAGCCCTCTCTCTTTCCACCACGTGAGAATCCAAGGAGTTCAGTAGTGTGTAACCCAGAAGAAGGTCCTCAACCGAACCTGACCATGTTGGCACCCTGATCTTGAATCTCCAGAATTGTAAATAAATGTCTGCGGTTTTCAAACCACCCGGTCCATGGTATTTTCTTACAACAGCGCACGTAGACTAATACATAGCGTGTGGCATTACTTACACTGATTAACAAAACTAAATTCCTTGAGTGCTGAATCAATTAACCCTGCAGTCCATCTACCTCTAGACTTTGTTTCCTGAGCAAACTTTTTAAAATCTTTAAGTCCATTTGGGGAAGGATCTTGTGTTACTTTCAGCCCAAGACATTGTAACAGAGAAATTCACATCTCTACAGCTCCTGCTTTTATATTTGTATAAACAAACCCATCCAGATGGTCACGGAACAAAGACCAGAACCTAATCTGTTAAAAATGTGTAGAAATATATAAGGATTTTTTTTTTTTAACCCCCCAGGGATGGTCTGCTTTTTAATCCTCACTTGTGATTTTCTGCCCCCTATTGTCCATCCCTACTTCTGTGCTTATTTTTTGCTTGATGAGTTCAGGGGATTCTTCTTCTAACCAGCATCCTCCTCCAGACAGCCAAGGACCTAAAGCAATGTGGAATTTAACACTAGGCATTCTGGAATACCTCTCCAGATAAATCTACTGATCAGAACTCCTTGAGCAGTCTCCCCAGACCTAACAAAAAACTAGATTTTTCTCCAGAGTCTTGTCTTGTGTGCTCTTGATTCAGGGGCCTCCCTTAGGAGGAAAGCCTTTGTGACATTACCCCCCATTCCTTTGTGACACACTTTCATCCGCCCCTAGACAAAGGGCCACAAGCGTGGCCTTTCTCCCACTGCGGGTGCCCCATCCTTCTCAACCTGATGGATCCAGTGTCCCAGGGATTGATGCATCAGTGGATTCACCCACAATCCAAGACCGACAAGACTACTTCAATTAGTCTTTCTATAGATACAGCAGATGTAGAGAGGAAATAAAATGTTCTAAAGTTATTTATTTATTTATTTATTTATTTATTTATTTATTTATTTATTATTTGTGGGGAGTGGGCAGAGAGAAAGGAAGAGAGGATCCCAAGCAGGGTCTGCACTGCCGGTGTGGAGCCTGATACAGAGCTCGAACTCGCAAACTGCGAGATCATGACCTGGGCCGAAATCATGAGTTAGATGTTTAACCGACTGAGCCACCCAGGTACCCCAGAAATAAAATATTCTCAACAAACAGGATTTACAACATTAGGGATACGGAGAGCACACGTCTACCTATTCTCCCTTCTCATGGTATTTTCCTTTAGAAACTGAAATAGTTTGGGGCGCCTGGGTGGCGCAGTCGGTTAAGCGTCCGACTTCAGCCAGGTCACCATCTCGCGGTCTGTGAGTTCGAGCCCCGCGTCAGGCTCTGGGCCGATGGCTCGGAGCCTGGAGCCTGTTTCCGATTCTGTGTCTCCCTCTCTCTCTGCCCCTCCCCTGTTCATGCTCTGTCTCTCTCTGTCCCAAAAATAAATAGAAAACGTTGAAAAAAAAAAAAATTAAAAAAAAAAAAGAAACTGAAATAGTTTTTCTGAGCTCCAAAGCATTTCCTGAAATGTTTCCTCCTTATTTCCTTCCCACATTAAAGCTCACCACTTCCTCTTTTATGAATCCTGTTATGGTATCTACTGTCCTTTGACATGTTTATCAATGCAGCAGCATACAGGGGTTACAAGCTTGGACCCTGGAGCCAAACTGCCTCAGCTTGATTTCCTGGTTCTGTCCCTCACTGGCTTTTTAACCTTGAACAACGTAAGCTCTCGGGGCCTCAGTCTCCTCCCCTGCAGAAGGGGATTATAAAAGTGACTTCATCAGGTGGTGTTGAAGATTAACTGAGGAAATTCACTTAAAAGAGCACCCCGAACAGTATAAGGGCTCAGTAAACATCGGTGTAGCTATTTGGATATCTCTTTCCGCCCTTTTATGATAATAAGCCCCTTGAGGTAAAGAACAAAATGTTACCCATCTTGTATTCCCAGTGTGGGCAGGGGGCCCGATGTAATGCCCTGTTTGTGTTGATCGAATGAATGGGAAATAAGTAACTGAATGCGTTTCTGGATATGTCTAGGGCTAATAAGCAATTATTCAGAGATTTCCCCACCGAAAATCATAGCTCTATAGCCAAGGAATTCCAGTCTTTGTGTCATCCATCATAACCCAAGATGAGCTTGCATTCGTTTTCTCTGCACCAGTGACTGAGCTTTCCAAAGCCTCCTCTGCTTCCATTTCCACCCTCAACTCCTGCACTCTGCATCCTTGCAAAGGGGTGAAAACATCCCACCTATCCAACCACAAGGAAACAGTTAAGGAAGTCAAACCATACTACGAGGCCATGAAAAAGACGGGTTAGATATCTTATCCTTCTATTGCAAGACATTAGTAATTAACTATTAAATGATAAAATCAAGTTATAAAACTGTATTACAGAGTGCCCGTTTTGGTAAAATATACATTTGATATACTACATGTCCAGACATGTGGTTTTCACCTGCACATCAGACCTTAAAAAATGATCCCTGCCCAAGCCCACTCCAGACCACTTGAATCAGAAACTCCAGGGGTGACGTACAACCATTGGTATGCGTTAAAAGCTCCCCAAGCGATTCTAATGATATAAATTGATATGTTATCAGTGGCTGTCTCTGCCTGGTTGGGATTGCTGGTGTTTTTATTTTCTTCCCTTTGCTTATCTTTTTTTCCCCTCCTATAAATGTGTATTGCTTCTGTGATAAGGGGGGAAAAACATACACAATCAAAGTGAAGTAGGGAGAAAGGTAGAGCAGAGGCGATTTTTAATATAGGCTAGGCCCTTACTGGAAGGGAGGGGGCTCTAACACTTGGCACGCTGTGCTGTTTAAATTGCGATTCCACAGGAACTCATACGAGGGGCCGGGGGTAAAAACACACCATTGTACTGCAGTTCAACACCAACCAGCAGAGAGATAATTAAATGATAAGCTAGCAGCTCTAAAACACTGGACTCATTTTTGAAGTTTATTAACCTTCTTGTTGGGTAAAGCTCAGCTTTAACTGTCAACTACCATCAAGACCTTGACCAAAAGAAAGAACGGAATGCACCGGAGTCCCCCGACAGTTCACAAGATTGTCTGACAAGGGAGTCGATGCCAAAGGCTACCATACGACAGGCAAATCCAATCCTTTCTGATGCCCAGAATTTGAAATTAATCTCTCAGTTTCTCTAGGTAATCGTAAATTCCAGTAGTTGCATAAGTAGTGGGATTGGCAGGGAGATCTGAGAAACATTTGCAGGGAGAGGCACCTGGGTGGCTCAGTCAGTTAAATGTCCAACTTCAGCTCAGGTCATGATCTTGTGGTCCATGAGTTCAAGCTCTGCGTGGGGCTCTGTGGCGACAGCTAGGAGCCTGGAGCCTGCTTCGATTCTCTCCCTCTCTCTCTGCCCCTCGCCCACTTGCTCTCTCTCTCTCTCTCTCTCAAAAATAAATAAACATTTTAAAATGTTTTTAAATATATGATAAAAAAATAAGTCGCCCCTCACCTTAAAATTCCACTATTATTGACAAGACCAGTTCATTCCAGTAGAAGAAAGCATTATCTTCTCTTGTCTTCTCTTCTTAAGCTTCGAACATTCCTGAAGGGGATTAACATTCTATTATCTATGATTCATTCATTTATTCAACAAAATTTTACCCATCTATTCAATAAATATTTTTAGCACCTATCATGTATCAGGGACAGTGTTCAGCAGTAGGGATAAGTTGGTGAGCAAAATCTGTCTTGCCCTTTTGGCTCGTGACCTAGTAAAAAAGACACAAGTTAATCCAAAAGTCACACAACTGGGGCGCCTGGGTGGCTCAGTCGGTTAAGCATCCAACTTCAGCTCAGGTCACGATCTCACGGTCCGTGAGTTCGAGCCCCGCATCAGGCTCTGGGCTGATGGCTTGGAACCTGGACCCTGCTTCCGATTCTGTGTCTCCCTCTCTCTCTGCCCCTCCCCCGTTCATGCTCTGTCTCTCTCTGTCCCAAAAATAAATAAACGTTAAAAAAAAAATTAAAAAAAAAAAAAGTCACACAACTATAAAATTCCAATCGTAATAAATATTGCAAAAAACATTTGATGTCACAACAGAATACAAGAGAGGAACTGAGCTTGTTTGGGGGCAGAGAAGATTGAAGTGTGAACAGAATATACATTTACAGTGTAAGAAAGGAAAGAGCACATACAAAATGTCTTAATTATGACGTGGTAAGTCTAATAAGAGTAATGTGAAAAAATACACAGGGAGCTCAAAGGAGGGTTTGCTCTTAGTATAAAGATCAGGTTACAGAAGAAGGACCACCTGATCCCAATTTTGAAAAATAACTAGGCAAGGAAGTGTGTCCATATTCCAGAGATTGATACAAGCAGAAAGTGGCAGTATTAGGGTTAGGGGAGGGCAAAGTCTTGTTAGGAAAGAGGTAACTGTCACCATGTGTCTACTCTCTGAGCAAAGATGACTGCATCTTTGGTTTCAGGGGCACATGATGACTAGATTGTGAAGGGCCAAAAATGCAGCCTTTTTTCCAAGCGATGTGGAACCATGAAAAGCCTGTAAACAGTAGAGCTCAATAGCTACTTCTTTGTCTGAAAGGTAACTGCCGTCCTCCATAGAACTGAGCTTCCAAAACGTTGAATGTATAAATGAATAAATAATCTAGTCCTACACCTAGAAGGGTGACTGCTGAAGACTTCTGAGAAAAGTACAAGACATAATCTAACGTTTATTGCTAATGTGGTCACCGCAGTTTTAAACGACACAACCTGGGGGCACCTGGGTGGCTCAGTCAGTTAAGCCTCCAACTTCAGCTCAGGTCACGATCTCACGGTCCGTGAGTTCGAGCCCCACGTCGGGCTCTGGGCTGACGGCTCGGAGCCTGGAGTCTGTTTCCGATTCTGTGTCTCCCTCTCTCTCTGCCCCTCCCCCGTTCATGTTCTGTCTCTCTCTGTCTCAAAAATAAATAAATGTTAAAAAAAAATTTTTTTTAATAAAATAAAATAAACGACACAACCTGGTTTACCCACTACCTTAAAGGGATGAATTGTCCAGACTGCCACGCGTGAGGAGCTCTGATGTAGGCCTGAAGTGAGGCGCTCAGAATCCCTCCCCCAAAGCCTTTACCAATGAAATGTGGACTTCTGTGAGAAGATGCTACCATCACTATGATCGTTTTTATACAGAGAGATGGTTTCCATCTATAAATATAGGAAGAGGCACATCAAAATAGGTTAATTCACATGACTATGAGTCAGAACTCTATATTGCAAATGACAGAAATCCAACCAGAACAAGCCTAAGCAAAAGGGAATTTATAGGACCATAAAACTGAGGAGGTTTTAACCAAAGGTTGAAACCAAAGGTCTTAACCAAAGGTTAAGAGCCTCGGGCACAGGTTTGATCCAGAGGTTCAAGCAACATCAAAAAAATCTGTATCGCCCTCCATTTCTTAGATCTTCCTGAATCTGCTTAGTTTCATTTTCAGATACGCCCTCTCTTTATGAGAAATCATCCATCACCAGTGGCCTTCACATTCACATCCTCTATGTTCAGAATTATCAGTAGTAGAAACAAGCCTTTTTCGTGGCTTTAGCAGAGGAGCCTTGAAGAAGAGTCTTGCAGAACTCTAGAGAGACAGGTTCATCTAACTGGCAGATGTGAGTCAGTGTCTATGACTGAGTAAATTGTTCCCTCATAGAAAAATAAAAAAATAAAAAAGTTCTGTTTCTAGAGGAACCAGGATGATGTGGTACCGAGCAAACAAAAACAACAAATGTGATAGATTTTGCAACGGGCTCACATTTTTCTGCTCCGACCCCCTTGTAGCATGCCCTATTGGATGCCAGAGGCTGGAAAGCTAAAAAAAAACCACCCATCCCAGACTCCCTTATAGCTCAGATGTGCACAGGGCAGCTTCTGCCAGCAGACATACTCATGCAAAATTTAGCAGCTTATGTTGTTTATTCTGGCAAGTGCATTCGTGGAGGCATTTTGGCGAGATAATTATAGATGGTCCCAGGCTTCACAGGTAGCAGGAAAAAGGGTTCCGGGCAAATAATTTGCTGGTACGGGTCACACCAAGGCAACTCGGTCTTGGAATCAACATCTGTGGTGTGGCTCTAATCATTGCAGAGGGTGTCGCTCCCTTGGTAAACCTCTTGTGCACTGTATGTTTGGAAATCTTCCATGAAAGCCCAGCCCACAGCCTGTCCCTTCAGTCCTTCCAAGGGTTTTGTAAGTCCTTACATCTCTGTATATTTAATCCCTTTCTATTTAAGTCGAGTGGGTTATCTTCTGTTATCTGCAGCTGGCCCCTGACCAATAAATACAGCAATCCACTATAATTTCTGAACAGTGTTCTACAAAAACTTTCTTCTGAATTCTTCACATAAAGGGTGGAATCATGGAATCTAGCTCAGTATAGTTATTCTAGACCTCTCACGAGCTCATTCCATTACTGATGGGCCCTGGCAGTTTGAGATATACATTTTTATTCTGACATCTTACAGCTCACTAATGCTCTCTTCGTCCATACCTAATTTGTTACTAAACTCATCTCTTTAGATGTGAATTTTAATTACTGCAGTTTTCAATTCCCATGTTTGTATGTGGTTCTTTTTAAAATCCGTGGAGTCATTTTCCCAGTTTCCTGACATGACTTTTCATTTTTCAGCATAGCTATTTTAAAATGTGTTTGATCTTTGCAACATCTGGGTAGGGCCTATCTCTACTGTCTGTTGTTCTGTCTGTAATTAGTCATGTGTAGTCTCCTTGTCTGCGTGATTCCCTGTGGATATAAATGTAATGGCCTATACGTTAAAATGGTGTCCACAGAAATAATTTGAGAACTCGAATCATGTTACCTTCTCCCAAAAAGAATCATTCATTTACTTTTGTCACAACCGGAAGCAGGAGGAATCTAGAACCAGCTCTATGTAACTTCAGGAACCACCCAGATAAGGCAAAGATGAACTGCAGACTCTAAGAAGCCAGGTTTACTCCCAGTTTACCTGGTCTAATTGAGGAGGGGCTCTTTATGTGCCCAGCCCAGTCCATAGTGTTTTAACGACTTCTCTGCTCTTGGAAGGTCCTGAACTCCAACTTTTGTCTTCCAGGCCCCACGAGGCTGTCAGTGTGCAAACATCCAGGTACTCCTTTCAGAACCAATGAGGGGAACCAGAATTAAAGCAGCCAAAAATACTGGTTTCACCTCTCTCGAGGGCTTCTATCTCCTCCATCTTGTCCCCCAAATTTTTCATAACCTTTTTAGCGCTCTTAAGCCTTAAAATAAATAAATAAATAAATATATATTTATATATATAATAAATTTATATATTATATATATTTATATATGTATATAAATTTACATATATATATACAAATTACATATTTATATATATACATATATATGTATGTATATATGTATATGTGTACATATATATACAAATATGCATACAATATATATGTATATGTATATATATACAAAAATTTGTATATATATACAAATTATATATATGTATATAAATTTATATATGTATATAAATTTATATATAAACGTATATAAATATATATATAAATTTATATATAAACGTATATATAAATATATATATATAAATTTATATATAAATAAATAAATATATATTTATTTATATATATTTATAATATATATATATAATTATATATATTTATATATTTATAAATATATATTATTTATAAATAAATAAATATATATTTATATATAAATATGTATAAATATATATATTTATGTAAATATAAATATATATTTATATATAAATATACATATTTATATATACATAAATATATATATTTTATATATAATAAATTTATATTATATATATATATTTATATATATAAATACATACATTTATATATATAAATATATATATTATATTTATATATATAATTATATTTTTATATATATATAATATTTATATATATTATGTTTATATATATAAACATGTATATAAATAAATAAATATATATATTTATATATATTTTATATATATATAAAATTTTGTCCAGGTTTCTGGCTGTCATCAGCAGATGGGTTGGTCCAAACTACAAAATCTGCCATAATCCAGGGGCATATTACTTTTCTGGCGTCTAGAGACAGCTTTTCAAACGCAATCGTACTCAGATTATACAGAGACTCAAAAGAAAATGAGAAACTCGTATAAAAGGTTCCAACTCTTCTACCCTAAAGTAGAAAATCAGCGCAAGTGCATTTAAGGAATAAACCAACCATTTTGAGGAAGTTAATGGCTAAGAACTTCTGTCTTTCCTCAGACAAACTCTCCTGTCAAGGAGCATTCTTTTTATGGTAAGACAGGCAGGTCTCACACATAAGGCAGCTGCTAGAAATGACTTCATTACGACAACTGCTCTGCTTTCTCCTCACTCCTAACAAGCTGAGAAGTTCTGGAATGGTTCTCCCAGGAAGCCTGGTGCGTTTTTTTTCCCTCCTGTCATATTTCATTTTTAGTCAGCAGGGCAGAAAATGCGTGTTTGGGGTGAAAACAATTTTCTCTCAATGAATAAAAAAAACAGTAAGGAGGGGGCTCGACTCAGACATGTTTTGCAAAGAAATTACATTTTAAAGACCTAAGAGATTTGATCATCTTTCATATTGCAAATGAATAAATATACCTATAAATAACAAACAAAAAACACTCCTCCAGAATATTTATGCTTACCCTTTTAATACTTACCCAAAATCTGATCTGGTCTCACATGGGTCTCCTCACATTCACGTTATTTGCTTTTGTCACAACACTGAGGGGGCAATAATCCAATCACAGAGCTTAAAGCCATTTGAGCAGTGAAAAATCATGAAATACCACCAAGAGAAGTCCCAGATTTTTCTGGTTTGGCGTTATGGGGGCGGGGGATGGGGGAGGGACATTTCATTCCATTCTACAAGAAATAGAGTCCCTTCAGGCTGTTCCTCTGGCAGACACATTCATCACTGCTGAGAAGTCAGACAGGGGCTCCCACGAAATACTAAGGGCTGTGGTGTTGATTGTATTTATTAAACAGCCAAGAATAAAATATTGGTTGCAATGTATGAGAAATCACACAAAATGATCTGTAGAAGGCAGTCACTTTGAACAGGTTAGGGGGGAAGGTGAGAGAGACTGGTCATCAGAGTTGCCAAGAAAAAAGGCAGTTATTATTTGTTGTTAATGAGAGACCTTGTGAATTGTTGACATGAAAGTAACATACAGAGCAATGGAACAGTCCAAGGATTAAGAAATCAAAAGCCACGTAAAGCCAAAGTTAGAGAACATAAATATCTAGGCCTTTGAAAGTCGTTTTTTCCATATGGGTGCATATAATAAAAAAAGATTTTTTTCCCCACAAAAGTGGAGTAAACGTGAGCTCAGTGCCCAGCTTTGTCACTAACTAGTTTGATGAGTTGGGACACATTTAAGTCTTTCTACACCTGAGTTTGCTCATGTCTAAAATGGGTTTGGGACGCTGGGGTGGCTCAGCTGGTTGAGCATCTGAATCTTGCTTTCAGCTCAGGTCATGATCCCAGGGTTGTGGAATTGAGCCCCACATTGGGCTCCACACTGGACGTGCAGCCTGCTTGAGAGTCCGTCTGTCTGTCTCTCTCCCGCTCCCCTTCACTTGATCTCTCTCTCTCTCTCTCTCTCTAAAATTTAAAGAAAAGACAAAACTGAAATTGCATATATAAGATAAAATGGGTTAATGATGGTTGCCATCCTCACAGGCCAGTTGCATATGAAAAGCTTTGAATAGTCTTTGGCATGGAGTAAGCGACCAATATTGTTATTGTTGACACGACCCCGTTATTATTCAGTTAGCTTGCCATGAAATCCAAAGGACAAATGACAAAATGAAGTGTTCCCCATCAAACTGATATCAGCCAAGGAGGAAGAAAGTACAGTGTTTTAAGGCTTTACAGCGAAACATTTTTAAGTCAAAACCCACGACTTCAGACCCAATAGTATTAAGGAAAATGCCTCACTAACATTTCCTTTTGAACTGCTGATTTCACAGAAGTGTTTTTAATCAAATGAAATGGTGGAAAGCAGACTACATAGACTGAATATGACTAACTTCGAGCAAAACAGAAGTCTGTGTGCCTGGTCACTTATGCAAAGGTGACTCTGCTCTCAGACTTTATTAAGAGAATAAACAACACGTTGCCTTGGCAGAGAGCTCTTTGCGCAAGCAACTGTGTATGTTCTCCATCCATTTCTCTGACATTTCCATCTTCATATTCTTGGCAAAGTCAACACCCACCTGCCTATTAATCTGTATTGTTCCCAAGAATCCTGGTGGCTTACTCTGCCAGATAAGATGTAATATTTGGGTCTGTTCACATGCACGTGGCATGATCTCTCCTTGGTTTGAGAAAAACTGGAAGGGTCATTATTACCTGTGTAACTAACAAAGCCAAGAGGTCTATGGGCACACAGTGGAATTCAGATGCTCAGATGACATCCATTAGGAATCAGTTTTTGTCATGTTCGAACTCTGCTTTCCAAGATAGTGGCTGGCTCTACTCACATTAGCAAGGTGACCACCAGATGCTGATCTACTTAGCAAGAGCAGCAGAAAGAGAGAAAGCTCCTTTTCCTAATATGTCCATCATATATCTTGGGGCTAACTCTTAATGGACTGACTTGGGTCAGTCCCAAGCCCATGACTGAATCAATCACTGAGCCAAGAGGGAAAAAAATATCTATCTATCTATATATATCTATCTATCTATAGATATAGATAGATAGATAGATATTTTATATATATTTATATTTATATTTTTATATATTTATATATAATATATAAATATATTTATATAATATATTTATAATATATATTAATATATATTATTAATTATATTAATATATATTAATATATTATATATTATATATAAAATAATTAATATATTAATATAAATGTATTAATATATATATTATTATTATGTCCATCATATATGTGCATCATATATCTTGGGGCTAACTCTTAATGGATTGACTTGGGTCCCAAGCCCATGACTGAATCAATCACTGAGCCAAGAGGGCTCTATCTATCTAGATAGATAGATAGATAGATATTTTATATATATTTATATTTATATTTTTATATATTTATATATAATATATAAATATATTTATATAATATATTTATAATATATATTAATATATATTATAATTATATTAATGATATATTAATATTAATATATTAATATATTATTATATATAATATAATATAATATATAATAATTAATATATTAATATAAATATATTAATATATTGTTATATAATATATAATATATATAATAATTAATATATTAATATAAATATATTAATATATATAATATATATATTATATATATATTTTATAGATAGATAGATAGATAGATAGATATTTAGCCAGACTTCATTCAGACTACCAATCTGACTGTGGGACAGCAACGCAAAAGAAAGAGATCTGTCCTGTTAGCAGGAGGAATGCTGTGCCTATAGAATAACAATCATTGCATGCAAGCACCAGGTTTGGACCCACTCTCTTCTCCCACTCCTCTGAACGCTCCCTGCCAGGGAAGCCTAGTGGATACCCTTTCTCATCTCCATCCTTCATAAAGGTAATCCTCACTCATCCTACAGGACTCTGCTCAATTATCATTTCCACTAAGAAGTCTTCCCTGACTATTCACTTCACCGTAACTCCAGGCTGGATTAGGCACCCCAGTGATCATATAATTCGCTTTGCTTCTATCACGATACATATATACATATGTGCCAGTCTCCACCCATTGACTTCTTGAACACAGAGACTATCTAACTCACGCTCATATCCCCTGAATTTAGCACAGTATCCCACATGTAGTGGGCTATGTTGAGTGAATAAATCAATGAAAGAAATTTCAACATAACATCAGATGCCAAATAATTATATACACACATACATGAACACAAAACACACAGATGGTTTTTCAAAATAACTAACAACCTATAAATTCACAAACCAATCAGAAAGGATGCTGGCAGTGGGGCTGGGGAAGTGTACTGGATGCACCCTCCAAGAGCCAGGTATTAGCACTTCAGCTACTGGATCATGGGGAGACTACGAGTCCCAGAGGGTGGCAAGAGGGGCCCTCGAGGGCATCAGCTATTTACCAAGTGCGATGGAAATATTTCAATATTACATCAGCTGATATGGTGGTGCATATTCGGTAATTACAAACTGTATATGTATTTATGTGTATCTATATGTACAACTCATATGCATGTGTTTGTATGAAATAAAAGATCTCCCTCAGTTTGTGTTTTATACTTTCTCATATCCTAAAACTTCCGGGGTATTAAAGCAGGTATCTGGATTTCTGAGAAATATACCTTCACCTGGAAAAACACTATAACTCTCTCTCCCATTATACTTTCCATCAAAGAAGCATCTGCTCTGATTTCAGCTCCCAAAGCAGCAGGCCCCAAAAGATCCCTCGGAGATGGCTCAGATATGATCCCAGTCTCATTGGCACCTGCTCTTCTCATAAGCAACCTAGTCATACTCATAGCCTTCCCTCCCAAACTCGCATTCATTTCCCAAGAGAGCTTAAAACTCTCCTCTGAAAAGATGGAGCAAACATTAGGAGTCTTAAGCGATCCAGAGGTGACCAGGTCTGGGAAAACCTTCAGGAAAGCTCATTTCGCATTCACAAAGGAGGCAGCAGTGGTCAGGTTCTGCCTGTGGGTGAATTTACAACATATAATTCTTTCAGAATGAGATATGCAAATTAAATCAATTAAATCCTGGCTGTGCTTGGCCATTCTAATGCGCACACTCATCGCCACATTAATTGAAACAGCGCTGAAGGAGGGAGTCTTAAATTCAGGGTAATAAGTTGTGTCTGAGATAATCAACAGGCACTGCATTCATATTAGGGCTGAGTAGGAAGAGCCGATTCTAAATCATTCAAGAATTCCACACTGCATGTGAGAGAGGCTAGTCACATGGTGCTGATAACCAAAAAGGAGCTCCATTTTCAATTCTATTGGCAAAAGCCACAACTTGCTCAGGTGAGGCGTTATTCTTCCCCCCTCTGGACACTGAGCAGTCATGAGGTGAAGAAGAGCAGTGACTGAGACCGTGGGTAAGCAAGAACTCAAGGTAATGAAATTTCAGAATGAAACCAGACCCGTAGCTAGAAGTGAAGGCAGAAAATGACTCTATACATGCACACTCCTCACGGCTCAAGACAGAAACCTGGGTGTTATTCTGGACTTCTCCCAATTTAACTATCCCTTTCCACGAGCCAACCCATCACTGGATTCTCTTGTTCCTGTCTTCTAATTATACCCTTAAACCATCAGCCTCTCTGGACCTCTGCTGTCACCACCACCCTAGAACAAGCCATGACCATTCCTCTCCTAGACTTTTTGTTTGTTCGTTTGTTTGTTTTGCCTCTCCTAGACTTTTGTAATTGCCCTCTCACTGGTTTGGCTGACTCCAATATCTTCTTGTAGAGGCCATAGAGACTTGTATAAATAGGAATCTGATTCCTTTACTCCTTTCTTTAAAACCATTCAATGACTTCCTGTTGTATTTTGAGTAAAATCCAAATTTTGCATCATGGTCCAGATGGCGAAGCATAACAGGCCCCTTCCTGCAACGCTCTAACTGTGTCTGGATGGCCAATCTCCCCGCTGCCCCTCCACAATCCTCCCCCACTCACTCATTATAGCCATGCTGGCCACCTTTCAGTTGCTCAGTTTGCCTGGAACACTGTTTCCTACTCCCCCAGTCTCATCCGCAACCTCTTTGTAGGGCTGGCTCCTTCTGGTCTTACTGGTCTCACCCTAAATATGACATCCTCCATGAGCTCTTCTCTGACCACCTTACCCAAAGAGCATTGTTGTCCCACTCCAAGCCCATTGCCATGCAATACCACCTCCCCCAAAAGAAAGTTTGACACCCTCTTCAAGGTTATCCACATTATCTCCTTTACCTTGTTTCAGGAAACTGGGAAAACAAAAACCCCAATTTTTACCCTGACTGTCTCAAGGCTGTAGATGCTGCTTCAGAGGCAGTGAGAGATTAAATACATGGAGATCTGCTCCTGCTGGGATCCATTTCCTCTATCAACAGGCACACTCCAAAAGGAATAGCATTTGGATGGCGGGGGACCCACTTGAGCTGATTTGCCTTCAATCCAGTCAACAAGGCAAGGCAATTTAGTCTCACATTTAGTACCACTTGCTTTGCTAAGTACATTCTAACAGTTTTAATGACCTAACCCAGGGAGCACTCTATCTACATATAAGTTGATTGGTTGAGAACTTTGATTTCCCCACTGGAGATTTCACTGTTAATTCATGATTTATTAAGCCATTAGTCAAAGATTTCAACACCCCAAACATGCTGTCACTAATACTTAAGCTACCCTCCTGTGTTTCACCCTTGCGTTCCACATCTTGGAATGGCTTCTGGGAGTTGCTGCCCCCAGATATCTGCCCCAAGGACCACCGGTATCCCCATCTCACCTCATGTTTGGGACACACTCGCCAGCTTTGAACTGTGAATTTTTCCCCCAGAGTCCTTGACATAATCGGCACTATAGCCTTAACCAACTTCTAGGCTTTATCTGATGTTACCCATCTTGGTCCAGTCAGAGCTTTTAATGTGCCCTGTGGCAGCTTCCCATTTTTCTCAACTAATTAGGAGACTTGATCAGACTCCTCCCCTGCAAACTCATTCATTTTTGCAAATACGCTTGAGGATGCAAAAGAGGTGTATGTATAATGGATGCCACCTCTCTGCCAAACATGATCCATCAAATTGTTCATTTCTATAGTTGCTTTTAAACATTTTAAAATTATTTTGAGAGAGAGAGAGAGCATGAGCAGGGGAGAGGAGCAGAGGGAGAGAGAGAGAGAATCCTAAGTAGGCTTCATGCTCAGAGCAGAGCCTGATATAGAGCTCGATCCCATGACCCTGGAGATCATGACCTGAGCTGAAATCAAGAGTCGGACATTCAATTGACAGGTGCCCTATAGTTTCTTTTAAGTGTGTGTGTGTGTGTGTGTGTGTGTGTGTGTGTGTTTAAATAGTTTTACATTTTTGATATTTGGGGTTAAAACAGTGAAGTCTAGGGGAAAAATTAAAATCGACTCATTATTACTACTGCCATATCCTATTAAAAAGGTATCTCTTCATACTAATACTAGTATAGGTAATAAGCATTATTCTAGAATTCAGCTTTCCTTCTTTCCTCTTTCTCTTTTGTCACTTACTCTCTGTAACAATCAGAATTCATAGTTCCAAGAAGCCAAAACCAACTCTCAGTGTCTAGAGGTAGAATGGAATTTCTTGGACAGAAATTGGAAACTCACAGAAATAACCAGAGATCCAAAGGACAAGGATTAGAAAATGTTAAGGAGCCATGAGACACTGGGAAGCTGGGTTTGGGAAGTGTTTTGGGCAGTTACTACTGCCACAAACCTCAAAAGATAGCCATGCTTACTGCTGCTGCTGCCACCTATGAATGCTAATGGAACCTTCTTGGCATCTTCTCTCAAGATTTAAAGTCCTTGGCGACAGAATATGATGGGCTGAGCTAGCTCATGTGCACAGGCAACATGGAACCAGGTAACATGAGACAGGAAAACTAGCCCCAGGAACGAATGTTATGGTACAGTGCAAGCTCCTCCCTTCAGGACCCAGGCCCTTATCCCCAAGCTTCTGGGGTTGTTGCCTGAAGATGCCCCACAGAAGAATCCCTCTTAAGTAATCATCTCCCACTGGGAGGAGCTACCTCACCCACGGCACATCCTCTACAGGGAGCATCCTCTATTCAATGCCTGGTGGATACAGGAACACAAAGGCCAGGCCCCTGTGCCTCATTTTGGGACATTCCTGAAGGGCCATCCCAGACCCAGAGCTCTGCATGGCGTTGGCTGACATTTGGTGTAAACTTATATCAGAGTTCAAGTTCATCGTCTCCTGGTCCTGTTTTCCTCACTCCCTTACAGGTGTTGTTCCCAAGAGTGCTCCTACAGACAAATGTCTGTCTCAGGGGTCTGTCTTCAACCTATGTTGAAGTTTTCCTCTCCTTAACAGGGGAGTCTGTCATAAATAAGACAGGGCTTGGATACTCGGTCACCAAAGCAAATGACATACGTTCACTAATCGTCCAAGTACTTTTCCCCATTAGATCAGATACTGCCATTAGCAAATAGTTTACAATCTATAGTTCTATTTTTTAAATGCCAGAGAATGCCTGTGAAGTCAGGTGAGTTTCCTTACCCTCACTCAGCCCTTCACTTGCCCTTTCTCCCTTGTACATCACACTCCTTCCTGTATCTATAGGTATATATTTCTGTATCTCTCTCTGTGTATATATCTCTAGAAATGCTAGAGATGGAGATACATAAAGAAGGATACAGGGAGGAAGGGACATGGAGAAGGAGGGAGGGAAGCAGGGAGGGAGGGAGAGATAGAAGAAGTGATCTTCTCTGTGTCCTCATGCTCTTCTCCCTCCCTGGAATTCCTTTCTGTCTCTACCAGCATCACTTCTACAAATTCTTATTTATAAAACCCGTCCCTCACATTTACAGGCACTTGTGTAGTTCAAAGTGCCTTGACTGATTGGATCTCACAAAATCACCACAAAGAGGGGCGCCTGGGTGGCTCACTCAGTCCATGAGGCATCTGACTCTTGATTTCAGCCCAGGTCATGATCTCACGGTTGTGATGTTGAGCCCCAACTCAGGCTCTAGGCTGAGCAGAGACCAGCTTGGGATTCTCTCCCTCCCTCTGTCTCTGCCCTTGCCCCTCTTGTGCCTGCATGTGCTCTCACTCTCAGTCTCCCTCTCAAAAAATAAAAAATCAATAAATAACATTTTTTAACTACCATAAAGAAAGCAGAACAGATACTGTTACTCCCACTTTACCAAAGGGGAGACTGTCTTAGAGATGAGAGATAACTCTTCCAGATTCATCCCTCCATCATGTCCTTTGAGAATCTTCCAACCCCCGTTGACCCTTCTCTGAGCTACTCAAGATTACAGTTTGCCCACCAAACATGATTCACAGCGTCAGGTATCCATCTCCTGGAATTCCTTGCATGGATGTGTTTTGTTCCTGGCATTTCCATTCTCCAACCCACCCTACCTTGCCCCAGGCTACAGATACGCTTCCAGAGGGTCAGGGCTCCATCTGGATTTCTACCAGCACCCAGGAAGTTAAAAGGCTAGACACATAGGGCTCAGTCCTTGTTTTGTCACTTCCTTGCTGGCTGACCTTGGACAAGTTGTCTAACTCTTATGAGCCCTAGATTCCCCATCTATAAAAGGACAAGTGCCTGCCTTATAAAATTACTGTGAGATTAAATGAAGCATTTGAAATAACTTCTATCATTAGTCACACAGTGGCCATTTAGTAAGGGATCATTTGTCCTTCATTTTCATGTGCACAGTGCTAGGCACACTAGTATCACTAGGCTCATTTTTTTAAGTTTATCTATTTTGAGAGAGAGAGAGAGAGAGAGAACACAAACTGGGGAGGGGCAGAGAGAGAGAGAGAGAGACTTCCACGCAGGCACCACACTGTCAATGCAGAGCCCGACATGAAGCTTGATCTCACAAACTGTGAGATCATGACCGGAGCCCAAATCAAGAGTCAGGCACTTAACCGAATGAGCCACCGAGGCACCACATACTTGGGACATTTTTGTGAATATTTATTAACATACTATTAACATAAATTAAGGACATAATCATAATAGGAAGACAAGGTATGTAAGGCAATGGCAATGGTCTTGAACAGAGTGAAAGATGTGTATAGTATTTACTGCATGCAAGCCTAAATATAGATTTCAGTCTGGTCATCTTTCATGAAGCACCAGTGAATCCCTGTGCCTTCTCACCAACCATGCGTCCGAAAAATGGCACGTTTGCATGTCTTTATTGTGCAGATTATCGCACCCCATTAACATATACTGCAGTGTGCATACTACCAAAACATAGTATTTTATAAACCAGAAGCGGGGAGCCCGGGTGGCTCAGCCGGTTGAGCATCCAACTTCAGCTCAGGTCATGATCTCAAGAGTACATGAGTTCGAGCCCACGTTGGGCTCTGGGCTGACGGCTCAGAGCCTGGACCCTGCTTTGGATTCTGTGTCTCCCTCTCTCTCTGCTCCTCCCCCACTCACGCTCTGTCTCTCTCTCTCTCAAAAATAAACAAACATTTAAAAAAATTAAAATAAAATAAAATAAAATAAAATAAAATAAAATAAAATAAAATAAATATAAACCAGGAGCAAGTCTCATCGTGAGGATGTGTTAACTTCAGCCCCAAGAAAAAGAGATTGTCCAAAGTCACACAGACAAAAAGTAGCCGACGACGAACTAAAATTCAGATTTTGTGAGTCCAGAACCAGTATCTTTTCCTCTACTCCACAAATGAATGGTGGCATTTCATAACCAGCTCACCTTTCTCTCAGATACATGGTGAAAGCTCTGTGCTGTGAACCAAAAAATATATACAATTAATGTTAATTTTATCTTAGCCAACATTCAAAGTCATTTGGTTGCCAGACATGGAAACCTATTCAGACTCCCTTGAATAAAAGGAGTTGGGGTTTTGGAGGTTTCATTGGTTGGTTGGTTTAAGAATCAAGAGTATCTTATGGAATTTCAAGGCTGCTGAGAAACGGAGAACTAGAAAAGCTAGCTCAAACCGAGGAAGCCATGTTCTCTGTTTGCTCTTCTCCAGTCTTTACCACCACATCGCCTCCTGGTCTCTCACTTCTGATTCTCTCCCTATGTCTGCACATTCTTCTCAAAGTCTGCTTTCTCCGCTTCTTCAAAACTGAAGACTGAAACATAACTACCTGAACTCCTTTATTGCCTCCCACTTCCGGTGCCACTAACTAGCTCACTATCATCCTTGTCCCAGTTCCAAACTCCCAAATCATCCTTGTCCCAATCCCAAATTCCCTTGTCCCAATTCCAATTCCAAAATATGTGATTGGCTGAGCCCAACCAATGGAAGGACTCACTTCACTCAGATGGATATCCTCATCCAATCTCCTCATGAAGGAGCATAATTATGTAACACAATCATGAATTGTAAGGTGTCATATTCTTTGTATGTAGAGAGGGACAATTTCCAAGAGAAGGAACAGCCCAAAAGTAGCTATGAGAAAACCCTTAGATATTAAAATGATAGCCTTATATTAATCATCTGGCTTTTCCCAAACATTTCAATCATGGGCATCTCCGTTTATGCATTATGACCATCACCCAAAGAGAGATGTGAACTCAAATAGTGTTGCACTCATGGGGCTGTACCACTCAAATCTCCTTTCAAGAGAAACACTGGCATCTCAAAGACATTTGCACACCTGTGTTCATCACAACATTATTCACAATAGCCAAGAGGTGGAATCTACCTAAATATCCATCAACAGATTAGGGTGCCTGGGGGGCTCTGTCAATTAAACATCCAACTTTGGCTCAGGTCATGATCTCACAGTTCATGGGTTCAAGCCCCGCATAGGGCTCTGTGCTGACAGCTTGGAGTCAGGAGCCTGCTTTGGATTCTATGTCCCCTTCTCCCTCTGCCCCTCCCCTGCTCATGAACGTGCTCTCTCTCTCTCTCTCTCAAAAATAAATAAACATTAAAATTTTTAAAAAATCTATCAACAGATGAATTAAAATTGTGGTATATATAGGGGCACCTGGGTGTCTCAGTTGGTTGAGCGACCAACTTCGGCTCGGGTCATGATCTCACGGTTTGTGAGTTTGAGCCCCGCATCGGGTTCTGTGCTGCCAGCTCAGAGCCTGGAGCCTGCTTCAGATTCTGTGTCTCCCCCTCTCTCTGCCCCTTCCTTGCTCATGCTCTGTCTCTGTCTCTCTCTCTCAATAATAAATAAACGTTAAAAAATATTTAATGTGGTATATATATATGTATGTATATATATATACATACATATATATATACATACATGAGTGGAATGATGCAATATTTTTCTTTTTATGACAGACTTGTTTTACATAGTGTATTGTCCTCAAGGTTCATCCATGTTGTAGCCTGTGTCAGAATTTCATAATTTTTCAGGCTGAATGATATTTCATTTTATGTATATATGTATGTATAGCCTGAAAAATTATGAAATTCTGACACAGGCTACAACATGGATGAACCTTGAGGACAATACACTATGTAAAACAAGTCTGTCATAAAAAGAAAAATATTGCATCATTCCACTCATATGACAATAGTCAAACACTTAGAAACAAAAAATGGAACGAATGGTGGTTGCCATGGGCTATGAGGAAGGGGGAAAAGGGAGTTGTTCGACGGATATTGAGTTTCTATTTCGCAAGATAAAACAGTTCTAGAGATCCACTGTGTAACGATGCACACAGAGTTAACATGACTGTGAACTTCAAAATGGTGAAGATAGTAAGGTCATGTTATGTGTTTTTGATCGCAATAGAGAGAACAGGGCACAGGGAGGGCAGCTAACTGTAAGTCTCCACCTGGGGGGGGGTGTCTTCAGACTCTGCTTCAGTTTTCAGCTGAGGCCACCCACTTCTCAGATACACCCCAGTCAACGACAGAGCATAGCAATAGCACAGGGCTCACCAACATTGGATGCCTCTATAGGTAATCCCGGTATTAAGCGCTCCCTTTTGGTTGGCCAGGACTCCTGTCCTACATTCTCACGCTCCTTCTCTTTCCTTCCTCCTCACCTTACATAGATGTCAGCCCTACTTCATGGTCTGAAGGCTTTCCCTGACTACTCTTCCCTCCTTTCTCTTATCTTTCATTGGTATTATATCCAATAAATCTCTTACGTGCCTACCTCTCCCTTACCATCTGCTTCCCAAGGAAGCTGCCTGTCACAGATGACTAACGAGACCCCCCGGCCAGCTCTTGTCCGTTTCCATGGCATCTTTCATGCCTCCATTACGCACTTAGCACACTGTCACGGTCGTTCACAAGTCCAGGATCCCACTATGAATATGCTCCTTGAAGGTTACAGGCATATGCTGAGTTATTTCAGTGTCCACAGCACCTATCAGGGTGCCTGGCACATAGGACATGCTCGGGAAATGCTTGAGGAAGCAAAGAAGAGGCATGAGGGGACAGTCCTGGAAGAAGGGGTAAAGGACAGGAACCTTTCCTGGGGTATCTCAGCACACGGCTGATGTTCAAGAACGCTCATGCACAGGCTGTATGTATACAGTAGTCTGCCCCTTTCCGTCATCCGCCCGGCAGTTAACAAATATATAGAGTGCCTACTGTGTGCTAGATAGAGAAGGTCTCCACATGACTTAGGCACGTGGTCTCTGTGCTGAGCATTGAAACACAGGGCCATGTGATTCTCCTGTTGTCACTTGGTATCCATGTTTTCCCCAGCTCTGCTTTGGTCAACCAAACATCTTGTGCACCCTGGATTCTGACAGATGTGAGGAAGGGCGGGGTCACCACTCAGGAAAATGGACACGGAGGTCACCGACCGTTCTCCCAGGTGATAACGGGAAACATTCTACTTAATGACCCATCAGCTATTTTCAGGTATAGCCTAAGCTCTCTCGTTGCCAATTATGCGGACCTTTCTGGAAACAAAGGTTTACCCTATGAATATATTACCTGTTTCAAAAATCATCTGTGTATAAATGAAACAGTGCGTTGGCGTGTGGGGAGGTTGGCAGGCGTGGCGACATGAGCCGTCCTTCTGTTTGAAGATTTTACTACTACATCTAAGTCATTTAAGGCTTTTAAAACAATCACCCCAACCATTCCAAAATCTTGGGACTTTCTTCAAGAACAAATAATACCAAACATAGCCCGATTTTAGCTCAATCTTTCAAATTTGTTTTGCTGACTCATCCTGGCTCCGGGTGAATTTCTGAGCTCCACAGTGGAGTGACCAGTAAGTGAAGGAGATTGCTTCAGTTCAGTGTCCCTTAGCAACCATCATTTCACTTGCCTGTTGCCATAACAACTATAGCATGAACATCAAGGTCATCAAGCCCACTGAGCCTCTCTCAGGAGGCTGCCTCTCTCACTCTCTCCAGGCTTGTCTTCTCTGCTTGTTCTCACAAGAGATGTTTTCTGGAAACTGGCATTTATTTGTCCCTTCCTCCCCTCCACAGTACTTTAGACAGCAATCTATGTAAATAAACAAGATACTTCATAATAAAGGAGATGTAAAGACCTTACCTCCTAGATTGATAGAGTCACTGTGATTTGGTATGTAAACGGTGCTGTATCTTCAAATGGTTCTTTGTTTGTTTGTTTGTCTGTTCTGTAACGGAGAGACAATATACCAGAGGGGGGAGAATTTTGAAATTCTCAGTCTTCATTTCCAGCGTAACATTTGTCATGATCTCTGTACTCATTTAGGTCCCCTCGCTTTGTAGTTCTAGGAAAAAAAAGTGGAGTGGGGGGCAGGGGGAGAAGACAGGAGAGGCTGAATTTGATGATTTCCAAGGTCCCGGTTGGTTCTCAGATTTGTGAGCTCACACGTCTGTGCATCACATTTTCCAGAAGCTTGCTTTCAAGTGGTAAACTGAAGCTAGTGGAGCAGAGGAAGGCTCATCCACCTCTCATAAAACAATCAGCTTTGCGGAGCAGAGGCACAAGGCCCCTCTCGCTATTAGCCTTGTGTTCATCCCTATGTGTGTGGGCTAGAGCGGACACTCCAGAAATGTTGAATCACCATGAATAATTATGCAGCAAGGAAACTTTCCCCTTTTTTGTGTTCTCTTAAGAATTATAAATAGTTGGGGCGCCTGGGTGGCTCAGTCGGTTGGGTGTCCGACTTCAGCTCAGGTCATGATCTTGCAGTTTGTGAGTTCAAGCCCCGTGTGGGGCTCTGTGTTGACACCTCGGAGCCTGGAGCCTGCTTCAGATTCTGTGTTTCTCTCTCTCTGCCCCTCCCCTGCTCGTTCTCTCTCTCTCTCTCTCTCTCTCTCTCAAAAATAAATAAACATTAAGAATTATAAATAGTTGACATTAAAAATGGCTCTTCGCCCTCAGTTCTCACCCCCAATTCAGAGGAATTAGCTGGGTATTAGCCCTGGGAGATAGTGTAATTTCATAGCTCTGTTAAGGCAGGCAAATAAATATCCTGGCAAAACTGATTTTACTTTCGGGGAAAGAAAGGTCTACTCAGGCTCCTACCAGAATCAGGGATCCTTGGCACATTCCAGATAAACCCCACTTGCCAAGCTTTCCAAGTCATTATTGTTAATTGCAGCCATTGTCTGAAATTATGCACTGCTCATCATGCGATGTTTCAATGCACATCACATAAATTTGATTTTAGTCCATAGGCATTGTGTTCACTTACTAAACTGAAGACCTCACCTTTTCTCCTTACTTGTTGTTGATGGTCGGAAGGAGTATTTCATTAGGTGAGGTTAGTTCCTACTGTACTGTGCCTTTTTCTATCTGCCGAAGTGTTCACGGTGTTGTGATTTGGTTTTTCTTTCCCTTTTTCCCAAAAAGGAGGATCAGCAGGGGCTGATGTTTGAAATGCTCATCTGCCCCTTCGCTGGTTCTGCCAACTCTTACCGACGTCAAGGTCTTACTGCTTGCTAATCACAGCCTCCCCCGCTACCGGCATGGACACCTTGAAAAGATGCCGGGGATAGTATGGCACCACGAAAGCCACTTACATAGTTGAAATTTTGTCTTTGGGGAAAAGGAAGGGCATTGCAAGAAAGAAAGGCTGCTTCCTTTTTGCCCTTGTTTTCATCAATTCTTTCTCTCAAGAGGAGGGAAAAAAATGACTCTTGGCACAGAAGGCAAGACACCTGGAAACTAGTCAATGGTTTCCCCCTGGAGGCATAGAGATCTGAGTAGCGTGTTCAGTAGAATTGGAAGAAGATGACAGACGCACCACAAATGATAAATTCCTTATAAAAATGCTAATTAGAAACCGGTGCCAGGCACATAGTGGGCACTTAATAAATATCTCCAGAATGAATACATGAATCCCACTGTCAGTAATGAGCATGTGCTGAGTGGAGGGAGAATAAAGTGGCAACACTGAAGGATTAAATCAACGTCTTCTACTCAGGGATGATCCACATAATTATATCGCACATTTATCATTTATGTGGCAGAACATCTCGGTGTTCTGCCACATACTCTCACCCTGAGCAGAAAACGTTCCTATCCCCATTTTATGGGCAAAGAAACTGAGATGGATATTAAACAACTTGGCGGAAATCATAGAGCTAAATGGTTGCAGAAGTGGGGAGTAAATTTAGTTCCCCCAACTCCAGGCCCCAAGGCTTCACCCGAGGCTGGAAGCTTTTCGACAAAGTGGATGAATTTGGAACTGGAACTCCCCACCTATAAAATACAGTTAAAGCCACAAAGAAAACTGTTTTTAAACGAAGGCATCAGTTAGGATTCTTACCTTGAGGCAACATACACCAACCGTGACTACCTTCAGCGAGAAGGGTTCATTGCAAAGATGTAAATGGCCCAGGATCAAGGGGTGGCTGGAAAGTGAGGTTTGGGAATGGCAAGGATTCTGAGAGCTAATGTGCTAGAAGCAGGAAGCACAGCAGCCCTCTTCAGAAATAGTCTGATGATGATCTCACGGTTCAGGGGTTCGAGCCCCGCGTCGGGCTCTGCGCTGACCGTGCAGAACCTGCTTGGGATTCTCTCTGTCTCCCTCTCTCTCAAAATAAATAAATAAACTTTAAAAAATTAAATAAAAAATATAATTAAAAAAAAAAAAAAAGAAATAGTCTGGTCAGAACACTGCAGGTCACACAACTCTTAATGCTGCCCCTGAGACCAACGGCCATGAAAATCCCTTCAAAAATGTTCTTTATGCTTATATCAGTACTTCAAGAATAAAGTCCCAGGAGGAGTGTCTGATTAGCTGAGCTCAAGATACACGTCCAACTCCCGGCTCTTGGAGAGAGCAGGTAGAGGAAGAATATTCTTTCCTTCCCCAAGCCCCCTCCCCAGTTTCTATAGCAGGACATTGGGGCATAGAAGCCCACAACCAACAGAGGAAGGATAATTCTCCAGAAGAAAAAAAAAAAAGCCAACGGTATTAGGAAGAGGAATAAATACTGCATCAAAATGGAAGTCAAGAAGTCAAGTGCTTATGATTCCAGGTTATGGATATTATCCGAGAGAATTTTACCAGGAAGTTAAATCCTGAACGTAGAAAGCTGGGCCACCTCCCATCATTAAGATAACATAGCAAAATCACAGCTAGCAACACACAGAGAATCCTGCCGTGTGAGACGTGCGGGCATCACGGAAGGAGCCAAATTAAGTCCTGCTTAACAAAGCAAGCTGCTACGATGTCTGGCGTTGGTGAAGCCCTGCTCTACGCTGTACTATCTTTCCTAAAGTCCTCCCAGTGAAGAACGCTCTCCTTCACCAATACAAATCACAGTTCATAACTATCTGACTTAGAGGTATGTTGACACCGTAGTGAAAAAATGTTACTTCTGCCTGTCCAGCACGCTTTCATCTTTTTTCCAGAGCAGCACCTGGGTTCCGGCAGGGGGCGCAACACCTCCTCCACTCTCAGGCCACAGGGTGCTAGTGAGGCTGCCCACACTCTCCCCTGACCCTGGGATGGGCATGACCAAAGCCCGAACCACTCAAACACTCCTCCCTCCTGGCAGCAGTGACTGGTTCAGGACACTGGCATGTTAACCAAGTTGGCCCCATAACATTCAAGTCTGGGACTTCTGATGGAAGAATCCAGAAAAAGTCACTTTTCTTCACGGAGATGACTCAGCTGTGAGGGTACCATCCACAGCTCGTGGCAGTGTGCTCCCCATAAGGTAAAAGATGGCCTATACAAGAAGAAAACAGAAGCAGAGCTGAGAGACGGAGAAAAACAGATCTTGATTCACACTGTTTGAGATCTGGACACAGTCAGTCCTGCATCCATTTCAGAAGCTACACCTGGGTTTTCAATTTTGTGAGTCACTAATTCCCTCTTGGTGCCTGAGTCCTTTGGAGTTGTATTTCCCTCCATGCTTGTCCTCCACAAATGCAAGAACAATAAGTCCATCCCTTCCTTCAGCAAACATTGTTTGAGTGCTGGGCGCTCTGAGCGACACATTGGTCAAGTAAACGCACAGATAAACATGCTTTGGAAAACTGATGAGTGCTAAGAAGGAAAATACAGAGTGCTTTGAGACTGTTAAGGCGGCTGATCTGCCTGCTTCCTGGACACCACGGGGATCAGAAATGTCAACAGGTGAAAGAGGATGCTGATGTCAGAGAGCTAAAGAGGGTCTCTTCAGGAAAGGCCAAGGGAAGTGAGAGGAAGATGAAGTGAGTAAGGGAAAGGAGTTTCTAACCAATTGTATGTGAGCATCCCTTTTTTTTTTTTTTATATTGTGGTAAGAACACTTAACGTGAGAGCTCTCAAAATGTTTTAAAGTTGATTTATTTTGAGAGAAAGTGCAAGTTGGGGAGGGGCAGAGAGTGAAGGAGGGAGAGAGAATCCCAAGCGGGCTCTGCACTTTCAATCGCTAAGCGGGACTCAAACCCGTGAACTGTGAGATCATGATCTAAGAAGCTGAAAGCAAGAGTTGGACCCTTTACCAACTGAGTCACCCAGGCACCCCCGTCCAGGATATCTTATTTCACCAGCTTTGGGCTACACCCTGAGGGAGGCCAAAGGAGAACCATAAGACACCCTCGTCCTTAAAATGCCCACACAATGTTTGTACAGAAGAAAGGATAAGAGTACCTCACTTTTCCCCAGGGCTTGGTTGTAGGCGCATGTTCAAGGACAGTGATTCTTAGCAGGGAGGAAGGAGATGTTGGATAGATGAAAAAGCATTCAACACCCCACAAACATAAGGCTTGTTCAAAAGTTTTTGGCTGGTACAGATACACAGAAGATGGTGAAAGTACTAAGGGAACATGTCATTTTAAAAGTTCTAGAAATTTGGGGCGCCTGGGTGGCTCAGTCCATTAAGCATCTGACTTCAGCTCAGGTCATGATCTCATGGTTCATGATTTCGAGCCTCGCATCGGGCTGCCTGCTGTCAGCACAGAGCCCTCTTCAGATCCTCTGTTCCCCCTGCCCCTCTCCCACATGAGCGCTCTCTCTCTCTCTCTCTCTCTCTCTCTCAAAAATGAATAGGGGCGCCTGGGTGGCGCCGTCGGTTAAGCGTCCGACTTCAGCCAGGTCACGATCTCGCGGTCCGTGAGTTCGAGCCCCGCGTCAGGCTCTGGGCTGATGGCTCGGAGCCTGGAGCCTGTTTCCGATTCTGTGTCTCCCTCTCTCTCTGCCCCTCCCCCGTTCATGCTCTGTCTCTCTCTGTCCCAAAAAAAAATTAAAAAAAAAAAAATGAATAAATATTTACAAAAATTAAAAGTTCTAGAAATTCTTCTTCTAAAGGAGAGTCTCAGGGCAGCTACAGGAGAGATGGAAGGCGGCAGTTGTTAGGTATGAGAGCTTGCAGGTTAGATGATCCAGTGTTCCAATCCCAGCACTGCCGTTCCCTAGCTGTAAGAAATGGGACACCGGCCATAGGACTCCACTTTTCTGTGTATCAGACACCTCCTTTAAACAAAAGAGATAATAGTACTACCTACTTCAGGGAATAGTTCTAATAACAAGATGGGACAATTACCAGAAAGAACTTGGTGGGAAATACTCAATAATTCTTAACTATGATCAGTACTATCATCGTTCTGGGCTTCAATGGATGGGGAAGGTGCGGAAAGACTTGACTCTTAAAGACTAACATTGTTCCAACAGCTAATAATAATAGTTAACGTATGTAGAGTATTGACTGCATGCCAGACATGATGCTGAGCTCTTCCCACATTAACACTCATTCACAGCAGAGTGGGGAAGGTACTACCGGGACCACTCTCTAACAGACAACAGCACTGCAGTAGAGACAAGTTAAGTTACAGGTCTAGGCTCAAACGGCTGAGAAGTCGCCAAGCAGTGTTTAACCCTCTACACGCGGACCTAAAGTCCCCACCTGTTACCACTACGTCATGGGGCTCAATGTGGGTTCTTGAGCCTATCCAATCCTCACAACCTCCTGCGGGGATTTTTCTCAAAGCCTTTATGTCAGAGCCCTCGCCCAAGTCTCCCATGCAGCGACCTGTAGGGGGCCTGGGAGCCAGTATCCTTAAAGCTCTCTGGGAGGGTTCTGAAGATCAAAGGAATCTAGAAACCATAGCTTTAGAGGACCATGACCCCCATGACCCTACCCTGGCAGAGGGAGCTGTGCCCCCTCCCCCACCAGGGTCTTCAGAATAGACCAAATGGTGCCTCGTCTTCACTGATTTCCGAGAATTGTTTTCCTGCAGTAATAACTCATTTGGGACCAGGTATAACTCAGCAACGGGGACTATTCCAGGTGCCAGTTCCCCGCATCAAAGCCAAGACCTTACTTTGCCCAGACTTAAGGGCGGCTCAAATATTAATTTCTGTTCCATTATAAATCACAGGTTGTAGTTCATGCCCACAGTCCTTTAAAATATTTTGAGCTTCCTAGACTGAACTCGGCGACCCAGCTCTCCCTCAATTTACCCCACTCCCTCCTAAAATGTTATGCTATCCCTGAATGACCATCCCTTCTCTTCTCCCCCACATCATGGTTGGGCACCAGCCTCCTAATCACTGCCAAGGAGATAGTGAACATTCCCCATGTGGTTCAGAGCCAAAATTTCCCACCGTGACTGTCTGTGCAGGCTCGGAGCAGAGGAATTAACTGCTTAAGTGGTCTTGTTATGTGCTCGGCACAGACTCACTCCAACACGTAAAAGCTCTATTTGATTTTCTGGGAACACTGAGAGTGAACTTTCCTCCCAGTGGGCCATCTAACCAAGACGGGAAGTTGTTCCCTATATCCTGTGAAAAACACCAGAGCTGGGGGCTGTATACATGTGGTTGTCAGCTCAGTCCAAACAAAGCTATCATTTCCACTGCGTGACCTCAGCAAGTCATGAAAGACGTGTGGTGCCCATACCCACAGATGAATAACTCAGGCAACTATACTCAACAGCGCCCACTGTCAATGCCAGCCCAGTAAATGTTTAATCCAGGCCAGGCATTTATATGCAGTGGAACCATTCATCTGCTTAACTCTTTTCCCCATGCTGGTATGATATCCCGGCAGTCATTGGTGCCACCTGCAGCAGCAATAAACCTTGTTTAGACAAGTGTTTGAAGCACATTGTTCACACAACAATGGAAAGAGAGACACTGAGCAAAAGCTCCAAGCTTTGACTGATGCGTGATACAGCCTAAAGTGACATATTATAAGATATTTAGTTGAAACAATGCACATAGCTGGAGCTCTTATGTAAATATAAATACGGCCCCTTCATAGCAATTTCCTCCTTCTCCACTGGTGGTTTTTCTGCAATATTGCTTTTACTCTGTCCTTCGTGGTAGCGTACTTTGGGGGACTTCTCCACTGCCGTTCATGTCTTTTCAGTACGGATTTTTTAACTCTATTAAAGACAGATTCCAAACTCTAAATCTAGAAGCACTGGCCTTTGAAATACAAGAACACCTTATTTTTTGCCCAGGTGAAGGCATGAGGGTAAGCAGGGCTATTTGGTGGCAGTTGACTTCATCTTTTCCAGGATACATACGGACAAGCGGAAAAGTGAGCTGCCTTCCAGCCCACCACACTCGCACCCCTTGCCCTAGAATAAATATTTAAAACAAATTCTCAGCATATTAAGTACGCCATCCCTGAATGAACAGGCAAATCATGTAAGTAAATGGAAAAGGGTGACTTTGGGGGAATGTCTAAGATTTTTCTATCCTGATTTCTGATTTCTCCCCATAAATGTGTTAAATATAACCGTGTGCTCTTATTCACATGTCCTGAAACTTAACACTTTTGGGCCACTGAGGAAATGTATTCTCTTTTAGTACGAGTTACTTCCAGATTTTTATAGTCTTTTCCTTGCTCCTATTTTTTGTTTGTTTGTTTATTTTTTGGGTTTGTTTTGTTGTTGTTGTTGTTGTTGTTGTTGTTGTTAATTGTATATTCAGGCAGGATTCACCGTGCAGAGTCTAATTCTCAGTACTGCGGCAGTGAAACACATTCCCTGACAAACGTGTTGAGCTTACCATTGTGAGAAAGATAAATCTAAAATTTCTTCATATAAATCTAAAATTAACAAAAAGCATTGCAACTCCACCCGCCCTCATCCTTCCAAAGGAGCAGCAAACCCTTCACAACAGTCACCAAAGCATCATTGGGGGACCATCATTTTCTAAGATGTGTGGCAACCTCCTCGTTTCTGATGTTTATCGGTTTGAGCTACCTAAAGCCAACAACAGCCCCTGTCTGGGAAGCAAGGTCGGCCATGGGATCTAAAAGCAGAAGAATAAGAGAGAAAGGAAAAGAAAGCTTAACGAACGTTTAGTTGAAACCTGCCCTACTTCCTTCCTCTTCTTTTCTCAACAGCCTTCCACTTGCCTTTGGAGACCCACGTGGCTCTGGGAAACTGAGTGCACCCCCTATCTAGCGGGGTTGCTTGTGACCTCGGCTGAGCCCCTCCACACATCCTCCTCGTCTATGATTGGTTCAGGAGTAAGTCGGTGTTTACAAAAGGATGACTATGAATGGGACAGAGACCCAAAATTAACAGTGACCTCGCTAAGATCCAAGTTTATTTCTCTACCACATAAAATTCAGACCGGTGTACTGAATCTGCTCTATGCAGGCATCAGGGGGGCCTGAGTTCCTCCCGTCTGGTTGCTCTTCCGTTTCTAGAGTTCTGCTCTTGTCTGCATGTTCCCAAGACTGTTTACAATGGGAGCACCCATGTTTCCTCCTCTTTACTTTAGACAAAATGCCAGACTCGCACACAGGGCTTTCACTTACGTTTCGTTGGCCACAACTCCGTCACAGGGCCACACTAGCAGCAACAGGAGGTGGAAAATACAGTGCTTTTCCAGGTATTTACGTGACGGGCTAAAATTCTATTACCAGGAAAGAACGGGAGGATGGATATTAGAGGTCAACCAGTAGCCTCTTCCTGGCATGTGACTAAACTATTCCAGACCCTCAGGTTTTGGGTTGGAACCCAGGAAAACCAGTATGTATACTCCCTCTGGATGCACGAATGACAGCAAATTTTGCAACTGTAAGGAAACTGATATTAGGACAAAGCTGACACACAGAAGAGACAAGGATCAAACAAATGCCAGAGAAGAGCATTCAGGTATCTAGTCACATCAGAAAATGCTGGATCAAACCATGTCTGAAGCTGTGTCTCCAGATTTTCACTTACGTAGCCAATAAATTCCCCACATTTTCTGAAAAACCTTGAATCGAGACGTTGTTATTTGCCATCAAAACACCCTAAAGTACAGAGTGAGAAGGGGACACAGAAAGAGAGGGGATAAAGACTGTAAGGTAAATAGTGGGAGATGCCAGATGGCCACGAACAAAACATCTGGACAGAAGTCACTTTCAAAGACATGATGAGCGAAACTTTTCAAACAGAGGCACTGAATATTTGCAAAAGCAGGTAATGACCCAAATGTTAGGAAAACTCGTCAGAACGAAGAACTGGGGACAGACAACAGAATAGCTAGTACTGAGAAGCCAAGAAGTACGTTTTGAATCATTCTCTTCCAAACTGCTCACGTGGATAGAACCCGACCTTTCTACCACACTCGACTCCCCTCCCTTGCAAGGAAAAGACTGTTGGGTGAGATCATGCCTTGAATATAAAAACCTTACTAGCTTCGTAGCTATTATAGGTCAAAGCCTTGGGTAGATGTCCCTGGCCTTGATTCTTCCATAAATTCTACCGTGGTGGTCAATGTGAGACCTCAAAAACTAACGGTAAACTTCCAAGGACCTACTTTCAGGCTCCTTTAACTTTCGGCCCTGCTGACAAGACCAAGCAATTATGACTTTTTGGCCTCTGTTTTCCCCTCAGGTCATCATCAACAAGTTATTAAGCAAAACTAAATGATGTAAATGAAAATGAAATAGGCTGTTGGTTAAGTGTCTGACTCTTGATTTCAGCTCAGGTCATGATTTCACGGTTCATGGATTGAGCCTCACGTCAGGCTCCGTGCTGACAGTGTGGAGCCTGCTTGGGATTCTCTCTCTCCCTCTCTCTGCCCCTCCCCTGCTCATTCTTTCTTTCTCTCTCCCTCTGTCTCTCTCAAAAATAAATAAATAAACGTAAAAAATAGGTATAGTTTTTAGAAAACTAAGTAAGGAGTTTGTTTTTCTAGAAGATAACTCCAGAAAACTAAGTAAGGAGTTTGTCTTTCTAGAAGATAACTCCAGAAAACTAAATAAGGAGTTTGTCTTTCTAGAAGATAACTCCATGTCGTGTAATAAGACGACATGTTTGAATAAAAAGGAAATGTAAGTGTTGCGAAAAAATAAACATGGAAGAGATTGTGTTCTTCACAGTCACAAGTAAATTGGAGGCAGAGTTGGCATTAGAATTCAGATCTACTTGCTGGAATAGACATTCCACCCCAGATTCCTTCCATTTTATTGATTTCCAGACTGAGAAGACATATATGCCAGGGGTAAGCCCTGACAGAAATATGCCTTACAATTAGTATTCCCCTCCCGCAAAAGGTCATTCAGATTCAAAAACAAAAGCTAGACATTCCAGTAAATATTTTCACAAATTATTTTGCATATGAGACACGTAAGGGATGAAGCAAGGCTATTGCGAGTAGAGATTGAGGAGCAGGACGCTCATTCATTCATTCCACCACAATGATGTCTCCTACTACGTGCCCTGAGCCGCTCTGGCTGCCGAGGGTATGGCATTAAATAAAACAGAGAAGAAACCCCTGTCCTCAAAGCCCTTAGGTGGGGCTTAGGGCTAAGAAGAAAACCACCACGGAAGGGGACCGGGGAGTTCTGTGATAGCAGAGGAAGAGAGTCAGGGAAAGACTCTCTGAGAAGGTGACTGTGTTGGTGGTCTATAGATCCACAGAAAATTGCCCCCAAACTTCGCACCTTAAAGCAACAAAGTTAGTTTCGGCGGCTCAGGCATTCGAGAGCAGCTTACTTTGGTGGTTCCGACTCAGGGTCTGTCAAGAGGCCGCAGTCAGTCTGTTGACTGGGGCTGCACGTCTCTGAGCCTCACCGGCACTGAGGGGCCTGCCTCCTCCCTTGTTCGCTGGGCTCGGCTCCTTGCTACACGGGATCCTCGACGTGCTTCTGAGAGCTTCTGCCAACACATCCACAGTTCAGGAAGGGAGAAGGGGGTTCCAGAAGCTCCGCTCCCCAAGATGCCTCGGCCGACTTGCATGCCACTCTCATGCCTCACGACATTGCCACTTGGCTTCCCCCAGAGCAAGGTCAGGAAGAGAGCGAGAACCCAGAATGAAAGCCAGGGCTCATACGTGAAGACTAACATAACACAAGTAAATTTCTTTAGCTCAGGGCCTGGCACGCCACAAATGGGCAATACATGTTAGCTGTTATTACCCTCATCATTATTATTAATGTGATTATCATTATCGTCCTCATTCTAGAGATAAAGAAACTGTCTGAGGCTTTAAGATTTAAATACCCACTGATGCTCATGCCCCTGAAACAGATGAGAATCGCATTTAAGCTTTCCAAATCCAGGAGTCTCTTTTCTTCACTGAGAGGCCTCATCGATACCCCGGAAGGGAGAACAAGAGTTTTGAAGATTAATCGGAAGCAGGAATGAGAAAATTAGAATTATGTGAGGAAAGAAAGGCAAAAAAAAAAAAAAAAAAAAAAAAAAAGACTCAAAACCTACCCCCCTGGCAATAACCAAATGGCACCATCAGGAGTGTTTTTAGCTGAAATAGAAAACCCAGTCCTCTGTGGCTTAAACAAGAAGGATGAAGGTAGATACTTGTTAGCTTTGATTAGGACAGTTACCTTTAGGTTTTTTTGTCTTTGTACTTGTTGCCTCATAGTTACAAGGTGACTGCTGTAGCTTCTGCCATCACATCCACAGTTCAGGAAGGGAGAAGGGGGTTCCACAAGCTCTGCTTCCCAAGATGCCTCGGCCGACTTTCATTTACACCTAATTGTCTAGAACTCTGTCAACAGCTACGTGATACAAGGGCGGGTGGTAAAGGCGTGGTGTAAACGAATCATGATTCACTCCCAGACATAGACACATTACTTCCCGCCCAGATAGAATGTGGGTGCCGTTTGTAGAAAGAACAAATGTCTTTGTCTTGCTTAGGTTCTGCCCAGCGGATTCCCCCACAGAGAAGTGCCCGTAAGGCACGCTCATTTGTTTCACACTTACCAGGTTAAATCCATCCCAAGTAAAACACTTCCAGGATAACTGAGAAGAGTTACCAGAGTTCGCCTGCAACTATGTCGGAGATATGGATAATGCAGACATATGCCTGGGCAAATGCCCACCTGAACATGGGACGCACTTAACCTTGTTTGTGTGGTCTCTCAGAGACAGAGGAGAGAAATCTGGCTTCATCTTGATAAAAGCTCTTAAGGGTACCAAGCAATAAAACCACCTCCCACACAACCAGAATATACTCTGCCCCACATACTTCAGACCTAACTTGCCTTCCTGCATGACCTCACTGCCACTCTTTCCTTCCCTGCTAATTCAGGATCACCGCTTACCACCCTCAGTAGGTGGCAACAAATGTTCTCACAATTCCCAACCACAGATACCACACGCATCAACATCGAGCGTAGAATGAATCACTTTTTTGATGACTTTATGAGTCTGACGTTTTTTGTAACTAAGTTCCATATTTTGTGGGGCCCCAGAGACCCTAGATGCATTCTGGGGGGGGGGGGGAATTCTCAAAAGCTAATGAAAGTGCAGACTTGACAAGAAGAGCCTTCTCAGGTGGTGAAATAAAAGCACAGTGCAGAAGACTTTTTAAATTAGTTCAGAGAAAGCAGATGATCTTTCAAAAAAAAAAAAAAATCTCCTTACGGTTGAAGTCATGAAGTGATGTGGCACGTTGGAAAGAACAGAGAGAATCAGAATTCCTGACTTCTAAGCCACGTTTGCCTAGCTATAAACCCTGAGGCTTGAAACAATGTATCTATGCTAAAGCTGAGATATTTTCTGCCAACAGGGTTCGTCTGGGTAGTGGACGCGTGTGGAGGGAGGTGTTTTCTAAGTAGCTACATTGTATCACGTGACAAGTTTGCAAAGATGCTACAATGTACACTTGACTCTCATGTCATTTGAGCCCAATCTACATAGCAAATACTGATACCACTATTTTACAGCTGGAGAATTTGGGGATTAGAAAAACTACAGGGACTTAGTGTTGATTATGTAGACAGAAAAGCATTCCGATTTGGGTCTGTATGGCTCTTTCCACCATGGGATTATTGTTTTCAGTTCAGAATCACACACACACACACACACACACGTGCAATTGCAGTGCCTTTATTTATATTCTCTAGCTTTCCACCTTTCAAAATATCTCACTGTCCTCCAGATCTGCCCAATGTAACTTTTTTACTTTTATTTTTTTAAGATTTTATTTTTTTAAGTAACCTCTACACCCAATGTGGGGCTCAAACTCACAATCCCGAGATCAAGAGTCGTATCCTCTCGTGGTGCCTGGGTGGCTCAGTTGGCTAAGCATTGGACTCTTCATTTTGGCTCAGGTCATGATCTTTATGATTCGTGGGATCAGTCCCTGCATCAGGCTCCATGCTAATAGCAAGAAGCCTGCTTGGGATTCTCTCTCTCCTTTCTCTCTGCCCCTGGCCCCACTCATACTCTCTCTCTCTCAAACATAAATAAACAGCAAAAGAAGAGTCACACGCCCTACTGACTGAGCCAGTCAGTATTTTAGAATATTGGGTAGTCTCAGTATTTTAGAACTTTTAAACGAAACTGAACAACTTACTCCAGTATCTCTGTCTCCCCCCACCCCACCCCCCAAATTCCTTATTTTAGAAACACACATGCTTACATGCACACATACAGACACAAATGCAGGCCATTTTGGATCTAATTGTTTGGGGCGATCTATCAGAAGATGAACGAACTAACTAAAAGAGAATACATTGGAAAAATGCTGAAGCTTACAAAACTTTTAGAAGCCAATAATCTTGGGACAGAGAAGTTTACTGATGTTTTGGATAGATGTGGAAAATCAAAGAAGTGGGAAATTTGATGAGAAAATGATTCTGCCTTTTAAAAGGGAGACGAAGGAGGGAAAAGAGCATCAGCTACGGAAGTAATTATACTAGGACACATTGAGTTCCAGGAAAAGTTCTTTGATAACCAGAAAACACCACTATAAAGTGAGAGATTTAATACTTCTAAGTCCATTTCAGATAGAATCTTTCCCATGCTGGAAATAATTGAAAAACAGAGTCATGCAATTGACCACTTTATGGCTTCTTTGATTTCTCCAGGCTGTTTGAAGAGCTGAATTCTGGAAAGGATTTGAAAACTGTGCATACCAACCCCGACCAGCTAATTGCCAATGAAGAAGAATGAATGACTCTGCAATTATATTAAAGGTGAAAGAGGTCCCAGGGAACAATTCAAACCAAAAAAATGGACTGACATAGGATAAAAGCTTGATCAGTGACAGCCATGACTATTAAGATGTTGAGCCTGAGTTCAAAGGGAGGACAAGAGAAACTTTATGTTTGACAATCTTTAGACAAGGTCATCACCCTCTACCAAGGGCATACCAACTTATTCAGACATGATATTCCATCTCATAGATCCTTTCTTCAACCACAAAAGTTTTGCAAATGTTACCAGATTTCTTGACCACAACACACACCTAGATTTGTCCTTAAGGTTTTGCATCCAAGTTATTAGTTTAGCCGTGGTTAAGTTACAGACACATTTATGACGAAGCAGCACAGATAAACTTAGTCTTCTGCAGTTGTAGGTGGTTAGTCACCTTATGGAACTCATTAATCCCCAAAGTTTATAGAGCTCGAAAATAGAGATAGATTGCAAGCAGGTTTTGATAATTCTTGGATGACAGATCATAATGGGTTATTAAAAAAAAAAAAAGAGGTCTAACAATTATCTACCGAACCTCTGTTAGGGTTCCCACATAAAACACAGAACATCCAATTGAATTTGAATTTTGGATAAAGAACGAACAATATTTTAATGTAAGAATGTCCCAGGCAGTATTTGAGACATAGAGTAAAAAAAAACAAAAAACAAAAACAGTGTTCACCTGAAATTTAAATGTAACTGGTTATCCTCATGCGTTTGGTTTTTGCTTATTTGCTTGTTTGTTGTTGCCAAATCTGGTAACCTTACTCTCCGCTGGTGTAGAGGCTCATCTCAAGTGGGGTTAGTTTCTTAATTGTTAAGTGCAAGGAAAAACAAGTCTACCCTAAATACTATTATGCAACATCTATTAAGTCACCCAAAGTCAGAAATACTGGATCTCATATCATGGCACCATCTCTCATTGATTCGAAAACACACCGTTTTCCCTCCGTGTTGAAAAGTTCTCTGAGTACAAGTCGTTAATGTTTCCCAAATGCTTCAACATCTCTTCCACATTCTGACGAATACTATTTTCCATGTACTCAAAGGCATCAGTTCCATTTTCTTTCTTCCTCAAACACCTCTCTCCCAGAGCTTACGCTCTGGGCCCCATTCGGGACCTCCCGCCATTCAGCTGACGTTCTTGGTCTCTTCTTTTCCAATTCTCCTATTCTGCTGTGCCTGCTTCTGAATTCCACGTTTGTTTTTGTTGTTGTTCTCTCAGTTGTTTACAAGAGCATGCCCTCCAGAATCTTCCTGGGGAAGGCTGCCCTAAACGTAAATACAGTAAAACCTTGGTTTGCGAGCATAATTTGTTCTGGAAACATGCTCGTAATCCAAAGCGCTTGTATATACCCAAGTGAATTTCCAGAACCATTGGCTCAGCTGTGATCATGTGACCTTCGGCATCACGTACTGCTCGTATTGCAAGACACTGCTCGTCTACCAAGTTAAAAATTACGGGAAACGTTTGTTCGTCTTGCAGAATGCGCACAGAGCAAGTTACTCGCAATCCAAGGTTTTACTGTATTTTGAGTCCTTGAACGTATGATAGTGTCGTCTGTCTCTTCTTTGAGGGAGTGAATAGAACTTTAGCTCAAAAATCATTTTCATGCAGAATTTTGTTATTCCATTGCTTCTAGTTTCCAGTGTTGCTAATGATGAGAAATCTGATGTCATCCTCACTCCTGTTGCCCTACACGGGACTTATTTTTTCCTCTTGAAGCTTTCCGCACTCACTCTTCAATCTTTGGGTTCTGAAACATGGCGATCATGTGCTTTTATATGGCTCGGATCTCATCCACCAGGCTGGGGACTTGCATTGGCTCCCCAGGGCTGCCATAATCAAATACTGCACGGTGGGTGGCTCAAAGCAACAGAAGTTGCCCCTCTTCCAGTTCCAGAGGTTAGAAGTTTGAAATTAAAGTGTCAACAAGCGTGGTTCTTTCTGGAGATTCTGAGGGAGAATCTGTTCCATGCCTCTCTGCTAGCTGCCAGTGACTTCTGTAAATCTTTGCTATTCCTTGGCTTATAACTGGATGGCTCCAATTTATGTCTCTGTGGCCACATGGTCTCCGTCTCGGTGTCTCTTCATGATCTTCTTGCAAAGAACACCAGTCATTGGATTTAGGACCCACTTTAAACCAGTATGACTACGTTTTAGCTGAACTACTTCCATCTTTAATGACTTTATTTCCAAGGAAGGTCACATCCTAGGGTTCCAGGTGAACATAAACTTGGAGGGTGTGCTAGTCAACGCAAACAGTGGTTCAGGGGTCCCTTTTACTCTGGAGCTCACCCCTCCTTCACTTGGAGATATTTTTCTTAATTAATGCCTTCCTTCCCTCTCTTTTCTCTAGTTTTGCTCTCTGAAATTTTTGTTATTTGTACCCTAGGCATCTTGCAATTATCCTCTAATTTCTCATCTTTTCTCCGCTGGCAATCTTCTCTTTTGTTACGCCCGCCTGTGAAATTTTAATTCCAGCTCTTGTTTCCATTTCATTTCAGCAGTGAATTTCCAAACATCCCTTCTCTTCCTGAGATGTTTCCCTTGTTTGATGGCCTCTTGTTCTCAGGCCATGGACGCAATATCTTCTAAAGTCTCTGAGGACACTAACTACTGGCTGTTGTCGCTGCTGCTACTGCTAAGGTTTTTAAACGTTCCTTGGTTGCTGCTTTGTCTCTTTTTCTTCCACGAAGATGAAAACGTCCCTTGGGCAAGTTGAAGGCTTCCTGCAAATGTTAGCGACCTTCTGCTGTCTTTACTTAAAAAAAAAAGCGAGATACTATGAAAGCAAACTGGAGTCATTGCTTGTATGGAGGGGGTTGGTGATGGGGGAGCTGCCCTACAGGGTGATGACCAACAAGCCACTTCTCACATCCAACCTCTGCACAAAATAAATGCCCAGGCTCTTGTCGGGGTGGGTAGCCAGGAGCACAGGGTGGAATAGGGAATCTGGCCCCTCGTAGCACCAGAGAATTTTTTTCAACCAATCTCTCCTTTTATTCACCTCCATTCCTCACCCCTGAACTTGGAAACAGTTTGTCGAATGAACACAAAGTAAAAAAAAACCCACAAAAACCAAAAACCAGCAGCTATTGTTTTTTAGGGTTCAGGGTGGATCCGGCACGTTAGCCAACCTAGCTTCTATTTCTACCATCTGAGGCGGCCACCGAGCAAATGTTACCCTCAACTACCGCTTTGGATTAATGATAAGAATGCCTCAAAACGTCCTACCTTACATGACGTGAAAAGGAAAAGACAGCATTTGCGTCTGTCAAAGCTGTGCCGGAGAACTCTAGAACAGGTAGGGGGAGAAGACGCGGTAATAATTGGAGTTGAGGAACCCCTACGTGGCCGGGGGTGGAATGCTGGTTGGGAAAAAATGCTGCCGCTAGAGCACAGATGAGCTCAGGGCAATGGAGACGGCCTGTGGGAAGGACCAAGGCAGCCGCGCTCAGGACTCCAGCGGTTAACGACACAGATCTGTGTTTGAGTCCCAGCTTCTATGTCTTCCCGCCAATTCTGACTCCATTGCTATCTCACATGGTTGCTCGGAATTTCTCCCTTGCTCGCGATTTCCTGGAGAATGTGCGGTCACATTAGATACAACCCCAGTGCCGCCACATCACAAAGCACCTTGGAAAGAAGATAATACATGAGCTCCGCTGTAGACGGTTTAGAAAAGAGTGACCAGGCAGCGGTGGGGAAGTGGTCCTCATGGCACTTTCAGAGAGTAACTAGATTGGACTTGGGCCACAGCTTTGGAGGGTTTCTTCACTGCTTGTTTTAAACCCTCTCTCAGGGCACCTCAGTGGCTAAGTTGTGCGTCTGACTTCGGCTCAGGTCATGATCTCATGGTTCATGACTTTGAGCCCTGCATCAGGCTCTCTGCTGTCAGCGTAGAGCCTGCTTCAGATCCCCTCTCTCCCTCTCTCTCTGCTCCTCCCCAACTGGTGTTCTCTCTCCCTCTCTCTCAAAAGTAAACATCTTGAAAAAAATAAAATAAACCCTCTCTCACAGCCACTGGCCTAGCTCTCTCTAGCTAGTTCTCTCTCCCCTCTTTCCATGGTGACTCCTGACAGCTCTCAGATTCATACTGTATCATGAGCAGAAGTTACTTCTCTTTGTTTCAATTTCCTACCTTAAAAACCTGTACAGGGACCACCATTTTATCGATAAATGGCCTATTCCCGTGTTTTGCTAAGCAAAAGGTTAACTGATCTACAAATGAATGTTACCACCCCTTAAAGAGAAAGATACTACTGCACATATTTGATTAGGAAAAAAATTGTATTTTTCTCCTATCTTTATATAGTTGTATAGCGTGGTTTGCGGATATATATGTGTGTGTGCACATACACATACTTCATATGTATATGCGTGTGTATAAGTATGTATATTACACACACAAACTTGCATGCACGCGCCTATAAAGAGAGTGAAAAATTTGGAATGACATTTACCAAAACTCTTAATGAAGGGTAATAGAAGTCATCTCTGAAAGGTGACATTACAAAGGGCTTTGTTTTTCCACATTTTTACAGAGATGTATTCCTCAAATGAGAAAATAAAAGCAAAAATATCTCCATTTAGAAAAAAAAGTAAATTGACCATGTGTCAGATGAGTAATAAACATAAAAAGTCTAAGTGGGATTACAGAGAATGTTTTTAAAAGAACAAAAAGACATTTGTAACAGAGAGGAAGTCGTAGTCCTAAAAAACTTATTAGACAGAGGAGAACGCATCTTCTGTAACATTCCGATAATAACAAAACAGAGTTCCTAAGTGCATTTCATGAACCATGGAAAAAGACAGCTAAAGGTTAATGAAAAGCCAAGGTGAAGAAAGTTCATTGGGAGACCTGCAAAATCCACGTGATCTAGAAGTGCATTCATACTAAGGAAGTGGGCGGCTCATACTTCCCTTCTTCATCTACTTCTCTGTGATCTCTCTGTTTTCTCTACAGGATTGATCCAGCTCAGATCACTGTCTTTATGGAAGCGTGTTATATAAGTTAAGTCGATTAGCCAATGTGGTCGATTTTATAGAGAAGCAATAATTCTGTATACAATCCCACCTCGGGTATAGACAAGAGTAAAAGTTCAAGTGTCACTGTCGGGCTGCCATATGCTCTCCTCATTTCCCCTTAGCACTCTCAAGTTGATGATACCATTAGGAGAAAAAAAATGAATCCCAAGAAGTTAGACGTAATCTCAACATTTTTAAAAAGAAAGAAAAAGAAGAGGGCCTAAGTCAAATAAAGGAGAGAAAAATTCCCGAATTTGTTAGGGTTTTTTTTTTCCTGATTATAAAAGGAAAAAGTAATTAAAGATGATTCTTTAAAAGGGTGATGAGGTGGGGTGCCTGGGTGGCTTACTCAGTTAAGCATCCGACTTTGACTCAGGTCATGATCTCCTAGTATGTGAGTTCAAGCCCCAGGTAGGGCTCTGTACTGACAGCTCAGAGTCTGGAGCCTGCTTCAGATTCTGTGTCTCCCTCTCTCTCTGCCCCTCCCCCGTTCATGCTCTGTCTCTCTCTGTCTCAAAAATAAATAAACGTTAAAAAAAATTTAAAAAAAAAAGATAAATTTGAAAATAAATGAAGGGTACAGGAAATTATTAAGTGTTATAGCAGATTGGAAAAAGAAACAAACTGAACTTGCGTAAGTGAGAATTGCTATAACAATTTGACACCTAATGTGTACAGAGGGCAGCGGATCACATAGAAAGAGAACGTGGACGGGAAGAGAGGGCAGAAGACACTCATCCTGAATGCAGCACACAGAACACACAATGTGAAAGAAAGAGAGGCTTAGGAAAGGCCTCATTCAGAATAGGTGTCCACAAACATTTGTTGGAAATCGTTAAAAGTGAAGACACTCTAGGAGCGCCTGGGTGGCTCAGTTGGTTGAACATCCTACTTTGGCTCAGGTCCCGATCTCATGGTTTGTGGGTTTGAGTCCCACGTCAGGCTCTGTGCTGACAGCTCAGAGCCTGGAGCCTGCTTCAGATTCTGTGTCTCCTTCACTCTCTGCCCCCGCCTCACTTGCTCTGTCTCTCTCTTTCTCAAAAATAAACATTAAAAAAAAAAAAACAAAAACTGAAGACACTCTCATTTTACTGGTCAGATTATTTTCTGGCTTTGAATGTGAGCTGGCTCTTCTAGCCTGAGACTGAAGAGGGTCCTGTAAAAGGAGTATCAATTTCAATGGCGGCAAGCGGAAAATTTGATCTGCTCAACAGACACTGACTGAGAACTAACTAATTGCAAAACACTGTTAAGCATCAATCTACAAATACATACGTCATCACAAAAAGGCTGCATATTTTTTCTTGTAAGAATACAGTGTTCTAAGGGTTTTGCCAGGCCAAGATGGACCTGAGTTGTAATCTGATTCTTCTACGGCTTGCTGGGCGATTTTGGACAACTTATGCACAGTCTCTCTGAGGCTCATTTTCTCTATTTGCAAAATGGAGACAACACGGTCAAAAAAGACAAGGTGCAGAAAGCAGGGTGCTCAGTAAATGTAACTCTGCTTTGCCCCGTTAGGTGAAATCCTTTTTGATGCACTGGTGTTGGAGAAACTTATACATAATATTTCATCTCAAGTTCATTGTGAACCCACCTAATCTCCAAAGCCAATGAAGTACTCACATCTACCTTTGGTCTTGACATGGTTGCCTGGCAGTTTGGAGACAATATAGCCAGTGTCCTGCCCAATAGCCATCCCTTCTTCTTCGTCACAGAGCTCAAACTGTATGTGTGGCAACAATAGGCTGAGCGAATGCTTCATCTCTCAGAATCTTGGAAGCCAGAGGTGTGCACGTGGCAGAAATCTGGCCAGTGAGGTATTAGCTGTGTTGCCACATGAAGGTCCTCACAGTCCCCTTGAACTTTTGCCCCTGTATCTCCTTCATTTCTGGAATGCAGATACCACGCCCGGATGTGCAACAGCCTCCCGGCGAGCATGGAAACAAAGCCACACAAAAAGGCAAAAAAGGAGCAAAGAGGGAGCCTGTGTCTTTGGTACTGGGCTGCCATGTTAACTTAGTACTCCCTATACCCAGACCACTTCTACCGTGAGACAAATACACCTGTCACTAATTTAAGCGTTAAAGATTTTTTCCTCACAAGCTGTATTAGTCAGGATTCTCCAGAGAAAAAGAACCAACACACAGGGAGAGAGAAAAAGAGAGGGATTTGTTATAATGAATTGCCTTGCGTGATTACAGAGGCTGAGAAGGTACAAGATCAGCAGGCAGTCAACTGGAAACTGAGAGGGCAAGCCCAATCCAACTCCAAATGCCCAAGAACCAGCAGAGTCAGTGGTGTAAACCTAAGTCCAAAATCTGGCAGTCTTACTCTGGAAAACAGGGTAGGGGATCCTCATAAAGTTAAAAAGAGAACTACCCTGTGATCCAGCAATTGCACTACTAGGTATTTACCCAATGGATACAAAAATACTGATTCGAAGGGACACGTGTGCCCTGATGTTTATAGCAGCATTATCAGCAATAGCCAAAATATGGAGACAGCCCAAATGTTCATTGATTGATGGACGGTTAAGAAGATGTGGTATACACACACGATGGAATAAATACTATTTAGTCATCAAAAAGAATGAAATCTTGCCATTTGCAACGACACGGATTAAGCCAGAGTGTATTCTACTAAGCGAAATAAGTCAAAGAAAGACAAATACCGTATGATTTCACTCATATGTGGAATTTCAGAAACAAAACAGATGAACGTATGGGGTGGGGAGAGAAGAAAACAAACCGTAAGAGCCTCTTAAAGACAGAGAACAAACTGAGGGTTGATGGAGGGAGGTGGGTAGAGGGTGGGCTAGAGGGTGATGGGTATTAAGGAGGATAGTTTTGCGATGCGCACTAGGTGTTACACATAAGTGACGAATCACTGAATTCTACTTCTGAAATTAATATTGCACTGTACGTTACCTAACTAGAATTTAAATAAAATTTTGAAAAGAAAAAAAAAAGCTGGCAGTCTTGAGACCCAAGATGAGCCAGTATTTCACATCAAGTCTGCAGCAGGAAAAGACCTGTCCCAGCTCAACCAGTCAGGTAGGAGGTCTTCCCCTTAATCACGGGAAGGTCAACCTTTTGTTCTATTCAGGTCTTCAATTGATTGGATGAGGATCACCCACATCAGGGAGAGCAATCTGCTTTGTTTAGTTCACTGATTCAAATAATCATCTTACGCCAAACACACTTAAAGACATACCCAGAATAATGTTTGACCAAATATCTGGGCACCCTATGGCCCAGTCCAGTTGAAACATAAAATTAACCATCACACAAGCAGTCAGAGACAATCCTCATACACTGTCTGGCCCACCTCACAGGCACCTATAAATAAAATTCAAGCCTTCAATTAAGATTAAGCTCTTTTGTGAGGTGTTCCTACATTTTATAATTTACATTTAGAATAGTGAAGAGGGGTGCCTGGGTGGCTCGGTCAGTTAAGCGTCTGACTCTTTGATTTCGGCTCAAGTCATGATCTCACAGTCGTGGGATCAACTCCCATGTCAGACTCCTAATTGAGCATGGAGCCTGCTTGGGATTCTCTCTCCCTCTCCATCTGCCCCTCCCCACTCATGCATCCTCTTTCTGTCTCAAAATAAATAAGTAAACTTTAGAAGAATTTTTTTAATGTTTATTTATTTTTGATAGAGAGAGAATGCGAGTAGGGAGGGGCAGAGAGAGAGGGAGGCCCAGAATCCGAAGTGGGTTCTAGGCTCTGAGCTGTCAGCACAGAGCCCGACGCGGGGCTTGAACCCATGAACTGTGAGACCATGACCTGAGCCGAAGTCAGACACCAAACCGACTGAACTACCCAGGCACCCCCAAAATAAACATTTTTTTTTTAAAAAAGAAGAAGAATGGTGAAGAAAATTGGCTCCTGTGCCTTGAAATGTTAACTAACTCTCAAAGGATAGCTATAGCAAGATTCTTGGAGTAAGTAAACACCGCAAGTCCCTTCCAAAGGAATCCTCCATAATTGCTCCCAAAAGAACTTTGAAATCTCCAGTGCTTAACCTGGAAAATGAGCCATGAGCCACGGATTCCAGCACTGGCCTCAAGAGAGAGAGCAGAGCTGTGTGCTTCATCGGCACTACAAAAGCTTTTATGATGTGAAATTACATTCTTTTTGATCATTTTCGCTGATAACTTTTGATTTTGTGTGTAATGAGCATGTAAAGCACAAACTTATTTGTATATTAGAAATGGTTTCACGTGCCCAAATGAAAGGTCCCAATTTACATCTGACACTTGCTCACTCGTTTATTTACTTGTTGGGTATATTTATTGTGCATTCTAAGTGTTAAGCTTTGGGGACGCACAGCAGGGCCTTTGGAAAGACATTTAAAGAGCCAGCTTGGTCTTCTAAGAGTTAGTAGTCCCATACTAACACTGATAAACATGTAAATAGTTCATGGCACAGGATAAAAGAATTAATCCGGGATACTCTTGGACAGGGAAGTATTTATGTCACAGACAAATAAGCTTAGCATTGAAGTTAACGTTTGCAAATAAGAGTAATTGGAAATGTAATGAAATGAGTTTCTTCTGCATAAACTACCAGTCCCAGTATAGCAAAGCGACCATAGGCAAGTTGCAGAGCCTCTGTGAGCCTTTCTCCTAGAGAAAAACAAAGATAATATCTAACAATGCAGATTCTTCAATGAATAAATAACAGCTTTTAAAACATATAACGCAGTGCCCAGCACGGAGTAAGTGGAAAATGCTGTTCACGGCTGCTTCCACAATTATGACAATTGCCTGAACAAGGTTAATCTCAAAAGAAAAATAAAGGGTCTGCATACAGCATGTATATTTGAATTTCACAGATATATCTTTCTCCTAACAGAGTCAGGGTCCCTAAATTGTCCCTAATGACTCACTTCTCACCAAGGCAAAATGTTGTATTTAAGCAAATAGTATGGTATAGGAAAAAAATTAAGCATTTCAATTGTTTTCCCAATCATTAAATTGGTTATATCTGTTTTGTGTTATCAACTGCTAGTCTGAAAGCCTGTCTTCACTTCACCTTCCCTTTTAAGATAAGCCACTCTAAATAAAATGTTACTAAGAAAATCATAAGGAAGAGAAAATACATTTACAGTATTTATCCCCAAAAAATCCTATAAGTGAACTTACAATTCATATCCTTGTTCAAGGGTCAGCTGTACTTGCATAGAATTCTTCAAATACAATTACATGCAACATCCCACTCCCTAATCTTTTCTGCACCAAAAGCTAATAGTGATCTGAAATGTGACTGTCACTCCCCTATTTAAAATTCTTCGAAAAAATAAAATTCTTCAGCATGACCAAAATGCCCTTACGATAAAGTTGTAATGCTCTAGAATAGAATAGAAGAAAATAAACAATCCTGGTCAATATAGTTGATGGTATTGTAATAGCCTTGTATGGTGACCGATGGTAGCCACACTTGTGGGAAGCATAGAAAAACATATAGACTTGTCCGGGCACTACATGACATTGTAGGTCAATTATACTTCAATTAAAAAAAAAATTAAAAATTCTGTATTGCTACCCATTATTTTCTAGGTCTTTCTTTTAATGGATTCATATTTCAGTTTAACATCTCGTTGCTTTCATTCATTTGTCCACCCCTTCAAAAATATGTGGTTTGAGCACCCACTAAGAGCCAAGCAGTAGTCTGAATTAAGCCTGTTTAGTAATATCACCAAGATACACATGGTTCCTAATCCCAGGTGCCTTGGTCAAGGCATCCTTCCGCCCATGGTCCGCAACGTCTTCTAGACCCCCTCATGTCGTGCACTTTCCTAGCCAATGTTAAAGTCTCATCCATAGCGTGAGTATCCACTAAACTCCCATCTTTATTTACAGATTACAGTTCCTCAAGATTTTTTTGATTTCCACTTCCATTCTCTAATCCACAGTCTTTCAAGTTAGTGAGTCCCAGGATGGACAGAAGGACGGATGCTTAATTTTGGTGGCTGGAAAACTGTTCGTTTCAAAGTTTCATTGAACGATAAGTCATTCCTCTGACACAAATGAGGTCCTAATGCAATGGGTTGATGACACATGAAAAGGAGGCTTTCCGGTAAATTCTTTAGGATTTTCATCAACTCAGCAGGTAGGAGAGCTTGAATATCTGCTCAAAGCATATGTTTATCAGGGACATATGCGCTAAGATGTGAGCTATCATTTTTCCAAGCAAGATTTTAAACTCCGAGTACTTTCATGTTACAGGACATTAAAGGCTCTGAACATTCACTGCATGAATTACAGCCGTTCGCTGCGTGGGGAACCAGTGGGTAAGTAATTCTCTGTACATCAAAGATGTTGCCACCAAGTTTTCCATCTCTCTCTCTCGACGTTAATGCCGGCCTTCACTGATCCCCCATGAAAGACTAGTCTAATGTCTTTTTAAATGACCTTTTGTGCCTTATGGAACATTCACAGACCAGGTATTCAGAAAAAAAAAAAAAAAAAAACCTTAGCAAATTTCTGGGAAGAGTTGAAAGCATGTTTTGTTTTAGACGTTCATCCTCTCGTTCACGGAGAGAGGAGACAAACACATTTGCAAAAGCTCAGCAAAACTTTTTCAGAAGTTGCACAGAACTCTTGGAAAGCTGAGAAGTATTGATTCCTTCCAGGCCAGCAGCAGCGTCCCAGACAACTGTTTAACAAATAGTGGCACAAGTCCTATATTGATGTCCTTTCTGAATCGTCTAATTTATACCCAGGAAGTAACTCACCCGGCGGGGACTTGCCTCTTTGTTTAATCATCCACCAGCCCCTTCACAGCCCAGTCGTGATGATGGAGCACAATGCTGGTGCCCCGGTGCGGGCCAACAGGTAGGGGGGGCCCCTGGGTGCTTGCGGGCTTGGGAATCGTCTGCCTCTCACTCTGCCTGTCTCATGCTCATCTGTCCGTGTCTGCAACAATCTGCCTGATCGACTCTGTCTCTGTGTCTCTCTATCGCTCACTCTTCCTTCCTCTTAATTTCTTTACCACTATCTGTGTCTCTGTCTCTGCCTCTTCCTGTTCACGTCTCTTGCTGTCTTTCTGTCGCTCTCTACGTGTATCTGTCTCTCTCTCTCTCTCTCTCTCTCCCTCTGTCTCTTTCTCTCTCATGCACGTGCATGCATACACAAACAGCCAGTGGCATTATTGTCTTCTCTTTATTATTGACCCCAATAGAGTACTATGTGTCTCCCAGACTATTACAATGAAAAACAAGCTTCTATGCAGAGAAATGTCATACGTTAGAAAACAAAATTCCAACACAAGCAACAGGCGGCTCCTCCTTATCCTCTGCATCCAGGGTTTGATTAATGAAGCCTCCTTCTTGTCACTTAATAATCCAAACTGTCCCTAGAGAACCCTTCAAATCCATCGGTGCATCTATCACTAGGTATAAACTGAACAAGTTGTATACTTCATGTTTGAATTTACTATTTGTTTCAAAAACACATAATTCAAACATATTTAATTAATGAACCTCCTGAAACTGTAGGTAGTTTTCTGCTGCTAAGCATTTTTCAGGAGAAAAGCCCTTTGCTTTCCCCAAGATTTCCACAGGAGTCTTCCTCATAGAAAGAAGGAAAAAAATTAATCATCCAAGTGGTTGTTCATCATTTTCAAAAAAAAAATTATACATTTTTTGTAAAGATTTTACTTTTGGGGAACTTTTTCATTTGGTACTGCTGTTATTTTTCAATCTTTTCTATAATACTTGAGAACTATTTATGACAGTCCAAATGAGCTTCATCTCCACAAATTTTTACCTTCCTGAATATTTCCAGAAGACTCTTTTCTTTTCTACCACAGCTCCTTAAACAGACACTCACAGGCGAGGTTAAAGACACGATGCATTTAGCAAGTAGTACATTCTATTCTCTACAATTAGTCCCACAGAGGAGTTGTATTGGAGAAAACGTTCAAAAGGTTATCTATTGTCTTGCTTCTCAATGCAGGATGAGTTTGTGTGTTTGGCTTCAACTCCCCAAACAATGAAAGTACAGAAAATGGTCAAGGTTAATTCAATGTAGATGCTTCCACTTTAAATGCAATTGTCATTTCATTTCTAAAACACTTCTAAGAAGAAACGACTGCTTGGGAAATGAGTGTCTGAGCAGAGAACTGAAGCCACACATGGGGTTCTTAGCAAGGATGCTGGCTCCAGGAAGCAATGGGAGGTTATAGAAGGAAACGTCCTTTAGTACGTTTTGCAATGCCAAAAGGGCAAATCTCTCACGCTGGCCTTCAAGGCCCCCTACAATGTGGCACAAACTTCAGACCCATCCTTACCTCCAAAATTCGTCAACAGCCAGTTTATCTCTCTCTTTCTCTCTTTAACCTATTATTTTAATAACAGTCCCTGTCTTTGCCACTGTGACAAAGAGACTACAAGGTGGCCATGATGATCCCAAGGTGCCTGGTGTTCACATCTTTGTATCATTCTCGCCCTTCGAGTGTGTGCTCCCAACCAAGAGAATATGGCAAAGAGATGAGATGTTACTCCCATGATTTGTTAAGTTATATAAGACTCCATATTGCTGGCAGATTCGTTCTGGAATACTTCTTTCTCTGTCTCTCTGTCTCTCTGTCTCTCTGTCTCTCTCTCTCTCTCTGGTGCTGTCTCCATTGTTGACTTAAAAGAAGCAAGCTACCATGAACCCTCGAGCCCCAATTCTGCCAACAACTTCATAAAAGTTGGAAGTGCGCTGTTCCCCAGTTGAGCCTCTGATGGGAACCCAACTCTGTTCAAACCTTGACTGCAGTCTTATGAGATCCTGAGCAGAGAACCCAGACAAGCTACGCCCAGATTCCTGACCGACAGAAACTATGAGACAATAAATGTGTGTTGTTGGAAGCTTCTAAGTTTGTTACACAGCAGAGAAAACTAGTGCAGGTAGTACTGTGCGCTCTCTCTGGAATGTTCTTTCCCATTCTTTAAGCCTTGTCCCTTTGTCAAGAATCAGATCCAAAATGGGGCACCTGGCCGGCTCAGTCGGTAGAGCGTGTGACACTCCATCTTGGGATTGTGAGTTCAAGCCCCACACTGGGCATGGAGCGCGGAGCCTACTTAAAAAAAAAAAAAAAAAAAAAAAAGAATCAGATCCAAAGCATCTTCTTCATCCCTTCCTTACCTAAAAGCTGACAATTTCTCCCAGGCCTGCTCAGCAGTTTGATTTTCAGTCTCTTCCTAGGGCCCCCTTCCCAGGTGGATGACTGGTCTCGTCTTGCACGGATTTCTCTGTATGTCTCCATGTAGATCGCCATGACTTCACACGAGCATCTACTGAACCTCCTCCCTCTGCCTCATAAATTCTTCATGGCTTTTGTGGTCTGGCTTCCTTGGTGCCTTCCACCACCACCACCAAATTCTCTTCCTCTTTCCCCAAGAAAGGTAATCTGTAGCATCTCTCTGAACTTCGGTGACACCCCAGTGTCAGATTTGTGGCTTGGTTTCTTCTCCGCTCTGAACCCAAGCTGATAGCCCCAGCTCACCAAACACTCTCTCACAAGCTTGGAAGAAAGCGTGCACGCTTGGTTATAGATTCTCCCTTCAGCAGGCACAGCTCGGTAATCAACTCAACAAGGCCCTCCCCTCTGGTACACTGAGCAAACAGCTCTCAGACCAGCCACTCATCAGGGACCTGGCCACCTTTTTAAACACTCGGTACTCAAATGCAGGGAAAGATGGGCCCACATTTGAGTCCACATCTGGGTCACAGATCTACTTCACTTTATTCCACCTGTACCCACAAAACATCAGGTGGGTATACAGTTGTCCTCCTGTGCCCACACAATATTATCCAGTACACATAAGGATGGATAGGAGTATAAACTGGAGAGCCTTTTTTCAGGGAAATTTGGGGAGTCCATCAAAATATAAGAGTTTATACCCTTTGACCAAGCATTTCCACTCTAATTAATGCCATAGAAAAATATCCTTGCAGATGCAAAAATATACATACAAGGCCATTCAATAGAGCATGGTGTTTAGAGCAAAAATTTGGAAAAATGATAAAGATGGACAAAATACTTTATGATTTTTCCATACATTCACACTATAGGGTTAAAAGGAGTGCTGGACATTATATATAAAACAAACATAAGGAGGGGCACGTGGGTGGCTCAGTCGGTTGAGCATCAACTTCAGCTCAGGTCATGATCTCGCAGTTCATGGGTTCAAGCCCCGCATCGGGCTCTGTGCTGTCAGCTCAGAGCCTGGAGCCTGCTTCGGATTCTGTGTCTCCCTCTCTCTCTGCCCTTCCCCTGCTCGCACTCTGTCTCTCTTGCTCTCTCTCAAAAATAAATTTACAAAAACATTAAAAAATTTTTTAAACAAACATAAGGAAATACTCATGGGAATGAAGAGGGCAGACCAGCCAGAAATCTACAAAGGAATGGCATGGTGGTAAATGTCCTGGGTTTACCTTTTACCTTATATATCCACAAACTGGAGCTGAAGAAGTCAACACCCAACTTATACATGAATGTTTATACCATTTCTGGTGGCCCCAGACTGGAAACAACCAAGATGTCCTTCAACGGGTAAAAAAGTTAAACTATGGTATATCCGCACGGAAGAATACTACTCAGCAATGAAAAGGAACTGTTCCTGCACACAGCTGAATGAATATCCAGAGACACCTGCCAAGTGAAATGAGCCATTCCAGAAAGGTTACATACTGCAATATCCCATTTATATAACACTCTTAAGGCCATAAAATTATAGAAATAGAGAGCAGATAAGTAGTTGCAGGCTTTAAGGAGGAGCATGGGGCGGGAGGGAAGTAGGTACGGCCATAAAAGGGCAACATGAGCGGTCCGTGTGGCAGTGGAAGCGTCTGTAGCTTGACTGCATCCATGTCAACGTTTTGACTTTTGTTACACTTCTGTGTTATAAGCTGTTACCATAGGATGACACTGGTGAAGGGCACCCAAGATCTCTGCATGTGAATTATGTTGCGTGTGAATCTGTAATATCTTGAAATGAAAAGTTTCTTTTTGTAAAAGAGAGAATACTGTCTCTAAGATCTCCAATATGTACGGTTCAAAAATATAAGATGGGAAACATCACCTGCGATATGACCCCATTCCTATCAACAACACGAGTTAACCTTTACAGAGATGCACTGGGCAGCAGGCACTGTTCCAAGCCCGTCACTGACATTTACTCACTCAATCCTCACTCTAAGTTTATGAGGTAGGCACTATTATTATCGGCATTCTGCAAAGAAGGAAGCTGAGCCTCAGAGAAGTTAGATAGTCCACCCAAGGTCATTTATCATAGAATAAAATCAAGATTGGACCCTAAGCCACCTGACTCCAGGGTTCATGCTTCTATACCACTTTTTAATTTTTTTTTATTAATTTTATTTATTTTTGAGACAGAGAGAGACTGAGCATGTCTGGGGGGGGGGTGCAGAGAGAGAGAGAGAGAGAGAGAGAGAGGGAGACACAGAATCCGAAGCAGGCTCCAGGCTCTGAGCTGTCAGCACAGAGCCCAATGCGGGGCTCAAAGCCACAAACCGCGAGATCATGACCTAAGCCGAAGTCGGATGCTCAACCGACTGAGCCTCCCAGGCGCCCCGATGCTTCTATACCACTTACTGCATGTTTCTAGCTATTGACCTGAAATGGATTTCTATATGTAAATAAACACGAAAGGATCTTAATAGATACACATGACCTGCGGTGACCTTGTAAGCAAGCTTTATGGGACAGGCTTGGGGGAGGGGGGCAGTGGTACTGGCTCTGATTTGTAGCCCTTGCCAATTTCCGTGGCACAAATATGCCCAATTGAAAGCTACTAATGTGATGTTCCTAAAGATAAGGTTTGTTAGGATCCAGCTTGAGCACATCACCATCACGCCCCTGTGTGTGATACAGCAAATCAAAACTGTGATGCCCTTGGGAAGGGGGAAATGAGGGTTAAAAAAAAACAAAACAGAGTGATTTTTACTTTGTATTAATTGTTGACATTGAGACTGTACACAGCGCTCGTGCATTTTAAGAATACAAAATAAAAACAATTGAAGGCCATATCCTGTTGCCTTAGAATTTAAAATCTTTTATGGCCAAAGCCCCTTCCAATAGATTCCGGTGCTCAGAGTACGTCAGGATGCCTTTACCCCCAGGAAACTCTGCCAGTCCCTTTTCAGGACAGAAAGTCCTGTCAGGAGTTTGGTTCTGGTCTGGTCCCAGCTCCAATGCCAGTCTCTCATCCCACCAACTCCTCTGCCTCGGACTGCTTGCCGTGAACGGTCACGCCACTGCCCCTTTGTCTACGCTGTTTTCTACTCTGAGAGTGCCTTTTGCATGTCATTTCCATACTGACGCTCCACAGTGGACATAAAACCTCCTACTAGACTGTAATCTCCTTGATGGGGAGGGTCGTTTCTTAGTCATCTTTTTCTTAGTGCTCAGAGTTCCACTACGTGAGAGTTTCACTTATCATCTACATTTTCCAGGTAAGGAAACCCGGGTTTAGAACTCATTGGAGATGTATAAGTTACCTATTGCCCCATTAAAAAAAAAAAAAAAAAACTACCTCAAAAGTTAGCAGCTTAAAACAATAATAGTTACTGTTCACAATGTCTATGGGTCAGAAATCTGGGCACCACTGGATCTCCGGCTCACTTCTTTCAAGGCTATAAAAAAGGACCACCAGGGCTGCAGTCTCATCTTAAGGCTTGACTGGGGAAGGGTCCACTTCCAAGCTCATACGTGTTGTTGGCAGAACAAGGTTCCTGCAGGCTGTGGAACAGAGGGCCTCCATTCTTCACTGACTGTTTCATCTATTACTTGCCACGTGTCACTCTCCATAGGGCAGTTCACAACATGGCAGCTTGCTGCCTCAGAGGGAGGAAGTAAGAATAGTCAGGGGGATAAAGCACAAGCAAGAGAGGAAGCTAATCTTTCAAAATCTAATGTTGGAAGTGCTATGCTATCACCTTTACCACATTTTATTCATTAAAGCGAGTTGCTAGGTCCAACCCTCTCTCAAGGGAGAGAACTGAAGGGCATTAACACAACACCATCATTGCCTTTGGTGGGGGGGGGGGGGAGGTATCCCATCCCTTCCCTTCTAGAAACTGCCTATACACAAGAGTACATAGCTGACAAGGCGCAGAACACAAATATGCATAACATTTCCAGTATTTCTACACTGATATATATATATATATATATATATATCAGTGTAGAAATATATATATATATATTTATATATATATATATATCATACTTTATCACTGATATATATATATATATCAGTGATATATATATACACACACACACACATATATATATATAGCATACTTTATCACTGATATATATATATCACTGATATATATACATATCACTGATATGTGAGATATATATATATATATATATATATATATATATATATATATATATAGCATACTTTATCGCCTATGTACATGGCTGGTATTCTCTGTCTTGCCTTATGCATCCTTTTAATAAATATGTATTAGAAGCCTATGATATGCCAGACATTGTCCTGGGTGGCTGAGGAACAGCAGAAAACACAAAACTGAAAAGCATAAATTATATTGGATGACAAGGTATGAGAATAAAGAGAGATGTCGAGGGAGGGAATGGTCAAAGGAGACCTGAGTACAGACATGAGGAAGTGAGGGAGTAATCCATGTGGGGATAGAGGGGAAGAGAGTTCCAAGCAGAGAGAACAGCAAGTGCAAAGGCCCTGAGGTGGGACTCTGCCTGGCATGCTCAAGGAACGGAAGGGAGGCCAGGTTGTTGTCATGGAAGTGAAGAAAAGGGAGAGAGGGTCAGAGAGGTTGACAAAGCCTTGCAGACCATGGTAAGAACTTTGGTGTGTCAGAAAGCCATCAGAGCATTAAAAGACTTCTTTTTAAGATCCAGTCATGTAGTAGGAGACCAAAGTACTTTTGAGCCACTTTCTGACCCTCACCACTGTCCTAACTTCGACAGATTTTATTTTCACCTGTCTCAAAGGAAGGATTTCTAAATCACCAGCACATGACACACTCACACGGCAGGGTTCACCATCGTGAACCTAGTCTCTTTGCATTGAAGCCTCTGCCCACTTTCTCTTCTTGGCTTCACTTGGGAGGTCAACAGAAGTTGCCGACAGAACAGAAAAGGGATATTTTTTCCCTCAATCTTTTCCTAAGCAAACGTCCTGATTTTTCTGTGAACCAACACCCCCAAGTTTGACTAAGAACACACAAACACTGGCCAAAATGAAGTCCAAAGCTCAGTCAAGATGAAAACAACGCCATCTGGGCACCTGTGTAAGCAAACGCTCCCACCCCAGGGAGTCCTTAGAGTTTAAGGAGGTTTTGTGTCACACGCGTCTTGCTAAAGCTGTGCTCTGGCTTTATCCTCTCCTTCAGATCTGAAGTGAGTAGTACATCCACAGCTCTGTTGCTCCGCACTGTAAGTATAAAGATGGGTTTCTCAGCTGCGGCACTGGCAACATTTTGGCCTCTACAATTCTTTGGGGCGGAGGTGAGCTGACCCGTGCCTGGATGTTTAATAGCATCCTGGTCCCTACTCATTGGCTGCCAGTAGCACCTTCCCAGTGTGACAGCCAAAAGTGTCTCCAGACATTGCCAAATGTCCCCGGGAGGGCAAAACTGCCTTGGTTGTGAACATTTTCCACAAACGCTCGGGTATGTGTCCTTGGGGAAGCTACTAACACTCTTTGGCCCTCAGTTGTTTATGTAGACAGTGGGAATGGTATCCTACACGCCTTAGGAGAGGAAGTCAGACAATAGGATTCCCTGCGCTATCTGCCCAAGGTCCATGCTTACGTGAATCTATGATGCTTAATGTAACCATTGCATTAGATTGAGAGCATCTCTATGGAACTCTGAGCTACTCGGGGGCCAGATGGCTCTTACACAACTCTTTGTACCTATTATGTCTAGCCCAGTGTATGACACGGAGTAGGTTCTCAATAAATATTGGCTTAACGATGATTACGTATTACCCAATTTGTTCTTCTCGCGTCTGACACAACTAGACCACTTGTACGCAGCACACGTTAAGTACTCCGTCAATGCTTAATGGTGTTATGTCATGAAGTGAGGTCACTTTAAAATTAGGTCCTTTGTGACTATATAGGAACTAACTCATTTCTCAGTTAGAACCCTTCGTGAGATGGATCATATATTTCCCCACCTTCCTAACCGAATCATACGAGTAATTGAACCCAGTGATGCTTTTATATTGAGTGCCAAGATGCTGAGTGTCAACACGTATGGTGGCTTCCAGGAGAGCTATGCTAAGAATGATTCTGAGGCCACATTCAAGCCCATGCTCAGCGTGTTCCATGGACCAAGCCTAAAGAAATGGTGTCTGACCACGTCGATTCAAACTCTTCTCGTAAGTCAAAATTACATTGTAAATATGACCCACGATCTCAGTAAACGATACTCCATCATTTCATTTGCTTGAGACAAATCCTTGGAATCATCCTGGACTCCTCATTTGTGTTCACAGGCCGCATCCAAATTGTCAGCAAATACAAATGACTCTACCAGCAACATACATCCACCTTCATGGCTTTCTCCTAGGGTGAGTCATCAGCACCTGTTTCCAATCTCTTGAAAGGATACTTACCCAACTGCTGTTCTGTGAATCTTCCAGAAACCCTCCCAACTCAGGACCTTTGAGTTTCTAGTTTCCCGAAGCTGGCATGGTCTTTTACCAGGTAACCTTGACTTTACTCCTCACCTTCTTCACCTTCTCAATGAGGCCTTTCTTTGTCTTCCCGTTTATAATTGCAACTCTCACATCTTCTTCTTCTCCTGATCCCTTTTCCCTGACTTGTACATATCACTCATCATCAATTGACTACATATATACAGTCAATTAACTATACATATACACATGTATTACAATTGACTATATATACATGTGTGTGTGTGTGTGTGTGTGTGTGTGTGTGTGTATACAAGAGAGAGTGTACAGGTAGAGGAGAGGGGCAGAGGCTTAAGCAGGTTCCACACTCGGCATGGAGCCCAGTGTGGGGCTCAGTCCCATGACCCTGGAATCATGAGCCAAAATCAAGAGTCAAGAGTTGGACACTCAACCGACTGAGACACCCAGGCATCCCACATCCTATATATTTTGCTATCTCCTCTCCAGAGGACAAACAGATCTGTCACGGCTGAGGGAAGTCTGCACTCCAACACTCGTAATGTCACCTTCAGGAACAACCTCAGTCTCTCTCCCACTTCTTGCTCAATTACAAACTGCTTTCAGATCCCTCTAAGGAACTGAACCTATCCCAGATTGACAATGAGCCTTGAGATCCCTCAAGGCTAAGATCAGAGGTTGAGTTTGAATGAACTACCAGTGCAACCTGACCTAATTTTAACCTTGCTAAAAAACTGTAGGGAAGAACTTAAGCAAACTTCTAAAAAAAGTACTCAGGATGTCTTTTAATTTACAATTAAAAGTTACGTATTTTGAAAACACGCCATGTTTATACGTCTTCTTTTTCTAGTCTGAAGAATAGCTTGGATATTTCACAGCCAAAATATTCCTATTGCTTTCTGAAGGCCAAATGTTTAACACGGTGACTTTTCGCTATTTAATGGTTGTTTCATGAACAATACAACTGTGTCCTAATCTCATTCATGATTAACTGGTTCTTCCCTTATCTATGCCTCAGTTCCATATCTTAGGAAGCTGGCCAGTGTATCTTTGAGGATTCTGAATAAGTCTTGCACACCTTTTGTGTTTGCCTCATAGAGAATCTGATTGTGAATTAGTGTGCAACTCTTGAATGAACGTATGAGTGAAGGAATGACCGCAGAGTAACTAGGTGAAGAGTGATCATAAGGGCCTGTTGAATGGCGGTCTTGACCTCTGTGTCTTCACTTCAAGGATGCGCTCAGATCTGGCAGCTGGAAACACAGTTCCCAATGGGACTTGCTAAGTGTGTAGGAGAACCTGGCTTGCCCCAGCTCAAGGATAATCGGGAGCAGGTAAAGGACGGATACTATGAGAACACTGGGCTGCAACACAGCTTTCAAACAACAGTAAGGACCCAGACAGATGCCATGTCCCTGAATGGACAAAAAAGAATACTAACATTAGAAAGTGTGGACTTTTGGACCTCACCCACTTCTTTCAGGCGAAAAGGATTTGCAATTAGTCCAATGTATCAGGCAACAAAGACAACCTGGGAATATTCTCTTTGAAGACACGTATTAGCACCCAGGTAACGTTGACTGAAATGGCTTTCAGTCACTCCTCTTGCGGTTTCTAGGTAGCGCAGTAGAAATGCAGTCTGAAATGCACTCTACGTCAGCAAGCCACCAGGCAAACGCAAACACCAAAGTGGCTAAGTATTGGAGACTCTGCAAAGGTCGAGTAGCAGCGGGGGAACCAGTAGGGTTTCTGAAGCCAGACTTCTTGTTCTGCCACTGCCTGGGGCAGACACGGCTGTGCACCCAGCCAAGGCCCTCAACATGTTCTGTGCCTCCATTTTCCCATAGACAAATGGGGATAAGAATAGCACCTATCCCATGGGGGGTTGCTGTCAGCACTGAACGAGCTGACCAACGTAAAGCGCTGGGAATAGTGCCAGGCGAGTTGCAGGCCATCAGAAGGTGATTGACGGTGTGATGCCAATGACAACTAAGGTGATGTGGGGGACAGGGTGCTCTTGTTATAGATTCTTACTGTAGGACACAGCTGGTCCTACGGATGGAGCGGGTTGTGTGCATACGTCCTATCACATACTACAGATCAGGGGGTTCCACTGTACTTCCACTCGGGCATCCACGTGGGAAATGATTCTATAGCACAGATGTTCTGGGCCATCACCATGAAAGTGGGAGGCAGCAGAATATAGTGCTTATGAGTCAGATTGGCATGAGCTCAAATCCCAGCTATATCCGTTATTACCCATGCGGTGTGGACAAATTAGTCAACTTCACACTGTTTCCTCTCCTACAAAACAGAAATAAAAGCAGTACCGTGGGGCAGTGAAATAAAATGCCCCGTGTCAGCATTTTAGTCTTTGGTGCAGAAAAAGTGTTCAGTAGAAGGTAGCCATCGTCGTGCGTCCTTCTGGCTAAGGCACTGACGGAAACATCAACCTGCTTCTGTGACTCTATCGTAGGACTTTGATTCAGAGAGTCGTCAACTTTTCTGAGCTGGAAGAGGCCTCCAGAATCATTTACCCACGCTCCTTTTCCTACAGATGAGAAAATCCGAGGCGGAGGGAGAGCAAGTCCCTTCCCAAGCTTACTTATCTGGGAGAGGCAGAACTGGGGCTAGAAAGTAGTTCTCCGTATTTCCTGGTCGAGGGCTCTACTGGCAACACCCGAACTGATCCCCCGCGTGAACACAGCCCTCCTCATCCTCAGACACTGTTTTCCTCACTGCATCTCACTGTAGCAGATGCTCTCATTGTCCCCACTCTCCACCACCATTTATTGCTTAGAGACGGCTTCATTTCTGATGGGACATCTGTTGAGGTATCTCATAAACTGTGCCGCAGGGATTCCCCAAGGACGGAGCCCCAACAGCCCCTACAGGTATTCTACTCACCAATGTACCTCATATCAACTTTCTTCTTTGCCCTGTCTCACTTCCCATCACCTTCCCAGTGTTTCCTGGGGTTACTTTGCCAATAAACTACTTGCACCCCATGGCTCCCCTGATGGTTGGCTTCTGGGGGAGCACAATCTAGAACACTCACAAATAGGATGACTGTTCTAAGAGGGGGAAAACGGAGAAATGAAATGATAGGGAAAAGGTAAAAAAAAAAAAAAAAACGCTTGGAGAGTATACGAACACAATCCAAGGATCACAAAGACTAGAATCAGACAGGGCAAACTGGCCACTGGGAGCTACACAGACTAGAGAACCTCAAGTTCAAGTGTGCCGGCATGTCTCTGGGTCAGCGCATCAGTCAATGTCAAAGCACCGTGCCCCTCACATGGACAGTCCCGCAGCACCTCAAAGCACCTCTCTCCATCAGCAAGTGCCTCCACATCTGGCAACTCAAAATATCCTGTCTGTTTTCCTTCTCTAAAGACTTCCCCTCCTCCCTCCGTGTATTCTTCAAATAGAAATCCCTAATCTCAGGAAACTCAATCCCCTACTTATCTTCTCAACACACGAGTGGTGAGGGTTTTTCAGACCGTTTCTTTTTTTTTGGTAATCTCTATAACCAACGTGGGGTTCAAACTTACAACCCAAGGGTCAAGAGTCAAATGAATGTTCTACCAACTGAGCCACCCAGGGGCCCCTAGACTGTTTCTTATTGGAAGTTTTAGGGCCAGGCGAGCTGGTTCAGCTCCAGGCTTCAGTGCCACTATAAAACAAGATAAGCTATTTCACCACTATGAACTTAGGTTTTCTCACCTGTGAAATGGGGTGTTGACATTTGCCTCAAAAAAAAAAGACAATGTCCATAAAACACGTTCTAGCATACAGATAATCCTCAACAAGCAGCAGCAATAACAAAGCTATCTCTGTGCTGTTGCTGTCGTTGCTACTGTGGTGATTATCGATGGTGGAGGGCGGTGGTGTTCTTGGTGCTGGTGGGAGTGATGTTTGTGTTGCTGCTGTTGTTGCTATGTAATGACTTCACTCATCCTCAAGTCATGCCCTCTCAAGACTCTTACCTGAGTAGTTGACAGAAACAAGACTTCCTCCCCTTTCATCATGAAAGACTCATTTAGGGTCTTGTGGTTTGTTTTTGTTTTTTGTGGGTTTTTTTTGAGCTACTGAGGGAGGAGGGAAATAGAGCCCTCTAAAAATAGAAACAGCATGCTAACAAACCTGCATGGAAGAATCCTTGGAAACAGAACCAAGAGCCATGGAAGACCCAAGAAAAAAGCTATCGCGACAAAGTTTAAAGCTTCCTGCAAAAATGCTGCATGGTCCTCTGCTTCTAAATTAAGTTTCGATGTAGCTTACTGAAGATCTTGAAGAAATGATGTCATTTCTCCTTAGTTGTCTTTGTAGTCAGGACAAGTCAAACTCACACAGGAAATTCAACAGGGAGACGAACAGCATGATACCTGTTTCAAAATATAACGACCATGGAGTTGGAATTCCTCTATTGTGCGATGAGAGAAGGAAGCATTATTTGTAACCCTACAAAAGCCTGTCTAATAGAATGAGCATGTAATAGCAAAACAAACTAACAAACAAATAACTTCTTTCTGGGAGTAGGCTAATGCTGTAACTAACAGACCTAAAACGTATAGTAGCACAATACGACAGAGGTTTAATTCTTGCTGGTTTAACAATTCTGGGTAGGTAAACGGAGTCACAGGAGGTCCTTCCCATTCAGTCATTTGGGGATCCAGGCTTGTAGAGGCTCTAACTTCAGTACACGTTTTCCAAGGATGCCTGGGAGTTGTCTCCAGTTGATCCAGCTGGCAGGGAGAAGAGTCCCAAAGGATGTGTGCCTCCCGAGGGAGGCTTATGGGCCAGTGCTGGAGTGATGGCATGGCTTCTACCTACAAGCCCATTGACTAGAACTTGATTTCATGGTCTTACAGACCTTGAAAAGAAGAAGAAGAAGATATGGACATAGGTGCCTAGTCAACAGTTTTTTTCTATAGAATTCCAGATTTTGATTCAAGAGCTGTGACTTTAATACCTAGCAAGTAGCTGTGAAAAAGTAACTCAACGCCTCTGAGTCAAAATGAGACACTTGAACTGTTTTTACAACACGGATGGAGAGTCCATGAAAGTGTCCTGAATGCATTTTTCAAACCACATGGTGAGATTTCACCATGGCTTCTCGGCCCTCCCCACCAAGTAAGATTTCAACATGGCTGCACAGGAGTGTGTCCTGGGTTGAGAATCACTGGATTTGGGCTCCCGGCACCGATGGCAGTGTGTGGCATCTTAGGCTGTGGAGGCGAAAATAATCTGGCAATAGCTGGTCCCTAAGGTTGCTTTCAGCTCGTCCGGCAATTAATACGCATGCAAACAAAAACAACGTGGCAGTTAATTTCTCCAAGACATCGGTTGCTGTAGAGGAGAGCAGAGGCTATAGTTTGTGCTTGTCCAGCTCCTTCTGTCTTCTGGTCATGGAACAGACCAGAATCTCTGGTCTGAAACCCACACTGAATACAAAGAGAACCGAGGTAGGGAGAGACATAGTTGAAATCCTGGATTCAAATGTTACCAAAGGCAGCAAATATCCAGATTACCCAGTATCGTGAGCTACTAAGTTTGTTTTTTGGGTTAACTCGTACTATCTTGAATTGGATTTCTGCATCAGCAACCAAGAATACCAATGAACACAAGTCCTTCGATTCTAAATAAACTAGGGCTTACAAAAGCATAGCTTGAACATAAAATAAATTTACTGGAAGTATCTTGGAGTAAAACACGGAAGCAAAGGAAGAACAAAACACCTGGAGAAGCTTAAAGACAGCATCACCAGGTGCTCATTCCCCTTCTTTCTGGGATCCCGTCAGAATGCTCGGGTCCAGCTGCCTTCCATCTGTAAGTACCATTATTTGAGTCTTCAAATGCCTGCAGAAAAATCTTCCGGGCCCTATTTGGGGAAGAAATCACCCCTGAACAAGCATTTCTCAACCTTGGCATTGTTGATATTCGGTATCGCTACTTCTTTGCTACAGGGGCCGGTCCTGTGAGTGGCAGCGTATTTAGGAGCATCCCAGACTCCACGCACTAAATGCCAGTAGCTCCTGCTCCAGACATAGCCCAACATCCCCTGTAGAGCAAAATCTCTCTGCCTGAGAATTACTGCCTTACAGTGACAAGCTAGGACCAGGAGCAGGTAACGAACGTGCCCTGGGAAATTCGGGGAGACCTGGGCAGCCATCCTAGTTTGTGTCTAAAAAGATTTCTCCCTTGAACTTCCAATTCTTACCCTCAGAGGCATCTGGCTGGCTCAGCGGGTAGAGCACGTAACTCTTGATCTCGGGTTTGTGACTTCAAGCCCCACGGTGGGCGCAGAGCTCACTTAAAAAACAACTTTCGAGTCTGCTTTTTCTCTTGATGAAGACTAAAACCATCTAACCATTCTCCCCAAGCCAGAGCGTAAGTCTCACCTCAGCCTCTTCCTCTCGCCTACCTGACTTCCATAATCCACAAACTCTACCCAGTGTCTCTCAAAATTCTCTTCTGCTTGCATGCTAATTTACACAGTCTTACATCTAGCCCACATCATTTCTGGACTTTGATAACCACCTGCTCGCTGGGCTCTCTGCCATTGCTCCCCTTTGCTGTCTTCCAGTCAACAGAATGATCTCCCAAAATTGGCCCTTGTCCTGACACTTCCGTACTCAAGACGCCGTGTGCTTCTGTGTCTTGAATTGGTCGGTCCAGCTTTCTAGATTGGTATATCATCTGCCATCCCTCACATTCTTTTCCTCCATTTTATTTCCCTTCCTCTCGTTTCCTTATCCCTTGCGTTTCAGACACCCCCAAAGAATTGATATTTAAAAAGATGTGCTACACTTTTGCCGTGCCTTTATAACTACTATTGTTCTTCCTGGGGACATACTTCACTTCTCCTCCAAATAAACTTCTCTTCCTCTAATGTCTCTGGGACGCTGTCCCTGATACTCTGGGAAATTACTGGTTCCCTTATCTGCATTCTCGTAATGCGTTGTGATCCTTCTACTTTAATACCTCCTCTGCAGAGTTGGACTGAACCTGCTTATCCTTTTATTTTCCCCACAAATTCATAGCTTCTCCAAGCGGTGGTGGCATCCGCTCAACACATAATGGAGTAGCACGTAGCACATGCACAGAAAAGTTTTGCTGAATGGATTTGCCCACTGAAAGTTGAGGCTGTCATTGAAAGGGCAGCATAAAACTGGCAACCATACAGCCTCCGGAATCAAAAGAGCCAGGTTCCAATATGGCCGTTCCACATGCCTGCTGTGTGATACCGGACAAGTCCCCCTGCCTGTCTCCGTCACTTTCCTCATTTTTGTACATGGGGACAGGCACACCAAGTTCTGCACAGGATTGTTATAAAGCCCATTAAATGAGAGTTTCAATCAGGTTACCTCTGTTAAGCGCTTACCCCGGTGACTTTGCAAGCCCTGGATAAATATTAGCTGCTAGGATTGTCACCATTGTCACCGTTATTATCCATTCATACTCTGCCATTCATTCATTCGGGCCCTCTGTTGAAAAGCCATTACTAACTGTAAGTTGGAAGAGAGCCAGAGAAAGCGACACAGATCTGAAGGGATGTGGCCTGGTGACACCACCCAATATAAGCCACGCGGGCAGTGCATTAATGAAGCTGAAAGTGAGCAGAATGTCAAACCATTCTGAGGGCACCCCTCTTACCGTGGTGGGGCAGGCCACGGAGATGGGAAATCTGGCTTTAATCCTTTACCCAGCCAACCTTGGGCAAACTGCTTCTAGGCCTCAGCGTCCTCACATATAAGCTCAAAATGATCGCACACACCTCTCAAGGCTATGGGGAAGTATAAATGAGACCTTTTATTGTCCTATTACTTTGAGTTTTAAAGCTCCACCCAAAGGTGGGAACCAGTGTTTTCTCAAAGTTGGTTGTAACTGCTCTTCATTGGGTTTCCAGCAGAACTGGCTGGGCTGAGGCAACTCAACCACACGCAGGAGCAGACGACTCAAAGAGTCAGGCTAGAAACTTGGTCTACCACTCAAAGGCCTTAGCACACACAAGGTCACAGGCTGATGGGATCCATGTGAGTGCACACACTGAAAAGGCACCTGAGATTCCTTAAAGAGTGATATTTCAGAGCTCAGGGAGGGGACACTTAGGACTGATGGTCACAAGGTAGGTATTAGAAGAAACCCAATAGAACCCCATCATGAACCGTCTCTATATGGAAACACAGGTACTGAGGTTTTCACAGAAAACAAATATTCCGTAGTTAAGATTTTAAGTAAAGGGGCGCCTGGGTGGCTCAGTCAGTTGAGTGTCCGACTTCAGCTCAGGTCATGATCGCACAGCTTGTGAATTCAAGCCCCGCATCTGGCTCTGTGCTGACAGCTCAGAGCCTGGAGCCCGCTTCGGATTCTGTGCCTCCCTCTCTCTCTCTGCCCCTCCCCCGCTCATGCTCTGTCTCTCTCTCTCTCTCTCAAAAATAAACATTAGAAAAAAAGGATTTTATGTAAAAATACAAATAGCCCCTACTCGGTGTCAGTCACTTCATTAGGCATTCTACATACTTTATTCTTAATGCTTCCCCAAACTCGAAAGTGGTAGGTGTTATAAATGCCATTCTGTGGGTGAAATCGAAGCCCAGAGAGGTTCAGTGATTTAGCCTGAGTCACATAGCTCGTACACTAAGTAGAATAAAATTTAACCCAAGGTCTTCCTCTGAAGCTTGAACACCTTCCACTCTATGACATCCTCCCTCGTGTTCAATATATACTACCTCCTTGAAACATTAATTGCCTTAGTCGCTTTCTCCTGGGCTTGGCTAATTTAAATTTTGCAGCCAATACAACAGCTGCTTGAATGTGATTCAAAGAGCTTCAGGCCTTCTCTCAAGTTGAAGACCTCACAGGGATTATGGAGGAGGAACAAATGAAGCCTGTCTCCTAAGAAAGAGGTAATTCAGACTAAGCGAGGCTAGAATCAGGCTAGTCTGCAGGCTACTTACCCAGCCAGAGCCATGGGAGGTCAAGGTTGACAGGAAATCCCCAAAGAGAGGCCGAAGTGCTCAGCTGCACACAAAGAGGGTTGCCAAGAAATTAATTCATTAAGGAATAGGCTTCAGGGCCACGAAAAGCACACAGCATTTGATAAGGGCAGAAAGGCAAGCCCACGGCCAAAAGCCTGGGATCCTCCTTGCAAAAAGGAAGTGGCATCCATGTCACTACCCCTGGTAGTGTCCAGCTGGGGGCTCGCTTTCACAAACAGCTGTCTCTGGTCGAGATCCGTTCCATGGTAACAACGGCTATTCACTCAGCATCACAAATGAGTAGACAGTGTGTGTGCCTCTGGGTGGGTGTGTGCGTACGTGCGCGTGTGCATGGACAGAGGGGTACAGGTGGAATCAAGGAAAACCCAGAGAAATGGGCAAAGGCCAAAGTGAAAATGTCCAGTGTTAAAATACAGAAATGCCAAGACTTTGAAAAATAAAATTTCAAGGGATTACAAGGTCCCGAAAAGTCCAGAAGGGAAAATAAATGACTTTTTTTTTTTTTAAGCTCATTGCTTTTGCAGAAACAAAGGACACCATTTCATGTTCATAAAAAAGAGCCAGGAATTCATGCTGTCTTTAAATTAGGATAATCATTTCAAGTCTTCCTCTGCTTTTACCAATTTGGTGCCTAAGGAGACTGGTAATTTTGTCTGGGAGGGAAATGCTGCAGGGAACTGGAGGTTAAGCAAACAATTAATCCAATATTGACAATGGGGTTTGCTGTCAGACTGACAGGTCGTGTGTAATCTAGATTCCGACTGCCTAGCATTTCCACCTAACTTGGGTCAGCCATTTTCACACTAGGAGGAGAAGTCAGAAAGGTACAAGCAACAAGCATTTGTCAAGGGGTCAGAGGACCTGGGTTTTTAACTCACTTAGAATTCCTACATATGGGGGGATTACAACAGGGCTTGGGAAGAGTATGGAAATTGGAAGGGGAAAGCTGAGAAAATTGTCTTAGAGCTCTGCATAAAAAGCACAAAGCTGTCCTTGGACGGTATGCATGTGTGCAGTGACTTAAAGGGACTGATGGACACATGGGCGCCTTTGCTCCTCACCAGCCACCCGTGACAGTGGACAGGTTGGCTAACTTCTCCAAACCTTGGAAATCTATCCACATTTATTGAAGAACTACTATGTGCCAGGCATTGTCCTAGACACTGAAGACCCAGTGGCGAAACAGACAATGCTTACATTCAAGTTGGGATGAGACACACGCACACACACACACACACACACACACACACACAAAACAACAGGTAGTGTTCAGCTAGATAAAGAGTGATGGGGGAAGGAGAAGGAAAACACCGTTTTGGAAGGAGTGCATCCAAAAAGTTTTCTTCGAGGAGGAAACAATTGAGTATTGAATAGGACAGGGTTTCTCTTCCTCGGCACCACTGACATTGGGGGTCAGGTAACCTCACGTCATGGGGCTGTCCTGTGCATGCAGGGTGTTTAGCAACGTCCATGACTTCTACCCGCTGGGTGCCAGTAGCCACCTCCTCCGCTGTGACAACCAAATATGTCTCTGGACATTTGCTAAATGTCATCTGTGGGGCAAAATTGCCCCCAGGTGAGAATACCAGAGCAGAGTAAGGAGAGAGCAATGAGGTTGTTCACGGGCAGAGTGTCTTCCAGGCCAAAGGAAAAGCAAGCTCAAAGGCACCAAAGATGTGGGCTGAGCCAGTGGTGTGGAAAGTAGAAAGTCCAGAGGGCTAGATGGCTGAAGGTTGAAGGTGAAGTGAGAGAAATGGTGAGGGGCTGCATCATGCAGGGTCTTAGAGATGGTGTTAATGGTTTGGAATGGGAGTAGCAAGAGAGACCATTGAAAGGATCTGCCTTGATTTAAATCTTGGAAAGATCACTCTGGCTTCTGTGGGGAGGACTGATCCTAGAGGGTAGAATGGAAGCAATGGAACCACACAGAGATGCTCAGGCAACAAGGAGTGATGCTGATGCTGGAGACCAGGATGATGGCAATAGGGATAGGAAGAAGTTGTCAGATATGGGTTATATTTCAATTGAAGAGCTCCAGAATTTGATGTGTTGGATGGGAGACATAAGGGGAACAGAAACCAAAGAAGTGCTTAGTTTGGGGTGTAAACACCCGAGTGTGGCTACTGCCATTATACTGGGCTGGGGAGGACTGGGCAGAACAGGTTCGGGGGAAGGAATCAATAGGGCCAACTTCGACATGTTGACTTTGACATGCTTCTCCAGCATTCAGGTTGGGGGGTTGCACAATCCTTGGCATATGGCAAGAGTTCGATCCATGGGGCAAAAAGAAGAGGGGAAAAGAAGATGCACTTGGGCAATCACAGCATAGAATTATTTACAAAGGCGTAGGAACCGCTCCTTTAGATAATGTATTTCCCTCACACATCTCCATTAGGACAAGTTGGGGAAGAAAATTTTATCCGTGTCATCTACCCACACCTTTTTGTTCCCGACATTTTCCTCCTAAAATGGGAGAGTTAAGAGGAGAGATTACTGGAGTATCTGGGATCCATCACTTGTGAGAAGCTGGGCAGATCTTCATAGCTCTCCCCGTATTTATTTATTAGACAGTAAATCAATGGCAGGGTTCACTGGAATCAATCTCTTGACAATATTTTTCTCTATCATTTCTTATACTCAAAATAAAAAAAAAATCTGCACTCCAGAGAGAAGGATCACAGATTCTGAGATGTTGACTACAGAGAAAAGTGGTTTTCAAGGAGTGTAAGGAAGACGCTTATGTTTAGAACAAGCTGGGCTCCCTGTTGTTGAGAAGAGAGCTTGCTCTTGGTCATTAATTAAATAACCCCCTGCTGTTTCCCTCCGTGAAGCATGTGTCCCCCTGCAAAGCACCTCCACCCAAGTGGGTGGCTGCTCTTTGGAGCATATACCGCTGCACCTTCAGGGTTTTGCCTCTTATTTGAAATTTTGTTCCCTGCCTTTGCAGTCTTAGTGCATACGGCCCAGTTCTTCCAGTTATGAGCACATGGAACCTTAGTATTAGATTCTCTGGAGCAGGGGCTGGCAAACTTTTTCCTTAAAGGGACTCATGGTATATATTTTGGACTTCGCGGGCCGTACAGTCTCTGTTGAAATTATACAACCCCACCACCGTGGAACAAAAGCAACCCCGGATAACATGTAAACAAATGAGTATGACTGCGTCTCCCGCCCCCCTCAAATTTTATTGACAGAGACTGGCCATGCGCGGGATTTGGCCTCATAGGCTTCAGTCTGTCAAGCTCTGCTCTGCAGAATTCATCTTTCTCAGATGCCACCAAGTCGTCTGCAGAGTGACATTTATGTATAGACTATAGCCCATATTAAGGCAATCGTTTAGAAGAGAGCCTCCAAATCTGTTGAAAATTTATAGTAACACATAGACAGAACTGTAATATCTTTTCATTTCAAGTTTTAGATCAGAGGCTTAAGCATTTGTAATTCCAAACAAGAAACATTTAGGAGCATATCTGCCGTATCTATTACTACGGTGAGACTGTAGAACAAATCTCCCCAAAACTTTGGTGGCATAGGGGCACCTGGAGGGCTCAGTCGGTTAAGTCTGACTCTTGGTTTCAGCTCAGGGCATGATCTCACGGTTCGTGGATTCGATACCTGCTTGGGATTGTCTCTTTCCCCTCTCTCCCTCTCTCTCTGTCTATCCCTCTCCTACTCACATGCTCTCTCTCTCTCAAAATAAATCAATAAGCTTGAAAAAAAACTTTACTAGCTTAAAATAACAACCATGCATCATTTCTCCAAAGGCTATGGATCACCTGGATGGTGCTGCTCATTGGGCCTGGTTTGCTGATCTAGCCGGGGCTACTTAGGTGTCTGCGGTCAGCTGGTAGATTGGCTGGGGCTGGCTGGTCTCCCATAGTCTTGATGAGGACGACATGGTTCTGCTCCATGCGGTGTCTCATCCTTCAGAACACCAGCCAGGGCGGGTTCTCTTGGCATGGCTGGCGTCCAAAAGTCAGAAAGACCAATTATGCAAGAAAACAAGCAATGCATGCAAAGCCTCTTGAACCTGAGGCTCTTAACTGTTGTGCCATCATGTCCACTGCATTCTTTTGGCTGAGGCAAGCTGCTGAGCTGGCCCAGAATCATACTGAAATGGAACTATAAGCTTTCAGACCAAAAGGGATGAATAGATGAATACAGTGAGCCTGTCTGCCACTGTGGCCACTCCAATACCGTGTTATTGCTGGCCCACTTTCTCAGGACTGGAACACCTCATGGTGTGAGGTAGGGGAAGAGTAGGAGAAACCTGTTGATTGATTCTGATTCTTTGAAAACCTGTGTTCCAGTATATCAGCTTTTCATTTTTTGTTTTTGCCTAAAGATATTTTTTTCCATTTTTTTTTAAGTTATCTGTAAACCCAACTGGGGACTCGAACTCACCACCCTGAGATCAAGACTCACATGCTCCACTGGCTGAACTGGCCAGGCCTCCCCGATATATCAAATTTTTGGAAGAGCCAAAGGATGGCATTGCTTCTTTCCTCTATTCAACCATGCTTATGAGAAGTAATTTCTAATTTCAAGGGTGATCGCCATAGGATACACTTTTTTCCCAAAGTTAAGATTTAACCAGAGACAAGAAGTCTTAAGAAATAAAATGGCATCAGGGCCCCTGGGTGGCTCAGTCGGTTCAGCGGCCAACTTCACCTCAGGTCATGATCTCGCGGCTCGTGAGTTCGAGCCCCGCGTCGGGCTCTGTGCTGACAGCTCGGAGCCTGGAGCCTGTTTCGGATTCTGTGTCTCACTCTGTGTCTGCCCCTAACCCACTCGCATTCTGTCTCTGTCTCTCTCAAAAGTAAATAAACACTAAAAAAGAAATTAAGAAAAGAAAGAAAATGGCATCAAAATACACCATTTGGAGAGCCAAATAAAAGAGGAAAAGAAATAAAAAAAACAAAAAAGCTGTCAGGAAACAGAAACACAAAGCATCGTATTCCTCATGGTCATCCAGACAGTCCCTCTATGGATATAGGATGACTTTTACTTGGCCACCTGAGCGATCTAGACAAGAATCTTCCACCTAGGAAGTACATCAAAGGTGTTTCACATTTGTTAGCAAGCTCCATGGAAACTGTTTTCATTCTAACTCCTTGGTTGCAAGTAACGGAAACCAACTTGGGCTAAGGCAATGCAAACAGCAGCCCAGCATCACAGGGTTGCAGGGCGTCTCTTAGAACCCAGGGACAGCTGAGCTTCAGAAGGGGACTAGAAAACAGCCAGGAACCAAGAGAGTTTTCTCTCTCTTTCATCTCTGCCTACTTTGTTACTCTCTTTCCCCAGACTAGCATTTTCTGTTACTTAGCTCTCGTGGTAGGAAATATGGAGTGGAAAATGGCTGTCCCATTATTGCTGTGTTTGTTATCTTAATTCAGACTGAACTAGAATGTGCAAGTCCTAAGCCCACATTCCTAAGAGAGTGGATTTTGTTGGTACAACATGAGTCAGAGGGTCACTGTGGTCCAGTCATCTGTGACCGGGGTTAGAGACTATATGGATCTCAGAGGCCTTAATTTGGTGGGTAAAGGGGGCACTTAAGAGGTTGCAGGGAGTTGCACAGGTGCACCCCAAAATACTAATGATGGAAATTCTTTCCAGGGGCACTTGGCTGACTCAGTCAGTAGAGCATCCAACTCTTGGTATCAGGGTCATGAGTTTGAGCCCCACGTTGGGCATAGAGATTGCTTAACAACAACCACAAAAAATTTTCCCAGCTTTCAATGAGTTTTTTTGTTATCTCTGAGACAGAGGACACAAATGAGCAAGGGGCAAAGAGAGAGAGGGAGGGAGGGAGGAAAGGAAGGAGAGAGAGAGGGCAAGAGAGAGAGACAGAAAGAGAGAAGCGGGACTCACCTCATATAGGGCTCAAGCTCGCCTGGTGAGGGATTCGAACTCAGGAACTGTGAGATCATGCCCTGAGCTGAAGTTAGAAGCTTAACTGACATGAGCCACCGAAGTGCCCTCAATGAGTTTCAGTATGAAAGAGAAAACAGGTTCATCTTGTGATATCTTAAAAAGGCATTCATGCAAACTCTCTTGATTCTGTGCAGTCCTTCAATTTTTATGTTCTCTTACTCATCAGGCACTAATGGCTGTTAGCGATCTAACACACGGAGGAAAGATTATACTAAGAGTTCCCTACCGTCTTAGTTGGGCAATCCCCAGCAGCAGACCCTGAGTCAAGGATTCCAAGACAAATAGCTTATTTGGGAGGTGATCTCAGGAAAAGCCAATACAGGAGTGAGAAGACGAAATGGAGACAGGAAAGAACCAGTGAATAGTGACTTAACGAGCAAATTACCACGATAAGCCATTGACGCTTAATCCTACTGGGAACTCAAGAAACAGCGTAGGTCATTCGCCAAAGCTTGTGAAGCATTGGTGGAAGGTCCTCAGGGCTGGGAACCTTTAACTTCCTGGCATTGCCACTCTGTTGCTCATAGTCAGAACTGGCTCCACGGGCCAAAGAAAATCACAGGCACCAAAGGTCAGGCTCTGGTCATTGGCAGTCCAGTGGCCATGCCCTGAAGCAGGTGCCTGCCATAACCAGCAAGGGAAGTGGGTGCGAGAAAGTCTTTGGCAATGAGTAGCCCCCGGATGCTTTCACAGCGAAGAGTGACATGAGCAGATCTGTGTTTTATAAGGTCATTTTGGAAATCACAGAAATGAGATGATCGAAGAAAGAGTATAGAGGTAAAGGGGTCAGGTTACAAAGTGAACACAATCCCGAAGGCAGAGGAGGATGAGGGCAGACCTAAGTCAGAAGCATCAGTATAGAAGAGAGAAAGAAAGGTCCGAGAAGCATTTCAGGATGGCAAAGCAGAGTCCAAAAAGCCGTGACCGGATGGGCGGCTGAATGAGAAAGAACCGGTCAAAGAAGGTTCTGGGGATGCAGCCAGAGAGGCAATTCAAAGAGAGATCACTTTCTCTTCCATACAACTGCCAGAAAGAATGCAAGAGCCCTGATTATGTTTGAATTTCAGATAAACAACGAATCATCTGGGGGATAAGTATGTCCCGTGTAATACTTGGAACCTGTTCCTACTAACACATTATTCATCGTTTATCTGAAATACACACGTAACAGAGCCTTCTGTATTTCTACTTGCTAAATTTGATGACCCTGCTCTTTGCACCTGCCTCGTTGAAGGTGTCCACGGGACAGAGGGTGCAGGTGGAGACATACATCTCATCTTGAGGGAAGACATGGCAGTAGAAGTGGACGCCTGAGAATCACCTAGAGAGGATGATTCACATCTCTACTTCTCACACTTGGCTGCATTTTGAAATCACCCAGAGGGCTTTAAAAAAAATTAAACAACCACTGATGATCAGAGATTCTGATCTAATTAGTCTATGGTGCAATCTGGGCTCTGGGATGTTTTAAAGCTCCCCAGGTGATTCCGATATGCAGCAAAGTTGAGGAACCACTGATCTAAGCCATGGAAATAGATGAAATCACCTCAGTAGAAAAGAATGTGGAAGATGGTGCCCTGGGGAGCCTTCAGTGTCTAACAGTTACACAGGGACAAGGAGACAACAAAGGGGGGTTGGAGAGCACAGTGGGGAGGGAAGAAGGAAACACCACCCAAGGCAAAGGTAGATAACAAAGGAGAGAGTGGTCAGCTGTGTTCAGGGCCCCAGAAAGGGCAGAGCTGAAAAGCAGGATAGGGACGCTAGACTTGTCTATTAGGACAGATGGCCTTTGTGGGCTCAGGGTCAATGTCAAAGCCAAATCGCAGAGGCTAACGAGTGTGTGAGAGGTCACCAAGGTGAATTCACCTAAAGACTTGGTATTTGTAGGCAAACCGTTATCTCTTGTCTCTTTAAAAAAATTTTTTTTAGAGAAAATATGTGAGAGTGGAGAGGAGGAGCAGAGGGACAGAGAGAGAATCTTTTTTTTTTTTAAGTTTTAATTATTTTGAGAGAGAGAGAGAGAGAGAGAGAGAGAGAGAGAATATGCAGGAAAGGGGCAGAAAGAGAGGGAGAGAAAGAAACCCAACCAGTCTCTGCTCTGTCAGCACAGATCCTGATGTGGAGCTTGAACTCATGAACTGTGAGATCGTGACCTGAGCTGAAATCAAGAGTCAGATGGTTAACCGACTGAGCCACCCAGGTGCTCTGAGAGAGAAAGAGAGAGAGAGAGAGAGAGAGAGACAGAGAGAGAGGGAATGAGAATCTTAAGCCGATCCCACTCTCAGCATGGGGCCTGATGCAGGGCTCGGTCCCATGACCCTGGGATCATGACATGAGTGAAAACCAAGAGTCCAACGCTCAACCGACTGAACCACCCACGCATCCCTCTTTTCTGTTTATCCAGAGAACAGAGACGATGCTGCCTTTCCTTCTAGTCTCCCAGGAGGACAAAAGCTGATGGAAAAAAAAAATGCAGGGAAATTTCTTTCAACTTGAGGTTCTAGAAAGAATACAATATTGACTTTGAAACAATTGGTCCTAGCATCATTGTTTCCCAGCTCTGTGTCCACAGTAGAGAGACCAGCCTCTGTGAGCCTCAGTTACGGTATCTGTAAATTGGGAATAATCACACCTGTATCTCAATAGGTGTTGTGACCATTAGCTGGGGAATGAAGGCTCCAGGAGAGTTCCTGACCCATTTTGGCTTCGGTATTTTTCCACACTACAAAGGTCATGCAAATACAAAATGAAGGTGACAAGGACAGTTGTTACAAGGGGAAAAGGAAGCCAACTCCGAAGGGGTTAAAAGACAGAGTCTACACAGAACAAGCAGATTACCTAACATAGGTTGTGGTTTACCTGGGTGATGTTTAGTAGCGTCTGGTAAGCACACTCTCCTCCTGGCCCAGGGCGGGGGCTGGTGTAGGGAGGAGACGGGAACACACAGAATGGATGACTATGAATGAGGAAACAAACCATCTCTAATTTACTTATTGGTGTTTCAGAGTAATACCTCCAAGGCTTCCATCACTACTTAGGAATTTTAATTTCCCTTGGGGATGTTTCTCTCCTCCTCTTAACCACGAAAAGAGAATCTGAAAATAGCCATCACAAATGAGCTTTGCCTCCTCCCACTGTGGACCACCACCGCTTGTTCCAACATTCTTCCTCCTAGTGCACTAACCGCCGGGGCGAGTGAGAAGGCAGGCAGGATCAAAGCCACCAGTAATGGCTAAAAAGTGCCTAATTTGCCTACTTGTAAAAGTTAGAACTCAAAGCAGTTTTTTTTTTTAAGGTCTAAAGCACCTTACGGAAGTTAACTAATTAGTTCTCATCATGCCTTTCGAAGCATGTATTATTATTTAACTCAAGGTGAAGCTTCGGTGGGGGGCTGAAATTTAAATCAGGGCCACTTGATAATGAGAAGTAATCCAACTGAATCTGCAACGAACCTCAGGTTGGCTGTCGATGTCCTAAACCATCCTCCAAGAATCCTGAGTGTTACACATAAGGAATTTAACAGTCTGCTTCAATAGTCATCTGCAAACAATCAAAGGAAATTGTTTACCAATATAGCCACCATTTCAAAGAAACACTCAAATCAGCAATTTTGGAGGAGTGTAGGCTTACCTAAGAATTATATCTTCTGCAAAACAAAGATGTCAATCCTCTGAAATTATTTCCCCAGCTGCAAGACCCCAGAGAATTTTACCATTTGGCTTACAGCAGCTTTTCCCAAGCTTGGCGCTATTGATGCTTTGGGCTAGATATTTTTTCAATGTGTTTTTTTTTTTTAAATGAATGAAATTTTCAAAAAAATGTTTATTTATTTTTGAGAGAGAGAGAGAGAGAGAGAGAGAGAGAGAGAGAGAGAGAGAGAGACATAGCGTGAACGGGGTAGGGATAGAGAGAGAGGGAGATACAGAATCGAAAGCAGGCTCCAGGCTCTGAGCTGTCAGCACAGAGCCCCCACACGGGGCTTGAACTCCCGAACTGCGAGATCATGACCTGAGCTGAGGTCGGCCGCCCAACCAAACGAGCCACCCAGGCGCCCCTAAATTAATTAACTTTTTAAAAGTAAACTCTACACCCAACATGGGGCTTGAATGCCCAACCCCAAGATCAAGAGTTAATTGCTCTACTGACTGAGCCAGCCAGGAAACCCTGGGGTAGGTGCTTCTTTGCTGTGGGCTCTGTCTTGTGCATTGTAGAATGTTCAGCAGCATCCCTGGCCTCCACCCACTAGATGCCAGCAGTACCCCACCCCTCCCCCTCCTCCAGTTGTGACAATCAAAATGTCTCCAGACATTGGTAAATGTGCCCTGGGGTGCGGGGGGTTCAGAATCGCCCCTGGGTGAGAACCAGTGGCTTAGAAAAGAGGTCAAAGTATTTCCATCCAGTGTGGCACACAACCAGAAGGCATTTGTAGGTTCACCCGGAAAAATAATTTGATCTAAATGGACAAAGAACTCCAGATTTTCCCCCAGTGTAAGGGGACTTGGGTGTACATGTGCACAGAGGGTTCCTACATGATGCACAAAATGGTTGTGTTTTGGTAACTGGATGCAAAGCCCCCTGGAGAACTCTGGGGGGTGACTGCAAACTGAGTTGGGGGTGTCTACCTGAGCCTGGAGCATTTTTGGTTCCCCAGGTTTCTCGCTGGCAAAGTCAAGTTTCAGGGAAGTCTTGCCGCCCACACAGGACATTTCTGGCCTTGCCTGCCTCCTCCAACTTTGCACCCTCAAATGCCAGATTCTCCCACTTTCTTAGCGGAGAAAGAAGAAGCTGAAAACTCTGTGGGTGAGTGAGAATGAGTAATTGGATATCAGCCGTGTAGAAACCAATCTCTCACTTCCCTACCCTTCCCCATCTCCATGCCCTCTCTCCTGCCTTCCCACACACCCCAGAGGCGAAGGAAATCTTGGTCTCTTTTAGACCAAGGGGACAAAATCATGCTGTAGTTATACGTAAAATATAAAGGAATTTATCCTATGGCAGGTAAAGAGATTAAATAAAGTGTAGTACATCCACATTAGACGTTATGGAATGAATTGTGTGCTCCACAGTTCATATGTTGAAGCCCTAACCCCATGGGACTGTTTTCGGAGTTAGGGCCATTAGGGAGGTAAGGTTGAGTGAGGTCATAAAAATGGAACTCTCGACCAGTAGGGCCGCTGTCCTCATAAGAAGAGGAAGAGACACCATGAGGACGCACATGCCAGGGGAAGACCACGTGAGGACACCGTGAGAAGGCAGTTGTCTGCAAGTCAGGAAGAGAGCTCTCCCCGGATGCCTATCCTGACACCTGGATCCTGGTCTTCCAGCCTCCACAACAATGGGAAAATAAATTGCTGGGGTTTAGGCCCAAGGTCTGTGGTATGCCTGTTATGGCGACCTGCGCAAACTAAGATACAATAGAATACTTTTCAGTAGTTAAAAAAAAGTCACAAGAATTCTCACTAATCTGGCGATAAGATCTATAAGATGTATTATGTATTAAGTGAGACAAAACAACGGTGTCAAACGATATGTACATTATCAGGCACTTGTGATTCTAGAACCCCACAGACAAAACCAATTTATATACATGTGCTTTCGGGCATTTGCACACATACGGTGATGCGTCAGGAAGAAGAAGCCCGTGACAGTGGCTAGCTCTGAGAGAAGACTAGGACTGGGGAGGGGTGTGGTCAGCAGGGACTTGCATCTTATACTGTTTGGATCTTTTAAACAAAACTAATGTAGTATGTATTACTTGTATCATGAAACAAATTAAAAACTTAAGAGCTTTTGTCTCATCTGCTTTTCTAGTCTTTTCAAAGTCTGAGTCATATTCTCAGTGATGCCCAGTTCCAGGCCCTTCTGAAAGGAGCATAAAATGGTACAGAGTATGGAATTCTTCCTGGATTACCTTCTATAAATGTCCCAGACCATTTCCGAACATCTGAATGAATATAACCTTCCATGATGTCATGGGGGAGGGGCACCAAGGAACACCATCTTCCTCAAAATCCAAATTAAAGTTCACTCACAGGAAGGACAACAAAGACATTTTCATTCCCGAGGTATGCACCTTTGGGATTTCTCATTCAATTCATTTCGATGGAATGCACAAAGAGAGAGGAAACAAATGCTTAATAAAAATGAAGACTGAAACAGAAACAATCCAGACAAAATACACCAAAGAAATAAAAATAAACCCCCATGAAAGAGATTGCTAAAATAAAACTGAAATTGGTTGAGGGGAAAAGACAGTAGAAGCCAGACTGGTGATTTCACAGGGTTCATGACACTGCTCAATAATTTTGTCCATCTATCTACAGGAAATGTGTCCCTGTGTTACAAGTTTCCAATAACACCTGCCCATTAACGGAAAGTGACTGACAGCAGAAGTATTCCCAGCCTAAGTATGCTTTCTAAAACCCAAATGCTGGCTCTTGAAGGAAGAATAAATAGAGTATCTGCTCCTTTGTGAAAATGAGACCAATATGCAATCTCTCCCTTTTTGTATCTGTGGTTATTCTAGTGGGTTTAAGGACTGTAGAAATGTGGAATGTGGGCCATTTTCACTGCTTTTTATTGCGGGGAATAATTTAGCAATGGGGGAGATGTCCCTTGGTCCCCTGTAAATTGTGCCTTTGGTCTCCCTTTTCTCTCTCCTTGGGAATAGGCAGGGGTCTTGGTCTCTAAGGCTCACAGACACCATCCAGGTCTTGCTTCTAGCTCTTCCCCCCTTGCTTTCCTAGATCGTTAGTCCAGTTGGGTCTCAGTCCTGCTTCTGGAATAAGCTACCGTCCCTTCACCAAGAGGCCTTTGCCCAGTCTGGGAGAGCCTTTCACTCCCTGGCCTCCTGTGCACCATTCAGACCAGTCCTCTTCTTTACACACACTCATGGGCACCACCTCCACCTCCACAGCTTTTACGACAATTTAACGTAATTATTTGACGTCTCTCCTGCGACGTCTAAACTTCAGGAAGTTAGGGGCTTTGTTACACTTGCTTGACGCTGTGTGCCCAGCACCTTGCCTGGAAAACAGTCCTCGGTACACATGTGTTAACAGACTGCTTTGAACTAAATTACATTTTCAGGAGATAATGGAAGGAGTCCATCAAGTCAACTGAGTTATAACCTCCAAGCATAAGGTGAGAATCTGCCTCATAACATTCCTTCTAGAAGAAGTGGTTAAAGGGAGGACTGTTTAATTGATGGGTTGGAGAGACAGATGACATTTTTACTGGCCTTGACACATTCCACAGCCAATGACAGAAGGATATTACCTAGTTCTAGATTTCAAGACTGTTTCAAATGTGTCGTTGAGTGTCCCTCTGGTTCCAAGTGAGGGCTAGTCATATCGATGGTGGGACCTGTACCACTGGCCTGGGTCACTGTTAGAGTCTCTTATGTTAATACCAGAGCTTCAAGGTAAGTTGCAATAATTCCTAATAGTATTTTCCCAAGAATGCTGTTCCCCTTAAATTTTAAGGTATGTATATTGTTTGGGTCATAGAAATGTCAGATTTCACTTATTTGGTAATGCCCCAATTACTTTTCAGTCCCAAAGTACTTGTGTGTGTGTGTGTGTGTGTGTGTGTGTGTGTGTGTGTGTGTTGTGTATTGGTGGGGGGGGCAGTGCATCATAAATACTTGGGAAGAATTTGTTAGAAAGCAATCGTTTATCCTCCTGAGGGCTGATCACTAGTTATCCAGTATTCTCTCTCTTTCTTGTTAGATTTTCACGTATCACATGTCCCATTTAATAAGAGCATGAAACTCATTCTGAGATGAATTTCAGTGAAAGGACCCTGCCTATATCTTAGTTTGCAGGATGATGCTCTGATCTCATTGAGAATGTAGAAGTATCTCAATTATCTTTATTAATGGACATGTTTAATGGTGATAGTAATATTAAATAGAATTCACAGTCAATACACATATGTCCATTGTCTAGATGTCTGGCTCATAACTGCCTGAAATTTGAAAAGCTTCTTAGTTTCCTTTGGGAAAATATTCTCTAGCCATCCTTCCTTCCAGCTGCTGTTATAAAAGGCAATTAAAAAAAAGGCAACCAGTGGACATTACGAAGAAGACAGAAGCAAAGCAGACCCATTCAATCCCACACAGTCTGTGGGTCAAAGCAGATAAGGAATGTAATGGGTGACTGTTGGGAACACCTGAGAACTTCAAATAGCCAGGCCATACCTCAGACTGGGGGTGGGCCCAGGCATCAGCAGGTTTAAAGCTCCCCGATGACTTCTCTGCGCAGTCAAGGCTGTCCAAGCTGGCTTGGTGGCTACACTGTGCGGGGTGACTCTCATCTGGTGAGACGGAGGTCTGCAGCCTGCAAGCATTTTGCAAAAGCAGCTGTTCCCAATGAAAGCATGTGGAGTCTCGATAATACGATAATACGAGCGTCACCGGAAATAAAAAAGAACTAGGAGTCACAATGTATTCCTTCAAAAGCATTTAAACGGAACCACTCAAGGGTACCAAGTTTTTCATATAAGGTTGTTCACTGTGGCCAATTTTTTTTTGTAATCCATAGAGACTAGGTAAACAGATGGCAGTCAACTTCAGAGCATGAAACTACCAAGGGAAAGCAGAATACTTCTATTTTCTGAGCACCTACTATGTGCACCTACTATAAATAGGGTCCTGTTCCAGGAAGTTGGAATTCATCAGAGTTCAGAACATATACCCTTGTCCTCATGAAGCTTACATTCAAGACAAGTCCAGCTATGTACCTTTGTGAGACCCGGTCAAACTGAAGATGTGGCTCTCCTTGTTCAAAAATTACTACAAATTTAAGATGGGGACAACGGAGCATTAAGCCAAACACGGAGTCTTCCTAAGTGCAGGGCCCTATAGGTGCCGTGATCACCCGTGATCACAAAGCCAGCCCAGACGCCAGAGGCAGGAAACGGGTGATAAACCAAAGAGACAGTAAGTAAGTACATAAATGATACAGGGTGTCAGAAGCGGAAGTGCTGTGGAGGAGAAAAGGGTAGAAGAGAAATTCAGTTGCCATTTTCAACAGGTGGTCAGCCATGAATATTTGGGGAAAGAGCTTTCCAGGCAGAGGCTTGTGAACCAGTTAGAGCAAAGGCCCTAAGAAGCTTGGGAGGTGCGCCTGGAGCATGGCTGGAAGGGAACTGGTGAGGAAGGGTCAGAGAGAAAGAAGCTGGAGCTCAGAGGCCTAATAGCCTGTTGTTAGGACTTTGACCTTTTACTTGACGTTTTCGAAGAATCACTCTGGCTGCTGTGTGGAAAAGAGGCTGCAGGTTGGCAAGGGTAAAGGGAGGGGGGAAAGTCAGAAGTCTATCGGAATAATCCAGGAGGAAAGGGAAAGAGGATGGATAGAGAAATAGAATAAATGAGGTATTTGAGATGTTGTATGTAAATATATATGTCTATACATATTCTACACGTTTAGACACACACATATAACATGGAGAACTGTCTACAATATAAAAGATAAAGGTACAGTGCCTAAAATTGTGTGTACCTTTTTTTTTTTGGCATGGTCCATTTTTGATAAAAATTTTTTATAAAAATAAAACCCCAAACGGCATATACCTACATACATTTATATATGAATAGAAAAAGATCATAAATGTCATGAAACAAGCTGTTAGTAACGGTTTCTTCTCTGAACTGGGATTGACAGATGGTAAGGAATGACGTCGTCTTTTATTTTATAGTCTCCTGACATGCTTGAATATTTAATAAAGTGTGAATTCATTTTGTAAATTAAAAAAGAAAACTACCGCTTTTCAAAGTAGGCTATTATAGGAATGGTTCCGTTTTCCACACACAAACACAGGGAATGTCTGACAAAGACTGGGTAATACTTGGTGGACTCCATAGCTTGAGAAAAATGTGGCTAATCTCAAAAAAAAAAGAAAAAAAGAAAGAAAGAAGGAAGGAAGGAAGGAAGGAAGGAAGGAAGGAAGGAAGGACAAAAGGAAAGAAGGAAGGAAGGAAGAAGGAAGGAAGGAAGGAAGGAAGGAAGGAAGGAAGGAAGGAAGGAAGGAAGGAAAAGAAAAAAATGAAAATAAGATTACAAGGTTTGAAACCAGGGTCCGAAGAAAAAAAAAATGGTGGTGAGGTGGGAATTTGTAAATTCAGAACACCGGGTAGAATAGTAATGATTGGCTTTGACAGGAGAAATCAGGTACAGGGTGTTCTGCAGGTATTTACAAAGGTATAGACGAGAGGAGGTAGAAGGATTTAGGCTGGAAAGAAAATGTATTCTTGTAATAGGATGATAAACATGGGCTTGGGGACTTTTCAGTTCTGAGAAATCCTGCTTTATCTAGAATGGTTTTTCAGGCTCGGAGTTCCTTCCTGGACTGTGCTAGAGCTTCCACCCTCCTCAGACCACTGTCCCTACTGCTCAAGGTCATCGTCCTGCAGCTCAAACCTGAGCTGGGTCACTCGCCTCCACCCTGCACACCCCCACCCCACCCCCAACAGTACACACAGCTCCCCACGGGCTCCGTTACTCTTCAACAGACCCTTGTTTCTCTTAAGTCTAAAATTCAGAACAAGGCCGCCTGGCCTTCATGGTGCAGCTCCTTCCATCTGGGACCACACTCCCTCCCTTGCCTCAGGCTGCCCTTCTCTCCTTCTTTCCCCAGTTACCTCCTTCTCTTCCTTCTGGAATTCTAGGCTTTCTCAATTTGTCTACATCCCCTATTAATGACTCTCATGTATCCTGGGCTTCTGCTTGATGTGTGGTTCATTTGGATGTGTTTGTTTGCTTTTCCTACCCGGCTATGAATTCCTGGGACCAGGAAGGAGGGATTTCCAGCCCTGCCATGCAATGGCACAGAGTTAACTCTTATTATGTGTTCCAAGAATGAAAAGAGTAATAAGCCTTGCCTATTACACAGGTAAGAATTAACAACCTTTCTGAGCTATTTTCTCTTCAAGGCTATGATCCATTGAGATCAGACTTTATTCCCTGAGATATAAATATACTTAAAAGGACAGTGCTTGTAGGTGTATAGAGTTCCAGGCTGTGCAGATCAAGTCCCTCAAGAGATGTGACAATGGAGACTTTCCAGTTAGGTAGAACAGTGATAGAGTAGACGGCAGCTGTCACATGTGACACTTGAGTATTTACTGTTCATAACACCTTGCTTCAATGTATGTGCTTTCAAAAGGATCTTGTGTTTTGGACCCAGCATTCCTCTAACACTCAGGCTAGAGAAGAAAAACCACCCTACTCCAGCTCCTAATGAAGAACACCACGCATCAATATATTGTTGAGTTGTACTCGTCAAAAAAATGTTCACAAAAGCCCTGTTCCTGAGAAAACACCCCAAATAATTGCATTGGAAAGGCCTGAGTTTTGTCACTTCCTTTCTTAGGAGCTTGTAATGATGCAGATTTCAAAAGCAGGAGAATCTTACCGTGCCGAACACCCACAATGCTGATGATGTTGCCTGATTATAAGACAAATCACCTTGAGGAACTTCCTTTAACGATTAATGCAGACCATAAAAGGTGGTCTTGGATTGGCCATCAGCAGGAAAAGTCCAGCTGTATTATCCAGCTCTAATTGAGTCCCAGCACATTCTTTTTAGTGTGACTATTTATGGCAGGCAAGGAACTTGTGGGATGTAAGGGCTTTACAAATAGCTTCAATGATCAGGTAAGCCAGGGCCCATTTATAGGTGCCATCTTTAACAAAAGAGATACGAGGGAAGTGAACAGTGTCCATAATTACCATGCTGGTGACAAAATAAAGCAAAATACAGCAAAAGAGATGGACTGTAGGAAGGCCTATTATTAAACACAATACCTTTCTGAATGCCCAGGAACCTAGGTTCTATACGAAAGCCCTAACTTCTAAGGCATACCAAAGGAACAATGTGTATGTGTGAAGGAAATTGGAAGGTCATTAGAAATGACACGATCAGTGAGGACACACGTCAAAGTTTTTCATCTGATAGGACTAGTTAGGCTCACGTCTAACTCCACTTTATATCTCTAGCTCTAAAAGGTATGCTTTGAGATTATTTTCATCTTAATCTTCATAGCACAGCGTTTCGGTTTTAGAATTTAGAACACTGGGAAGTGCAGTTATGCTTGTGAAGTAGCATGGGCCACACTCCTCGTCACCTTTGGAATTAAAACAGAAGGACTTCTTCCTCATTTTAATAAAGTGAGAATAGATTTCTTCATTGGAAAATAAACCAGGACAATGGAAAGAGAACAGCCACTACCAGGCCGAAATCCTCCTCCTCCAAAAAAGAAAAAAAAAAGTTTTTAAAAATGTTTGCTTTTGAAAGAGAAAGACAGAGTAAGAGTGTGAGCAGGGAAGGGGCAGAGAGAAACAGAGAGACAGAGAGACAGAGAGACAGAGAGACGGAGAGAGAATCCGAAGCAGGCTCCAAACTCTGAGCTGTCAGCACAGAGCCGGACATGGGGCTCAAATCCACGAGCAGTGAGATCATGACCTGAGCCGAAGTCAGACCCTTAACTGTCTGAGTCACCCAGTGGCTCCCCCGCAAAGTTTTTTTAGGATCATCTACTGAAGATCGTTCTGATTGCCAGAGGTGTGCTAAACACTTTGCATTTCATTCTTACCAACTCTGAGATATGCCTGTTTGAAGAGGAAAGTGAGGCTTAAGAAGGGGTTAAGGAACTTGTTCAAGATCACTGTTAGGAAGTGAGAAGCACATGGCTTGGCAGGTCTTGCCTTTTACCGGGGTTTCGAGATATACTGTGCTGTTCAAGCTTCAGGTGCATTCGAATTAGCTGGGGGTTTTGTTAAAGGCACAGCCCGACTCAGGAGGTCTAGGGTGGGCCTGAGATTCTGCATTTTTAATACACAGTCCAGTGATGATGAGGCAGGTGGTCCACGGACCACACTTTGAGTAGCAAGGCACTGGACTACTGCTGCAAAGGCATAATTCCTTCCCTTTCAAAAGAACGACATGCATTGGATCATTGCACTGAGTTGGAGCCAGACACCCTCATTTGATTACTTGACCGTGATACACTTGAGACAACGCAGAGACAAGAAATATTTCAATCCAGAAGCAATAGTGGTTATGGAATGCATACATTTCCATGTATTTTTACAGTAAAAATGCATTAAAAAATCTTTCACAAAAGAAACTTAAAAAATACAAGTAGGGTGTTGAGTTCTCCCCCACCCCCCCAACCAACATTCTTTCAGGCATCAACTGTGTAACGGGTGGGTGGGGGATTCTTCAATGGTTTGATTTAATCATACAAAATACTCATCCATCATCTCTCATCAAGACATTTACATGAAGTGGGGGATTAGGGAAAGTAGGCTCACAAGAATCCGTCTCCAATCTAAGGTTACAGTAGTTCAGAGAAAACTAGATCTTTCTGCTTAATGCATAGTCCCTGTACAGTACAGTATTCCCAAAGCAAATCTGATGTGTGGCAGTCAGAGGAAACTGTCACATCAAGTCTTCACGGACTGGTGAAGACTAAGCCCAGGTGGGTAGCACACAGATTTTAAAATGTCAAATATCACCTCTGACGACAAGAAAGACATTAAGTTGTTAATTTCACGACGTACTCCCCCAAATCCACTTTGATTTCATTTATTTAAAACTCTGGACCACAAGCGAGAGCATCGATCATTTAACATCACAGATTTTGCTAGAAACAGCGAGAAAATTCCTGGCAGTGGAGCCTTAGGAATAAAATCCCCATGTGGGCTCCTAGGAACCTGGTGAAAAAGAATGCCATTATTCAGTCGTGTTCTCCCTCGGCCTCCCTACCACAGCTCAATGCTTGCTTCGCGTGGAAAACTGATAATAAAGATTGCGGTCACAGACCCTTTTCCTCCTTTGCAGCTACAGAATGTACACGGTCTCTGTTCCAGGAAAGGAACTAGTTTTGTACATGTCCACACAGCTATAGGGACTCATTCTATGTTATGTATAAACCCATAAGTCAAATAAAGCTATGAACAATGTGATATTTATATATGCATAGTGTTTTATAAAAAGATTGGCCCACATACTGCTTTTCATCAATACAGAAAGAGCATTAAGTCCATAGCACACGGCAAGAAATGAGTGAAGAACAGAACAGAGAATGCATACAGAGCTTAATAATTCACAAGCAGGCTCCCCATGGAGGAAATGATGGTATCCAAACCGACTAAAGCTTTAGAGAATTACTTATATTGTCTCCCATTTTAAAACAGCTTTACATACCTGATTTAGATTACATTAAAATATATCCCAATGAATCAATTTGTTCCATATTCAGAAATATAAACACGTATCACATTCCTCACAGCTAAATTTTTTGTCATAAATTCTCTTTTATACAAGAAAAAAAGGCAACAGTTGTTTTTTTTTTTTTTTAAACAGGCTCTATTAATTACAATTTTTAACTCTGTACACACAAGGACTGACTGGTTTTCTCCATTTTTTTTTTTCCTTTTTCATTGTTTCCTTAAACAGTACCATGAGAACAACAGTGATTGACTTGCAAAGTTGTGTGTCTGTATGGGAAATGCGAAACAGTACTACAGAAATACACAATGCATCCTAAGCAGCGGTTTGCTGTAGTGGTCCAACAGGTACAAGCAAACGTTTTGGCTCAGCTAGGCAGTAATCCATTTCAACCACATCCTGGGGCTATGAGCCGACCCAACCGCACCTCCTGCGGGATTGCAAAAGAATGGGTCATTCTAAAAAGAAAAAATTGTTATGCTTTGTTCTGCTGTCCAAAGACTCAAAGGACAGGGTCATGAGGGCAGAGGTTTGCCAACTCGATCTAGAGCCACTGGGACTGTGTCTTGCTTTCCCTTTCAGTCATCCTGGAGACTTTCATTATGGTTTCAAAGGGAAATGGGCATTTCTAAGAAGAAGCACCCCGAACCCTCACTTCTTTAAATAACAACAGAGAGGTAACTTCCACCAGCGCTCATTCCCTTGCCCCCAGTTGGGCTTACGCTACACAAGGGGGGAACACACTTTCTGTATGGAGGATTCTCATGGTTCCCTCCCACTGGGCACATGGCTCCCCATTCGATCCACTATTTGGCCTCAAATCAGACAAGACAACACAGGTGTTCACTGTCGGTTCCTTCCGGTAGTTGAGCAAAGCTGTGGTGGTGCTGCCTTAATGAGATCTTATCGGATATTGGTGATACTAATGAACCTGATCATCTATCCGTGCTTGGGCTATGTCTGGGCAATGGCGGCCAACCTTCTCCTCTCTGTGCCTTTCTATGGCCAGGGAGAGTACAAACTGTTTTCTGAACCAACTATGACTCGAGAAGGCAACATTTCTTTGTGCTGTGTAGTTTAGCTATAAATATCCTTCATTTGCAGTAGTAGTCTCTTCATACAGTTTAATTTTAGGATCATTGACAATCCTAATCTGTCCCAAAGAGTCCTCAGCTTCTACAAATATAACTTTTGCCTTTTTGCTCTTTTTTTCAAGAAAAACTCCTAAACTACAGGATAGCACTACATCACTACCTAACAATCTACATCAAATTAATTAAACTTAATCAATTATTTCCCTTAGAGAAAATGATCAACAGTCCTATTTAACCAGGAGAGAAAAAGACTGCCCCCCATAAGGGAACGATTCTTGACAATTCTACAGGTCACGTAGAAACAAAATTTATATCCCTTCGGGGCAGCATTTGGCAAATAATTTCCAAAAAAAGTATGCATTTAAAAATACTTTCTTTAATATTATACATCAGGCACAACACTTTTCATATATATATATATATTTTTTTTTTTTTCTTTTTTCTTATAAGATTTCAAATGCATAAAATGTTTGTTGCTATTATAGGATCATCGGGGGTCGGACGCTTCCTCAAGGTAAGAAACTAAATTATTTCACGTTTGTGACCTTCCTCTTAGAACCTTTGACACGGTAAAGGTTGGAATGTGCCTCGGAGTCTCAGATACTGAGGTCGGTGCTACATTCTTTGTAAGGTCGCCTTCTCTGCTCGGGGGCGTGTCTGGAGCTTCTGCCCGCGTCCTGTTTCAGACTGGGCTCTTCCCTCTCTCGGTGGCCGACCCTGTCCTCCCTGCCCCTCTTCTCCAGGGAGCGCTCGCGCCTGCGCTCGGTGGACTTGGCCCTGCGCTCCGGCGAGCTCCCTCTCCTCCGCTCCGGGGACCGCGTGTGATCCAAGAGTCTTTCGAGGGAGCGCCTCCGACGGCTGGGCGAGCCGTCCCTCCTGCGGGTGGGCGAGCGCTCGCGCCTCCGCTCCGGAGACACGTCTCGTCTCTTCTCGTGCTTCTCCCTCCTCTCCAGAGTGGTGTCCGCGCTGCGGGTGCCTTCTCTGCGCTTCTCCGGGGACCTCCTCTTGGGGCCATTGGGCACCGGCCGCTCCGGGGGTGCCTCTCTGCGTCCCTCCGCTGCCCGGTCCTTGGGTCGGCAAGCCCCGCTGTCGGGTTTTCTAGAAGTTCCGTTCCATGTGTGATGCTCAGTGGGGTGTCTGATATACTCTCTGCTGCCTTTTGGGTCTCTCACGTGTGCCCGCTTTTCCCCATGCGGTGATGATTTGTGAAGATCGGGTGGGTAACTGGACTCCAATGACGGATGCGGTCGGCGGTCGGGGGGCGCGGCCCTCACTTCCGGAACACCTTGTGCCCCGGCGGCGGCGGGGCCGAGGCGGTCGCTGCTGGGGTCTGCCGGGAAAATACAGGACAGCCACAGTTTGGTACGGCAGGGCCTTCAGCCCCTGTCCCCACTCCCACGCCTGAGCTCTCATTAGTCACAACAAACAAATAGCTAGCTGTTAAAGCAGGCAGAGCCAAAGCCAACTGACTCTCGGTGAAGAATGACTGCAACCACGAGGGTTACGCACTTAGTTCTTGTGGCTTTCGGCCTCTGGCTACTGTTGGCTGTGCTCAGGGCAGAGATCGTTAAGGAGCTCACAGCCGTCAGTGGGGACTACAGTCTTGCAAGGCACAACCCAAAACAGGGTAATCCAAAAGTACCAGAACATCCCACCCTAACTATCTCTTGCTCTGCCTTCCCCACCCACTAACCCTTGCCCCCTGCCCACCCTTCTTGCCCCCCTCCCAGCCCCCACAATAGAAAACATTCTTTTCTATAAAGAATACTTATTTTATCTTGCTTAAAGATACTCTAGGTTATTGACCTGGAAGGGCATGAGGGAATTTTGGGGAGTCTATATTTTGATCAGGGTCATTAAATGGGTGTATAGAGAGGTTAAAAAAAAAAAAAAAAGCCTGTGCGGTACGCTCAAGCTCTATGCGTTGTACTGCATGCAAAGTATACTATTTTAAAACACTTCTCTTAAAAAAGAAAAAATCCAGGGTGTCGGGCAAAGGGGATTATAGAGGCAACGCAGCCGGATGTTGATGACTGGGACAGGTGATGGGTAATGTGAGGGTCCATTAAACATTCTACCTTTGTGAACTGTATTCAATACTTTTCTCTAATTTGGGGTTATGTTTAAGAAATTATTTTTAAAATGTGGGGTTTCCTGACAAATGAAAGGGAGTGGAATAGAGGTTGACATTAGAGGGGGTGCAGATGAAATCTTTTAGAGGTACTTTCCTTAGTATTAGACTACACAAGGCAGCCATAATTGCATCCGGGGGGCTGTGGAGTCACTGGACTGCTCCTTACAACATCAAGGCATCTATAGTTTAAAGCAGAACAGCCCATGGGGGCTCCTATTTATTATTAAACAATCTGAAATGACACAGCAGATGTTTTAGGTTGCATCCGGAAATTATGAAAGCTCTTTTCAAAGCAGGGATGCTCTGTTGCAACTAACACGGTAACACACATCGTAGGATTCCAGGCAAGACCCTGGCAACACCGGAAACAACGTGCTGCCGTGTGGAGGGCAAGCCAGGGTGATGCAGGAATTGCGGGGCCTCTTTTTAAGGATTTCGTGAGGCAACAAGGTCGACACGAAACAGTCTGTTTCATGAAAGATGTCCCAAAACCTACGGTGGGTTTTGGTAGTAACAGGAATATAGCCTACAGCAGGGTTTGTAAATTTTCTGTAAAGGCTTTGCTGGCTGCATAGTTTGCCGTAACTACTTAAGTGCAACTCCGGTGTAAAAGCAGCGGTAGCCAACACATAAAAGAAATGGGCGTGGCTAGGAGCCCATAAAACTTTACTTAGAAAAACAGGCTCTGGACAGGATTTGGACTCTGGGCCGTAGTTTCCCAGGAGCTAACTGAGTGAGTAGAAAATGTCATCCCTCTGTCTAACAAAGCCTTGCTGACCTAGGGGAGGGCCCTGTGATACGAGGCTTGTTCTTTCTGTTAGAATTAACACAAACAGGAGCTTATGGAAACATTTTAAGATTTGGGTATGGGTAGGTGCTCTATGCTCACTCTCATAAATCTAACCTTGGGCTTTCTTACACCTACTTTTAAGGTAAGGGAGAGCAAGACTTCAATAGGGGTCAGCGGTGTACTTACAATTCAAAGAACGCAGGGTGCTCAGAATGAATTGCCAAACATATCAAAATAGAGCTAAGCAGAAGCAATGAGGAAATTAGGCCACAGCACAGAAACACCTAGTATTGATTGAGCTACAAACCGTAGTTTGATTATGGCCCATAAGGTAGAAGCAAGCCTCCCCGAGCTTTTCATTTCTCATACATGCAGCGATATTAGGAGGTATCATCGCTGTAGAAGGGAGGGCCCAGCACCAAGAACAGTCAGACAGAAAGAGAAAGAGAGAAAGAGAAAAAGTTGAACATTTAGATTCCCTATAACACAGAGGAAAGAAAAAAAATCTGCATTTGTTAACATGGGGCAAAGAGAGTTTATTTGTCCAGTCAGACAGTCTAAGGCAACACTCAAATAAGGCTGCAGAGACCGCAATCGAACAGTGACATTTTTCAGACAGCCATATAAGGTGACTCAAGAACCCAGACAATGGATGCATCCTTTTTTCTTTTTTTTTCAAACAACTGGAACAATGACAAGCTGGCATAGAGGAGTGCATTAACAATAAACAACAGAAGACCAGAGGTCCCTCCCTCCCCCCACCCGAAGACCGCGGCAGTTAAATTAAGTACAAAAAACTCATTACAAAAATAGCCTCACAGAGAAGCAGGTTCCAATCAAGTCAGAAAAATATTGGAACTTAACATATTATAACCCATTTGTGACTCTAATCAATAGAATTAGAGAGATTTAGTCCAAATGACGCAGGAGACATTACAGCAGCACAACTCTGGCATGTTCAACCCTTCTTGGAAAAATGAGTATTTAAAGGATCTTTATTTTTAGCCCAAAGAACATTTGTTAGTGTTGGATTTTCATCCTCAGTGCAACAGACATAGGTTTTGAGAAGGTACACAGGTTATTGACGATGATTCTCAAATGAAATATCACATCCAACAGAAGCATAGGGAAGACAGAAAGGGAGACAATGTTACACAGTTTCAGTGGCATCGATACACCTATGGTCAGAGGTTTAGCACAGTGCACAGCTGTGACGTCTTCATGTTGTCAAAATACCTCCCCTGTGGTTGGCCTTGTCTAAAGGGGCCTCATCGGATTTCCTCCCTCCTCCCACCTTGGGCCCCTTGTAGTCTACACCTGTATGAGTGTCCAACACCTGGGAAGACTGTCCTTCAAAGGAGTTCTCCTTTTCTTTGAGCTGCCTCTGAATTAAGGATCTGATCAAGTCCAAAATGCAACTGGGAATTGTGCAGAATGACTTTCAGAAAACAGGGTGATAACAGATCAATCCCTAATAAAGGGGACCAACGTATATGGGGACCATTCAATCACAGTTTCTATAGAAACTTTTGTAGACCTTTGGTTGGGAAGAGAAGCCCTACATCTAGGGCATAGATTTTTTTTTTTTTTTATTTTAAACAAGACTCTCAAATAAATAGGACATAATTATTATAAAATACAGCATTTTGCCATCAGAACACTAAGCTAGGTAAAGATCATTGCTGTTTACTCAAATCATGTCTACACATATGACAAAGGAACTCTATGTATAACCTGGCTTTCCCCATAGGAAAGGTATAGTAACATGTTTCCCTCATGATGAGCACTGGGAATCTATTTCATCCTTTTTCATCTAAAAACATATGGCTAATATATCAACAGTTTCGTTTGTTTTAGAGTAGTGGGCTCAGGTGGTCTGATTGGGGGTAGGGACCAGCAAGGGGGGGGGGGATGCGGAAGTGTCGTATACAGAGCATAAAGGAGGTGAGCAAGGCCCCCAAATCATCTCAAAATTTCACACCTCTTCAGTAAAAACATCAAGAAACCAAAAAAGAAAACAAACAAAAAAAAAGAGAGAGACAGAGAGAGAGAGAATTGTGCCTCAACATATCACTCAGGAAACCTGCTTTCCTGCTTCTGAAAAGGAGTATAGTCATTTTTGTGCTAACAATTGGATCTGAGAAACAGTTTGGCACAGTTCAAACAAACATTCCTTCACTCTTGGTGGGACTAGACAGAATGTTCTCTCTGATTATCAGAAAGGGGCTATAAAGATCTTGTCTTGGGCCACGTCCCAGTCCACGTAAGCAAGCAAGAGGATGAAATGTGTAGAGATTTCAGAACAAGCGAGGCAAAAAATCACATGGTGCGAAAGGCTGGTAAGACACTGGTGAACAGGGGGAAACAAAAAGACTTTCCTGCTGTAGTTCTGGAGACAAATTCATGGAGTCATGCCAGGGAAGGAAGGGATGTTTTCATAGTTTGACCCACCATATTCTGGTACGGAGCCGTCTCCCCGCTTCAGAAACAGACGCACCCTGCGGCCACCATTCTTAATCAGTTCTATAGCCCGAGAATGCTTCATGTTTTTGGTGGTCTCGCCATTGATCTCTAAGATTTCGTCACCAATCTGCCAAAGAGAGGACAAAATGAGAAGATCGCAAAGGGCTTCACCGGCTGCTGAGGTGCTCTAGGATGTAAAGTTCTTCCATTTACTGATTTACTAAGTATTTATGGAGTCTAGTCCAGAAAATCTTCTGTTGCATAGTCCAGCAGTGAAAGAAACAAAAGCCTTTGCCCTCATGGAGATGAAATTCTAATGGGAGAAAGACAATTAACAAGAAAATTAGAGAAAAATGTGTAGGTTAGAAAGTGCAAGTGTTAAGAGAAAAAAATAAAACAGTATGGAAAATGTTAATTAACAATTTTTTTTAACTTTTATTTTTGAGAGAGAGAGAGAGAGAGAGAGAGAGCGAGCAAGGGAGGGAGGGCAGAGAGAGAGAGGGAGACACAGAATCTGAAGCAGGCTCCAGGCTCCGAGCTGTCAGCACAGAGCCCGACGCGGGGCTCGAACTCACAGTCTGTGAGATCATGACCTGAGCCGAAGTCAGACGCCCAACCAAGTGAGCCACACAGGCGCCCCTCCTTCCCTTTGAATGTGGGCTGGAATTAGTCACTTGCTCCTAACAAAAAGAATATGGCAAATGTGATGTGATATCAGTTCAAAGATAAGGTTACAAAATACTTTTGGCTTCTGCCTTATGTGCCCCCCTTTTTTTTGTCCTTTCACTTGTTCACTCTGACGCATGTGCTGAGCTACCCTACAGAGTCTGTGATAAGGACATGAAGGAGAGGTAGGGCCAACAGCCCAAGGGACACTGAATCCTGCCAGCTGAGCTGTGAGTGAGCTTAGAAGTAACTGCTGCCCGCGGAGAACTTTCTGATGAGAACACAACCATGCCTATACAATGATGCTGCATTTACGATGTGTCAGCTACTATTCTAGGCACCGGAGATAAAGGAGAGAACAAGACAGGCAAGATCCCTGCTCTCAAGGAGCTTATCTTCCAGAAGGCAGAAGAGGAAAAGCACTGGCTTTGGAGATTAAGGTCTTGAATTTGAGTCCTATCACTTGTTAGCTACCAGATCTTGTTCAAATCCTTTAACTTCCTGGAACTCAATTTCTTATCTGTAGAAGGGGATGTTAACAACACATTCCTACCAAGCTGTGAGGACGAAGCTGGCCACTACTGTAAATGTGTCTTGAGAACTATACAGCATTACACAAAATACCATGGTAAGATTTCACTCCATCAGAAACTTTTTTGACGTAGGCTAAGACATGGAAAAGCATAACCCATGTGTGTGAAACTTAAAAGGAAAATAGAGTTTATATATTTCTTTGTATATGTACAAATTGTACATGTATATGCATTAAAAAACAATACACAAGAAACTGGTAATATAGTCTGACTTTGGAAACTGTATTTTTACTATGCACTATTTTTCACTAATTTTTTAGACCCATATGCACGGTCTACTTTCTCAATTAAAAAAAAAAAAACCGCTCGGGGCGCCTGGGTGGCTCAGTCGGTTAAGCGTCCGACTTTGGCTCAGGTCATGATCTCGCAGTCTGTGGGTTCAAGCCCCGCGTCGGGCTCTGTGCTGACAGCTTGGAGCCTGGAGCCTGTTTCAGATGCTGTGTCTCCCTCTTTCTCTGACCCTCCACTGTTCATGCTCTCTCTCTCTCTCTGTCTCAAAAATAAATAAACACTAAAAAAAATTAAAAAAAAAAAACCGCTCAAAGGGGCACCTCAGTGGCTCAGTCGGTTAAGCGTCTGATTCTTGATTTCAGCTCAGGTCATGATATCACAGTTGGGGGGTTTGAGCCCCGTGTTGGGCTCCACGATGACAGAGCAGAGCCTGCTTGAGATTCTCATTCTGTCTCTCTCTCAAGAATAAATAAATATTAAAAAAATGTTCATTAAAATTCAATCTGTAGAAATTTAACAAGCAAGAGACTATGCCTCATATACAAATATCAAGTTCCCTACCTTTGGTCACTTTTTTCCCTCTTTCTGCTCTGGACCAGCTTCGTGCACTTTTTTCCTTTCCTGACCTGACCGTCTTGATTCCTCTTCATTCGTAGCAAACTGCTCCCTATGCATACGCTTCAATCTACGTGACCTATCCATTTTTTTTTAAGCCATCTAATCCCCCCCAGAAAAGTGACACATGCATACACAGTAACAGATACCAGATTCCTAAAAAGAAGAGAGTGATCTTTCGGCATGTGTAGATTTAAAATTTGCAACTCTGACTACTGCAGAGAGACTGTGAATGTTCCCGCTTGGAGATGTGGGGCCTTTCCTGAGGCAGAGTCGACCTGCTCCTGAGGCTAAAGTAAGACCCGGTGACTAGCAGGACACTGAATGGAGCTCACCACCCAGAACCTGCAAGACTAGAGGGACTTCCTGCTCTCTAAGCATCCTGGTAAATCCTAGGATTTGCTGTGAAATGACGCGCTTACCATATGAGATTAAGTAGAAGAATACGGACACAGGACTGATTTTTACTTCAGTAAGTTTGCATGTAATTCCAATTCTTCATTCATCCCTGAACAATCAGAAGGGCTCACCTAACTTTAGCAGTTACCATCAACTATGCTTTAGGGAGAAATACACCCTAGGCAGGAGTCATGCATTTTAGAGTGTTCTGAAAGCAGTATGAAACGTAGTTCTCAGGAACAAGAAGGTTCTAGCCACATCATGTCAAAAAGCCACTGGAGAGGACTTATTTTTCCAGACTCTTCCTACTTACCCTCATCTTTCCACACCTTTCTGCTGGACCATCCTCTGCTAAGCGCAGAACATAGAGGTCCATGTTATATTCTCGGCCCCCTCGAAGACTAAAGCCAAATCCCTTGGCTCCTCTCTCTAGTTCCACAGTGTAAAAATCTTGCTCCTATTTAAAAAATGAAATGCAGTCATTCAGAGGAGAACGCATACCCACACATATTTCTTCTTCACATCGCTTCCCAAATATGCTCCGAAATGGTGATCTGACACAAAGGCACCGTCTCTATCCCTCTTTTGGTGATTCTCAGCTGTTTATTAACATTCATTCATCTGACATATTCGCAGATGCAGAATCTGAAGACATTTCATGAGTGTGCCTGCCGACCGCACACCAACAGACGTGTGTTAAAATTTAATCAGTGAGGCCACACATCGTTATTTGTGGCGGGAAAACTCATTACGTGGTGCCATTCTGCACAGGCCTCCCTGCCACGTGCCTGGAAAACAGCAGCAGTGTCTATGACCAGGATGCCAAGAGCGACCGCCTCCCATCTGAGGAGTGGTTCCCACCCAGGATGAGGAGGAGCTCGAGTGGGTTAGTGAATCCATGAACGGATTACTCCCAAGTTTCCTTCACCTGCATATTAGTGCATTCTCTCCTACCACCCTGCCAGACAGGTAGCTAGCTCTCCGGGTCTCACCTGAAATTCCCACATCTGGGAAACACCTTAACAAAAAAAGACATCTCTTGGCATAAATACAGGCATGAATACCCCGAGTAGCGATTAGCACTTTTGCTCTTTCTCTGATGGCCAGTCCTTGAGATAAGTGCGGTTCTTTCTTTCTTTCTTTCTTTCTTTCTTTATTTTTCCCACCTAGAAGAGGATATCTAGGAATATTTTGCAAAGGTAGTAACAGAAAATGTCATTTCCTAGCCAGCTAAATGTGAGCTCATATTTGGTACATCCTCTCACAAAAGGTTATTTATTTTAATTGGGGGTACCTTATAAAAGATAGCTCGTAAAAAATAGCTTCAGAAAGTTGGAAGGAAATGTACTAAGCAAACAGAAAAAAAGAAGAATGGCCCTCACCTGTGTTGCCTGGGGTGCTTTGAACTCAAACTGAGATTCCGGCTTTGGTTTGGTGGTATTCCTGCCAAAGCGAGAGAGAGAAGCGTAAAAGCAAAGCAAACCATGAAATTGAAGGGAAGAAAACAAAGTCAAGCATGAGTATCATGAGACCAGGAGTTAGTTGTTTCCCCTTAAAACTAACAAAAGCAACCAAAGTTATGTCTGACCTGGTCTCCTGGGCCCCTTGCTGAGAAGGGGCGTGTGTGGTGGTGATGGTGGCAATCTTCTCTGCGTTGGTCAACAAAGTGGCATTTGAGGACTCTGCAGGGAGAGGGAGAGAGAGCGCAGCAGAATGAGGACCCCAGAGGAGAGATCATCAAAGCAGGAGGTATGCAGAAGTCCCACATCTGAGTGACACGCCTGGTTTCCCTATCACTGTTTGAAACCGTCCTGACTGGAATTTCTAAGCAAGAGTTCACAGAACCATTCTAAGATATTCTACGATGTGAGAGCCACGTACGCCCCCATTACCCTCCTCCCAACCGACATCCCCGCAAATGAACGGAGAAGTTTGCCCCTGAAAATGCTTCCCTAAAATTGTAACTGAGGGAAGTGTCTCTCCCTCCCTGACACTTAAAAATGGCAGCCCCTTCAAAACACGGCACCACACTGGCATTACTGCCCCAGGATTGGACGGACTAATAACAAATGTCTCTATTACTGTTTCCTGCAATTTATCAGCAATATTGAGCAGAGTCCGCTTGATTTCCTCATGTGAATATTACAATCAGAAGTGTGCTAACATCTTGATAACTACATACACACACACACATCTACCTTCCTCCCCAGTGCTTTTAATGAAGCACAACTGAAAATGTAGACTTGTACACAGATCTCGTCTAGAATCACTGATGAAAAATTAATTTTAAAACCTGCATTACTTAGAGGCAGAGTTTGTAAATAGAAGTTGTATAAATCATGAAGCCACCCTAATGGAATGAATATAATTATATTCTTAGGTAAATTGACTTTCTTCTCCGCTAACCACATTCATAAGCAACTTCATTAATCTCTAGAAGTCTGGAGATCCAGAATTTGAAAACACTCAAGAGCATGCCCTACAGACTGCACACCAACATGCATGTATTAAAATTTAATCCCTTATATAGTAATGGTTATATATATATTTTTTTACTAATTATTTCTCCATTACGATCAAAGCAGATAGCAAGCAGTTATGAGCAAGCTGCACTTTAGTACTTAATTTTAGGTTGACTATTTGGAACTTGGCATCAATCTTCTCATCAAGAAAATACTACATGTGGTGGTTAGGTTCTAAGATTAGGCTATGAATGCCTATTTAATTCATAGTGGGCAATATAGCCTACAAGTTTCTAGGAGTCCTACAGCTCCTAGTAGGCATCTTAATGCTTTCAGAATACATATACCTGCCCATAATGTGTAACAAAGTTTCTATGGGAAAATGTGTTAAGTATTCCCACCTGGGACACCTGGACGGTATCTCTCCACTGCAGTCCACTGCAGTGACAATACCTCCCAGAAATCCCAATGACGTGTGGTCTGTCCTCCATTTTAATTTCCTAAGGATATTACGCAGCTTGGGTCTGGCTTCCTATTATTTTATTTCATTGCACACAGTTGTTAAAGTCACGGGCTTGAGATCCAGTCCCCCTTTCCCCACTCATTAGCCATATGTCTTATTTTACTCCTCTGAAAGAAGGGGATGATGACATAATTCCCTTCCCTTTGATAAAAATATTTGAAAAGCTTAGTATAGTACCTGACATATAGTAAGCACTCAATACATTAACTGGACTTATGGCCCTAGCTACCACTCCTAGTTTTTATTTTATGACCGTGGGAACTTAAGTTAAACTCTAAAACGAGGAAGTTGAATTATGATTTTAAGTTTGTATTTCAGCCACAGAGCCTGTGGTTCTCACAGTTGAGGCACAAGATTACTAAGAAAATATAACAGATCAAGTAAATTGTAATGTAATCCAATTCATGTTTTAGGCCAAGTTTCCCATAGTCTGTTTTCACCACTGTTTCTACAGATTCTGAGGGGAAGGAACCTGGGGTCAATTAAGGGTCAGAAATAGTGGCTGAAACAGAGGGAAAAAGTTTTGTGTGTCTGTGCTTTGATTTTCCTCTGAGCAGCCTCAGGTTCTTTACTATGCCAATACGCCTGGCAACCCTGAGCTGGGGAGGTGGTGTTTCTCAGGCTTAATGGGAGGCAGCTTAGCAGAATGGTTAGGAGGTCAGATTCCAGACTCTGACTATCTGGCCGTGTGTACCCCCAGCTCGGCAATTTACTGGCTGGTACTCACGCCAAGTCACTTCAACTTCCTTTGCCTCAGTTTTCTCTTCTGTACACGCATTATATCAGAAATATCTCAGAAAATCCGTGCAAAGATTAAGGAGAAGACAGTGTTTGGGATAGGGCCTGGCACATGAAAACCATACAAAAGATGATCACCAGATTTTTTTATCGGGAACATGGATTTCTGGGATCGCAATATTAAAAGCATATTATTGGTACATTTTTATGACTGCAGTTAACGAGCACAACCAAGGTGATTAATCTATGTGATATGCCATCAAGTACACGCACCGTCAGAACAATGGACTAAGAGACTGCACTGCCTGTCAATACGATTCCCCAGAAGTTTCATCAACCCATGTATTGGTCCTTTAAAAAAATTCATATTGCTCACTGTAATTAATTTTATGGAGACTCTCTGGGAAATCACAAGATTGTTCGGGCCATGGGGAAATCATAATCAGGATACCAAAAAGAACGTTTCGTTGTAATTAAAGTGATTATAATTACTGAATTGTGCAGGAGTTTCCCTTTTGAGTCCTTGTGTGTTTGTGGTACCCAGGGTTTTTCTAGGCAGGTGGGATCCCATTCTGAAACAGTGTTCTCTCTCTCTCTTTTTTTCCTGCTGCCTTCATGATTTGGATTGAAGATTAACTTTAAGCATTAAAAAAATTAACACTTATATGCAAATGCTTTTTTGAGCTAGCTGAATTTCCTCCAACTGCTGTCTTTCTTAAATCTATGAACCGCCACCATTTCTTCATCATTTATGATGCGCCAAAGACTGTGCTAAGTCCATTTCCACTTGTACTACCCCATTTAATTCTTACAACTCAATGAAATAGGTTCAGTTATTACCCCACTTTACAGATGGAGACACTGAGGCTTAGGCAAGGTAGGTAACACGTCCAAAGTCCTCTGGAGAGTCTCACTTTCACGTGTAACAGAATTATGTGTTGGTGTCAGGGAAATCATATTTAATTGGCAAGTGCCTTCATTTTATTGCATAAGCACCACCAACTGTCACAAAACTATACAAAATACAAAATACCCTGCTTTGATTCTACATTTTATGAGCCATCTTCTGAGCACTAAAATAATTTTTAACATGCTCTGGATTTACAGGATGCATTTTGAGTATCAAGAGTTATACTCGGGGGACGTCTGGGTGGCTCAGTCGGTCAAGCGTCCGTCTTCAGCCCAGGTCATGACCTCACTGTTTGTGAGTTCAAACCCCACATCGGGTCCTCTTCTGTCAGCAAAGAGCTCACTTTGGATCCTCTTATCTCCCTCTTTCTCTGCCCCTTCGCCGTTCACATTCTGTCCCTCTCTCAAAAATAATAAACTAAAAAAAATAGTTATACTCGTTTTATTAAACTTTTAACTCTTCACCTAGAATTAAACCAAGACTTTGCGTTGAAGTTCTCTCTAGCTTTTTAAATTACAGAGTTGAGGCCCGTTATCCCAAATCTATAGTTCCATCCCAAAGCAATACGTGCGCCATATAATGAGGGCCTGATAAAAGAGCATATGCCAGCACAGTATTATGAAGGGATGTCAATGTATTTGACTTCTAAAACTCAAAGACAGATGGACAGATTGGCTATTTTTATGACAAATTCCGGCAAGTATCCTACATCCTTTATCAAGCAGTGTCTCCACCTACTTCAGCTCTCCCGGAGGAATGAAAATGGGTATTACTACACTTTCCATAGCAATCATGTCTCAAGCAAAGCATATCCTAGCTCTCAAGGCACTGTCACGGTGTTGTGCTCAATCAGGGCACTAACTTCTGACAGGATCTTCTATCTTGGGTTTCAGTATATCTCTATGACGAGTGATTACAATTCCAGCCTAGTCCCCATGTTAATACCTTTAGCCTCCGTTACAGAATCCACATTACAAAGTCAAACAGATCAACAAAGGATAGAATCGTTCCCTTAAAATATTTCATAAATATTTTAATGCACAAAAACAGATGTAATAAATACCGAAAGGAAGGATTCGAAAATTTGAATCCCGTAAATATTTGAAGTTCGGGGAGACCTAAAAAATGTGTATGGTCGAAACCTGTTCCTTTTGCCCTATTGTCTTGCTAGCTATCATATCCACAGAGCCCTCTATTAAGATATTTATACTATTCTATGCCTTTGCCAAGGAAATAGAAATGTCTGGGCTGCCACACTTTACCTCCAATATCAACAAACACTTTGAATCAGAGGGATCTGAAGTACAAACCTAAGTAAGACCTTAATATAAGTAATATATTTTTAAGCTTCTAAATATTCATTACCTTGAACTTGATTCAAACTGATGGCTCTGCGTTAGTCTGACTCAGCCAGGGTCTGCCCCGATTAACGTCTCATTCCCCCCAGATTTCACAGAGTATTTCTATAGAAGGCAAGTGGTAGGAAGCATGTGTGGTTTGACTTGTCAAATTTAAGTTCAGATTCAGTATGTTCAGCTATTCTCTGGGCCTTTCTGCGCTGTCCTTACATATTTACTATCGTTTCCCGTATTTCATAGGAGAAGAAATTCTGCCCCCACCGCACCTCCCACGCTGGTCCCAAAGATAGTAAAAGCAGAGATGGTGAGGACCCCCCAATCTAGGCCTGTCCAAGATCTGTGAAGGCAGGCCTTCTAGGAACATGATAAACTAAATAAAGGAGAGTCATGTTTCTGAGCTTTTGTTGAAGGGAGCCGGTGGGGGAAGGGAGAGGACAGAGAAACATGAGAAGCAGAGCGACGGAAAGTACAGACTGACATAAGTGAGTTGGAGAAAGTACTAGGTGAACGATGACAAGAGAAAACAATCAGGCAGCAGGAGGGAGGGAGAGAAGTGGATTCTGAGTGGGTTCCAAGCACTGTCTAAAAGATATCTTCCCATCTTCTTAAAGTGCCTCCTAGGGTTTCTGACAATAGCACTCTGGAGAAGACGGGTTTCTAAGAACTTCAGTCTCCTCCTGAGGACCACAGCACAAACTGTCTTTGGGCTATTTGATGAATTAAGCATTAGTGTGAAAGGTGTGAAGGAGAAGAGGTCCCTAACACACCAATCCCTTTCACCCTACAGTCTAGCACATCCAACACACCTTCCCAGACAGGAAGTGGATCTGCCATGTGTTTCTTTCCCATTATCAAGCCACAAAGGTCACTGTGTCTTCCGGGTGTTGGCAAACTTCTCCTGGATTTGCATCTCCTGGATGTTGGATTGCTCTGACATCTCTCCAGAAACCCAACTCCCCTGCTGCAATTTTAATTTGTAAGATGGCCATTTTTGGCTCCATTAAAAAGATGAACATCACAAATCTATCCTCTGTTAGACCTGATTTCCTTTACCTGGTCTCTGAAATTTACAAAGTAATGGACGAAGGGTTTTATTATCATGGCACTGAATTCCTGCAACATTTTGGGATGAAATCACACCCTGGGCAGCACAAATCAGTCCTCAAGTACACTGTATGAGTTTTAATATTTACTTTCTTCCTACCAAGAGAGTGTGGGATGTGTCTCTCTGAATTTTGTATTAAGTACTGAAGTTTAAAAAATGTCTTTTTATTGGCAATTGCTACTGGATAATTCATCTTGAACTATATTTTTTTGTGTTCAAGTTTTCCGAAACTATTCTCCACTGCATTAAGTCAACACCTAGTATGTGCACAGTAGGATAAAGTGCTTCTGCATATTTATATCTTTCCTGACTTCAAACTCTTTTTCTAGGCCCTTCCTTCAAGGAGTACTTTCCTTCCTTCCTTCCTTCCTTTTTTGGACATTATCATTCCCACACTAAGACCGACCAGTATAGACATAGCAAGTCAAGGCCTGTGTCCTGTTTTTTTAAATTAGTTTTCTGAAATCTCTGTAGGGCATGTACATCAATATATCTAAATTTATATACTACATTTGGCTCTCTCACTAAATTTTTCTGGCTTCCTTCATTCTTTCCATTAGAAACCTATGCTCTATCAACTTGTGATCACATTCCTAAACTGTAATTGCCTTCCAGAGTGGTGAACTGGCAGAATGGACTCCTGACCACACGGTAAATTACTAACCATGCATCTGAGGCCGGGTAAAGGAGATAAGCAATCAAGAAGCTATTTTTTCCTCCACATTTGAGTTGGGTATTTTTGGTTCAGAGGAAATTCTCTGCTCTTAGAACCAACAATTTTCAAATATTTATTGTTTGGTTTGGGATTTATTTTTTTCTCAAAGGCACAATTTACACCACTTGAATTTTAAACTAAAAAGGATCACCTTCTAACAATTACAAAATACTCCTTTGGGGGGCACGTGGCTGGCTCAGTTGGCAGAGCATGCAACTCTGAGTCCCACACTGGGTGCAGAGATTACTTAAAAATAAAATCTTAAAAAAGATTCATTTGGTGAATTACTTCCAATAAAATCTCTGATTTTCTTATTTTACAGATCAGTGACAGGGATTTTTATCACTCTATCTCCATAAACCACATTCTCCTCTTGAGAAACACTGACTTTAGAATATAGATTTTATTTTATAACACATGTATAGTAACAACACCACCACCACCAAAAGACATTGAAACACCGGAGACAAGTATCACTCTCCTCCCAAAAGCAAAGTCTGCTGAGAATGAAGTCAATATTCAGGACTAAATTCCCTGAAGAATCTATACATAGTGACATCAGTGTATCAACTTCATTTTTATTAAGAATAATGAATATTGATATTTCCTGCTATACAGCTTTATTTTGTAGGGGGCTGTCCTATATACTGTAGGATGTTTAGAAGCATTCCTGGTCTTTCCCCACTAAATGACCTTAGCACCCACTCCAGACAGTGTGCCCAATGTCCCCTGGGGGGCAGAATCACCAGTGGTGTAAAATAAACCAGATTTGAATTAATAACCAAACAAACTAACAAATAAGAACAGGCCTACTTTAATGCAGATATAACCTATCAAAAATAGAGGTTTTATTCCTTTTTCATCCACATGTAAAAATTAGAGACAAATCAAGTAGGCACAAACCCTAAGAATCTTTCACTTAGGAAAACACTTCTGGGACACCTGGATGGCTTAGTCGGTTAAGGGTCCAACTCTTGATTTTGGCTCAGATTATGATCTCACAGCCATGGGATCAACCCCTGTGTTGGGCTTGGTGCTGAGTGTGGATCGTGCTTGGGATTCTCTCCCTCCCTCTCTCTCTGCCCCTCCTCCCTTGAGCACTCGCATGCACATGCTTTCTCTCTCAAAATAAAATAAACATTAAAAAATATTAAAAAAAACCTTTTATATGTTCACTTATCCTGAGAGAAAAGAATAGTATTGGCTCTGAAGTGTCATTATGTAGGTTTTATGTCACTGTATCATAGTTAAATTTACATTTTTAAAAATTGTATTCACTTGTTAATTTAATTTTACATAGGCTTCATACCCAACGTGGGGCTTGAACTCACCACCCTGAGATCAAGAGTCACATGCTCTACCAACTGAGCCAGCCAGGCACCCCTCACACAGTTACATTTTAGTGATTTTTTAAAACTCTTTATTCATTTCCAGATAGAACATCAGGGGATCTTTACCACTGTATTCAAACTACTCTATCATTTTAAGGACAAGGGTACCAAAACCAAAATAAAATGGGGAAAGTTGAGATTTTCTGCAATGTTTATACTTGTAGCAAGGCAGGGCCCCAGCAAAAGAGGATTAAGTAAAGGGAGTGGGGGGGGGCGGGTAAGGTTTAGTAACAATGGCTCATGATGGGTATGTTCAGTTAGGGATGGATAAGGCTGCTTCGAAATCGACACTATTCAATTACGTGAATACTAAGGAGAGAAAGAAAGAGACAGAGAGAAAAGAAGAGGTACAGAAAGAACTAGAGAGAGAAAGAGAGACACAATAGGTATACTTTACCATCCCCGGGAATGATGCGGAGGGTAACTGTGTTTCCTGCTTCCTTGATTAGGTTGACAATGTCTGAATGGGACTTGTTGGTGATGGAACATCCATTCACTGCCAGGATCCGGTCTCCCACTTTCAGCTTGCCACATCGGTCAGCGGGACTCCCCTCAATAATCCGACCTATTTTGTGAGGCATAGCCACACATGCATTGCCTGCTTTGATATCGAGTTTTTATTTTTTTTTTAAGTTACGTGGGAATATAGTGAAGGGAGGAGAAAAAGGGTTGAAAAGGGAAAGAGAAGGTTAAGTGTTAATTAATTAAAGCATTAAGCAAATGTTATTAAAGGAGAGCTCTGTGCCGATGGTCAAAACATTGGCAGTACTCAGTGCATCTGTGGAAGGAGCTGCCGCCCCGGAGTGATGGCTCCTAGCTCCTTGCCCCATTCCAAATGAGGGGGAACCCCCAGCTTCCCTCCTCCTTCAATCGGTTACAAAATTTGTGATAGTTAGCAACTTCAAAGACTCTCAAGCGCCCCAAAATAACTCGCCATTGGCTTATTTTGGGTCTGCAAATGTGAGACCCAGAGCTGGGATGGATGCTTTACACACTGTGTGTTCGTGTCACTTCACTTTTGCCAGCTGTTAAGCTTCTGCCAATGTTTCGTTCTTTCTCCATTTAGAAAAACGAATCCCTAGGTGTCTGGGGAGGCCTAAGAGTCAGCTACCACCAGAAATTCCATCTGAAAACACCTAATGGACAAACACTTAGTCCTTCTGCCTTCTATCCGGAATGATGAAAGCTTTAGAAAAAAGGCATAATGACAAGAGATGAGCCAACAAAAACACCCAACCTTTTATGACCTTTGCTCAATCAGCCTGTCGCGTGCGCTTTCAGGGGAAGGGCCCGAAAGGCTCATTAGCGCTGAAATCCTCCACCTTCCTCACAAAAATCCCCTCAAAGGACAGTGAAAACCTGGTACCTGCTCAGGCTAAGGACAGTGATCCGAAGCTGGATTCAGATCCTTCCTCAACCCTTTCCTTTGCTCATTTCCTTTCTCATTATTACTTATTGCACATCTACAACATGAAAACCAGGAAAAGTGCATTTGAAGAGGAAGGTTTCTAGTGCACTGTGAGGCACCCCAGGTCATAACCACGTGCACTGCTAACTTCTAGCGAGGGGTGGGAAACTGACTTTGAGGCCTGGCACAGGGTCTCCAGCTAAATGCATAGTTCCCTATTTCGAGAATTCGTCTTTCTGAGGACTGTGAAGCAAGCTACACAGCTGCGTCACCTTTCGGAAAGGATAAAACGGGCACGGAAGACACTGAAATGGGCTAGGCTCTTCTGTCATAATTTGGACCTTGGGGATACCATGTGGGGGGAAATGCATCCCAATTTCTTTGAATTTCAGCATATCTGCCCGCGTCTGTATCACGGCACGTAAGGTCAAGGCCACAGAGCTTTTAATAGGGAAGCAAATGGTTTTTTGGAATCCAACAGGCAGGTATGGAGAACCTCCGTACTCAAATTCAAGGTCCTCATTGAGTTTAGTGCATCTCCACAAACAACTCACAGGAGAAAGGTATCAAACAACAGGTAGGAGGACAGCTCTGTAGTGTGGGAAACAGGAGTCTCATGCAAGGTATTAGGGAAAGTTGGACTTGTTTATTGTCAGAGCCAGAGGGAAACAATCAAAGACCAAATTGTGAGAAGACATTCAATATTCATAAAATAACACATAACCTCCCACCTGACACATCTATTTCAATGGAGAAAAGTGAAACCAAGAATTCTAAAATCCTGAGAAGATCAAGGGGTGCATGGGGAGGATCAAACAATGGGATTTCTTACCCCTCTCTGCCTTGTTTGAGTATTTTTAAATTACACAGAAAAGCCCCCCAGATTAATTTACAAACAAAGCCCCCAAAAACCTTGCCTTGGTGTCCGGTCATCCCTTCGTGACATGCTGCGATAACTTTATTAATGTAGCTCACAGAAGCACTGTTAGTAACGGGCGTTTGTTACTGCAGCCACACATGCATAGACCTGACTGACTCACGGACTCCTAATGAACAGACTTTAGGGAAATGGCTTTTGCAGGAAGCAACGTACAAAGGCTAAATGAAGATAAAGCGAGTGCTACTGGATCCGAAAGCTGAAGGGACAGAGCACCTGGCCTGATCTCGGCCAGCAGTGACCGGGGTCACTGGTCATCGGACTCTTGGGGACAATTCCTTTGCAGATAGAGCAGAGTCCATTTCAAAGCCCACACAGCCCTGCCCCATCTCTCATCCTATTCCTTATTAATGAACAAATGTGCCTGGGAGATAAACACATGACTCTTTATCTAATGAAGATGATGGATCATTTCTGGAGTACATTTTTATCATCCATTCTAATAGGAAATAGTTTCATAGGTTACTAGGTTCCTGGACTTATGTGGGTCCTGTCTTTGCTAGTACACCCATCAGTTAACCTTCTCAGAGGGTGACAAGTGCATTTCTCCATACTCTGCTGAAACCCCCAATATCCGGATGAGACAGGTAAATCGGCCCTGCTAGAATTCAAGGGCAGTGAAGACAAACGGCTCTGAACTCAGATCTTAACCAGATCCTTAACCAGACAGGTTAAAAAATATTTAACATTTAAAAATTTCAGATGGGGAAAGAGTAGAGAAAGGACACAGGTAAGGTGGAACGGGCACTGCGTGTAATTATGTTTACTCCTTACACCTGTATTGCTCCCTAGGCATTTCTGTACAACCATAAGCTTAGGCTAAAAACCCTTACGCCTGCTGAGGCTTCTGCTGTTAATGATCTCCTACTCAGGACCTCACAAAAGGCTTTCTTTGACAAAGACTGCCCACTCTACACTGTCGAGGTAGTTCTCCAAGTTTCAGGCAAATATCATCTATGCTTCAAGTTGTTTGTGCGCATGTGGACACGCATTCTGCATGCCGCTGAAAGGTTAAAAAACAAAACAAAACAAAAAAACCCCAAAAGTCCCACCTTCAGGAGGGGAAAAGCTACGAAACACTCTCCACCCCCAATTAAGACTTCAATTACCTGAAGCGAAAAGCATGAAGGCGCTTCTGTTAATGATACTTTGGCCATCTTTCACTTGCAACGCAACGCACTCGCCAGCATCCCGGGAAGGTCCGGGGGGGGGGGGGGGGGGCAGACGGGGACACTCACCGAAAGTCGTGCCGGCCTCGGGCCTGCTCACCGAGGACACGATGACGAAGCCGAAGCCCTCGTTCTCGCCGCGCCGGATCTCCACGTCGTAGGGCTGCACGGCCGCGCTCACCACGCCGCTGCCGCCGCCGCCGCCGCTGCCGATGCCGCTGGTGCTGCCGCTGCCTGAGCTCACCGTGTTCAGGGAGTTCTGGCTGCCCTGCGGGGTGCGCTTCTCCTCCGTCAGGGACGCCGGCTGGTTGCTGCTGTGGTGGGAGGAGGCCGGCGAGGGCACCTCGTTCTCGGCTTTGGGGGCTGCGCGACAGAGAGGCCCGGCTCAGCCTCGGGCTACTGCGCCCGCCCGCCGGCCTGCACGGCAGCACCGCGGCCCGGAAGGAGGCCGCGGCCCGGCAGGCTCCAGACGCCGGGCTGCTGCAGCGGTGTACACGGCTCTTGCACGGTATCCACCGCCACGTGAAAACACCCCAGGGGACGCCAGCTCGTGTCACTGACAGCACCTTGCCTATCAGTACCCACTCTCAGGCTCAACTTGGTTGCAAGAGGGGCCCACTCGGAGCTACTGCCGGGGGCACCAATCACAGGAACACGAACACCGGTGCAGGGGTGGCCTGTATCAGGGACGACCGCCACCTTCGCTTCGGAGACCTTGGTGCACGTTCACCTTGTCACTGCCCTCAAAAGTCACATTTCTGCTCCGCCTTCCAAGCAGCTTTGCTTTTTATTTTTCCATCAGGCAGGACCCTGTACCTTGGCCTTGCCATTAAGGTTGCCATATTGTGGGATTCTTGACAACACCTGTCAGAGGTATACTTAGTCTCTCTCCCTGGTTTCCAACTGTCATTGTCTACTCTGATCACACTCCTGGGTACATTAGCCTCCGTTAGGATTCCAGTTTTACTGCTTTATCGGGTGACAGGGTAAAGCACACCTAAATAAGTCACAGTAATAGGTAGGAGCCACTTAGGTTTGATGCTCCCAACAAAATGTGTGTTCGAGTTTTGGGTAAGGCATTTATTTTCGAAGCTTCTCCCTTCATAGATTTCTTTTTATTGTGGGAAAATATCCGTAACATAAAATTTATCATCTTAACCAGTTTTAAGTATAAAGCTCAGGGGCACGAAGCATTAAGTACAGTCACAATGTTGTGCAACCGTCACCACTATCCGGCTACAGAAACTTTTCATTTGCCACAATTAAAACTCTGTACCCATTAAACGCTAATTAGCCATTTTTCCCTCCACCAACCCCTGGCAATGACCATGCGACTTTCTGTCTCTATGAATTTGACTACCCTGTGAATTTGAATATAAGTGAATTCATACGATGTTTGTGACTGGCTTATTGTACTTAGTCTCATGTCTCTTAAGAGATTTAACATGGCTTTGACCCAAAGCTAAAAAGCCCAAATATTTAATATTTAAAAACAAATCTGAAACAAACAAAAATCACATTGCTTCTATTACTTTTATTTGGGTCAGTGAAGTCAGAAAGTTTTCATCACCATCTCCAAAGCCATTTTTAACTGACAGCCTCTGGCTGCATGGAATACCATTTTAAGAAATTCTCCGAGGCCGCAGATGAGCTCTTGGAGCATAATCCATGACTGATTAACACTGTTTTCCCTGGTTTCACTAAGGTAGGACTCTCACACTGGAATCTGATATCTTAATTCTATAATTAATGACATGCCATTTAAATGAGCTATACAAAAAATTTTTAACAAGGTGCCAGTTAATTTTATTTGGCAAGTATTTGTTTCATTCATATTAAAGCTATGAAGAAATGATAGGATTTCATGTCCTACTTCTTCAGGAATTCAAGTGATAGAAGGCCTAATCTGCTTTTTTCTGCATTCCGTCTTCACTATTTCAAGGGGGGGGCTGTAGACACAGCCAGGGGAACTACCACCAAGTGTGCTGTCAAGAGGCTGGTGAGTGAATGGAAGGAGACAGACCATGAACTGTCTCAAAATGGCAGATTCTGATACAGAGGTAAACCATGATTCACAAGAATGGTAAGGAAGGAATGCCAAAATCGGAAGGCAGTTGGAAGAAGGAGGGAATTACTGAGGGTTTCACAGAGAAGGTTTTATTTGAGCTGGGCCAGAAAGGGTTTGTATGTTTGGAGAACTCACATACAGTACCTGAAAGCCTGCAGGCAGGAGGAAGGGGTCAAAGATGGCCTAGCACTGGCCACCTCTACACCTTTCTGATGGAGAAAACAGATCTTGCCTGATTACATATGCAGGCAATAACAGAGTAAAGGATCATTCACTTTTTATGAGCTTATCTGGCAGCACAGAACTAATTTTTGTTCTTTTAATTTGAGGCTACAACTCTCCTGACTTTTAGAATGACCTCTTTTGTTGAGAATTAACATTAAATGAAGAAGGTGACTAACTTCTGGTCGGCAAGGGGGATGAGCAGAGGTAGTGTATATCTGACTAGTCTTCTTCTAGAAGCTTTTGCTGAACATGCACGAATGGCACATTAAAGTACTTTTGAGTGACAGAAGTTCTGCTGGGTTTGAGAGAAGCAGACCATCTGGAAATTCTGAGCTTAATCACATTTGCAAAGATTTGCTAAAATAGATGCTCGAGGAGGCAGACACAGGAAGGAAGCCTTTTCTGTGCATCAAGTGACAATGCGCTGTCTAAAGGGATGAATGAAAAACATACCTGTAAACACCACTTTGCGCCGCACAGTGAGATTGACGTGGCCTTGCTTGGCAGCTTGTTGCATAAGCTGGACCACAAGCTGGTGTGATTTTCCAATGACCGGTGTCCCATCCACACAGATTAATTCATCCCCAGACCTCAGGCGGCCGTCTGTATCAGCAGCACCCAGTGGTACGATGTGACCAATATAAATCTGTTGAATAAGTGGATGACGGGTGAAACCTTAACCTTTTGATTTACTATTATACTGATGGCCTTCACATTGTTGAGAACAATTCAATGTGTTCATTCATGGCTGCATCCTTGCCATAACCATTTATTGAGCACCCAGTGGGTACCAGGCCATTGTGAAGGTACTATAACAATTCTTAAACGGTGGAAAAGTAACTTACTTCCTTTTTTTAAAGTTTATTTATATACTTATTTTCAATAATCTCCATACCCAACATGGGGCTCCAACTCACAAGAGTCAAGAGTCGCATGCTCTTCTGACTCAGCCATCCAGGTGTCCCAAGAGTAACTATTTCTTGTTTGGTTCCTTCCATTTACCTGTGGTCTGGTGATGACTCACTCTTTGTCCTCTTTGCAGAAATAAATCACTTTACCCTGTCATTTGCAAAATCTTTTCTCCTTTTCTGTTTACCTAAGAACCCTCCTTCTAGAAACTCTGGAAATTATAATAGTAATACTACTTTTCTTTAAAGGTCCAGCACTATGCCTAGCAATAGGGAATGCTCAGTAAATACTGTTCAATGAAGAAATGAATCCAGCAAAGCCTGGTTTGATGTCCCATCGCTGTACTTTTTTAGCACCCACATGCAGAGAAGCCTTTATATTTGGGGTCTGGTTGTATTTACCATTCATTAAACCTTAGCTAAAATATTTGTGTTTCCTTGCCTTCTGTAGACAATAATGCTTGTGACTACCTTTACCTAGTACTTAAAGTTTACAAAGAATTTTGACAAAAGACTGATTAAGAATATGGACCCTGAAGTCAGACCCATTCCAGTCCCTCCACTTACTAATGCTATGATCTTGGGCAACTGAATTAACCCTTCTTTGTCTTTATTTGATAATTTGAAAAATGGGGATAAATTCATGAGTTTGATGGAGAAATGAGAGAATGTATATTAAAAGCCATTAGCACAGGCCCTGGCACATAGTAAGTGCTCAATAAGTGACAGCTATTATTATTATTATTAATTATTATCATGAAGAAGTTAACAATATTTATCTTTAGTTCTCTTTTCTCCTTTCAAAATAGTCCTGTGATAGGATACTAAATTTATTTTAAAGACGAGGGACCTGAGGATCAAGAAGGTTAAATGTCTCCTGACCTTTGTTCAGGGTTATTTTTATTAGTTTTTATTAGTTGATGCCTATTATTTTGCTTTTTGTTTTCACTTTCCTTCATGGGGAGCTCCAGATGCTGCTGCTGCCACTTGTTATCATCACAAATACAAACTTTTAAGTAGGGAACTAGTCTCTTTGAATCCAGTGGATGAGCCATACTGTCAGAGATAAGGCAGATCTGTGCTGCACGCAGCTGGGCTCAAATCTTGGTGAGCTGCCACAGCTGCCGGTTGGCTCTGGTATCTTAGAAGACAGCACTGGGGGGAAGAGGTAGACAAGAGACTCACAGGTTCTCCTGGTTCATTTCCACCCAGAATCCTAAATCCAAATCCAGTCTCTTTTCTCCAGAGAAAGATGTCCTGTTCCTGGTAATCTGGAACTGCAGAGAAGAAAGAAAGAAGAGGGAGGTTATTTCTATGATAAAAGGAATCCTGCTCTAAAGGTGAACATAGAGGACCAATCCTAATGGTGCTTGAGCAGATGACAGCTTTCCGACACAAGAGTAGGAAGCAAAATAATCCGGATGGATGAAATAATGGAGGACACTGGGCAGAAATCAGTAGGGGGACAGGTCACTGGGCCCTCCCTACGTTTTTTCAAAGGACTAATCACTGTTTGATAATTCCTAATCAAGCCCAAGCCATTATCCTGGACTAAGCCAGAAGTCAGTGTTGACCACTGCCCTTGGTATTGTTGTCAGAAAAATTAAGTAAATTAAAATCAGTATGTGTGGGACCACAAAGTGGGTGCCCGTGTCTGAGACGAGAGCTCATGCCAAGTCAGTGACCATTGAAACCGAAGCTCGCTCTGAGAATTTAGAAGTCCTAGTAAGTCATCTGATGTCATATCAAGTAGAGGATGAAAGAAAGCAGCTTGAGTCAAAGAGTTTTCACTTAAAAAAAAAATCACTTCTTTCTCCCTTTATCAAGATCTGCAATCCAATCATCTGATTTGTTAGGTCATTTTCGCCAAAAGTTACTCTTGAACGTCCTAATATGTCCAGTTTTGCAAAGTTTGCTATGATTTCAGTAGTACTACCCAAAAGTAGCTGGCCTTTGATATTCTCAACATGAATGATGACTACAAAAGTGTTCCGTATCAATTTTCATGTTTTCTCCACTAGAATGACTGCTTTACTCCAGAATTTGCCTATAATATTTTAAAATTATAAGTATTAACTTATTATCCAATAACTTGATATTTTACTCTTAAAACTCATTAATGGTCCAAGCTTTAAAATAAAAAATCTCATTTATTAAAAGAAAAATAACTTCTGTAAGACAATACCCACTGCATGTGAAAGTGTTCTATACACCACTGTGTTACTTAACGAACGTAATAAAAAATTATTTCTATTTAATTCTTTGTTAGTATTTTAATGTATACAAGTGTATTTTGTGATCTTTAAATGACATATCTTTTATTTAAAGAAAAAAAAATGGTTTGGTGGCAGTGAATCCTAAAGGAAACTTTCAAATACTGTTCTACATACTTTCTGGCTTGTTTAAGAAGTAGGGTTTTGGGTTGAAGGAGTGCATAGGCCTGAGGGTTTAATTCTCATCTTCAGTTTTGTACAGTGGGGAAGGGAGAATTCAAGTTGGCAAGAGATGTCCCTTTTTAGTGACTCACCCAATCGCTTCGAACGTACAGTCAATGAATACGCCGAGAGAGAAGAAACTAAATGGACAGGTAAGTACCAGTCAGAGAAGTTTGAATCCAATATTTTTGCCTGAGCTATCTTAATACGATGGGCTTTCGTTGGTGCTTTATGCCCAATGCTTTTTTATTGTAATTGTGGAGGCTAAGCTACAAGCCTCCATGGAATATGCAGTTAAGCTACATCATAGGACTCCCATAAACACAATTTGAGAATGATATTTTCTTGAGCACGCTAAGGTAACAGTATTTTCTTTCTGTTCGAGTAGCTGCCGAAAGGGTATTTGTTCTAATAGCCTCATTGAAACAACAAATTAAATCAGGTTGGGTCTCCGTCTTGGGTTCACTCAAGCAGGAGGATTATTTCCAAAATAGACCATGGGTGCTTTGCAGCCAGCACACGGTTGCTGGCAGAGTCTGCCTTAAGTCTGCTGAGCCCTTTGTCAACAAGGGAAGGATCTCTGCAGAGACTTCAGCCTACGCCCATTTTTCTCAGCATCACTGAACACAAGAACACTTGCCCCTCCTCCACTAGCACCAAATGTAGCAAGTTTCTGCCTTCATTGACTCATTTAGGTTTGTTACTATGGTATGGGTGGTTGTGGCCAAAAGACTTAGGCTTATCATACAGTTTAGTCCATAGGAAAAAAAGCATTTGTGTCTCTCTGAGAATCAGTGGTAAAATGGCAAATTTGTTGCAAGAGCTTCCTGTTGAAAAGGAAGATGCCCAAAGACACCAAAGACATTGAAGATGCCAGTGATGAGCTAGGAAAACACAGACACCAACACGATACATCAACACAGACATGTTACAGAGAAAGTCTTTTGGCACTTTGACTTTGGCATTTTGACCATTACACTCTCCATCAACCACACTCCACGTACCCAAATAGCTGACTTTGGTGATAAATCAGTCATGAACTGTGTTACAGAATTACAGAATTTCTCTTTTGTGTTCTTGCCTGCCACTTCTGCCCAGGGGCATTGAGGTTTCTAATCCCTGCCCCAAAATGGTTTGCTCTCCTCTTTATTTCAGGCAGATTTTAGAAGAATTAAGTTTTTAGGAGGCAGCAGGGAGGAATTATCTTTCTGATATTGATATCACCCCTCTCTCTCTCTCTCTTTTTTTTTTTTTTTTTTTTTTTGAGTAAGGCTGAATCAAAAAAGAACTAAGAAAACTTTGTCCGGTTTTTCTCCTTTTTAAGCCCTTGCACGGGGGACAATGTCAGCAGTTACCTCCTTTGGTGATGCCAGCGACAACTCAATAAAGCAGTCAAAAGACTTCCTTTGATAATTACAAAGAATGGAGTCACTAGGTTTGCAGAGAAACCTCCTGGTGTCTCCATTACTACAGACACACATTTCCAGACTTGGATAAAATGTGCCCATCACTTTTTATTTCATCTTGTCTTTGGTCTGTGCTTGGTCAACAAGAGTGCCATAACACTTCTATTCATGGCAGTTCTCTTTCTTCCCTCCCTTCTCTGAGTTTTCCCCCAGCCCCCGAGACCAATGGCAACATCAAACAGTATGAATAATAATGGAGAAATAAAAGTTTTCAGTGGATCCTTACTCTGACATTCTCCAAAACTCGTGGAACTGATTTCTCTTTCTCTTTCACCCTTGCTCAATCCCGATGCAGGCGAAGGTGACATAGCTGGAATATTAATTTCACAATTTTGCAAAGCTTAATGTATGTGCTTTCTCTTAGTTCATTTTAATTTAGTTGTGATTGATAAGGAACGTGCAGTTAAGCTTTCACAGTAAAGGTCATGGCTGCTATGGATTTTAAAAGACTAGAATTTGATTCTGTGGGTTTTTTCTTCTTTTTTTTCATGGTGCTTTTCTTGTCAAAAGCTGGTATTTACAGTCGTTCCATGGAGAATTTCACAGAAATAGCATTACCATCCCCGACTGTTCACATTTAATTATACCTTAAAGTACACATTCTCGTATGACTTTGTTTTAATCGTGTCATGAACTTCAGGTTTGTCTAAACCCTGATTTCCTTTTGAAAAAAAAAATTAATTTACTTTTGTTACTGCCACGCCACAGCATTTATTTTGAAAAGTATCAGATTCCCAATGGAATTCATTCTTGTAGTAATACCTGTTCAGATGAATTCTAGGCAGTTCAACCAGAGTAGCCTTTTATTTACAGTCAAAAATCATCAGATCTGGCCAAGATCGGAACAAAACACAAATAAGAGCTGTCATAACAGCTCTTAAAATCTGGAAGTACAACCAAGCTCCTTAAACTCACTACAGTAAAGGATCCCTGTGACCAATTCCAACCTGCGAGCATGTTTCTCCTGAATAGGACAGGTTTACAACATTGGTACAACAGCTCTGACTTTTTTCTTTCCAAACTATTTTATGAACAGAGACTTGCAAGCTTTAGACTTCCTTTCCTACACACGAGATACTAGCTTGTCTTCCTGAACATTCGCTAGTAACACTGTATCAGTATCATTTTTTAAAGCCATGTGAGCAATTGACATGTTACTAGAGAAAATACAAAGCAGGCCACGTGGCTTTTAAAGGACTTCCATTACTTGACTTTGTTTTTAATTAAACATTTAAGCCCTTCAAAGGGATTTATTAACACATCCGCAACTCAGATTGATTCTTTTTGACACTGGTGTTTTGACAGATGGCCCTATCAGGAATACACTACTTTGTACAGCATTTAGACCACGTGAAGGAATCTGATCAGAGACTGTAAATCTTCACCCTGTCCTTCAGAATAAAATGAAACAGAAGAAAAATTTATCTTCCAAATAAAAAGGATAACATGGGTCCAATGAAAGTGCTATTCCTGACTTCAAGTTCCCCGTTTTTCTTGGAGAATTTTGTTCATTTTAATATGTTTTGGGGGGAGGGGCAGGGAATCACATCTAACAAGGCTACATGCTGTATTTTTTTTTTTTTTCCCCTCTGAGAGACAAGATAAAAAACAATCTACGGTAATGGGAGAAATGGATCTGGGATAAAGCAAAACACTGATTAAAAGACAAGATTGATGTAGGTTCATTTGCAGGTACTGTGAAAAGAAGAAAATCTGTGACAGACACTGAATAATTACCATGGGGGGTGGGGAGTCTCATCATTACTCTCATTGAGAGGTGAGGAAGAAATCCATGTGAATCTTAACATCAATTAAGTTGTTACGATCACTCAATTATGGAGCCTCCAATCACCCAAAAAGAAATTGATTCTCATTTATACTGCTAGATCCTAGTCCTTAGATGTTATAGAAAGCAGAGACAAAACTGGCACCATTCCAAATATTTCGGTCTGACAGCCGCCTGAATAATTTCGATGCTTAAGTAAGCTAGCTGGCTGTGTGGTAAGAGTACATATTTTACTTTTTTTTTTTTTTCCTGGTAAAAACTTTCTGGGAAATTTGATGAGACACTAAATTCTTAAGAAATGTTGCTTCCCCCAAGGTGAACACGGAATTTGAGCTGGTGTCTCCTATTAAATGGGTACATTAGTCGTCTGTCAATCTGCCATGCCCCAGCAGCACTGCAGAACACGACTTCTTTCATCACCAAAAGATTCGTCCGTGAGAAATTCAGTCATAAATGTGTACTGTATGGAGAAAAGCAGGTGCGTGGTCAATAAAGCAATATCTCAACATCAGCCGAAGGTGGGCCATTGATTGGAGGAGCCACATGGTTAGAGGGAAGTGTGAAGAGAATGTGAAAGTATTCCTCTTTGGAAAACATTTGTTCGATGAAATCACTACAACGAGTGAGAAGACAGAGCGAGGACAGACCCCGGGTTCATACGTACCAACTAATGGTTACAAGGGATGTTCCAAATGGAACTTCATTTCCTCTGGCCTGGCCTCAGGGATACTCTAGGGGGTCTTTCTAGACCAGGGACTAAATAAATTCCTTCTCAGATTATCTGGCTTTTGTCAGCATGCGGAACCCTTGGCCAAAGCGGCTTATTTCGTATCCCACACTATTGTAGTAAGAACACAATGCTATTTCTCCCTTGACGAAGGAAAGACTAGAGTGACCCTGAAGGACTTCCAAAATTTGGTAATCGTCAAGACTCCAGACTTGCCTTGTGTCCCCTAACTGCTGAATTTCACCCAGGAGTGTGGCCAACTATCCTTCTCAGATGGGGATGCTGGCCTCCCCCGCCCTGTTTTGTTTGGGTCACAGAGGAATCACTCCAGCCAGCAGAGGAAAGGCTTCAGAGCCAAGTCTGAGTGGGTGGGCAAGAGGCTGGAGCCTTGGGGGCTTTGCCCGATAAGGAACCACAGCTGTGGCTATCAACAAAACTTGTCTGGGGCTGGAGGGGGTGGGGGGGGTGTCAGTCACAAAGAGGATGGACAGAATGAGTCTCTCCTCCCCTCCAATTTTAATCAGACCCTTCCCCAGACTACGCCTCCTCTCTCATTAAACATTCGCGCCCACCCCACAGCCCGATGGGAAAACGCTCCTGCTGACTCCTTCCGGGCTGCTGCATCCTGACCAGTCGTCCTCACGAGAAAATGTCACTAAGAGCAACTTCCAAAACAGGGGGTCAGTCTGTATCCTCTAAGATTAGGGCGCCTTAGGGGCTTTCACTGATAATGGCAGGATCAATGATTATTATGTTTCGTGAACAGTGTTTGGAATCATTTCATAATGAAAAGAAATAAAACACAAAGGCACTATTAAGGGCATTAAGAGCCAAAAAGTGACGATGGATGCCGTCACCAGTTCACATTTATCGAAAAGGTGAAGCCAAAGGAACACGCTTGACCACAGTATAAATAATTAAAGCACAAACCACTCACTGTGGGTTTTTTTTTCCCTTCCTTTTTTTAAGGGGAATGTTTAAAAAGGCTGGTAATGGTAAAAAAAAAAAAAAAATTACCAGTATTCTTAAAAAGTAGGAGACCGCTAAGAGAGCATTTAATTTCTTCTCATTACTCCTGCAATCCAAACCAATCGTATTTACGTTCTATGGTACATCAGAGCTGTTTCTTTTTTTTTTTTTTTTTTTTTAATTTTTTTTTCAACGTTTTTTATTTATTTTTGGGACAGAGAGAGACAAAGCATGAACGGGGGAGGGGCAGAGAGAGAGGGAGACACAGAATCGGAAACAGGCTCCAGGCTCCGAGCCATCAGCCCAGAGCCTGACGCGGGGCTCGAACTCACGGACCACGAGATCGTGACCTGGCTGAAGCCGGACGCTTAACCGACTGTGCCACCCAGGCGCCCCTCAGAGCTGTTTCTTAAGAGCAAGGCCACGGTCTCTACACGGGCAAGAGTTAAGGAGACAGCAGCTCTCACCTGCCACTTCTTCTAAGTGAAGTGAAAAATAAATCCATTTTTACCCAAGCCCTTTATTTGACCACCATCCATATCAAGCCCTCCCCAAACTGCACACATAATGGATCCTCCATGAACACCCAGCAGATTCTATCACTACTCCGAGAAGCTTTCGCCTCTCACCTTGATTTACCTCTACTCTGTGTACACACTGAAAATCTATTTTCAAGAAGCCTCAGGAGACGGTTGAAGCCTTGGGGAGGGGGCTCGGGAAGACAGGGGCCAGGGTGCTACTCACGTCGGTTTTCATACATGCTCCTGGACTGGGCCCAGATTTTAAAAGGATCTGGTTTTTTCTGCCCAGAGCTGTCGGTTTGATCTGGAGTTGGGGCCTCTGCAGGTGGGTACTCGGGGAGCACCTGTGTGCTGTGGCTTGGGGAGGCCGTGTGCAGGCTCCGGTGGCTGGAAACACTGTGCTGAGAACTATTCTGGCTGTCTTTTCTTTCCAGTGGTTGCTGAAAGCAAGCGAGTGAGAGAAGCAAGAAGAGAATTGTTATTGGCTCTCTGAGTGGGTGTTTCCATCAGCTTGTTTTTGTTCAGCACGTCTGCGCACACATATGTAAATACGTCAACAACATTTGGGTTTCCATCTTTCTCCAGCTAGTGCTGCATGCAGATAAATCCCCAGATGATTGGCAGACAGAGAGAGGGGCGGGCCAGATGGGAAGACATAATCACAAACCATATTGCTCTCTGGGCTGGAGCAGAAAACAAATCCAATTTCCATCATAGGTTCTCAGCTAAGACCCTGGGTGCATGTTTTACAAGATGTATCAGTTTAGCGTCCTCATTTTTGTGGCTGCTGTTTTAGAAGGTCCCAGGGCAAGCCGTGAAGTGGGGAGACCTCAGGATATTGTGGTAACTATCTAGGTGAGGGAGGATGATGGCTTGGACCAGGGTAATGTGGCAGAGATGGGGACGAGTAGGTTGTATGCAAGGTGTGAGAGAAGGGAATCAAGGACGGCTTCCGAGTTCAGAGTCTGATCCAACTGCAAGACTCAAGTAGCCTCTTAATGATATGGCGGCGATAAGGGGGAAGATTATTTGGGTCTGTGCAGTTAGAAGTAAGAGTTCGGTTCTGGGCTTGTAAATTTGAGCTATGAGACGTCCATCTGGACGTGTCCTATAAGCAACTGGATCCATGACTCTGAAATTCAGGGGAGAGATACGAGATGTATCACTTCAACATCAGCAATTTTTGGACAAAACCTGTGACACAAAATACCATGAGGGACTTAAATGTAAGGCTATAACAGCCAGAGTAAATACAATCAGGGCTAAAAATGTTCCTGGGGACTTCCCATTTTGCATCTTTCAATAATAAAATGCCCCACTTTTACCTTTTGCCATTAGTTCTTCAACACTGTAAGGGAGAGATCAGACCTTTTAAAAAATCATGCCTAGCATTATATGTGCACTGGTACTTATAAGCATATAAGTAGTTATCATATGAAGAGCTTCCATAATTCTTAGCTACTCAATTTTGTAGGAGTCACCTTTCACCTCTTCACCTCCTGACACTGCTGTTGCTTAAAAAACCAAGATCAGACTTTCTACATGGGTTGACCTCAGGAGGTCAGCCTTGTTACATCTGCAGCCTGTCCAAAGTCCAAGCAGCATTCAAAAGGAAAGAGTTTCATTAAATTTCAATAGAATAAGCAGGTTTCTGTGCTTTAAAACCTGCTCAGCAAAAGACCCTTCCCATTTTATGAAATGCTCTTTGTTTGGATGGTGATTGAATAGAGAGCAAAACCTAGTGGGAAGAAAAATACCTGGCAGGAAATGAAATCACTTCAGTTCTTATTTCCTTGAATAAAAGATGGTGGTAAGCCCCGGTGTTCAGTTTCCCCCATTCAAAATACAAATTCTGGAATCCTGCCTCTCACTTAATAGGTGCTATGTCCCTATACTTATCTGCTTAAAAGCACCGTAAAGGGGCAGAGGACAGGAAGGGGTATCTCTGTCCTCTCTTATGGGACCTGTATAGCTTGTGCTAGTTAATTGGTTTCCTAAGATCTTTTGACCCAGAGCATTTCAGTTCCCTAAAGTTCCATGTAGCATCACAATCTTCCCCTTGGTCTTACAATCAACCCTATCAAAACCTTCCTCCCTCTCTCCCCAGGTATCTGTCACCTTTCATTCCCCATCTTCATGGAAATGTTCAAGTTCCCTTTCATCTCAGTCTCAGGTCCCTTTACGCCCTCCCCTTTGAGTCTTCGCTTCGATATCGGTATCTGAAGGAAGTCCCAGAAAGGCAGAAACTTCGTCTACCCTTGACTATTACAGATTACAGGTCTCAATATGGATTTTGGCAAGGATTCAAAGGTGAGGAGATGGGCATGTATTTGATGAAGGCAAGACAGAGCACTTAAAATTATATCTGGTGTGCCTGCGGGAGAAATTTGAGGCTCACATTCTACACTATCAAAGAGGTCTTGGTAAATAAAACCCTGAGAGGCTCAGTTCACTCAGACTCCGGGGGACAACGTACATACTCTGGTGAAGGCAACAGGAAAGCACATTGAGATCTGGGCAGGGACAACTACCGCCGTCCCCCCATATCGACACCATTCCCTTGTGAGGATGAAGTGTTCAGCTCAGACCTACATGGATCCGCATTCCAGAGATGTGGAATAAAACCTGTTTTTCTGGCTTCTAACAGTCCTTCCCGACAGCACCTCCGGCTCCTGGGGCCAGCTATCTGATTTCTGCCCTCCAAGAACCTCAGTGGCTGCCTTCTTGCCTCCCTGGGGAGATGTGCTTGAAGACTTCAAGTCAGAAAATGTTAACGGCCAACACACCCTTTCACGTTTATTTATTTTTGAGAGAGACAGAGCCAGAGCGCAAGCGGGGGAGGGGCAGAGGGAGAAGGAGACAAGAATCAGGCAGGCTCCAGGCTCTGAGCTGTCAGCACAGAGCCTGATGCGGGACTTGAACCCGCAGACCACAAGATTGTGACCCGAGCCGAAGTTGGATGCTTAACCGACTGAGCCACCCAGATGCCCCATCTGCTTTTTATAAGGTATAGATAATGCTTGTTATAATCAAGACAAAATTTAAAGCTATTTTCATCTTGAAGTAAACCTTGGTAAGGAGAATTAATGCAGCTGTGACTTTTTATATTTTGGTAGTGTTTTATTTTTGTTCTCAGGAAAGGAGGAAAAGAGTATTTTAAATATAAAAGGAAGTAATTCCACAGATTAAGGACCTCTGGAGTTCACCCTAAGAACCGCATCCCCTCGTTCAAATGCCCACTGTCTCTGGGTTCCTCAAATAGTAGCAAATGCCAGAATGTGGGACTGGTCTATTGACACTAAATTCATTTCACAGTTAACGTCAGTCTCTGATCCCCGAATCTTCAGGATCCTTTGGGTCAAGACGACGCTTCACAAAGCCTCACTGGGACCTAAAGTGAGCTGCCCTGCAGGGTTACCTGAGGGAAAGGTCACAGTCTTCTTTCCCAGGGTTACTTTGTAGTCCCTGGAACCCCAATGTAACCTCTGCCACTCACCCCCTCCTTCTGAACTGGAGAAAAATTTCTGGCAACCTTGCCCCACTGACAGAATCTGCTAACGGGCTGGCCTTTTCTCCGGCAGAGAACGCACATGTGTTTTTACACACATGCCCACAAGTGCATGTGCACAGGTTGTGTCTGCCGTCTTGTGGCTTCCTGAGACCCTCAGATGGATGTAACAAATCTCTGACACGGAGGACCTGGAAATCTCAGGTTTGACTGAAGAACGGCTTTGCCATTACCACGGTGTGCAAACAAAGTCTACCAGAAATGGCTTGGGCCATTTTTCAAATTTTAACACCCTTTCTCACCTCCCAACAAATGTCTGACTCTGGTCCAATTTAATACAAAATAACAGAATGTGGAATGAGTTTGTAAAACTGTCTCTGGGGGCGCCTGGGTGGCTCAGTCGGTTGGGCATCCTACTTCGGCTCAGGTCATGATCTCGCGGTCCATGGGTTCGAGCCCCGCGTCGGGCTCTGTGCTGACAGCTCAGAGCCTGGAGTCTGTTTCGGATTCTGTGTCTCCCTCTCTCTCTGACCCTCCCCCGTTCATGCTCTGTCTCTCTCCGTCTCAAAAATAAATAAACGTTAAAAAAAATTTTTTTAATAATAAAATTATCTCTGAAACTGCATCTCTGCATCCCTTTTAAATGCCACCTAAACCCTGTCCCTAAATTTGGCAAACAAAAGTAAATAAAGCATCATCCTGAGAACACGCTCAAAAAAAACTATGTCACCACTTAAAGCTATCACTAGATGACATATTCTAACCCACACTAATGGGCTAATGCACAACATTCTGGAAGCTGTTTAGATTTTCCTCTGATAAGATTTAACCTCGCCTTATGTTTCTTTTCAAGTTCAATTATGCAAACCACTTGATTTGAAGATATATTCTGTATTCAATATCTTGGTAGTCTAAGTTTTTTGAAGCTATATGCTCTGGGTGTATGTGCTAGAGTTCAAAATATGCCTTCTTCCCTTCTGTGGGCATGCTAATTAGCTTTCGTGTTGCTTTTTATCTGATCAGAGCCCAGAACCGTCCAGGAGAAAAGTCATGTTTATGTATCTCTCAAATTAAAGTCAACTTGTACCTCTACAGCCACCTGGAATTACCTCTCAGCAAAGACCTGGGGCATGAGAACAAATTCACTTCTGAACTAGCTATAGCACAGGATCAGATTTGCATCTGGTGGGACTGTCTTTCTCCTCATTTTTCTAGGTGAGAAACTGGCCCCAAGAGATCTATCTGTAGCTCAAGAGACATTTCAAGTCTGTTCTTCAATGCATACCAGCACCACGTGACGACCTAGCACACAAATGCCAGAACGTCCAGACCAAGCCCTTGTACGTAGCTGCCCACAATGCATATTGACATGCATTACAGTTCACTCATCCAATAAGTACACACAGGACACTTGCTGTGAGCCAGATTCTCAGGCATAAATGTGTAAAGGGAGATAGTACCTAAACTCTTAGAATTGATGCTCGTATCTAGGGGTGTGTGTGTGTGTGTGTGTGTGTGTGTGTGTGTGTGTGTTGATGGACATTAATCACGTAAACCTAACAGTTTGATACCAACATACTGCAATGTCCTGTGGGTAGGTGGTAGGGAGAGACTTCTGGAAAAACAGCCCATTAATGGGAACAGTATGTGCTAAGTCTTCAAAGCAAAAACGAGCTTGGGCTGTCTGAAGAAGAGAGAGAACGTAGTGGGATACAGCAAGGGAGTGGGATGGCCTCAGATATGCTTGGAGACCAGATACTGCAAGGACTCTGAGGGGTGGTTTAAAGAGTTTGGGTTTCATTCTTAGTTCAGAGGAGAAGAAATCTAATCAGGAATTTAAAGCAGGGATGTGCCAGGACCCAAATGACTTATAGAGAGTTTGGTCTGGCTACTGAGGGGGTGACTAGGTTGGTGTGGACAGGAGTAAAAGCAGAGAGGAGAGGCTATCGTGTATTCTATGTGAGAGATCCAAGGTGGTTTACACCACAGAATAGCAGTAATGAAGGGGAGGGGGAAAAAGTGAAGTCAAAGACATTTTGGTGCCAGATTCAATAGGCGTTGCTGAATGGAGGGCAGGGAAGAGGAAAAGGAGGGGAGGACATCTTGGAACCACGGATATTCACCTCCCAGGTCTCCAGCTTGAGCAACTAGTTGGAAAGATGTACCACATACTGGGATGGGTATTTCCAAAGCCAGCTCTTGTCACTGCTCTGATTATTTGGGAAGGAAGATTTTTATCTTTAAATCTCCTATCAGTTGACTAGGAAGAAAGAAATGGGCTCAATTTTCAAAGCTCCACAAAAGTCCTTGGCCACACCCTACCCACACACACTTGTGTCATAAGGCCTTTTAAAATAAAATTGTACCAACCTCCCTAGAACAAATAATTTCCTAACTATTGACAGGCCAGGGCAATCGGGAAGATGCAATGGTTTTTATAAATGGAAATAGGAAAAAAAAATCAACTCATCAGTATTTCACAAAATGATTTCAAAACGAAGGTGCTTATAAAGTGAGCTGAAAATATTTGCTCAGAAGAGTAAATGAATACAGACAGCACTTAGGAGCTTAAATGATGAAAAGAATTCATGTGGCTTAAAGATGACAAATCGATCCATTTTAAAGCAAAATTATTTACAGTTCACTTATCTGCCAAGACTGAAGGCCACTGCAGTGATTTACATGGACAACAGGAAAAACTCCAAGTGCTGATGAGATATTAGGCCAATGTCGTTAAAGGTTGTGCAAAAATCAGAGACTCAAATACAAGCCAAAGCAGAGAGAGGATGGTCTTTCTCTTTGTCTCTTTCTTTTATCGTTTACGAGTCTAAGTCAAATAATCTCTTCCAAGAAGGCAGATGAGAGGAGTTAATGGAGAAGAAAAGGAAAGTATCGATCGGATATGAAAATGAATTTTGGTTCACACGGAATGTTTGAAAGATACAAAAGCAAAGTCTATCTTCTAGGCTCCGAGGGGTCGAGGGAGTGCGTCGCTGAGAGAAGGTGAGGGACAAGGAGACTTACATGAGCAACCCTAATCCTTCTTCCTTCTACTTCTCACTGCTTTGTGGCTCTGGGGAGTTAAGACAACCAGGAGAGTTTGAAAACCAGGCAGGATACATAAAACTGGGTGATTCTGGCTGGGGTCACTCACTGGGTATATTACCTGAGAGATCTCTCTCTCTCTCTCACATCTCTTAACAACTGGTCATCAGCAGTATCCCTAGGGTCTCTTCCAAGGGAAAGGAGCCGAGGACAATGGACCAGAAACCTGTCACTACTGCTTCCTTTCAGCTTGCTGCCTTTGCTGCAGTTTGTTGAACAGACTTCCTTGGTCTCTCTGACATTTTGTGTTCCCTGTATGGAAACTTGATGAGAAGTTTTTTAGTAACTAGGGAAGTTTTGTCTTCTTTATGAATATGGTATGCTTTCTTTGATCTGACAATAACAGCTACGTAAATAAGGCTTCCCGTATTGCTCAGGCTGCTGGGGAACTCAGAAAAATTCCACAGCTCAATCACAGCATCTCAGCCCTGGGTCCTTGCTGGGGCTTTGTAAGGACTATTTAACTTAGGAGGTTGCAATTAAGAGCTGATTTTCATTATGTGTGTACTTGGTTCTAGATTATCTTTCTGCCTTTTTTTTTAATTCTTTTTTTTAACATTTATTTATTTTTGAGACAGAGAGAGACAGAGCATGAACAGGGGAGGGTCAGAGAGAGGGAGACACAGAATCTGAAACAGGCTCCAGGCTCTGAGCTGTCAGCACAGAGCCCGACACGGGGCTCGAACTCACAGCCCTCACGGACCGCGAGATCATGACCTGAGTTGAAGTCGGCCGCTTAACCGACTGAGCCACCCAGGCGCCCCTCTTTCTGTTTTTTTTTTTTAACTTAGGAAGGTTTCTGCCTTTATGCCCCATGAGGAGGATTCATGCAGATCTGCCTGTTTATGTGACTATTGTTTCTCTCTCCCTAGTTGCCTGAGGGCAGGAGTGTTTTCTGGTTTAGATCCTGTTGTATGCTGGCACTGGGTCTGGCATACAGAAGAACCTCAATAAACACAGGCTGAGGTAACAAATGCATACAATTTTTGGTGATTTGTGACAATGAATCTTTGATACTAATTGCTAAATAAATGGATAGATGGACGGATAGTTGGGGGATGAGCGCATAACAGATAAACGCATGGACAGATGCATGGATGGGTTACACGGACAGATGGACAGATGAAGGAAGGGAGAAAGGGAAGTCACAGCTGGGAAACGAACTAGTGAGAAAACAAAAGTGAATACTGACTTAAAATTCAGGGATTGATGTGGTATTTAGAGTTTTAAATTAATTTTTTTAAGTTTACCTATTTATTTTTTTAGTAATCTGTACACCCAATGTGGGGCTCGAACTCACGATGCCGAGATCAAGAGTCATGAGCTCTACGTACCGACTGAGCCAGCGAGGCACCTCTAGAGTTTTAAATTCTTACAAAATCCTTGAGCATGATTCAGAACAAGAGTCTCAGTTAAGTAGGTTTCCAGTCAGGATGATTAAATTGGGTCTCAGAATCAGTTCTCCCGTGAGGTCTAAAACCTGACAGCAAATATGTCTTATTTTTTTCTCTGCCATGTGGCAAAAAAATTCCTGATGTTATGGTATTAACATCCAGGTATTAAATGAATAACAATTTATTAAGGCACTGCCATTGTTCCCAGTGTACAGAACCCATAAGCTTAACATTTAAACTAAATCTAGTAGGTGAAACTGCTTATTAAGAGTAAGCTAGAGACACTGCCCAGGAGGGAAAACAAGATCAAAAAGTCCTTTTGTTCTAATAAAAACCCAACTAATTAATTATTGAAAACATTAAAAAAAAAAAAAGGTATGAGGGCAAAAGGAAGCTGTCAGTCACATGAGCGAGCCAACAATGTCAGAAGACTCTAGAACAGAGAAAAAACATGGTCCCGGGTTAAGACCGTATATTCACAGAGCTACAGCATGTTATAACCTGGCACAATCCGCGTGCATTCATTACTTATCTTGCACAACTGACCCTGTCTGCTATTATGTGCCTGGCTTTCTGGAACCATGACATCCAGCTTCCCCATGGACTCCCTTCGACCCCACCAGAAAAATCCCATCATCATCTGTCTCTCTGGCAGGACATCATCAAAATTCTAACTGGGGAAGGGAAACAGCTCTCAACCCACCTGTACAGAGCTCCCACGGATCACAGATGTTAGCAATGCTCTACTGGCAATGGCAGACCTTGGCTGATTGTTCCCAAATTTTGTACAGCAGCTGCCAGAGTGTGCCAGCAATGCTGTGAAAACCATCATCCCTGTCCTGGCACAGAAATCAGGTAAGGACAAGCCCCAGGCCGGGGGCTTGTTCTTTTCTAACCCGGCAACACACCAGGCTCTTAGCTTGTGGTAATTAAGAGCCAGCAGACTGTGGGCAAAGCAGTTAAGAACGCTTTTTTTCCTAGGAATGCAGCCGGAGTAATTGGCTTGCTGCTTGCTAATGACACGGCTTCTACAAAAATAAACTGTCATAGGGAATTCTCTTAACTGACTTGGTGAAAACAGGCTCAATACCTGTTTGATATCCTTTGAGTTTGGCAGTGAATTCCAAAACACTTTGGGGAAGAAACGATGCAAATGAAATCCACAACATCCTTTTGCAAAGTAAGTTTAAATGGGATGCAAAACCAAAAAGAACACCTTACTCCTTGATGTCATGCTCCCTGGGCAGACCTGCTATATCTCCCCCCAGTATGCTCCTCGTGAAGACTCCATTCCATGTGGGGGGTGCAAATTAATTCCGTGCATCATGGAAAACGCTTGCGGGTGGGGGAGAAAAAAGGATGGCTAACTCAAGCTCATGAGACACATCTTTCGGATTTACTTCTATTTTTCTGAAGGCTGAATAGGTTTCTGACTATGACCTGGGGATCAGGACACACATGTGCCATGTGCATGCACGTGCACACACACACACATGCGCACGCGCGCTCCTGAGCATTGGCATCTCTGTGGTTCCGATGTGCACACCTACCAGCGCTTTTCAGCTTCAACATTAACACAGACTGACAAGGGAGGCAGCCCGAAGTCACATGTTGTAGACACCACAGCACCGTGCCACTGGAAGCACATCAATTATTGCAGGCTTTTCTCTTCGGACAACTTAGGAGTGGAGCTTAAGAATGCAAGAAGCTTCTTTGCTCATCTCCTTAATAAACTTCTGCCTCTCGCTGCCAGGCTTGGAGACAGGTGGAAAGAATTCCACTGCAGCCCCGTACGCTGCAAAGTTTTAAAGGCTCTCCTTTCCCGGATGGCAGAAAGCCGTAAATCTTCCCTCCCCCGAATACTCTAAGCCACATGGAAGTACCCCTCTTTACCCAAATGTTAATGAATCGGGAAGCTTCCTTCTCCTGGATCAATTTCATAGGCATCCTAGGTCCAGATTTTGAGTTTTTAAGTAGCATTTTAATTTGTTGTCAGTGCCCTGGGAACAGAAGCTGACACCACCAAGCACAACACCATAGCCTCTGAGCTATTAGCTAACATGTCAACTAGGTAATGCATCTTCAGGGAAACCAGATTAGAAAGGACAGCAAAACATTGATTTTTTTTTTTTTTTAAAGAATCCTATACCTGCAGCATAATGCTGCTAAAGCTAGCAAAACAACAAAGGACATTTCGACAGCAAGGAAATGTCTTATTCTCAATGCTGGGGCAGCGAACAGGGTTGCATGTGAGCGTGGATATATATATACAGGGCAAAGCAATTCTTCAAACCTGCAGGCTTTTTAATTTTGTAAATAATTCATCAGCCAATGCATAAGAAAGCTCAAGGAGAGAATCTGCCCATGTGAACGGATGGAAACACCAGTTAAGAGCAACCTTACCCAGAAAGCAGGTGGAGCTCTCCCCCACCCCCCTCCCAAAGGAAACAATAGCATTTGTATCAAGTGAAAACACCTACGAAAGTCATCCATTTGAATGCGAGTAGTGATGCATTTATAGAGAAGATTCCAAACATGCATTCTTTAACCTGGCTCCTGCAGCCTGCCCACAAATCACTAGACAGTTAAAGACAAACCCAAACACCTTCTATACCAAACAGACCCTCAGAACTTAATCAAATGAGCCGGAGCTACCGTCTCCCCCATCTACTCTAAAACACATTACGTGAAGTCAAACCAGACGGCGTCCCTTCCCACCACCAGCCCCCACCCCCCGGCAAACAAGAATCAAGTAACTGACAAGTCCTTACCGACTTTGGGCTCTTCTTGGGAACTGGCAACCCTGGAAAAAATGCAACAAGGAGGGAAGAGGGGAAAAAATCATTAGCATATAAATGTTACCTTTTCCTTAAAGAACAATCCCCAGGTGTTTCATGGCAACCTAGCCATCTGCAGAGTTATGTCAGATTTCTCCCCAGCATCGGAGTTACCAGGCTGTTCATATCGAATCAAAGCAGAGGGAGGAGGAGAGCGAGAGGCAGGAGATCTATCTGCATTAGCTATGCTGGCTTGTACTGCAGCAGCCTGGAGGCTGGGAAAAGAAATTCACAGACCTCAGCGGCCTGGGAAATTGAACACTTGGACAGAATCTCAAATGCTCTTCTGGATTAAGAGAGACTTAACTTACAATTAAGTCCAGGATATTTCCTTTCCCCACCATCCACTTGTCAATTGAAGCGGACCAATCAGGACAGAGGAAGGGGTATATATTTAGTTGCAGAGGAGTACATGGTTAAAATTAAATTTTTCTTTCTTTCTTTCTTTTTTTTTTGGGTCGTTTCTTTCCTTTTCTCCCTCCCTCCCCCGTCCCCCACCGCCTTTCAGGAGAGGAAATGCCTTCTTTATTTGGATGAGCTGAACACCAAAACAAAGAGGGATGTTCTTTTGCCAGCAGAGAACACAAATTTAACTTGCTGTAGGACCCCCTCCAGACCATGGGCACACCTCTCCATGCATGTCAGTCAACCAAGCACACCCCTATTTAGCTTGTTGGAAAGGACACTAGCTGGGGCCAGACCCTCAAGAGGAAAGCAGATTGTTGGGGGAGTGAATGAGAAAATTTCATGGAGCTGAGAGAAGATGATAATGGATAAAGAAAAAAGGCAGAAGAGAAAAAGGTATTCACTGATCCTAGCTGGCTCTTCCAGAACCCCGTCTTTCACGGAAGGGTGAGAGCTGGAAGAGGCTGGTGATTGCTGCACACTTCTAGAAAAGTCAGCAGCGATTAGGGGCAGACATATGGGAAACCTGCCAACAGGAGAGTGAAGCAAAGGAGGGCTAGAATGAAAAATAAAAGCATAGAACGGTGTTTCAAAGGTAATCATTTCTGCAAGCTGTCCTCTCATTTTTTATCTATTTTTTATTTTTGGTTTGAGCAAGGGTTAGAATGCAAAATGCAGACAGATTCCATCTGTACTGGGCACAAAAGATAAGACTTCTGATCTGATGATTTTGCACTGGAAACTTCAACCTTTTTTAGAAAATGATCCCCGTGTAGTGTGATGATTTCAATGCTTTGGGAAGTGACTTGTCAAACCATGAGCTGTGCTAAGTTCAGCACAAGTAACACGAGGCAACAGAAGTGGATGAGTAGGAGGAAGCCAGCAGAGGAGCACTGCTCATGTGCCCACTGCAAGTGAGGCATGGCTTCTCATGGATTACTTGTCCCCAAAGGCATTGGGGACACTTCTGGCAAGGCTCATCACGTCATCACCAAAACGAGGTCATCACGGCCCGGCCGAGTGGCTCTCAGACTTCCAAGTATATAAGGAGAACGTACAGACTTTTACAAATGCAGAACCCTGGGCCCCACCCCCAAGGGCCGGGGAATCTGCAGTGTAAACAAATCTTCCAGGAGATTCCGATGCAGGCGGTCTGAGGACCACATTTAAGGAGACTGGGAGATGGTGGAAAGAGGAGGACTCCTTCAGGTCCAGCGAGATCGCACAGGCAGACCTTCGTGAAGTTGGCTTTAGAGCTGTCCATGCTTCAGCGTCTCAGTTTACGAAATGGAGATAGTAAGGTTCACTTCACAGGATGATGATACTTAAATAGACAAAACATTTTAAAGCCTCACACCTGGCGTAGAGGAGGCCTCTCAAATGTCAACCCCTTCACCGGCCTTTGAGAATTTACACTGTTCAGGAAGGACGTGCTTATGGTTATCTTCCTCCCCCTAGGAAAGGTCATCTGCCTAACCTGTTAAAGTCTAAAAAATATTGCAGGGGAACTAATTTACCTGTGGATGAGAATAACTGTGCTGGGCAATCTGGTTGGGTCACTATTCTTTAAAAAATTACGAAGTTCTTTTATTTGTTCATTAATGTGATTCCCTTAAGGAATTTTATTCAGTTATATTAGTGTTGGTCATTGCACACACTTCAAAAGTATATAATATTGCATCTTTGCACTCAGATTTTTTTCCCTAATTCCGACTGACCTTCTTCGTTAACTGCAAGATGCAACATTTCACTGTAGTTAGCTTTCACCAGACTTGTCTTCACACAAGATCCCGGTGACTCTCTATAAAAATGTGTCAAGAATCTCCAACGAGGTAGGGGGAGTCAGGGAAAGTGGCTTTGATCCGTACTCTGCTAATTATTTATAAAACCGACCATCTTAAATTCCTGGTCTCTGAAGAGTTCGTGTATAAAATAAAGGGTACTTTTCCTTCCCTATCATACAGAAACACACGCTCAAAGTGCAGGTGTATACAAGGATGCTCACTGCAGCAGGGGTGGCATAAAAGAAACCTGGAAAGGACCGGAGGTTCTAAAGAAACTGTGGAACAGCGCACCTATAAGGCAGTCTGCAGAGGTTAAAAGCAGTGAGCTTTTTCTCTGAGTAGCATGGATGGGCTCCAAAACACGATGCTGAATGCAAGCAGCATGCTGCAGAACGGCGGGTACAGGAGGAGGCCGGTGTCAAATATACCCAAACAAAGGCACGGTGTCCGCATTCCACAACTGTCCACACAAGACTCATCACTGGGGTATTTCTGGCGGGCAAGGAGGGGCTGGGATCGGAGGGGCTAGGCGAGGCCAACCTAGCCTTCATCTAGAATTCTTCATCAAGAACCTTCATCAAGATTACCATATTCATAATTTTGCCGAGGCAATAAAATATTTCTTTAAACATGAACATTAATTAATTAATGGCCCTTCCATTAAGTGGACAAAACCAACCAGTCTGAAGCAAACTGGGGTAATAGTTATAGTCCTGTTTCCTCTGAGGAAGCCCTCCGTGCAACATCCCAAAATATCCCAGCTCAACTGACCCTACAAGTTGTATTTTACAACAAAGAAGAAAAACTATTAATTTAGAGAGGAATTTGTTCCTCTTTGCTACCTTGTTTTTCAAAAGCTACACCTTTTACAGGAGCCAAAGTTGGCCTTAAATTAGTATTCAGAAAGTCAAAAATCGAGAGACTCACTTGAGTGCTTTTTAAAAAAGAAACCATGGATTTGCTTTAAGTCCACATAGTCATTAAATCTTAAAATCTAATGAATATGAATGCGGGAACAAAGCTCCTGATTACAATTTATAATATATTTTAGCCAAAACTACTCAGATGGTTTGAAAACAGCTGGGAGACCTCATCAGAAAATACTCAAAAAAGGTCACCCTTTGGCAGAATTTTCCAAGACCTAGAAAGCACACGATGTGGTTCTTATCAAGTGAGAGCTGAGTGCAGGCCATCCCACACTGGATGGGCGACAGAAAGCAGCATGATCCCACGCTTCACAGCCCAACGGTGGTTTTCCCAGGACAAATCGCACTTTGTGTTCCCAGGGGCAATCGTGTCACCTACTACATGTGAGGAATGGGAAGAAACAGCACCTGTCTTAATGGGCTCACTTGCTCCCTTCAGGGAAGGGAAGGGAGATTTTGAGAAGAGGCAGAAGGAAGAGTCTACCAATGGCACCCTCTGCTCTTAGAGCCAGGAAGGTGGCAAATGCTATTTCAAAGGGGTCCCAGAAAACTTTTACAGGGAAGCGTACATTCAAAGTGTGAGTCTAAGTGTGATTTATACAAGTGAGAAAAGTGGGACCTGAATTTCCAAAGTTCCCTATGAAAAAGGAAATGTCCTTTTGGAGAAACCAAATGGCAAATCCTCTGTTAGTGACTGGAATCTGACCAAATAACATGAAGAGAACGCTTTCCTTTTAAATACCAAGACCATAAAGCCACGCTACTGAACACGTTCGCATACAACTAAATGGCAAATGTTATTCTTGGTGAAATTTTATAATGGTTGTATGCAAAAATTGATAGCAAAAAGTGAAAACATAACAGAATACATATGCATTTGGAAACAAAGACTAGAAGGTTACATGCCAAAACTGTGTGTTCTTTGGCTCACGGTTTTATTACCTATTTTAGGATCTTCTACAAGCAAAGCTTTACTTATTTATGAACACACACGTACACGCAGATGAATACCACAATAAACAAAAGCCTATACTGCCTTTTTAAGTAAGATGAATATACCAAATTTCAGAACATTTTACTGCACTCTTCAATCTCAAGAGCCATCATTCACCTCTAGAGCCTTCAAGAACTGCTTACTTTCCCCCAAATTAATATATACGTACACAGTTTCTTTAGGCACCCTGTTGAGATTAAGACTTGTGTTTATCCTGTGGACTAAATGGACATAGGGAAGATGTCGATAGCTCAGCTACTCTTCCACGGGAAGCCAAACATTAGTCATTCACTGCCCTTTCGGCACCGAGATGATCAAGCCTGAATTGTGGCAAAGAAATCAGACTTTCTTGGACCTAACTTCCTCCAGGCTAAAGGAAGTGACAATGTCAACCAACCTCACCGACTGAAAGAACAAAGAAAAAATCATGCAAAAGGCTTTGAAAGTGTGAATTGGAAAGTCACTGTCATAAGCAAAGGGGATCTACAAGTGATAAAAATGTACTATGCCATTAATTTACATTGTTTTTATTGTGATAGTCAATCCAGTGTGTACTTGGTCTCTAGATGTGAGCATTTTAATGGAAACATTTTGGTTTCCTCCTTTGCATTCTAGCACATACTAATGTGCTAGAACATGTCCTAGAACACAGGGGACTCTTTAAAGTTTTGCATCGCAAAATGGGTGACTGAAAACAGCACTGGTGTTGAATCAGGTAACGAATGCAATGTTCAAGGAGCAGGGGGACTGTTACATAAAGTGAAAAAGAGAGAGAGAAAGAGAGCGGGAGAGAGACTGATTGATTGATTGAGGCAATCAGGTGGTTAGTTCATGGAGACCACTGAAAGCCACGGAAAAGATGACTGTGAGAATTTGGTCTGGGTTACTCTTATATTCCAAAAACAGAATAGACTACTCCTGAGCACATTTTCATCTCAGACCCCACTATCTTTTTTATTCTAAAACACATCAATTGGGGTACCTGGGTGGCTTAGTTGGTTAAGCATCCAACTTCAGGTTACGGTCTCACAGTTTGTGAGTTTGAGCCCCGCGTTGGGCTTTGTGCTGACAACTCAGAACCTGGAGCCTGCTTCGGATTTTTAGTCTCCCTCTCTCTCTGCCCGTCACCTGCTTACTCTCTCTCTCTCTCTCTCTCTCAAAAATAAAGAAAACATTAAAAAAAATTAAAAGACATCAACATGTATTCCTAAATGCCAAACTTGAAAATTATAGCGGACTTTACCCCCAATAAACTCATCATTAAGAGTGTGCATTAAGGAAATAATCAGAGAGGCTCACAAAGATTTACATGTATCTAAAAGGATGTTCAACACAGTATTATTTAAAGAAGATAAAAATTGGAAATGACTCCTAAGAACAGGGGACTGAGCAAACACATTGTTTTATCAACAAGATTATGAATCCATTAAAAATGGGTCCAGTGAAGAACATTTAGTGATGTGGAAAAGTAGTAATGATACAAGATGTTAAAAGCAGGATAAAACTGTACACAGAATATAAACTCATTGTAAAAATAGGTATATGCACGTATCACACACACATCACACATCCAAAGACTACAAGAACATGTATTAAAATACTCTTTCTGAATTCTAGAATTAGTAAGTTATTCATATTGCTTTGAGTCTTTCCCAAGTTTTCCAGATTTTACACACAACGACAAGTATAAACAGAGAAGCGTTTTTCAGTGAGTTTGGACAATGATATGTGTTTATTCACTTTAGTGCACCGCTAGGTTAAAAATTACCTGGAGTTTCTTCTAGCTCTCTATTGGCTCAAGGACTACCATTTCTACTCAAGTGGCTGTGTTACAAATTACTGGGCCATGGCCTTGACTGAAAATAGGATAAAAAAGCTGTTAGAGCCTCTCTGAAGCAAAGCTGCATAGAAGCAAATAATTTTGCTTATCATTTCCAGTAGTCTCTGAAATCTTGACCTTGATAAGCCTATCTATTGGCTTGATAAGCCAATTCTACTGTAACCTTGATAACCTTGATAAGCCAATTCTACTGGGTTCTTTGAACCCCAGGTTAAGTCACCTTGTCCAAGCACATGTCTATGGTGTTAGATGCAACTCCTGGAGTGAGGATGACTTCTGCTAAGTTTGTGCCTCTAATAAGGACAGTGTATATAAAATACTTTATCTGCAAATAGAAAGGATAATGAGAAGAAAGGATCAAGCAGAAAGAGAAAAGTTTCAGTGCATGTTTCTTCTTCTTTCTCGGGAAGAGCTAAAGGGCACATGGAAAAATTTTTTCAGGAGAGAAACTGCATTAAAGGACTTTGCAGAGCACTAATATTTATCAGCAAAATTGCTGCTACATGAAAGAACAAAGAACCTGGTAGGGTAATGCTTTTACTGGGGGGGAAGGCAGTATGAGGACGGATCAAAACACTCAGAGTTGCATGAAGTACCAAGATGGAGGCGTGCAGGAAGGAAAGAGTGAGAAAATCTGTGATTTCCTCAGCGAGGCAGAATTGATCATTACTTCGCAGCAAATCGCAGACTTTAAATAACTAACGTTAATGGCTAGTAACCCATGTTTAGGGAGCCATCTGCAACATCTCGACCAACTAGTTTTTTTGTTTGGTTGGTTTGCTTAATACAAAACACATAAACCAGGGGCACCTGGGTGGCTCAGTCAGTTAAGCATCTGACTCTTGATTTCGGCTCAGGTCACGATCTCATGGTTTGTGATATCAAGCCACACTGGGCTCTGCGCTGACAGCGTGGAGCCTGCTTGGGATTCTCTCTCTCTCCTTCTCTCCTTCTGCCACCCACCCCCCTGCTTATGCTCTCTCTCAAAACAAATAGACATTAAAAAAAAAAAAGGTATAAACCAGGATTACATTTAAACTGCACTCACCCTACTGATAAAATGCTGAGGGAAGAAAACTGCAAAAGGTAGGTACACTCAGCTTAACTTTTTCCACTGGAGGCAGGAAAGAAATTCACTCCCTCATGTAACCAAACTGTGCTAAGGGCCTGCTTTGGCCAAGAGCTGGCATGAATTAAAGCAACGAATAAGATCTTTTACAAGGTCCTGTTTTCATAGGGCTCACATTACATGGGGGAAGGGAGGATATACATAACCTAGCAAATAATTTCAGAGGGATAGTTTTGGTGATGAAAAAGAAGCAGGATGATGGAAGAGGCTGTGTCTGGGATGCAAAGCCAGTTTATCCCAGGTGGTCGAGCACGCCTTTCCTGTAGAGCCAATACCTGAGCTTGGAAGGAACCGTCCATGTGACTGTTCACCCATGCAAGATTTACTGAGCTATGCCATATGCCTACCGAAGCATTACGGGAGAGACAGAGGTAAATCAGACATGGCTCTGACCTGGACGAGTTCATAGTCTGTCTTAAAAAAAAAAAAAAAAAAGACACATACACACACACACACACACACACACGCATAACAGACAAAATTGAGTGTGGTCAGTGCTAAGGGCCATGATGGAAAGAAGCACTATTGCTCTTGGGAGTACGAGAGAAGAAAGCTAATCTGATATGAAGAAGAAGGCAGAGGGGAGGAGCCGAACACTGAAGGAGGCTCGTATTTAATTGTGGGGTCAGGAGTTTGGAAGCAACATGCAATGACTGATGCCTGACTGAAAAATAACAAGCTTTTTAAAGGTTTGTGATTTTTAGTTTATTATTATTAGTTCTTAATGTTTATTTATTTTTGAGAGAGAGAGACAGAGCATGAGTGGCGAAGGGGCAGAGAGAGAGGGAGACAGAGAATCCAAGGGAGGCTCCAGGCTCTGAGCTCTCAGCACAGAGCCCAACGTGGGGCTTGAACTCACAAACCACGAGATCATGACCTTAGCTGAAGTCGGACGCTTAACCGACAGCCACTCAGGCGCCCCTAAAAGGTTTTTTTTGTTGGTTTGTTTAAAGCAAAATCAGCGTGCCAATATAAACTCAAGGCCGAGTTTGAACTAGAGTACATTTTCACTGAAGGACCTTACAAGTGCTATGTATCTCAAAATTGAATCCATAAAACAAAATTAAAAAAGGGTTGCAGTTTAGACACGTTTGCTTTTTCTCCCCCTTCCTCCAATCAAATCCTATGACCAACCCTGCGGTGTAATGTTTCAATGCAAATATGATACTGGCTGCCAAGAACGAGAGCGTCAGCCCCAGTGTCTCCAAAAAGAGGAAGACATTCTTTCCTTTGGGGACCTAATAATGGTCATTACAAAATATTACGGACATCGTAATTTAAAGAGATGACTGGGTCTCAGAGCTCTGGAATAAGGAGCTCCCAATGCGTGTCAGTTGGCATTTGGTAAGAAGAACATGGTTGCCCGGCTTTATAGTGACAGAGAAGTCGGCTTCAATTACACAGTACATACAGCCTAATAAATATGTCCCACAGAGAAATAAATGGCTTGCAAGTCTGGTGGCTGCTAATAGTTTACAGAGCCTTTCACCTCAAAGTCATAAGCCTTGAACTGGCGCAGGTGAGGAGAGGCCCAAAGTCATTAATACTTGGAGCCGCTCAAAAGGACTCTCACCATGCAATTCCTGAGAGATGAATGGTCCCTTCAGAATGGTCAATGGACTAACTAGTGCTACTGTGGTTGACCCCCCAAAACACGTGGAATACACCATAAAGGGTCAACAACTTGGCCTCTCGTTTGTCCATTTTTGTAAAAAAAGAAGTCTTCTAACTTCAGAGCTGAGAGTGAAATTAACTGAAAGAGCTGAGAGCTTGCCTTTTGACATACACTTATTCTTCTCAACTGCTGAGTTCAGTACTAACATCATCCCTATTTTACAGATGAGAAAACTGGGACATTGATGATTAAGTAACACGGCCATGGTCACACACTCAGGTGAGCAGCTGAAGGCAGACTTGGTCTAATGCCAAGACTGCTTTTGAACACTGAACTATACGGTCTCATTCGAAGGTGCTTAATCCATTCTGGATCACAGCTCACAACGAAGGGGTGTTTACCCATAAAAAAATGCATTCATAAAAATTTTTGCCTACAGCTTCATGGACATCATCCTGTTGGTCAACAGGTCAAGGTATCTTGAACCCATAATCATGATGTGGATTGAGGAAGAGTTCCCTTTGTAGAGATAGGATGGGAGTCTAGGCATAGCCAATCAGGTTCTCTGATATTTTACCCCAAGTCACAGTACCTAAATCATGGTACTAAAAATATACTAAAAATCACATACTAAAAATATAACAAGACTGGTCTCTGAGTTGCGGGCAATGAAGCAACTCCTTAGAGCTAACAGCTTGGCTGACACCCAAGTCCTATAAAGTACAGTTTCCAAAGTGGTTAGGAGCTCTTCCTAGCTTGCAAATGTATCCTGACACCACCTAATAACGTAATTTAAAAAAAAAAATAGGTGCAGGAAAAGGAGTGAGTTATGGCATATTCTTTCCAGAAGGGGAAAGAAAAACAACTGTCAACTGAAAAAGACCACTAATTGGTCATGATGTACCATGAGGCCCATCTTTCTTCTCCAGAGAATATTTCAATCAAGATCTACTCTTTAAGGGTGGAATTACACCACTTCCTCAAATGATTCCAAGAGAGCTCTCTAACTCTATGTTGGTTAGAAACATTTGTAATTCAGGTATTTAGGCATAGGGTCTTGTCTTAGTCTATAAATGCTTCTAACTCTGAGGAAGACTCCCTACCTGTCATGCTGAGAACTTGGCTTTCCTAACACCTGTTATTTCTTTGATATTTTTTTAAACTTTATTTTTTTGAGAGACAGTGTGTGAATGGGGAAGGGAAAGAGAGAGAGGGAGACCCAGAATCTGAAGCAGGCTCCAGGCTCTGAGTGGTGAGCACACAGCTCGAACTCACGAACCATGAGATCATGACCTGAGCCAAAATCAGACGCTTAACCGACTGAGCCACCCAGGTGCCCCCCGCTAACATCTGTATTTCAAGTGTGAACGGGCTTTTGTGGAAATTCTTAAGGGTTGGCCCTGTCCCCCAACCTCTTATTCCCCATGCTTGTCGAGGTCTCCCTGCAAGAGGAGACCCCTACTTGTAGCCTGGACGCTCCAAAGCAGTTCCCCTAACACTGAAAGTTTGACTTTTAGCTGCTTATAATGTGTAAGGGGGGGATGAAAGAAAGAATAGTTCAAAATAGCTCATTGAAAGAAAAAACCAATAAGGATTCCTTTTCTGGGTTGGAAAAACAGGATACTGTGTGGGCCCTTATTTTAAGGCCACTGGCCCTGAAAGGAAACCTATCACTGTAATTGGTGCTGAGAAGCTTCTGGGTTAAAAAAATACATGCCAGGATCCTTTTCTTCAGGGTTACTGACTTTTAGGGTGACTTCTATCCTGGTTGCTTTATTTTTAGCAATGTAAAGTTAGGCACAGGACCAAGAAAGAGATCCAGGAGAGCATCCTGCATTGTTTTAACCTTACAGGACACTAAACCCCTGAAATTTAAGGCCCTTTTTGAGGTTCTTTGTCTTTCCTACAACACAGGTCTCCAAAATATATCCTGAACCCATCCGTCAGTCCATCTCCACAACCACCAGCTTTTCTAGTCTAGATGACTGTAAGAACCTAAGAATCAGTCTCTGCTTTATTCTTCATTCCTTTTAATCCATTATCCACACAGAGGCCAGAAACATCTTTCTACAGCATAAATCAGATTATATGGTCTGCAGACTACATGTTTCTATGGCTTCCCAACACAGTTTCAACGAGGTACAAGCTCTTTTCCGTGTCCCACAAAGCCTTCTTTCGTCTGACCCTGCCTGCCTCGGCGATTTCATCTCCTACTATCCTTACTCCTACCCATGCTCCAGCCAGAATGGCACTCTCCACTTCCAGACTAATCCTTTTACTCTGCTGGGCCTTTGCACTGGCCGTTCCCTCCACCTGGAACATTATGCCCGTAGATCTACATGTGTGGCTTCTCATCACTTGGGGCTCTCCTCAAATGTTGCCACTTCTGAGAAGCCACCCAGGGATCCTGGCCATCAGCAGATCCGAAGGTGACCCTTCTTAGGACACTTTCTTCACGCAGTCCTGTTTCTTTTGTTTCCAGAGACCCTGTGATTCTCTAAGCTCATACTATTTGTTTACCTGTTTATTGTTTCCATTGTTGATTGTTATCATTTACTGGCTTATTCTCTCCCTTTCAGGGACCTGGTCTCTCTGATCCTAGGGCTAGTCTCCAGCCCTAAAGCAGTATCTGGCCCCCAGTTCAGCAACTGCCTTTTGAATGCATGTGTGAATGTGTAGCGCTTATGAAATGCATTTGTATCTTGAGGGCTGCAGGAAGGGCCAGGGAGACAGAGGGGAGGGGCAGCGTGGTCTTTTGATCATCATCATCGCTGCTGTGACTGCTTAACAGCTCTTGATCCTTGGGCTGTTTCTTGATTTATTCGTGCGCTGCCGACTCAGCTCAGCTCAGCTCCAGGCTGCCTCCCTCCGCGCGGAGAGCAAGGTTCTGTCTGCTGTGCCACCTTGTGTTCTAAATTCCCATCACAACGGATGGCTCGGGTCTCAGATTTAACGAATACTCACAAAGAAACCCCAAACCCCGCAGCTCTCGACTCCAGCAAATGGATGTGTTCTCAGGGACTCTTCCAGAGTCGAAGTAATTCTTAAGTGAAGGATACCCTTCACACCTTTCCTTAGAAAAGCAACTTTTATGCCGACACTGAGTTCAAAGATTCCCAATGACTTAGCCTTCGTCACAAAAGGCAAACAAACGCTGATGAAAAAGAATATTTCAGGTCTTTTCCAGCTTAAATGTATGAATCTCTTGAGCGGTTTTAACAGCCTTACTGGTGTGACAATCGCTTTTCAGTCACAAGGTACTGTTGCAAAATTGGAGGCAAATTTTCCCATTTGCTCTGTAAGGGTGTCTTTTCATTTGGTCATTTCAATTAACTTTATCATCGAGCTGCTTAATTGTGACTGAAGCCACCCGGCACCGTATCAAACTTTATTTCAATCTCTTAAATTTAGGAAACCATATTAGCTTTAGAAAACACAGGTCCTAGTTAACAACGGCAAGGTGATCCGACTTGGGAGTCCTACAGCACTACATTATTCAAAGCGTCTGGAAGTCAGACCTAAAGAGCCATTTACTGAAGGGTCAGGTTCTTCCAAAGAGCAGAGGACATGTGAGGAGCAGCCCCATTCAACTCCCATGGAGATATTAGATGTCTTTAAAATCCTCTTGCTGAAACAATATCTGAATTGGACTCCGTGATTATGTGAACTACGAAGAAGAAAAGCTGTTTGCTTGACTTTGTCATTTTCTAAGGACTTGCTGCCCCATATAGCTAGTGGATGCGGCGGAAACCGAGGCGTTCTTCAACTCTTAGATTTCAGTGAGTCAAAAGTCATTTCGCCAACTGCATTGGCTTCAAGACAGAAGCATACCCCACACACCCCCACCGCCCAACACACACACGGTCCCACTCAGGAGGAATCTCAGTTAGAAATAATTTTTATAGGTCAAGTACATTTAAGATGCAGGGAAAATTCAAGAATTGCAAGGCTATTTAATGAAATATTTTATCTGGGAACGAGATGTATCCCAGGGCACTTCCTTGAAGGAGTACTTTGCATTTATGGCAGGGAAGGGTAAGAGAAATTCATACTGGAAATGAAACACATGCTCACCCAGCAAGTATTTTCAGAGAGGAAGACGCTTAACAGATTTCTCACTGTGGAGGATCAAATACCAGGATTCTTTGCTTCCTCTCCTGTCTGATTTTGGCTGGTTCCTGCTGCTTTTTTCTCGGTAAACGAGGTTCTAATCAGGCTTAGAGTCAAGTCAGATGAACAACTTAATGCAAGCAAACACAATGGAAATGGAATTTTTAAAGCGGTCCTGGAGCTTCTGAGAGTGCTTTCTACATACAAGAAACCAGCCATGGATATCGTGGGGTGCCGTGTGCACAGCTCACCCAAGTTTTCTCTTGCTGTTGGAGTTAACATTCTCAGGACAAAAGAATTCATTAAAGAGTCTGACTGATAAAGGTCGTTTTGTGATAGGTAACCTATAGGAGAGTGGTGAACCTATCACTGGCCTTGAACCCAAAGTTAGCCTTTCCCTAAAGTAAGAGGCTGCAAAAGTCATGGTCAGAGAAGGGGAACGTTCCCACTGCCTTTACTCTGGTTTGGATTCTGGAACCACCCCCCCGCCCCCCGCCCCTGCACACACATTACTTCAGAGCCTCCTCCCTCCTTTCCTGTCTTCCCAAACTTCTGAAGGCCTCCTTCTCTGCATCAGTGATGCCTAGATTTGAGATTTCACGAACCACCGAATTTTCATAAAGCAGATTTGAGCAAATGACCACAATGTGCCCATTCCTCATTTTGCAAACTAAGATCGTTAACAAGGGGGACAAGGAACGATAAACTACCATTTAGCAGGTAGTTTCAGCAGGTAGTTTAGCAAGTGTATTTCAGCAGGAAGAAACCCAGGAAGGATATGATCTCTAAAGGGGAGATCTTGGAAAAACTTCGTTGACTATTACTGTTCTGTCCTGATTCCACTGTTTCTGTCTCGTCTCACCGTTTACTGAGAACCATGTCATCACAGATCGGAAGGAACATAGCCCCGGCTACTTTTTCCTTTGAGGCTCCTCTGTTTTGCCTTCCTTTACCTTTTCTCAGTCCCAGAAAATTAGGCCACAAATGCTGAGAAGCAGGACCACCTGAGCATATCTCCTCTCCCTCCTTTCTCCTAGGTCCTGTCTAATGTGAAGGACAAGCAAACCCTCCATCAGGACAGGGCCACACTGCAAATACCAGAAGCCCTCCTCTTCTTCCATCCTCACTACAGTACTGAGGAGGGTTCAGCTGCACCCATATTTTGGATGACAATGCAGAGGCCCAGGGACAGTGCCCATGGCCGGCCTGGGGTACACTGCTAGCTGGTGGCAGGGAGGAGGACAGAAGGCCACTGTGACAACTGGCCAAGCTGCTACTTCCTTTGCTGAGTAGAAGCAATGATGGAGAGGAAATGGGGAATTCTTGTGTTGAAATTCTTTCCATCTAAGTTCAACCACAAGTAATCCATAAACTGATTTCACCTGCACTTGGAAAAAAAAAAAAAATAGAGCAGAGCATTTCCAATAGCAAAAGCAAGATGGGTGCCCAAAACAGTACTTTCCCCCCAAAAAGTTGACGCTGCTCCTCAAGGGACACGGACCAATTCTGAAGACACTGTTGGAAGTTACCATGGGGGAGGAGGAAAAGGTGCTTCCGGCATCCGAGTGGGTACAGACTCAGGATGCTGCCAAGATGCCTATGATGTACAGGAAAGAATGATCCACTCCATGATGTCAACAGTGCACAGCTGGAGAAATTCTGTGATTGTAAAACTATTTCTTCCTTCTTCAACAGCCAAGTCTAAGTGGAAGTTGCTCAGCAGGGGGGAAACCTACAAAGAATCCCATTAATCAATGGGCAGTTCTGTGATTTTTTAATGCAATCATTCCCCACTTGGGTACATGGTGTCTATAGCAAAAGTAATCACAGAGAACATTTTTAAAATTAGAAACAACATTCATATCTATCTAAGGGAGCACTGACCTAATTCCAATTATCTCCAAATGATTAAAAAAAAAACCTGATTAGTGTTTATGCAATGATGCAAAAGCTTTTTAAAACATAGCTTTTTAGAGGAAGGCGGCATGCCAGAGCCCTTGAACATAACCAACTGCCAAAAAAAAAAAACCAAAAAAAAACCCACCTCCGGTTGCCGAATGAGGTGAGGTGGTAGCCGACACAAGGGACAGAGACGGATTCCCTCGATGAGGCAGTCTTACAACTGGTGGGTGATGGGGCTATTGTAACTGCTACTCTACGGCACAGTGCCAAAGGATCTTTCGAATACCGGTGCCTCAAGTGTTAAAATCGTAAAGACGGTATTTTAGAATTCTTCATGGCAAAGGTAATATAAGAAATGAGATTTGCAGAAAAAGAATTAACCGTGAGAAAATGGGGAGGTTGTGATGAACCACTTTTATTTTAAATGTGCACTTGCACGTCATTAATCTGTAATGAGACATTAGCACACTGCTGAAGTCCCCTGGACGAGCGAGAATGAGGAGCATGTACTGCATATGGCGAGAAACAAAAAACGTTGAGAACATTAGAGACACAATAAGAACAGGAGTATACGGGGCGCCTGGGTGGCTCAGTCGGCTAAGCGTCCGACTTCAGTCAGGTCATGATCTCCCAGTTCATGGGTTCAAGCCCCGCACTGGGTTCTGTGCTCAGAGCCCGGAGCCTGCTTCGGATTCTGGGTCTCCCTCTCTCTCTCTGCACCCGCCCCCCCAACCTTGCTCATGCTCTTTCTCAAAAATAAAAATTAAAAAAAAAAAAAAAAAGAACAGAAGTATGAAATAAACCCAGGTAACACCTTGGCACGAACAAAGGCATGTTCCAAGTTGCCAGTGGAAACACAATATTCCTAAGGACCCAATGCTACTTTCAAAGACATTACATTAAGATTCTACTGAGATGTCTGAACCAAACAGGATTATGTTCACAAACAGGGGACGTGATTAATATCGGAGCAGGAATACAAACGGGGGAAATACCAGGCAAAGGATATGTTGGGGTATGTTTTCAAAACTGCAGGTGGCAATGCAAAGACAGATTCAATAAAAACCATGTCAACTACTTAACTCCAGATGGTGGTAAAGAATGTGTGATTTAATTTGAGGGAAATGAAGGAAGGTGAAGAAAATATTACACAGAGTAAACTCTCTGCCTCAGATAACAGTTTTGGAAATGTTCAGAACTGAAAAATGCTTAGCGCAGAGGCTAGGAAGACAACTCTTGCAATAAAGAGAAACTCGATGCAGTAAGGTCGCAAAGCTATTATCAGAGAAGGGAGAAGCTATAATAACATCTCTCACAGCTGAGACTTTTCATATAGGAGAGACCGTCCCAAGGAGATGGTAACTCATAAGTTAATTTTCACATGGAACCAAAGTAAGATAGTAGGAGAATTAACGCCAAAGGTAAAAATGTCTGAAGATACCTTATTTCTTTTGTTGGAACAAAAAGTATAAATAAAAAGGAAAGAAAGGTAACCCGTTCCTAGAATTTCGAAATGGTGATGAAAAAGGAAATTCCTAGGAAATTTCCTAGGAAATGTGTCCACAGCAAGTCTGTGCGCCTCCAAGCGTGCCCTTCCACACGTTGTGTTTGGGTCTCAAACTCGGCTGCCTGTGGGGCAACGGGCAGGCTCGGGCAAGAGTGTGCCAGGCCAGATGGAAGGCGAGGGGAAACTGGGAGGACTCTGGCAAGCTGGAATTGGTGGTACCAACTAAATGCATTCAGAGTTTTAAAAATTTTAAGAGACTACTGAAAAATACATGAGTGGGTCAGGCTGAATACTGCCCGTGGACTCCCAGTCTGCAACTCCAAACGCTTTTCATACCTCCAAGCTCTAGTCTGATAGTTCTCATACAGAGCAAATTTGCCCCCAAGGGGTCATTTGTCAACATCTAGAGACATATGGTGTTGTCACAATTCGGGGGTGGGGTGGGGTGTGGAGGCAGGTATGTGATTGGCACCTTACTGGGTGGAGACCAGAGATGTCACACATCCTGCAAGGCCCAGGATGGACCCTGGCAACGAACAATTATCTGGCCCAAAATGTTAAAAATGCTGAGGTAGAGACAGTGCTCTAGACTCAGGTCATGCAAAAAGGCTCTGTTGTCACCCTTCCTCCTGCCTGGGTCACCTGTTACCCACATCTGTGACAGATTCAGACTACATATCACTGCTGGTAAAATTCAAGCGTGAGTCTTGTCTCCGTACTTATGTTGCGAGGTCCCTGTGTTCTCTCTCCTTATCTTAGAGCTGTACACAAAGGATGTGCTCAATTCTTGCTTAAGAGCAGGAATGATTCAGCTCGGAAGCAGCTTGTCACAATACGATTAGAACTATGAAATTCCATAGAAAAGAAAAGCAGCCGCACACAGCTCACACTCTGTGGCACACTCATGGATATGACAAATGGCTCATAAACGGATCTCTTCTGCCCTGACTCTGCCCCTACTGAACCGCAGATCCCAGAAAACTGCCTATGCTTCTGCTCACTTGGATGTCACATGGGTACTTCACGCTTAATATGACTGAGAAGGAGCCCTGGATTCCAGAGTTCAAGGCCTACCCACTCTTACTTCAGAAGCCAAATCCTAGCAAATGGCCCCTCCATCTATCCAAGTACCCAGGCCAAAACGCAGGGGACATTTTTTGGCTCCTCCCCTTTCCCCGCCTTCTTCAGGAGAGGTCGGGAGATGATAGCCTAGTGGACCAAATACTGTTTTCTTGGAACACACACAATCCATTTGCTTACATGTCATCTGCTACAAAAGGACAGAATAGAGTGGCAGGACCGTATGGGCCATGAAGCTACAATATTTACCATATGGCCCTTTACAGAAGAAGTCTGCGGAACTCTATGCCGCGGCTCCCCATCAAGTCCTGTTGGTGCTCCTGAATCCTCCTAAATCCTCTGCTCCCTCTGTCACCACTGGTGTCACACTCTGGTCCAAGCTGCCAATACCCTTATCAAACCAGTGCACTGGCCCTGAGAGGTCTCCCTCTCCCCACCCGTGCTTCTAGAATACTTGCTTTACACGTATGCAAAGGGACTGTCAAAAACCTTCTGTGAGATCTCGTCCCTTCCCTGCTTCATTGACACTGGTCCTCACACTGAAAATGAAATTTGAACTCCTCGTCCCGGTCTGCAGTCCAAAGGCCATCCCCATGCCCCTTGTTCACCTTCCATCAGCCACCCTGGCCTCCGTTCTACTTTTTTTAAAAATTTTTTTAACATTTATTCATTTTTGAGAGACAGAGACAAAGCACGAGCAGGGGAGAGGCAGAGACAGAGAGGGAGACACAGAATCCGAAGCAGGCTCCAGGCTCTGAGCTATCAGCACAGAGCCCAACATGGGGCTTGAACTCACGAACTGTGAGATCACGACCCAAGCCAAAGTCGGATGCCTAACCAACTGAGCCACCCAGGCACCCTGGCCTCCGTTCTACTTTTATATTTTTCTCATCTCTTGCTATGTCACCTCGAATATGAATGTGACCTAATGTTCTATAAAGAAGTCTCAACTAAAATCCTTGATAACTTTAAACCATGGCAATAAACCAAAATAGCAACTTAAAACTGCTTTAGTAATAAAGACCAGAAGGCTCCTTGCTAGCAAATGCGAATGTCCTCCTGTTTTGCACTGTGGAAGCGCTAGGAAGTTTGCTAATTTTAACATGAACAACGTTTAACAGCTAGGAAGATATGAGGCAGCATGCTGGATCTGACAAGAGGACTCGGCTTCCAAAACTATGAGAAAAAACTAAGCAAGTTAGGTAAGGGGGGACCATCAATTACTTTGAGTTACCGAATCAACTACGCAAAGGAGATGTCAACGCCCTCCCTTTTATTTATTTGTTTATAGATATTTTTAAGTTTACTTATTTATTTTGAGAGAGACAGAGACAGCTCAAGTGGGGAAGCGGCAGAGAGAGAGGGAAAGGGAGAACCCCAGCAGGCTCTGAACTATCAACGCTGAGGGGCTCCAACCCATGAACCCTGAGATCATGACCTGAGCCAAAACCAAGAGTTGGACACTTAGCTGACTGAGCCACCCAGGTGCCCCAACATCTTCCCTTTTTAAACAGTTCTGCAAACTCTTAAGTTGCTGATAGCTATGTGGCAGGTTATATATTTTTTTTAACATAGAGTAAGAGTGTCAGGTGAATTTTCCTGTGTTTTACAGTTTCTTCCCCTTTTTGGATTAAGGATACTTTGCATAATAAAATAATTTAAATTAAACTCCTTCGACAATGTCAGGCCAGTATTCAAAGAGGAGACACTTGTTGGCTAGGTGGAGGCTCTGTAATTCCTATTAAATCTTGATGAGGCTGTCTCATTGGGACAGAGCAGACAGCCCCAGGTGCTAATACTTGTTCTCTGAATCCCAATTCCTGATGATTCCTTAACATCCAGCTAACACATGCAAAGAGCTTAGACAGGTACCTACCCATGGGAAGGATTTAATAAATACGACCTGTTATTATCGGTACAAAAGATATCCATCCCCCATGAAGTTTCCTTCAATTCCATAGTTTTTCCTTCCATTCACAGGGTAACAATAAGACAAGGGGTAAAATAAAGCCTATCGAACATCCCCTTTGGAGGGCAAAATAATCAAAGCCTCTAGAGTGGCACCATTACACATTTTGTGAGGATAAAAATGGGAAGATAAAAATGTTCGGTAACTACACATGTGGCTGAGCTCTTGAAATGTGGCCACCTGGACTGAAGAACTGAATGTGACACTGTATTTACTTTTAATTAAACAGCCACATGTGGCTAGTAACTACAGAACTGGATGCTGAAGAATACGCCTAACTGGACCCCTATGATTCAGTGACATGGTTTTCCAGTATCTTGGCCTAGGGACATGCCCATCAATGCATTTCCTTGTGATCTAGAGCAACCTGTGACAGAGAGCTTTGTAGGCAAACAGACCTGGGTTGGGCCTCAGGCCCGGTCACCTTTTTGCTGTGTGGTTTTGAGCTGGTCAATTTCCCACTGCCTGTCGTCTTACCTGTAATAATACAGTGTTCAAGGCAACAAAAAGAAATAAAAGGCATCCAAATCAGTAATGAAGTAAAACTTTCACTATTTGCTGATAACATTATGCTATCTATACAAAATCCAAAAGACTCCATGTAAAAACAGCTAGAACTGACAAATGAATTCAGTAAAGTTACAGGATACAAAACCAATCAACAAAAATCTGTTGCATTTCTTTTTTTAAAAAATTTTTTTTTCCCAACGTTTTTAAATTTATTTTTGGGACAGAGAGAGACAGAGCATGAACGGGGGAGGGGCAGAGAGAGAGGGAGACACAGAATCGGAAACAGGCTCCAGGCTCCGAGCTGTGAGCACAGAGCCCGACGCGGGGCTCGAACTCACGGACCGCGAGATCGTGACCCGGCTGAAGTCGGCCGCTTAACCGACTGCGCCACCCAGGCGCCCCAAAAATCTGTTGCATTTCTATGCACTAATAATGAGGCGGCAGAAAGAGAAATTAATAATGTCATTTACAATAGCACCAAAAATAGTAAGATTCCCAGGAATAAACCTAACAAAGAGGCGAAAGACTCGAACTCTGAAAACTTATAAAACAATGACGAAAGAAATCAAAGATGACACAAAGACATGGAAAGATATTCCATGTTCATGGATTAGGAGAACAAATGGTGTGAAAATATCTATACTATCCAGAGCAATTTACACGTTTATTGTAATCCCTATCAAAATACCAACAGCATTTTTCACAAAACTAGAGCAATTCTAAAACTTGTATGGAACCACAGAAGACCCCAAATAGTCAAAGCAATACTGAAGAAGGTAAGTAAGGCTGGAGGCATCACAATTCTGGAATTCAAGCCAAACTGCAAAGTTACAGTGATTAAGACAGTATGGCACTGGCACAAAAACAGACATATAAATCAAAGGAACAGAATAGAAAACCTAGAAATGAACCTACCACCATGTGGTCAAGTAATCTTTGACAAAGCAGGAAGGAATATCCAGTGGGGAAAGGACAGTCTCTTCAACAAATTGTGTTGGGAAGACTGGACAGCATCATGCAAAAGAATGAAACTAGACCACTTTCTCACACCATACACAAAAATAAATTGAAAGTAGATGAAAGACCTAAGTGTGAGACCTGCAACCATAAAAAAATCCTATAAAAGAGCATAGGCAGTAACTTCTTTGACATCAGCCATAGCAAGTTTTTTTCTAGACATGTCTCCTGAGGCAACAGAATCAAAAACAAAAACTACTGGGACTACATCAAAATAAAAAGCTTCTGTACAGCAAAGGAAATAATCAAAAAAACTAAAAGGCAAGCTAGAGAATGGAAAAGATATCTGCAAATGACATATGTGATAAAGGGTTAGTATCCAAAATCCATAAAGAACTTATAAACTCGACACTCAAGAAACAAATAATCAAATTAAAAATGGGCAGAAGACATGAACAGGCATTTCACCAAAGAAGACGTACAGATGGCTAACATACACGTGAAAAGATCTTTACCATCATTCATCATCAAGGAAATGCAAATTAAAACTACAAAGAGATATCATCTCACACCTGTCAGAATGGCTAAAATCAACAACACAAAAAAAACCAACAAGTGTTGACAAAGATGTGGAAAAAAAGGAACCCTCTTACACCATTGGTAGGAAAGCAAACTGGCGCAGCCACCATCAAACACAGTATGGAGGTTCCTCAAAAAGGTAAAAATTGATCTACCTTTTAATACAACAATCACACTACTGAGTATTTACCCAAAGAATATAAAAACACTAATTCAAAGAAATATAGAGACCCATATGTTTATAGCAACACTATTTACAATAGGCAAGATATGGAAGTACCCAAGGGTCCACTGATTGATGAATGGATAAAGAAGTGATACAAACACACACACACACGCACACACACGAATATTATTCAGTCACAAAAAGAAATGAAATCTTGCCATTTGCAATGATGTGGATGGAACTAAAGAGTATAATGCTAAGTGAGACAATAGAGTCAGAGAAAGACAAATACCATATGATTTCACTCACAGGTATAATTTAAGATGAACAAAGGGAAAAAGAAAGAAAAGAAAGACAAATTAAGAGACAAACACTTAATTAGAGAGAACAAACTGATGTTTGATGGGGGCACAGGTGAAATGGGTGATGGGAATTATTATACATCTAAAACTAATATAACACTATATATTAACTGGAATTAAAATAAAAAACTTTAAAGATTCTTATAAAATTACGCGGTGCCTGTGTGGCTTAGTCATTAAGTGTCTGACCTCAGCTCAGGTCATGATCTTGTGGTTTGTGAGTTCGAGCCTCCCATCGGGATCTGTGCTGACAGCTTAGAGCCTGGAGCCTGCTTCGGATTCTGTGTCTCCTTTTCTCTCTGCCCCTCCCCTGCTTGTACTCTGTCTCTCTCTCTCTCTCAAAAATAAATAAACATTAAAAGTTTTTTTTAAAAAATTCTTATAAAATTAAAAAAATACAGTGCTCACCTCAGAGAGTTCTCTTGAGGATTAGTGTTTACAAAACCAAAGGGCCTGATGTTAATTCACACTTTTCACTTAACGTATATCACTTTCTGAACACCCACAATGTGCCAAGCATGATCTCAGCTGGCAGGGACGAAGTAGTGACCAAGTCCAAGTCCCTGCTCTCATGGAGGTCATAAGTAAGTGTGAGTTCCGTGAGGGAGAAGCACCGAGCACAAAAGTGGTGCTGGGGGTGTGCTGTAATTTTCCATGGGGAGGTCAGAGCAGGCTTCTTGGAGGAAAGAACCTCAGAGCAGAAGCCTGAAGGACGTGAGGGAGAGAGCCCTGTGGCTCCCTTGGAGAAGAAACAGTCAGACAGAGGGATGGGTAGGGGCTACAGCTTTGGCACAGGACCTTGGAGCTGAACCTGGATGATGAGAAGTCATTCGGACAAGAGGAGTGACGTGATTCAGTTGACTTTTACATTTCTCTAGTAGGAGCATAGGCCGTAGGAAGCCCTGGGATGGGCTGCAAGGCCACTGCAAGGCCAGGTGCCGTATGATGGATGGCAGAGGCCAGGGAAGAAGCAGGAGGTAGATGGAGCTGGGCATCCTGGGAGGGATGAGAATGACCGAATTTGCTGATGTGAACACACAGAACTCCAGCACTATTAGGATATCACTCTGCAACCAACCCAAATTCCTCTTTTGGAGGTCCTGCAGCTCAATGTGAGAGATTCTGGCAGTCAAACACTGAAGCGGTGCCATTTGCAATTCATACTCAGGCCCAGGACCAGAGGGCAAAGAGAAGAGAGACACCTGATCACCCGGGTTTAACTCTGGTGCACAGCTCACTGCGGTTCTAATTACGATGGTTGTGCATCGCTTCAGAAGGAAAAAAGAAACACACACACAATGTTGATGATGTGCTTAGATGATGAAATTAGATAATGCTTTTCCTATATGGATCAATGATTTAATGAACTAAATATCATCTGTAAATTTTGATGAAAATTAAGTGGCATCAATTTGCCCATGGACTTCAGACCTTACTCATTACTTTATACATAAGAGATTCCCCTCAATACTTATGGTATTGAAGTTACGCATCTATAAGCCAAGATGCTGCTTAGCCTAGTGGTTAAGAGCCCAGTCTTTAGGACCAAAACTTCCAGGTTTAAATCCTGGCTTTGCCATTAACCAGCTGTGTGATTCTTGGTAAATCCCTGTCCTGAGCCTCAGCATCTTCTCTTAAATGGAGCCAAGATTTTACTTAACTCATGGAGCTCTTTTAAATTATGCTATATAAAATGTTTAGAGCCAACTATGCCTGGCACACGTTGGAAGTATTTACTGTTTTATTACAAGTCATTTAAGCAAGGAGGAGTCTTATACATACTTTTCCAACCAAACCAGAAATTTCCCCTTTGCTTTACAGGAAGCAAATTTAGCTGTGGAGTTTCAACACCGAAAACAAAAGCAATTTTTTCATTTTTTTTCCTAGTGTAGGCGCTAACAATCTCTGCCTTCATTTCCCAGAGAACCCTAACTCAGAATCACAATGCAAAGTGATGGCAGTTCCAGGATAATCACAGCAATGGGGTGCACGAGGTTTTATTCACGGGTGTATCTATGAACTGCCTGTACCATGGTAACAGGTCGGGTACACGTAAGTGCTCAATCACTGAGAGCAGGAACATGATCAGTACCATAACCACCACCATTTCCATAGTCAATTTCTGGCTGTTAAGGTCTCTTTATCATGCTTCTAAAGGTATGAGGTGTGATTATGAGGCTGTAGGAGACGGACCTTCGGGAAGACCAAACAATCTGTTGCTTATAGACTTTAGAAGAAGAATATTATTCAGAAATGAAAGTATCTGTGGGGCACCTGGGTGGCTCAGTCGGTGAAGTGTCTGATTCTTGGTTTCGGCTCAGGTCATGATCTCAGGGTTTGTGAGTTCAGCCCCATGTCGGGCTCCATGCTAACAGTATGGAGCCTGCTTGGGATATTCTCTTTCTCTCTGTCTGACCCTCTCCTGCTCATGATCTCTCTCTCTCAAAATAAATAAACTTTATTAAAACAACAACAAAAAAAGAAATGAAAGTAACTGTTTAGTGTTATAACCCGATTTTCCTCCAAGTTAAATGTCAGAGAATTAAAACTGGGTCCAGGGGGCACCTGGGTGGCTCAGTCGGTTGAGCATCTGACTTCACCTCAGGTCTTGATATCATAGTTTCTGAGTTCAAGCCCCGCATCAAGCTCACTGCTTTCGGAACAGAGCTTCTGCTTCAGATCCTCTGTCCCATTCTCTCTGCCCCTCCCCCAAATAAATAAATATTAAAAAAAAAAAACAAACCTGGAAAGGTCCATGGTTGCAGTTCTGGTTGTACATGAGAATTGCCTGTGGAACTTCTACAAAAATACAAGATGCCTAGAGGTCATGCACTGTGATTAATATACTGTATGTCTGGGTAGGGCCTTTTTTTTTTTTTTTTTTTTTTTTAGTGTTTGTTTGCTTATTTATTTACGAGAGAGAGAGAGAGAGAGAGAGAGAGAGCGAGCAGGTGAGGGGCAGAGGGAGAGGAGGACAGAGGATCCAAAGTGAGTTCTGCGTGGACAACAGACAACCCGATGTGGGGCTCGAACTCATGAACCATGAGATCAGGACCTGAGCCAAAGTCAGATGCTTAAACCACTCAGCCACCCAGGTGCCCCCACACCCTGTTTTAAAAAAAAAAACAACAAAAAAACAGCACTACCCAGTTGCTTCTGATACTAGGTAATATCAGTAAAACACCACTGATTTACTGTGATTACTTGTGTGCCAGCAAGCAATGAGCACACATGGTATCTTATTTTATCTTTATCAAGCACATACACATGCAAAATAAGTCTCATTATTCCCATTTTCTCAGGTGATTTGTGTAAGGTCACAAAGCATATAGAGGTGGGAGCTAGGCTTTAAACCTGTATCATCTGGCTGTAGAATCTTGGGATCTTTCCTCTATGTATGTAACAAACAGCTTGTGAAAAGCAAGAATATAGGAATTACCAGTTAGGCATTCATGATTCAAAATCAGCCTCCTTTGGAAGACCAGCCTCCCCCAGGTAGAAGTAAATGCCCTGAGGCTATGAGCAGGAACCTCTCCGTAACTCTTGAAGATAATTTCAGAACCTGCTGCTAAAGCAACAACTGCCTAGCAAAAATTCCCAGACTCTGGCCAAAGCTGTTCTTGGTAAGAGAACAGCCTCTGATTAGCTTTTAGCTGAGCAAGGAGGTGTCTGTGCTGTGGCCGACATCCCTTTCTGTGACTGGAGGAACACTTCTGGGTTAGCTGAAATTCAGCTATGGAAGATCACCGAACCAGCCAGTTGGCCTAAAAAAGGTGACTCCCTCACAATGGGGTCTTTCCTTGACTTACTTGATTCTGACTGCTATGGGTCTTGGGGAACTTGATTGTGAAATACATTCCAGACGTTGCTAATTATACTGTCTATAATAATCATAATGGTTTCCCTGGTGAATTATATTCTCTCAAAAGCTTTAAATGCACGTTTGCAGCTGCTCACCAGCAAGCCCATGATCCCCCAAGAACAGAAAGCCAGAAGACAAACAAAGAGAATGACCAACTTAAAAAATGTGAACCTGGGGGCACCGGGTGGCTCAGTTGGTTAAGCGTCCAACTCTTGATTTTGGCTAAGGTCATGATCTCACACTTCTGGAGATGGATCCCCGTGTTAAGCTCTGCAGGGATAGTGTGGAGCCTGGTTGGGATTCTCTCCCTCCCTCTCGCTGCCCCTTCCCTGCACCCACCTCTCAAAAAAAATAAACAAACATTTTTTTTAAGTTGTGAATCTGGAGTTGTGAGCTGTGAATACCACACAGAGATTTAGCAAAAAGATGTCATGACCTGCGAGTACCATCACAGAAGATTAACAAAATCTGAGAACTCTAGAGCAGCAGCTAGGAGTGGTGGTAATTCCTTAAAACTTTAGTCGCGTCTCTCAGGCTGAGAGTCTGATCAAAAGTGGGGAATTGTTAAAAAATGACACAATAGGTCCCAAATTGAGTCACTTATGCTGAGCCCTGGATCACCAAACTGAGACTTAATATTTACTTACAGTTTCAGCCTCTCCCAGGAATAAAATCTTACACCATACCATTTGGAATCACCTGGTTAGCATTGGTGAGGTCACCGGCCTGGTAGAGGCTGGTCTTCCCCTAAGGGAAGGTGATCCTACCACAACCGATCTGCTTTGTGCTAGTTTAACACCGCATCCTACTCTTCTCTGCATGTAAAAGCCTTCTATCCTGTAGAGCTTCCCAGAGCTCCTTTCTTTTGCTCGATGGGGTGCTCTCAGGAATCACTGAGAAAAGCCAGTTACAATCTTTAAAATTTACGCAGCTGAATTTTGGCTTTTAACACATCAAGGACCTCATTTTGTGCATTAAGGTAGTAGGCCAAAAAGGGTCACTCGGAAGAGGACTGGTTCAAAACATCCATTTTGTTGAACTGAGCGCTGAGTCTCAGGGCAGGAGTGGTAACGTGGTCAGAGGTGTAGAGAAGTAAGAGGGCAGGTGGAGGCAGAGAGGGGCTCCTGACGCCCAGGTCAGCTGTCCTTTCGATACACACTTTCTCTCAAAAGCAAGACACACATTCTCCACTTTCATAAAGTATTGCCAAATTTCGTGAAACAGAGTATTCCGACTCAACCCAATATTACATCTTAAAGAATGTCCCACTTGCTAACCGGTGTGAATTAGCCAAATGTACAAAATACACAAAGGTGCACAGGTAGCCATGTTATATACAATACCCTTTTTTTAAAAAAGCAAAAAAAAAAAAAAATAATAAAATAAAATAAAGAAAAGAAACCAAAAACCAACTTTTACAAGACAAATGATCTCTTGTAAATTAAAAAACCCACTAAGGGCACCTAGGTGGCTCAGATGGTTAAGCCTCCAACTCTTGGTTTCAGTTCAGGTCATGATTTCATGGTTCATGAGTTCGAGCCCCACCGGTGAGCTCTGTGCTGACAGCATGGAGCCTGCTTGGGATTCTCTCTCTCTCTCCCCTTCTCTCCCATCCCCTGTGCACATGCACACACACACACACTCTCTCTCTCTCTAAATAAATAAATAAATAAACTTAAAAAAAAAAAAACAAAAACCCAGTACTTTTTTTCAAAGTAGGCTCCACTCCCAACATGGGGCTGGAACTCAGGACCCTGAGATCGAGTCAGATCCTCTACCAACTGAGCCAACCAGGTGCCCCAAAACCCACGATATTCTTAAAAAAAAAAAAAAAACAGCAATCTCCTTCTAGCATAAATTTTCCACACACCTAAAAAAAGTCTCTAGATTCACACTGGTGTCAGGCAACAGGCTATCTGAATGCAAATACTACATAAAGGTAAGGTAAGTAAAGAGCATTCTCCTGACTGCACAGCAGAGGGCAAAGGAGGAAGGTAAGTGCCTTAGGAAGATGGGGAGCCAGGCCTAGGAAGAAGGCTGTGCCCATGAAGAGTGTGACTGATGGACCAGGAGACAAGGACCTATTTACAGAGAAGATACTTGTAAACAAATCGGTAAGGGTCCCAGCTGCCAGGGGATGTGGATGAACACCCCCAGCAATTCCACGCCAGATCCAGGAAACTGTCCAGTCCCAGAAATTCACAAATGATATTCCAACCTCTGCTTGATTTCCAGCTTAGGGTGGAGGAGGGAAGACAAAAAAATACCAAAATCAAAAGGTACCCGATCTTGACAAGAAGAGACCTCAAAAATGAGCTCAGGAGATTAAGAATGAAAACAAATACAAATGTAGCTACTTCTGTCCCAAAGTAGAAAAGGCCAGTTGTTTAAAGCACAGAAAGCCTCATCCTCAAGATTTCAATTCCTAAGACTCACAAGAATCATGAGTTTATCAATCGGCTTTACCAGGAGTTTGGCAGAAATGAGACTCATTAGAAAGAATCCGTGAAGTGGCCATTAACTTTCTCATTTAACCTAGAAGCTGCCTTTGTGGCTTCACCAAACCTTCTCGTTGACACCCTCACCATACAGGAGTGATGACTAAAATGTTGGCCCCTGTTCAAATAACTAACGTATGGCAGAAACAAATATATTTATATGCTTTCTAGAAAGATTAATAGTAGCTAGTGCTAGCCTGCCAAATGCAGATGTACAAACTTTCTATCCAAAACATAAATCAAACACAAGGCATATGGTGTATTTTAAAGACTGCTGATGTGAGACTGATTTTAAATTACTCAGATTCCGGAATAAACTATGGAGATGTTCACTAATGTGGCAATATATTCTGGATCTTTCCACATTAATTTAAGTTTATATGATGTAATGGCATTAACAAAAAGAAGGTCTTAGAAATGAGGAAGAGAAAATGCAAGCATATGTGAAATCCAGGGGTAGGTTTCTATCATCAGTTGTTTGCTAGTTTGGGCATATTCATTACAGTATGGTTCCGGTGAATGTAGTTAAGTTAGAGGGTGTAATGAGGCACTATTTTTTGGTTTCCTTCAAGTGAATCTAATAAAAAAGAAAAACTGAACACACTGAAAAATGACATGAAGGAGCAAATAAATTAGGCAGCAGAGCAGGGTGGTTTGTGGCCATCAAATGAGCAGTGGCTAAGTCAAAAATGGCCCAGATGGACCAAGAACTATTTAAGTTTTCAAGCTGCTGGCCACAAAAATCAGCAATTATGGAAAAACCCATGTTATTCGGAGTTAAGCAGGGCAGAGTGTTGAAATGGAAACCCCAGATTTGAGGTGAACCCCTCAGTCATAGGAGAGCATGGCACCTGCCTACCTTTCAGGGACATGGTACAAGTGAGATGAGAGGCAGGGGCCAATATTAAAAGTGCTTTGTAAATTGTCAGCTTATCCACAAGTGGCAGGTATCATCATCAACACCATCACCACCACCACCAACAACAACCATCAACCATCACCACCATCACCACCAATATCAACACCACCACCATCATGATCATTCTTAATCTCAAGTCTTTCTCCTACATCTCGGTCACTGTTGAAAAAACTGATCTGTGCAGTCAAGTGATCAAGGTACAAGAAGAGACTTCAAAAGGATGTTGCTGAAGATAACTGGTTAAAAGTTCAATCTGCACAATGGCTATTGTAGCTGTTTAAGACGTGTTAGCTGAGCATTTCAGTTCACACAGACAATTGCTCTGAATTTTGGATTTCTTTCCAGTGACCCCAGTCATTCTGACCACAGAACGTACAACGTCATGAGATGAGAACACAGTCGCCGTGACACAAAGGAGTTCCTCTGCTTCAATGGAACCAAAAGGAAATAAATGTCTAGCTCTTGATCTCTTTTCAGACAATCAAAATATGCTGTACATGAAACAGATCATGTTGGCAAAGACTGAAGGAACAACCATTCTCAGGCCCACTGTGTGAAGTGATCAATCAACACTAGTCACATACGCATACCCAGGGACAATACATTTCATCCATGTAAAAAATACTTCTCAGTGCGAGTTCCTGAGAGTTCTGGTGGGGCAGGATTAAGGGGTGCAGGCAGGGGAGAGGAAATCTAGGTCTCAAGATTTAGAGTACCCCACTTCTCTGAGATCCTACCACTTCATGAAGATGTGGGTATGTTGAGGTATGTTTTTCATTATGATCCTGGAGCTATTGTTCCTGTCAAGTGTAAGTAATCACATACCCATTCACTCATTCAATATTTTTTTTCATTTATGAAAGCATACAACTGTCAACATGCAGACATGGGCCCTGCTTTATGGGTCTTATATTCTAGTGAAAAAGAGAGCAACAAAGAAAAATTAAATACATACACAAAACAATGACTTGTGTCATAATAATAATGATGTAATAAAGGCTAGGAAGAAATGGGATGCTGCAGTGAAGATTACAAGGAACTGAGAAGCTACTTTAAAAAAGTAACCTGAGAAACATTCGTCTAGGAGGAGACTTGAGTGAGACTGAGCTAGCCAAGTGAATAGCTGGGGCAAGAGCTTTCCAAGCAGTGGGAACAGGAAGTGCAAAGGCCCTGAGACAGCAAAGGCTTGTAGTACTAGAGCCTCTTCTGAAAAGAAGCCAGGTGGCTAGACTATAGTGACAAGGGGAGAGGAGTGTGAAATGAGGTTGGAACAGTGAGCGAGAGCCACGTTTTGCATGCAGGCTGTGCAGGCCAGGTTCAGGACACTTGAAGGATAGAGATTCTAAAATATTAATGTTTTTTTAAAAGCACAATGCAAGTTACATTTCAAAGTATCATTTTGGCTACACAGGTATAACATAATATATAAACACAACCTTTATTCTATAGAGGCTACCATTTGGAAAAAACAGAAGGCAATTTGAATACGCTTCCAAACGGGTAAATAAAAATGATCTTAAAGACTAGACATTTAAAAAGCCCCCAAAGCCACCTGGAGACTAGTAAGTGAAACAATGGATTCTGGGTTAAGAGAAAAAAAAAATCATAGAACAAAAGAAACCTACATACCTCCTCGTTGCACCAACAGTGTGACTTCACTTCCCTTTGGACATTCAATCAGCATATCCACAACTTGATTATGGGTCAGAGCCTGCACGTTCTTCTTATTAACTTCCACTATAAGATCCCCTTCTTTCAGGCCGCGGCACCTTGGACTGTCCACGATCTGTTTCACTCTTTGGCCACCGCCACCAGGACTGTCCGCAATAGTAAAACCAAAGCCCATTGGGCCTTTGACTATATGAACAGTTATGAGCTCTGGCTGAGTGGCTATGGAGGAAGCCAAAGAGACAGTGTCATTGGGGTAACCATGGGAACCGTTTGAAGCCACATCAGCAGGGCTGCTTGGCCTGGCATCCTTCATGCCATTGACTTTGCCTGTTTTACTGCTGTGACTAGCCGGTGAATCATAGGTCTCTTGCCCATTCACAATAATTGGTTCTTTATCCAAAATGGCTACCGAAGTCACTAAACTTGTATTGGGGTCATCTGGGTCAAAAGGCAACGGGTAACCTCGGCAGAGTTCAAGGTCCACGCTGGCACCAATGGGAATGGACTGGAAGATTTTCACAACTTGCGCATGTGTGTGTCCCAAAACACAGGTGTCATTCACGCTGACAATGACATCTCCTGCAAAAGGTAAGAGTTTGGGGGTTAAAAAGAAAGTAGCCAAAACAAGTTTTATCAACATTATACTATGAAATTCTACCAAAAAGGAAGCTGAACGGAAACTGGATTTGGGGGTGGTATCATAGGGCACAAAGGGAAATGCTTCTATTACTTATTGTAACTGCTAACAAGGCATTCTTTCAGCATCTCCTGTCTGCCCTGCTAATGAGAATATAATGATCATTGAAAGAACAGTGGGATTTCTTCTAAAAAAAATTCTCATTGCAGAAATCCGAGTTTAGACTTCTTCTATTCATACAGATCTAAATTTTTAGTAAATTACCACCTTACTGTATTTAACAGCACCCTAACAGTACCCCAAAGTTAAAATGGCTTCAAAGGTTTGCATCTATACCGGGGAATGCATTTATGTAGTGAGGAATCTTGCTTACTTACAGTGTTTTAAAAAAAACATTTACTGGGGCCACTTGGGTGGCTCAGTCAGTTAAGCATCTCTTGGTTTCAGTTCAGGTCATGATCTCATGGTCCATGGCATCAAGCCCCGTATCAGGCTCTGTGCTCACAGTGCCAGAGCTTGCTTGGGATTTCCTCTCCCTCTCTATGGCCCTCCCCAGCTCATGGGCTCTCTCTCTCTCTCTCTCTCTCTTTCTCTCAAAATAAACAAACAAACTTAAAAAAATACAAAAATAAAAAACATTTATAAAGTCACGAAATCATGATGTCGTTGGCCCCGGTTCAGGTGCCGGGTGGCAGTCACACCACACAGGGAATGCTAGGGCCCTGTGGTGCCTCTACCTGTTTCCATCTTGCCATCCAATGCTGCAGGACCATCCAGGACCAAGCTCTTGATCTGCAGAAACTCGTCAGGTTCATCACCTCCAACAACTGTGAAGCCAAAGCCACGACTGCTTTTCCGCAGCTTCGTGTGAATAAACTTGCCTTTCAACTCAGAAGGGTTTCGTGTAAAAAAGGGTTTGCCTGGATGAAAATAAGAAAAGTATAAGGAACGTCACTATGCATGAAAAGGTGAATTAAATAAGAAACGACACAACTTATGGATGGCTCTCCAAGCTCCTGTGCCTGAGGGGTCTTAGGAAATTCCTCTCTTGACTGCAGTAATAAGGTGGTGTTCCCAGGCCCCTCTGTTTAAGAAGGGGGATATGGTACCTACAGTATGTCAGCATGAAGTTCTCAAAGAAAATACAAGAGAAAAATGAGCATCATCTGAAACACTTCTTGGTTTCAGTTCATGTAGTTTCACAGCAATTGAGCTGCCATGAGGTCCTTCACAGAAGATAAAATGGGTCTGTGTTTTGTGTTCTCTGTGTTGTTACGGTTTCTAATTTGCAATACAACTTCCAACGTGTTGCCTCAGGCTTGGCTTCTACTTGTGAAACCAATTCAGCGAAAACTTTAGTTTCTAATCAAACAGAAAACACATTCTGAAAATATGTAGAGGATGCCAGGAAACATACGGTCCCAAAGAATAATGATAAAAATGTAATTTGCTACTTTCAAAATTAGAAGAGTCATAACTTCACCTTGAATTGAGTTTCAAATGTGTCATTTTTCCTGTATGTTTTTGTCTTTTAACAATTTGTAAAATAGCCTGGACATGCCCCCTAATAAAATTTATTGTTTAAAAAAGTTTAGGACGTGTGGCTTAGAAGATTTTCTTAAAATACAAAACATCTAAACGAAATGGTTACTAACAAAAGCCAAACTGCTCCAAATTCAGTTGTCCTGTTTAAAATCAATTAATAGGGGCACTTAGTTCAGCTCAGGTCACAGTCTCACATTTAGCGGGATCAAGCCCCATGCTGGGCTCTGCACTGACAGTGTGGAGCCTGCTTGGGATTCTCTCTCTCCCTCTCTCTCTGCCTCTCCCCCATGACCTCTCTCAAAATAAATACATAAATTTAAAAAAAACTGAAATAAAATAAATTAACAGCTATATAGCTAAAGAACTACCAAACATGCTCCCTATGGTTTTCTTGTTTTCTTGATAATATTCACAATAACAGTTTGTACACAAACCAAAAATTTTAAAGTCAGTATTGTTAGGAATTTCTCCACAATTGAGAAACTTCCCAGAATTTCTCTAGTTATCCCAAACAGTGGACAGCATTTCAGGTTTAGACTTTTTAAACTCTCCTGATTAGGGGCTCCTAATAGAGCTCAGTAGAGCGTGCGACTCTTGATGTCGGGGTTGTAAGTTCGTGCCCCACGTTAGGTGTAGAGATTACTTAAAAACAAAATCTTACAAACAAAAAAAACCCTCTCCTAATTATAATTCATATCCCCTTCTCTCCTGCTTGCCACAGCTTCCTCATCTTCTATCCACAGTGTTATCAAAACAAAAACAAAACACCCAGGAGAAGTCTCCATAGACCCCTACACCCAAGTGTGGCACCCAGAAAGGAAGTTATTTCTGGTTAGCTATAGCTAAAAGGCCTTTTTCAAAAAGTCTCTGGGCACACATACAATTTTTAATTGCATATTTCAAAAGTTCCCGGCTCTTAAAAAGGACTCTTTGAAATTACTAGAGTCATCGTCCTGCTCATGAAGCTCCCCCTTTGCAAGGCTGGTTGGAAGCTTCATCAACTACAGACTCGTCACGGCAGCTAACGAAAGGCAAGGCTGACGCATTCGCCATGCACAGTCGTCCGCCACGGCATCAGAAAGGTGGTTTCAAGTGCACTCGGGCTTGTGGGGAGACAGCTGCCACGGCAATTATCAGATGGAAAACCGAGGCCAGGGGTGTGTGCGAATAGCCTACATCCTTAAGGCAGAGGTAGCTAGGGAGTTGGGATGGCGTGAAGGGAAACACATTTCGGTTATGCAGAGACAGCAGTGGCCGTCACCACCTCAGTGAGGCTCTGTCTGGTCATCTTCTTAAAAACTGTAACACCTCCTCCACCATCGCCAATCCCCCTTTCCTGCTTGTTTTCTGTCCCTAGTATTTATCACCATCCAACAAAGTATGCGTCTTAGATATGTATAGGTTTGGTGATTTGTCTGATTCTCGCCCACCCCTTCACTTCATGTGCTCCAAAAGTTTGTGCTGAATAAACGAATCACTGAACAACAGCACAAAGAAATGAGATTCAACGTGTCTTTGAGAAGGTGGGAAGACGTGGTTGGGTGTTTAAGCTTCTCACCCTCATTATAGGCAAAGTTAGAAAATGTGAAAATGTGCCTGGCAATTTAACTGAATGAATTTTTTAAAAAGCCATTAGCATATTTTGAACTTGGAATGTTTTCAACTTAATGGAGACAGGAACAGAGCTTTGAAATTACACCGATGACTTCCTTTTTTTAGCGCTTAACTAGGGAAGATCACAGGGCTTCACATTCATGGACATTTGATTATGTTTTATGAATGGTTGGGTCATGAGCTAACGTAGCTTTGGAAAAGAAGCACTTTCTACCCACAAGCAGTGGGACTGGAGCTCTCTGCTGCAGCCCTGTGGTAAATGTAATTTTCCAAGAGATCCTAGTCTGCTGACTATACAGCTGCACGATCTTGTTATGTATGAGAATCACCTGGGTAGCTCTTTTTTTTAAAAGGTACTCATTTTAGAGTTGCCTGAGTGGCTCAGTTGGTTAAGCTCCCAACTCTTGATCTTGGCTCAGGTCGTGACCTCACAGTTATTGAGTTCAAGCCCCATGTTGGGCTTTTCTGCGCTGACAGCACGGAGCCTGCTTGGGATGCTGTCTCTCCCTCTCTCTGTCCTTTCCCTGCTTATGTTCTCTCTCTCTCTCTCTCTCTCTCAGAATAAATACATAAATTAAAAATAAATAAATAAATTAAAAATAAATAAATAAATAAAGGTACTCCTGTCTAGGGCTTATGCTAGACCTATTTAATCAGGATCTTTGGAGTCTTGTCCCCAAATTCTGCTCTTCAATAGCCCTAAGGAGTTTGCTTTTCTGACAGGTTGGCACAATTTTTTAGCATGTGTTTGAACACCCTAGGCCAGTGATGTCCAATAGCAATTTCTATGACAAGACAATGCTTTATATCTGCACTGTCCAATATGGCAGTCACTAATCACACATAGCTCTTGAGCCCTTGATATGCAGCTAGGGGAACTGAGGGACTAAATTTTTATTTTATTTACTTAAAAAAATTTTTTTAACGTTTATTCACTTCTGAGAGACAGAGAGAGACAGAGCATTAGCGGGGGACGGTCAGAGAGAAAGGGAGACACAGAATGTGAAGCAGGCTAAAGGCTCTGAGCTGTCAGCACAGAGCCTGACACGGGGCTCAAACCCACGAATCATGAGTTCATCACCTGAGCCGAAGTCATGCACCCAAATGACTGAGCCACCCAGCACCTCTTTATTGTTTTTTAATTGTAATCAATTTAAATGTCAACACGTAGCCATTGGCATCTGTATTGGTTGGCCACATTTAGACTACACAGTGGTGTCCCCGCACATACAAGACAAGAAACAAATGAACAAAAAAGGTTTTAGCCAGAAATTTATCTGTTCCTAATGACACTTAGGATTCAAATCGAGTGCTCTAGTACTTACTGGCTGTGTGGCGTGGGCCAAGTCACCAATGCTCTCTCTGCCTAAGTGTTACAGGTGCAAATGGAGGTAATGACAGTACCAACCTCCTTATTCATGATACTCATAAGGAAAAACCATAGCAGACAGAAGATATGTAGGGAGGTACCCGGTAAATAAAAACAGCCCACTAAAGGTGAGTTGTAATTTTGAAAGCGGTGGTGGTGGGGTGGGTACAGTGGAGGGATGGCTGCAGAAATCTCTCTCGAAGCCTCAACTGGAATTGGAGAATTTTCCTAAGAGCAACTCTCTTCACCGTTATCATCTGCTGGAATTAGAAGTGTACCCTTGATCAGAGGAAAGTTTCGTTGGGCAGTGAACTTAGCAAAGCAACACCAATACCAGTCTAACCAAGGTAGCTACACATTCTTCCTGAGAGTCCTAGCAGGATGCTAGAACAGGACACTTAACCAGCAGGCAGGGAAATAAGGCCACATGAGGTTGCAGAAGGAATTTTCTATTTAAAAAATACAGAGGAAGCCACAATCGCATTGATATTAATGTTATTATCTGCTATGTTCTATCTTTATTAAAACCATTAGGACCATAAAAATGTACACCCACGCCAGGAGAAATTATTTTACATAAACTGGTATTATTACAAATCTCATGATGCTATCAGCTTTCCAGGGAAGCAACTTCTTTCTCATGAAAATTATAATGGAGGAACGAAAATCAGAGAAAAGAGTTTTTCTACTTGTCTTTTTAAATCTAACGCAACGATACCTCTTTAAAAATGTACAGAGAACGAAGACAAACCTTAGTCTTTTTAATGGGTCTGTACCACAAACATTCCCCAACTCTATCAAATATAGTGCCTGTTCTATTTTTCTTATTTAAAGAAATTTAAAAAACAAAAACAAACAAAAAACCCAATTCTTCTCTATCATTTAAGAGCAATCAGGCCTGAAAGGAGTAAGATTCTGGAGATACCAATTTTTAAAAATGAACGTCTCTAGGGGCTCCTACTATCTGTGAGCATAAATAAGTGAGACCCAACGAAACATTGTAAAATATGTGTAAATGCCAAACTACAGCAAGAATAGGAGATTCACATTTAGTATATAATAATATCAAATGGTTTCACATTTACAAGAAAATCTTAGTCAAAAGCAAATATGTTGACAAGGATCTTGGAATATCCTCAAGCTGACTCTTCAAGTTATCTTACTAAATACCAATAATAAATTTCTGTAGTCTCGAAATCAGTGATTTACAACCCTGGGATTTCTCCCCAGGGGCATCTGGCAACGACTGGGGCATTTTTAGTTGTCACAAGAGGGTAGAGACCATGGACGCCCCTAAACTTGGTCCAATGCACAGGACAGGCCCCACGCACAACAAAGAATTATTTGGCCCTAAGCATCAAAGGTGCTGAGGCTGAGAAACCCTAATGGCAAGTGGTCATTATTTTCAGAGCACTGCAATTAGCTGAGCAAATTTACACACACACAAAGTTCTAGTTTTCTTGGCAAGTTTGATTAACAGTGTGTTTAGAATTTCTAACATCACCGTTTTCACCATCAAAGGAATGAATTGGCAATTGTGAGATTCTACTTTTTAAACTTCCTTTAAAAAATTAAGTTTTTGATCTCAATGCTTCATCATCATAAAGACGCTTTACCCTGAAGTGGAGCTTCTCTGGCTGGCTCCGGATTGCTCGGGGGGTGGTTTGGAGTAACAGGAGGCACAAGACATGGGTGATGTTCCGTCCATTCTGTGAGGAAAAGAAAGAGTACATTGTGTTTCCTTCAAATGGGAGTCACATTAACATTCTCTTAAAAGAAGATTCACCTTTTTAAGCATCCAACTATCCAAACTAATGAAACTAGACACAGAGAGCTTAGATGGAAAACAAACTGGTATTGGACCCCACTCTTTGTTAAGGATAAGATTCTCTCTCTGTGTGTGTGTGTGTGTGTGTGTGTGTGTCTGTGTGTGTCCCTCTCCCATCAGAGTTTTGAGGAAAGCTCATATCATATTGTGATATGAACAATAAAAACTTCAGTTCTCTGTGACCGGAGGGTCCAAAGTGAGACCAAGTAAAAAAAATATCAGGAAAGATATACAACTGACGCCACCAGCCCGATGAGGGAAAACCGTCTCTAACACACTTGAGACATGAGCTGAGCTGCTGAGGTCTGGTCGTCTTGGATGACAATAAAGGTGATTTCAGCAGTTTGCTGAAGTGCTATCCCCTCCCATCTCCCAAACCCGAACGGGACTCATCACCAACATGCCTGCGTCCTGACTGTAGTCCTCCTCACCTTGGAGGCCCAGAAACAATGCGCTGTGAGTGACCCTTGAGATTTACATAGTCACCTTCCAGCTAATATATTCAACCGTATACCCCAGCCTTCAAACAGCACTTTCTTGCACTACAAAGTTTCACCAGTTGAGAAAAATATTTAAAAACATTTTTTTTTAACTAGAAAAGAGATGAAGGTAGAAAGGAGAACTTTTTGATAGGTGCATACACACGAACACACAGACACACACACACACACACACACACACACACACACACACACACACTCTATCTAAAATACAGTGTAGTGGGGCCTCGATGGCTAGCTTGTAGAGCATGAGACTCTTGATCTCAGAATCACAAGTTCTAGGCCCATGTTGGATGTAGAGCTTACTTAAAAAAACAAAAACAGAAACAAAAGACAGTAAAATACAATCTATGGCAGTGTTTGGCCACCTGTGGCTTATAAGCCAAAGGGACCCTACTGTCCATTTTGATACAACTTTCAAGCCAAGGATGGTTTTTCCATCTTTACATGGTTGAAAAAATTAAAATGAGAAATACTTTGTAACACATGAAAATTACATCAAGTTCAAATATCCATCTTCATACATGACGTTTTATTGGAACTCAGTCACATCTATTCATTTACACATTGTGTACGGGTCTTTTCATACTTCAAGGGCTGAGATGAACAGTTGTGATAGAGACCGGATGAATGGCAAAGGCTAAAATGTCCTCTAGCTGGCCATTCACAGAAAAAGTCTGCCAACTTTCCCCCTATGGCCTATATTTACTATGTTCAATATTATAATAAAAGTGTCATATTTGATCTTCATATATTTGATATTTGCATATTACATTGAGAGGGTATTGAGCAGTCATTTCATTTTATTTTTTTAAGTTTATTTATTGCAAGAGAGCCAGAGAGGGCACAAGTGGGGGAGAAGCAGAGAGAAAGGGAGAATCCCAAGCATACTCCTCACTGCCAGCACAGAGCCCAACGTGGGGCTCAAACTCTCAAAAGTGTGAGGTCATGACCTGAGATGAAACCAAGAGTTGAACACTTAACCAACTGAGCCACCCAGGTGCCCTTGAGTATATCATTTTAAAAGGGTGCAATGAAAAACTAAAAAACCCTACTAATAACTAGATGGCTATTAATGAACAGATGTTATTAATAAAAAGTTGAATGAAGTAAATTCATAAAATTGAAAATTTTGCAGCCCTTAAAAATTACAGGGCAAATCTTTATTAACCAGCTTTGAAATATGTGCAAGAAATACATTTAAATGAGATCATCAGGTCCCAAAACTAATACATATACATATATATAACTTATATATATATATACATATAAGTTATACACACACACACACACACACACACACACACACACACCTATAAGTTACAATCCGATTTTTATTAAAATATGCATCTATGTACAGGGGCACCTGGGTGGCTCAGTCAGTTAAGCATCTGACTCTTGGTTTCAGCTCAGGTCATGATCTCATGGCTTCGTGGGTACAAGCCCTACATTGGGCTCTGTGCTGGCATCACAGAGCCTGCTTGGGATCTCTCTCTCTCTCTCTCTCTCTCTCTCTCTCTCTCCTCTCTAGCTGTCGTTCCCCGACTCGTGCTGTCTCAGGCTCTCTCAAAACAAATAAACTTAAAATTTCAGCACAGTGTCTATCATTGAGAATGAGATAGGAGCAAGCAGGGGAGAATTTAATATTCTCCATTCTTGAACTGTCCATATTTTTATAAAGATCATGAATTAACTTATAGTTTTGGAAAAGCATTAAAAATTACCAGCTTTTTCTGATTCTTACATGTCATGTTCCTAAAATTAGAAGGTAGCTTCATATAGAGTAACTCCTCCTAAGGGCTCAAAGCAGTATGAATTTAGACACCAGCTGGTATGTAAACATGCTGGGGCAACAGCAAGTTCTCCAGTATGATGACAGCTTCTTTCTAAATTAAAGTGGAGATCGGGGGGCCATGGGCTAGGGCCCCCACTCGAGCTGTCTGGGTTCCGGGTGGAAGAGAAGCACTGTCATCTCCCCCCCGCCCCCGCAGGACACCAAGTCCACAGAAGGACAGGAACATCAAGGCCAGTTCTGACCACACGGGGGTGTCAGCGCCCAGGCTTTGCCCCAAGCTCCTCTGCCCAACACATCAAGGGAAAGCCAACCTTCTGGCTGTGGCTGTGGCTGCGGCTGCGGCTGCGGCTGCTCCAGCTGCTTCTTCCGTTTGGCTTCTAGAACCGGGTTCTCATATTGTGTCTTCCTGTTGATGTGGCTGGAGCAGGAGGCAGACAATATTTGGTTAGAAAACAGTTCATCCCACAAGCAAAATGCCAGTCTGCCAAGTCCCTTGCTTAGCACTGAGCAAAGCAGGTGGTCTCAGATGCTGCCCAGCACATGTCAAAACGGGCAATGAGGAAGAGGAAAAAGAAACGAATGCTTTCCATATAGCGACTGCCTATAGAGGCTACCAGCTTTTCCCGCATTTTATTTTAAAATCTTCAATAAATGATAAGAGGCAGATCCTACTGATATTCACATTGAATGGAGAGGGAAAGTAAATTTCTGAGCACTTACTAACTCACCTAACAGAACGTGGCTAGTAAACAGTAAAGAGGCAAGGAAGCTCAGGTCTGTCTGCTTTCAAATCGCAGGATTTTAACCACTGACTCTTCCAAATGTCCAAGGAAGCACCTGACTCAGGAAGGTGCTTCAATTCAAGGAAAAGTGGATTGTGGAATTATTAAAAATGAGATTAAAGTACAGACAGGACGCAGTCTATATCATGCAATGCCAGAACTGCTTGTGGCTTCCTATGACAGTTCAGAGAAGCCTCAGCACTCAAAGTTAAAAGAAGGGCTCTCCCCAACATCTGCCAACTATTTTCATCAGTGGACACGGAGTCAGGATTAAAAGTATGAGCCTCAGGCAAAAAAACTCCAAATGCAGCTAACCTAAGCAAATGTGATGCGTTCAAAGTGACAAAGACCTAGATACGCCAGACGGTTCCAAAACTAATAAGGCCATGGAACAAAAATACATACATACATGTACATGCATGGGTTTTTTTTTGCCATGGCCTTAGTGTATATACACATATTTTACACAAACATACATACACACAAGCATACATACACTTAGTGTTTTGTTTTTGTTTTGTTTTGTTTTATCGAAAATCATACTTGATTAGAAGTTTGGGAATGGACCTATTATGTAATTACAGTATTCAGAACTCAAAATATTTCTTAAAGGCAGGCTGGTCAAACAGGGTGGATAGACTAACCACCTTTAGATGATCCGCAGGGCACACAAAGGAGCTTTATTTTGTGAGGGTCAGAGAAACAACAATGCCCTTCTAATGGCCCAAATCACCAAATCCTTTGTTACATAGAGTTGGCCATGTGAGGACTGGCCAATGACACTTGCTATATTGAACTCATACTTTTTTATGATAAGATGCGGAGCATTTTACAGTCTGACAATTTGTATCATATACTCTTATCACCAGGCCATTATACAGATGAATTTTCATTGCCAGGAGCATGAGAGACAGAAAGCTTGCCAGCTGTCTTTAGGGCACCAGGCGGGATTACGACGATGGAATATTTCTATGTCATTTGTTTCTCTCGAAGCCTCTTTTATCAGTGATTTCTCCACTTTCTCAGGAAATGATACATAGCACATGTGCTATAATGTTTCATCTCTTGGGTTTCTTTTCTTTCAGGATTATCCTAACAAGACGGAGTATGTGCCCAATGCCAGAACAAGATATATACCACACAGGACATGAGGAGGGTTTGAGAGTCTTAAAGATGGAAAATAGGAGCTATGTCTATGGTCCTCAGGCAGAGGAGAGGCAAAGAAGCATACAAGGTCTTACAGCTTGGGCCAGTTCTCAATTATCTTCTCAATTCTGGTGACATTTCATACATTACTAAGACATGTCTAACCCTTCTGGAAAGTCTGCATGAATAAATAAGTAATTACTGAAAAGTTCAGGCCTTAGCAGGGCAAAAAGTAGGCAAACATATTCTCCTCCAGAAGATAACCCCTACTCACCTGCTCCAGTGAGTCTTAGCTTTTCTCATTCATTCATTCATTCATTCACTCAACTAATACTTATCAAGAAGGGGGCATATGCCAGGCCTGTGTTGGGTCCCGGTAAAATACTGGTAAACAAAAGGAATTGATCCTGTCCTTTTAGCATTTACTGTCTTCAGATTCACTGAATATTTTCTCATTCATTAAAATATGCATACATATTTTCATTACAAATTATGTTGTTGTTGCTAACAGTTTGTACCTTATAATGATGGCCAACTCTGTTCAGCATAAACGTAATTATTATAGAGGAGTACAAACCAAAATATGGGTTAACAGCCACTTACTCTACATAGTAGATACCATAGACAGGGTCTTCAATCTTTTCCCAACCAGCAGGTAGTTCTGAAAAATAAAAGAAGATTTAGAGCAAGAAGACCATATTCTTGAAGAACCCAAGGATTCTTAACAACTAAGTGAGGGGGAAAAGAGAGAGACTCTTAAAAGTGCCTTAAATCCAGTTAAAACTGTGCATTCTAACAACAACAAAAAGCGAGCATTATATGTACTTATCAGTGTATTTTTCTACATGAGGAACAATTCTTTACTGATATTTTGCACAAGCTACTACAAGTTAATAAAATGTAGTCCCAGATGCTTTTGTTCTAAATCAACTATTAAATTAGATTTTAATGGAGATATGGTTAAAATTTGCCTTGAATGCCTAGTTTGTATCTTAAATATTTATAATTTTCCCATTTTATTTCCAGACTACCTTACCACACAAACAAAAATGGATGAAAATTAACGTTTCTTTTCATTTTCAAATTTTTTTTTTTTCAACGTTTTTTATTTATTTTTGGGACAGAGAGAGACAGAGCATGAACGGGGGAGGGGCAGAGAGAGAGGGAGACACAGAATCGGAAACAGGCTCCAGGCTCCGAGCCATCAGCCCAGAGCCTGACGCGGGGCTCGAACTCACAGACCGCGAGATCGTGACCTGGCTGAAGTCGGACGCTTAACCGACTGCGCCACCCAGGCGCCCCTCATTTTCAATATAATAGAGCTGCTTTTGCTCTCCCTGGAATAAAATAAAATTTGCATCTTATTTCCTCCTTGTTCCTAATTAAAATGCTACTGAGTAAGTAAAAATGCCCACGTGGAGTTGGGCTTTCTAATTGCCTGCATCCATCATTCAACTGCTGCGTTCAGACAGGCCTACCTTTCGCCTACGAAAGCAGAAACACAGGTCCTGCCCTCTGAGAACACACTACTTGAGGGAGAAGATTTTATTCCTTTATTGTGGTGCTGTAAAATGGCCCTGGCAGATTTACGTGCCTTTCCGAAAACTCAACTGTGCTCTACTGGACTTCTCTCCATAAGGTTTCATATCAAAAGCTGGAACTTTATTAGCTTCCTAGTAGTGAGTTCTGCCACAACAAGAATCTACTGTGAAAAAGCCCCATTGCACCAGATAATTAGACTTGGTGAAAGAAGTAACCAGGTTGTGTTTTGTGTCATTAAACAATTCTTTCAAGCAGAGCAGCAATTACTCAACTTCATTTCAAAGCCACTCTCACACACACACACAGTTAAGGCAAGCTTGGGTAACACCACGCTCCAACGTGAATCATTATTCCTGGAAGTCAGCTATGAAGACCAACTTGAATGGAATATTACAAATGCTTGGAACGTCACCTATTTGGAAACACTAAATTCTTTTTCTTTTTTTAATTCGAGGAATCACGTGGTCACCACTCTTCTCAAAGAAGGATTCTTTCATCCAGGCATAGGGCTGACATGTGCCATCAACAGTCCTGCACTGAAACAGAGTCACGCGCGTGCACCCGAACACACATGCTAATTACTCAAAGTTTATGTTTTGCTAAGATCTGGCTGCATATCAAGAGACATTAATTTCATGGGTTTTGCTCCACATGTTATCTATTTGCAAACAAAGAGACAGGTTTTCCCCCTTTTTCTTCTCAAAAAATTTTTTTAAACGCTTAGCAGGTTTTGAAGAAGTCGTTGAATTCCAGGAGACACAAGCTACTAAAATGCAAGACAGGTCCAATTTGCAGATGTTGATGCAACTTGGCATTTTTATACGCCCAGTCTTACGAACTGATGCAAATCAAATGCCTGGGAAATGGTTTCCCCTTACAAAGCTGGAAATTACCATTTAAATGAAAATGAACCAGGAAAATCTTTCCAAGGAGTTGAGAAATCGAAGATTAAAAAAAAATGCAGATTGGGGCACAGCCTCATGTTTGCTCTGGAATGGGGGCAGAGGAGGGGGTAAGTGTGAAATTTGATGTTTCACTGAACCAAATCCTTTTCGGAATTTGCACCCTTGAATATTCGGCCTGATTATCTTCAGATAAAATGGGAAATACTAAGAATTTAACTCGTTGGTACACTTATCAGGATGAGCACTGCGTAATGTATAGAATTACTGAATCACTATAATGTACATTGGAACTAATAGTATGCTGTATGTTAACTCATTCAGTTATTAATTTGTCAAACATGTGGAGAGTGTCCATTTCTGCTCGAGGGTGTGGTAGGCACCAGGGACACATATGTAATTATAAGTGCACAATTATGCAGATAATTCAAACACCATACTGTTCGTGCTCTGATAGAGGTCTAAAGAGGGTACAAAAAAAAAGCCACCTCTGACCTTTGTCCTGTTGTCTAGTCAACAACTTATACTCTAGAGGTGAGAAATGTGGCAGATCAAGTGATATTCCTGGACATTTGTAAATTTAAACACATCTCCTGGAACAGATTAGCAAATTCCAGAAACTTTCTAGTTTTCTAAGCTAAAAGCTCATTTTCAGTTGAAAAGATAGATTTCTCACTTCCAATGTGGTAATTAACTTAATAATAGGAATTAGTTTCCTAATGCTTAAAATAGAAATGGGTCATCGATTTAAAAAAGGAAGATGTTTGTCCTCAAATTTGTCTTTTGGTTCTAAAAAACTAAGAATGGCAGAAAATGCCAAAGCCCCCAAAATAATGACATTCCTTTTTTTTTTTTTACTAAACACTCTGATGTTGCCCGAAGAGTCAGCCCCTATGTCTCAAAACTGTTGAACATCAAACCAGAATATACAACCTGTCACAGGTACTTTAAGCAGCTAAGACCCTTTGGGCTTGCCCAGGTGGGGGGCTGAACCTTATCTCTACCCCTTCATAGATCTGGCACTGGGCTACTTACTTAATGTCTTAGAACCACATCTTTCACTGGGATTTACTTCAAGGTCAACTACAGATTAAACAAGGATGCCTAAAACACATTTCACACAGCACCTGGCATGTAGGCTCAACAAATGGCAATGTTCTAGGAAAGCAGAAAAGGAACAGAACAGATTTATACAGCCTGCTTGTTTCCTAGCCCTGCCTTGAAAAATCTCATACGGTATTAATTGTCACCACAGAAGCAAATAGGAAGCAGCCAAACATTCTAAGTTCTTTTCAAGAGATTCGTCAACACACAGATTGAAAAGTCGTGCTCAGAGTCACAGACAGATTTCAAAACTGTGACCTAGCCTGGGTGGGGAAGGAACCTCATTTCCTTGTCTCTACCTCTCCTAGTTGGTTTCAGCACATAAATACCCTAAAATTCCAAAAGGAGGTTCTGCAAGTACGTTTCTTTTTTTTTTTTTTTTTTTAATGTTTTTTTTTTTTTTTTTTTTTATTTTTGGGACAGAGAGAGACAGAGCATGAACGGGGGAGGGGCAGAGAGAGAGGGAGACACAGAATCGGAAACAGGCTCCAGGCTCCGAGCCATCAGCCCAGAGCCCGACGCGGGGCTCGAACCCACGGACCGCGAGATCGTGACCTGGCTGAAGTCGGACGCTTAACCGACTGCGCCACCCAGGCGCCCCTCTGCAAGTACGTTTCAATTCTGGGAAGTTGTCTGCAGAGGCTGTGATAAATTCTGCAGACCAGAAGTGCATAATGTAGCTACTGACCCAGCTCACCCAACAGAGATCAGAAATGACAAGTCTATAATCACATGATCTGTGTTCCACACCCAAGCCAACCGTCCCCTACCTCTCAGAGGCAGATCACAGAGAGGGTTTCCTTGCCTTGAACATGTGGAATCCCAATGTTCACTGAAAACCTGATAGATGCTACTATTTGAAATTAGGACTCTCTTGTTAAGAAAATGGGCAGTGAGCTTGTCAACAGAATATGGAATGAATGCAAGAGAAAAGTGTGTGTGTGTGTGTGTGTGTGTGTGTACGTACACCCACTAACACTACTCTTCACACAGTGGATATGTGCAGGCAAAAATCCAGAGTCCTATCTCCACCTAGAAAGACATATTTGGGTCATTTCTACAGTATATACATTCCTCCCCTGACCCGTACTAAAGGTAAAAAAAAAATGCCATAGGAGGATTAAAAAGTCCAACAGGTGAGAATTAGTTAATAAATAATGACACTAGTAAACCTAACAATATGTGCTGATCACAGAGACAGATATTAATACTTTATCATTAGGTTTCCTACAAACACCATGGGAGCTCCTCCTTCAGCCTCTCTTTACAGAAAAGGAAAGCAAAGCTAAGAGAAGGTGAGTAGAGTAGCTTGCCCAAGGCCACACAGCCAGTAAACAGGGGAGCTTGGATAAGAAGCCAGGCAGTCTGATCTGCCCCCACAGACCGTCCCACCATGTTACCAAACCATCTCCCCAAATAATGCCTATGACCATGAGAGATGATACTATGCAGGCATTAACACTTATGTTTTCAATCTTCAACAGCATAGGCAAGTTCCCACAATATTATAGTTACAAGGGAAAAAGTATAGAAACTTCTTTCCTAAAAGTGTCAATACTCGAACTTCCATGGAAGCAGAAAAGATCGTGCCCCCGTGCGCAATTCTGTTATCTCCACCTGGCACCCATGAACAGCAGGGGTCACTCACACATATCAATCACCAGCAAGAGTGATTTAAAGTGGCTCAGCAAATGATTAAGGCACTCATTCTGTGTCTCCCAAAACCTAGTTCGGTCTTCTTCAATTACTTTCATATTACCGATCAATTTTTTCTGATAAAGTAAGTTTTAAATTGTTCTATCACACAGGATGAGCCTCCAGCCCTTCCTACCACAGTCACAACAAGGACAACTTATTAAACGTCTTGAAAGATAAGTTCCATTCAGTAGTTATCGACCAATGCTGGCATGTCCATCAGTTACAACAGCAACGTTCCAAACAGGAAGAAAAACAGAGCTAAATTCCATTGGATTACAACTCCAGTCAACCACAATTGATTATTATATAACAAACACAAACAAAATCAAATGAAAACAATAATCTGCTGTTATTAAGTATTTACATTTTCAGTTCCAAAGGCAATCTCAAAAATCTCAGGCTGATGCAACAATCTAAGGAGAGTTCTGTTCATACTGATGTTAATCATCTATTTAAAAAATACACGATGGCCAATGTTCAATAAACCAAGGCTTTTATGTGCACTTTAGCTGAAACGTGTGCTTTCCACCCTATCCTTCAGTAGATGCATCAGACAGAAGGCAAACTAACTTTAATATCGTTCAAAGCTGAACATAAAACAGCATGGGATATAATTCAACATATTCCAACAGCAAAGATAAAAAAGTTTGGCATTATCTGCTAATGTAAATTATTTCTAGACTGCAAGAGCTAGACAAGTCAAGACTTGGTTTATACACTGATACACACACTCTAAGCTTATATGTCACATATAAGCTCAGCATCTGGTTTTCCAGCCATTCACTCCAGTAACAAAGCCAACAAGTGGCTGGTGACTTACTAACACAAGACTAAGACTATTATTAACTATTTGGTTAATGATGAGAATTACTGTATTGCTATTACTCCTACAAAGTCCCTTCATTAGTTGGTGGGTTTTTATTTTTGTTTTGCTTTGCTTTTTTTGCGTGACCCCTGTAGATAACCGCCCACAGCAAACAATGAAGGAAACGAGGCTGGTGCAGGGTTATAGGAGAGTTCAAGGGACACGGCAAGCATCTATCCCTTAGTCTTTTCCTAATCCTCAAGTTGCAAGACTTCCTAGGACCAATGTGCTGACTCTCGTTCCGGTCTCAATTCACTCAGACTTTCTCTTTGTAGACACAACTTATTACAACTCTGCGTGATGCCTGCGAGTCAGACTCGAGGGTTGTCAGATTGACCTTTCACGGGCAAGCTGGAATGAAAATCATAATTGAAGAAGGGCAGACTAAGGAAACGGAAGGATTAAGCAATTCACTGGAGACAAAACCATGCAGGGTAGGTCATGCAGCTGGGAGGGTTTACCTAGTTCACTGTCCAGCTCCTCGGTGTGGACCCCTTCTTCTCCAAAGGAGTAACAGGAATGAGACAGAAAAGAGAGAAAGAAAAATTCAGACACCAACACCAAGAAAGAAAACTTCCCTCCGAAAAACAGCAGCAAACATGTCACTTGGTTTTGTCCTTACCTGCATCGTGGCCTATTTCACTGGCTCAGCTAGTAAACCGGAGACTTCAGTGTAAATCACAAAATGGTAAGAGCTGATATTGGTAACATAATTATATGGCTCATTTCCTTGCATGTCGAAACAGGGTTTGATTGGTTGTAAAAGATGACAAATACCTTTGCGGTTTCAATGTTCTTAAGTGGGAAGTCACTTATTACACACCTCATTTCGGGCAAACAAAGCTGTTACCCCTTCCAATATTAGTCCTTCTAATCCTGCAGTAATGCTCTCATCACTGAGGCAATTATATTCACAGTTAAAGCACTACTGAGCTTAGAGGTAATAATGCTGCCTGAAAAGTGGAAGGTGGGGTCAATTTGAGAATGCAGGGAGTTAGAGATGAATTATGTCAGGATGCTGCACGTGACGAAAGCGGGCTTGAAGGCCGCCCTGAAACGAGGATGGGAAAGCACTGTTTACTTGGTATGAGATTGCGAAGTCAAACAGCCCAGAAATATTGCAGTGACAATGGTCACAGTAAGTCAGGAAGCAAAACCGGTCAGGATCTTCTCCATTCTTGACCCCCTCCTGCTATGAGTAAAACACTGCACTGTAACCAAGAAGAGAGCAGGGGACAGCACACAACAAACCATTTTACACAGAAAGTGTCTCCAGCTACAGAACAGGTGGCTGTCCCCTCCACTGTATGCTCCACCAACACAGGGAGGAAGACTTATTTTCACCACTGTGAAATGCTCAGTGCCCAGTACAGTGTTTTGGTACATGGTAGGTACTAAATACTTCTAAATGGATGGACGGATGGACGGACGGATGGATGCATGGGTGACTCAATTGCTGACTTTAGTTCCCAACATGGTACTATATACCTTGTGAACTCTTGATTTAAAAGTGATTCCGCTGTCAACAGTAAGTTTTGATGCTAGCATCCAATTCATTTCTCCAGTGAGTATTTACTGAGAGACCTACCATGGGCCAGTCATTGGGCAAAGTGACAAATCATACATTCTTTTGGAGGAGGAGACAAATCCCAACCTTCCATAAATAAAACTTCCATATCTAAAACCTGTGATAATGTGTCTAAAGTACCACACATCACAGAATGACCCAATCATATCTGGGGGCAAGGTCACAGACAGAGTCCCTGACCTGTAACCTGAAGGATATGCCCAATGGAACAAAAAGACTTAAAGTGAAGAATGACTGAAATTTAAGCTCTATGACAGCAGGGCATTTTGATGGTTGTGTCCATTGATACATCTGAAGTTCCTAGGACACAATGGACATATAGGAAGCATTCAGTATCTCTCTGTAAAATGTAAGAGTATTCTAAGAAAGTGCTAGTGGGCATGAAGGGCAGAGTGGACAGGAGCAAGGGGGAGAAAAGCCAGAGGCCAAAGCACTTAGAACTTAGAAACCAGCTGTGGGGAGGGCTGAATATTGCGCAGACAGAGAGCCACTGAACTGGGCTCGAGAGGGTGGTCACGGATAACACAATCACACTGACGTTTTAAAAGAGTGCTCTGGGTCTAGTGTAAGGAGAGTAGGCAAGAGTGTGGGTGACAGAGGCATGTGACCTGGACTAGGATGCCACAGGCAACAAAGAAAATCGTGCATGGATTCCAGAGATACCTGAGAGGCAAAGTAAATTCAGAGGGTAGATGGGTTGAAATCAAGGTCAAGTAGTAGGTCAAGTGGGACTCACAGGTATACATGAATTTTACCCTCAACCGAGATAGGGAACACTTACAGAGGACCAGATTTTGGGGGGCAGAGATCCTTAGTTGGGTTTTATTCAGACTGCATTTGAAATCTCTTTCAGACAAAAAGCATTATCAACCAAGCATTTTTAAATATTGGCCTGGAGCTCAAAGGCAAGGTAGAAGGCTTCTAATTGAACTAGATATACAGAAACAACAAATGGAGTTATATACTAAAGATCAAAGTCCCAAGCCAGTTTCTTACTTTTTTGGAGTCAGAAAACAGAGTATATGAAAAATTTTACAATAACTATGAAGCGATATTGTTATAGACCATGTGCATATGGCCTCCAGAGAACAGAAATTGAATACAGGAACAATACTGTGAGCAAAAACACTATTCTTCTTGGTGTCACGACATAAACAACAACACAAGGCAGATTTGTGTTAAGTGGCAACAGCAAATGAAGGTGTGGGGACTGATAAATGTCAGAGTGGTAACATCTGGTTATATATTCACACTGTATATACAGACATACATATAATTTCTACTGGAAAAAGCATATATGAATCCTAAGTTGAAAGGATAAATGGATAACCTAATGGTATTTGGTATGAATACATACTTGTTCCAAAGGTAATAACATTAACACCAATGACAAGAATTCTAAGAATTAAAAATAACAGTTGACCATTCAATAGCACAGGGGTTGCAGGTACTGACTCTCCACAGTGAAAAAGTCTGTATATAACTTGTGAATTCCCCAAAACTTAACTACAAATAGTCTACTGTTGACTGAAAACCTTACCAATAATATAGTCGATAAGCACTTATTTTGTATAAGTATTTTATACTGTATTCTTACAATAGTACTTAATCTTTTCTTAACGTTTTTGGTATTTCAAGGCTATACATCATCTGCAAGGTGTTCAAATTGTCCGAGATCTCTAAAAATTTTTCTAGTATATTGAAAAAATCTGCATAAAAGTGGACCACTGCAGTTCAATCCTGTGTTGTTCAAGGCTGAACTGCAATAGATTCGGTAACAAAATCATTCAGTAATTCTACTCAACAGTTTTACTCCATTAAGTTTCTCCTGGTAAAAGCTATTGGAGTCTTCTATCATCTATAAAATTATAATAACAGGCATTTTTATATGTTCCCAGTATAATTATAATGGAGACCGCACTGAAGAGCCTATGGTAAAAGAAGTCCAAAATGCCTTCAAAATCATCCAGCATCAAATAAAGATTAAATTTTGTTCTCCGAAATTTTATGGTTGAATGTATTTTATGTTCTGATGTTTGAATATTGGTCACTTTCGTATTACACATTAAACATAATACTTGGATAATCAGGACAGTCCGTTATCCCTTAAGCATGTAAAATAATGAGGCTGACTACACGTGTTCCATTCCTCCTTCAGCCACCAAAATCAGGGAAGCATCTCACTCAGGTCTCCTTAGTCAGAAGGATTTGGATTTCCACTTGGAGTCACTCCCATAAATATGAACACACAATTTTATGCTCATTTCATGGTATCTGCAATCCATGTAGAACAGAAAGATCTAGAAGTACAAGGTTTTTGGCAGTATTACAGTTCACTGGCTTACATTTGCAGGCAAACCTCAAGTTTATATAATTCTGCCCCATAGGACAAATTAATAAAGTTTCACTATCTTTTAGGAAAATATGTATTCCATAATTATACTACTAATTCAAATGCCAGAAATGAATAATGAGCAGCTAAACAAACCATTTCCCTTTTAATTCGTCCATGTCAAAAAGTAATTTTGGTACAACTTGGGACAGACTTCAGAGTACTGAAAAGGAAACATTTGTTCTAATTTTTTTCATTTTGGAAAAATAATTAGAAATCCCAAAGCCGTGAAATAAACGTTTTAAAATAGTAACTCTCTTAGCCAATTGATTCTTTTTCAAGATTAACAGGCAGAGTAGAGCTAAGGGTGACACCTCGGGCTCTTTCTTGGAAGAATCTACTTTTTAGATAATCAGGATATATTCTAAGTTACACAGAGATTCCCAAGAAGTCACGATCCGCTTTTCCTATGCCAAGTTATGCAATATGTAGAATTCAAGAAAATTTCTTGATTTTTTTTTCCTCTAAGACTTTCCTAATATAGGATTAGGACCCCATAGATGAGTAACCAGAGCACCTTTGGTTTCTATATTCCTAGAGATTTTCTAGAGTTTTCTCCAAGGTCCTGAAGCCAGAGGTTATATTTTCATTGAAATAGTTTGTGTTAAAGTTCTGTTTAAAATGGAGATACTAGTATACATCTGCCTTCATGTGTAAACAAACTGTTCTTTTAAAACAATTCTGATTGCCCTACAGTTTATTTACTAGAAATGAGATGACTTGTTAAAAACTCATTTGTTAAATCCTGGTTGACCTTGCTGTAACTCCTTAAAATTTGCACATGTGAACAGCCTCAAGCACACGTGAACCAAGACCTTGCTAGCCCCTTACCATCATCTTCACACTCTTCCAGAGGCTTCTGCTGCTTGTTCAGGCACCGAGGGTCTAACCAAGATGTTGTTTTCGTGTTATGGCTGAAATCCAGAAACAAAAACAAGAAATGCATTTGAAAAGAGAGAGAGAGAAAAAGCAAAAAGCTCAATGACAACAGAATTACATGTTCTTGAACGTTTTCCGACAACCAGAGCAAAGCTACTTCCCAACAACAAACTCATCCCAGAAGACAGCCTGAGTTTGGAATTACAAAAAGCTTGGGAAATGTCCATCGATGGCTGAATGGGTAAAGAAGATGTGGTATATACATACAATGCAGTATTACTCGGCAATCAAAAAGAATGAAATCTTGCCATTCACAACTGCCTGGATGGAATTAGAGGGTATTATGCTAAGCGAAATTACTCAGTGAGAGAAAGACAAATATCATAGGACTTCACTCGTATGAGGACTTTAAGATACCAAACAGATGAACATAGGAGACGAGAAGCAAAAATAATATAGAAACAGGGAGGGGGACAAAACATAAGAGGCTCTTAAATACAGAGAACAAACTGAGGGTTGCTGGAGGGACTCCGGGTGGGAGCGGGGATGGGCTAAATGGGTCAGGGGCATTAAGGAATCTACTCCTGAAATCATTGTTGCGCTATATGCTAACTAAAATGGATGTAAATTTAAAAAAAGAAAAGAAAAGGCTTGGGAAGAGCCTTCAGTAGGCTTTTTACTTATTTAAGGTATAATCATTCTGTTATGGAAAGCTTAAAATGTGATGTCAGTTTTATTTTTGAAAAATGGGTTCCAAATGATACCCCTTGTCTATGCTGTCTCCCCTTATCTAGACTGATTTTAGTCTTCACCTTTACAGAAGAGCAAACTCCAATTTGCTTTCAATTTGTCTGTGACTTAAACCTTGGATGCTGGAATTCACAAAGAAGGCTGCTATTTCACTCATTACATTACATAAGAACTCCCCCTGACAGCACGAAACTACCTCAATTCACACAATTGGCTCAAAGCTGCTAATACCTATCATTAATCGCAGCATCCTGAATTATGCTGCACACAATAGTGAAGACAACCCAAAATTGCCTATCATAAACAAAATCTGGGCCAAAAAACCCCCCACAAAAGCTTGGAGAAGCTAAATGTGTCTGCCTCCCGGAGGGCATCGTCTGACTCCAGGGGAAGTGTTTCAAGAGACACTGAGTGAGGCCTTGAACGTCTGAAGGTGTGCGGGACCAGTGCAAGAGATAGATATTGGCCTTCAACCACGTTAAAAGTGGCACGAGAATGTCTGGAGGAAGTGCCCTGAAGCAGCTCAAGACCCTGGGATGAGGTTCTGCGTGAGCTCCCAGGCCAGTCTATGCAAGCTAAATGGGAGAGGCAAAGAACTACAAGGCCGGTAGTTCAAACTGCAAATCAGAAATGAAAAAAAAGAAATTTTTTTTTTAAAATTTAGGTAGTAACCTAAATTGTTTTTGGAAGTCTGAAGTTTGGGTTGTAAATGCTGAAAAACACTGCCATAGGCATTTTAAATGATTCAAATCTTATTAACTGCTGCAAAAACTTAAGGCTTAAGTGAAAAACAGAATGCGCAAATGTATATACAAATCATCTCAACTGTATTATAAAGGAAAAAAAAAGAAAGTTAATATAATATAGTAACAACTACTGCCACTAATATGATTGATCTGCTTACAATGACCAGAATCTATTCTTTTTACCTATTTGTTACAATTTATTTCATCGTTATGATAACCTCATGAGGGAAGTATTGATGCATTTTACAGATGAGAAAACTGAGGACAGAAAAATGAGGACATTTGTTCAAAGATACTCTGTGGGTACCGAGAAACACTGGCAATCAAACCCAGGGAGTCCAACACTACAACTCATGGTCTGTACTGTTCCTAAACCAGTAATATAGAGATAATGGTCACTGCGGCGATGGAAGATTATGTATGATTTTTTAAAAGCAATTCTGTATTATGAGATAATTATAGATTAACCTGTAGTTATAAGAAAGAACAAAGAGGGATCCTGCATGCCCTTTACCCAGATTCCCCCAGTGGTAACATCTTATAAAACTATAGTACAAGGTCACTATGGAATACCGACTGATATCCACAAGTCAAGACACAAAACAATTCCAACATCACAAGGATCTCTCATGTTACTCTTTTCTTTTAAAAATGTTTATTTACTTATTTTGAGAGAGAGAGAGACAGAGAGAGAAAGAGACAGAGCATGAGCCGGGGAGGGGCAGAGAGAGAGGGAGACAGAGAATCCCAAGCAGGCTCTGAGCTGCCAGTGCTGAGCCCGACGTGAGGCTCAATCCCATGAACTGAACCATGAGATCATGACCTGAACTGAAATCACGAGTCAGATGCTTAATGGACTGAGCCACCCAGGCACCCCTCTCATGTTACTCTTTTATAGCCATATCTGGTTCCCTTCTAATCTCTGCCCCTAAAACCCTTTTTAAGTCCTTGGCAACTGCTAATCTCATGTTGTCATTGCAAAAATGCTCTAAAAATGGAATCAGACAGTATGTAATCTTTGAGGATTGCTATTTTTCATTCATTCTCATCAAGGTTGTTGTATATATCAATAATAACTTATTTTTAATGCTGAGTAGTATTCCATGCCATGAATGTACCGGAGTTTAATCACTGAAGGACATCTAGGTTATTTCCAGTTGTTGGTTATTTAGGAGAAATCTACTATAAACATACATGTCCAGGTTTTTCTGTAAATATAAGTGTTCACTTCTTTGGTCAAATGTGCAATTGCTGGGTCATATGGTAGTTGCATGTTTAGTTTTATAAGAAACTGCAGCCACTGTGGAAATCAGTGTGGAGGTTCCTCAGAAAGTTAAACAGCACCACTAAGCAACTGCACTACTAGATGCTGAGCCAAAGAATACAAAAATACTCATTCAAAGGAGCACATGTACCTCGATATTTATAGCAGCATTATCAAAAACAGCCATAGTATGGAAAGAGCCCAAAAGCCCATCGAATGATGAATGGATAAAGAAGTGGTGTGTGTGTGTGTGTGTGTGTGCATGGATATATATATGTATGTGTCTGTCTGTATATATATATATATATATATATATATATATATATATATATATATATAAAAAATGGAATATTACTCAGCCATCAAAGGGAATGAAATCTTGCCATATGCAACGCTGTGGATGGAACTAGAGGGTATTATGCTAAGCGAAATAAATCAGTTAGAGAAAGTCAAATACCATATGATTTCACTTCTATGTGGAATTTAAGAAACAAAACAGATAAGGGAAGGGGGGAACAAAAAGAGAGGGCGGCCATAAATGACTTCTAACTATAGAGAACAAACTGAGGGTTGCTGGAGGGGAGGTCGGCAGGTCATGTGCTAAATGGGTGATGAGCATTAAGGAGGGCACTTGTTGTGATGAGTACCAGGTGTTATACTAAGTGATGAATCATTAATTCTACTCCTAAAACCAGTATTACACTACGTGGGAACTAACTAGAATTTAAATACTTATAAAAATAAAATAAAAACTTATTGACGATTTTAAAAAAAGAAACCACCCAATGGCTTTCTAGAACACCATACAATTTTACATGGCCACCAGCAATGATCTAGTTTCTCTGCATCTGTGCCATCATTTACCGTTCTTACTATTTTTTATTTTAGCCATCCTAACAGGTATGTAATGATATCTTTCTGCGTTTAATTTGCATCTCCCTCATGGCTAATGATGGTGAACATTTTTTCACGTGCTTCTTTGCCATCTGTATACCCTTTCAGTGAAACGTCTGCAGCTCCTTTTCTCACTGATCTTTTTTTTTTTAATGTTACTATTGAGTTTGGAGAGATCTTTATATACTCTAGATAACAGTCCATTTTCAGATATGGGGTTTGCAAACGTTTTCTCCCACTCTGTAGTTTGCTTTTTTTTTTTTTTTTATTTTTTTTTTATTTTTTTTTATTTTTCCAACGTTTTTTATTTATTTCTGGGACAGAGAGAGACAGAGCATGAACAGGGGAGGGGCAGAGAGAGAGGGAGACACAGAGTCGGAAACAGGCTCCAGGCTCCGAGCCATCAGCCCAGAGCCTGACGCGGGGCTCGAACTCACGGACCGCGAGATCGTGACCTGGCTGAAGTCGGACGCTTAACCGACTGCGCCACCCAGGCGCCCCTGTAGTTTGCTTTTTAAAACATCCTCTTATTCGGGTCTTTTGTGAAGCAAATGTTTTTTTTTTTATTTTGATGATGCTGTATTTATCAGTAATTCCTTTTAGGGTTCAATGTTTTTGATGTCAAGTCTTAAAAACTCCTTGTCTGGACGTAGAGCTCAAAAAAATTTTTTTTTCCTGAAAACTTTTATTGCCTTGTGTTTTACACTTAAGTCTGTGATGAGCTACTGTGAATTAATTTCTTTGTATAAATTATGAGGCTGAGGTTGAGCCTAATTTATTTACCTCTGGCTAAACATTCGCTCCAATAGCACTTCTTTGAAAAGGCTATCTTCTTCCCTGCAGTGAATGGCTTTGGCATCTTTGTTGAAAATCACTTAGACATACTTGTGGGTCTGTTTCTGGGTTTCATTGATCCACGTGCCCATTTCGTCGCCAACACCACACAGCCTCCGTTACTGCGGCTATGTATTATGTCTTGATAATTGACAAACTGATTAAGTTTATTCTTCTCTTTTAAAACTATTCCAGCTATTTTGGCTCCTTTGCCTTTCTATATAAACTTTGTTTATTCATGTCTAGTGTTGTATTTTTATTTTTGAGAGGGGGGCAGGTGCAGAGAGAAAGGGGGACACAGAGGATCAGAAGGAGGCTCTGTGCTGACAGCAGAGAGCCCGATGTTGGGCTCCAACTCAGAACCGCGAGATCATGACCTGGGCCAAAGTCGGACACTTGTCCAACTGAGCCACCCAGGTGCCCCCCTATATAAATTTTAAAATAAACTTGTCTATACTAACAAAAGCCTTCAATGAGATTTTGACAGAATTTTTGCTAAACGTGCATATCCATTTTGGGAAAGCGGACATCTTTACTATATAATTGAGTGTTCCAATCTATGGAAGACATCTCTCCATTTAGACTTTCTTTGATTTCTTTCAACAACATTTTGTAGTCTGCAGTATATAACATCCTAGACATATCTTGTTAGATTTATGCTTAAGTGGAGTTTTTTGGGAAGACAATGTGAATTATATTTTTTCTTGAATTTTGATGTCCATGTGGTCATAAATACAATGATATTTGTATGCTTATCTTTTATCTTGTGATCTTGCTGAACTTACTGATTCTAGAACATTTTTTTACATTTCTTGTGATTTTGTACTTTCTTATACATTTCTTGGGTATGGTCATGTGATCTGCATAGAGGGACAGTTTTCTTCCTTCTTTTTCAAACTATAGGCCTTTTATTTCCTTTTCCTGACTTACTCTCCTGGCTAGAACTTACAAAACCAGGTTGATTAAGAGTGGTGAGACCTGGGGCGCCTGGGTGGCTCAGTCGGTTGAGCATTCGACTTCGGCTCAGGTCGTGATCTCACGGTTTGTGGGTTCGAGCCCCGTGTCAGGCTCTGCGCTGACAGCTCAGAGCCTGGAGCCTGCTTCAGATTGTGTGTCTCCCTCTCTCTCTGCCCCTGCCCCCCCCCCCCCACTCACACTCTGTCTCTCTCTCCTTCAAAAATAAGTAAACATTAAAAAAAAAAAAAAAAAAAAGAGTGGTGAGAGCTAATATCCTTGCTTGTTCCCAATCATGCAGGGGAAGTATTTTTTTTGTCTTTTACCACTAAGTGTCATGTTAGCTGTAGGTTTTCTGTAGATATTCTTTATCAAGCCAAGAAAATTCCCCTTGTTCTTGTTTTTCTGAGAACTTTTATCATGAATGAGTGCTGAATTTTGTCAAAGACTTTGCATTGATAAGTATGATGTCGGGTTTTTTCTTTAGTATCTTAATATGGTAGATTGTATTTATGAATTTTCCAAATATTGAACCAGTCTTATATCCTTGGGATAATTCCCACTTGATCATGGTATAAAATTCTTTCTCTGTTATGGAGTATTATTTGCTGATATTTTGGTACAGATTTTTATGTCTATAATCATGAGCTCTTGCTCTGTAGTTTTTTTTCTTAGACTCTCCTTGTTTGTTTTTGGTAACAACGTAACAATAGTCTCATAAACATAATTGGTAAGTGTTCCTCTACTTCTGTTTTCAGGAAGAGACTGTATAGAAATTTAATTCTTGGAGCGGTTCTCCAGTGAAACCATCTGGGCCTGGAGATTTCTTTTTCATGAGTTTTTAAATGACAAATTCATTTTCCTTAGTCATTATGGAGCTATTTAAATTATCTATTTCATACAGACGAGTTGTGGTAGTTCGTGCTTCTCATGAAATTGGTCCATTTTATCTAAGTTGTCAACTTTAGTGTGTAGGTTTGTTGGCAACATTCTCTGATTACCTTTTAATGTCTTCAGGGTCTGCGGTGATTCCCTGTTTGATTCCTAATGCTGGTAATTTGTGTCTTCTCTAATCTTTTTCTTTGTCACTTTCACTTGGCTATTGTTCACTGAACAGCAGACCTTCAACTTCAATTTGAATATAACAGATTTACTTATATTTTTATTTATTTTATAGCTTAATTGGCCACTTTGTGGTTGTTTTTTTTTTTTTGTCTTAGGTTGTTTTTTTTTTTTTAAGTGGGATATAAACCATGGTAAATCTTAACAGAGAATCTTAATAATAGAGCCAAAGTGTAGCATTTTAAAAACTGACTATTATTGTGGCACACAGATGGCTCATTTGGTTAAGTGTCTCACTCTTCATTTCGACTCAGGTCATGATCTCATGATTCATGACATCAAGCTCCGTGTCAGGCTCTGTGCTGATCACGTTAAATAAACATTAAAAAACAAATTTAGTGGGGCACCTGAGCAGCTCAGTTAGTTAAGCGTCTGATTTTGGCTCAGGTCAGGACCTCACGGTTTGTGAGTTCGAGACCCACGTCAGACTCTGTGCTGACAGCTCAGAGCCTGGAGACTACTTTGTATTCCGTGTCTCACTCTTTCTTTGCCCTTCCTCCATTCACAGTCTGTCTCTCTCTCTCTCAAAACTAAAAACACATTAAAAATTTTAAAACAAATTTTAAAAGGTTGACCATTATTGGAGAAAAAATGCTATTACCTGAGATTCTTAGAATAATTTCAATTGTTTGTATATTTTTCCATTTTTAGTAAACCACTTATTAAATGCTTAATTTTAAAAACATTTTTTTAAAAGTTGATTTATTATTGAGAGACAAAGAGAGACAGAGTATGAGCAGGGGAGGAGCAGAGAGAGTAGGAGACACAGAATCCAAGCAGGCTCCAGGCTCTGAGCTGTTAGCACAGAGCCCAACACGGGGCTTGAACCCACAAAGTGCAAGATCATGACCTGAGCCAAAGTTGGACGCTTAACTGACTGAGCCACCCAGGCTCCCCTTAAATGTTTAACTTTTAGTAATATCTTATATATACATATACATATATATATGTATATATATATGTATATGCATATGTATACACACATAGATATATGTAAGTTTTATAATTTTGAAAGATTTTTCACATCTGTATAGTGTAATCCACCCTTTATTCACAGAAGCTAAGCTGTAAGCTCTCCAGCGGATGACTGAAACTGTAGATTTATAGTACCAAATCCTAAATATACTATGTCTTCTCCTATACATACATACCTATGATGAGGTTTAATTTATTAAATTAGGCACAGTAAGAAATTAACAATAGCTAATAAAAAAAGAACAATTATAACAATATCTTATAAGAAAATTTACGTGAATGTGGCCTCTCTCTCTCAAAGTGCATTATTGTACTGTACTCACCCTTCTTCTTGTGGTGACGTGAGATGATAAAATGCCTATGTGATGAGATGAAATGAGGAGAGTGACATAAGCACTGTGACGTAGCATGAGGCCACTAGTGACCTTCTGACAATGTGTCAGGAGGATCATCTGTTTCCAGAACACAGTTGACCATGAGTGACTAAAACTGTGCCACGTGAGACTGCAGGGTAGGGACTGGGGGAGGGAGACTACCATATTCTCAAATTTCAATCCATGTAATTGCACCGTGTAAAAAAAAAAAAAAAATCAACTTAGAATGGATCATACACATAAATGGAAAATGTAAGCAATAAAACTTCTAAAACAAAGATGGCAGACAAGGACAGCTTTATAACTTTGATTTAGGCAAAAACTTCTCAGCCAGCACACTAAAAGCACAGCCCAGGAAAGAAAAACATTGATAAATCAGACTTCCTCAAAATTAAGAACTTGGGGCTCTTCAAAAGACACAGTCAAGACAATGAAAAGTCAGACTTGGAAAAAATGTTCACAAACCACAAAGATGTTAAAGGAATTGTATTCAGAATGTATGAAGAACTCTTAAAACGCAACTGAAAAAAAAAACCAAAACAACAACAAAAAACCCTAAAGCCCTTGAAACCCAACTAAAAAAAAGTAACCAAAGAATTTACTGAATGGCTCCATATGTTCTTTATATATTACGCCCTAATTTATATATACACCAGAATATGGTTGTTTCACTCTTGAGGGAAATTATTAACTTAAGCTTCTTCAAGATCCTCAGACTCAATGATTGGAAGGCTGTGCTGATTGCTTTTTGGCACAAAGCCTGTGAAACTATATGAAAAAATACCATCAGCGCAAAATCAGTCCTTTCAGATGTTAATTTACAACCGTAGCCACTAGGGGGCAAGAAGGAAGAGTGACGACATAAAGGGACAGCTTCAGAGAGGACGAAGGGTATACTTTACTCTATAAAATAGACTTCTCCATTTTCGGTGTACGCCATCTCCCAGTTCTCGGGTAGAGGACCTAAATTATCCTCTGCACAAAGAGGTAGGTATTGAGGGAACTTCTGAGAAGCGTCCGTGATGGGAGCAGCGACGATGCTACTATTCACAGGCGGTAACGCTGTTTCTTGGAGAGTGTGCTCTTCCTGGGCACCAGAATCGGCTGTCAAATTGCAGAGAGAGGAGGAGAGAGAGACAGAGAGAGAAAAATTCATCAATCATACCTCAAAGCAAGGTGTTCACTACTGTCTGCATCTATATTCTTAAAAGGCCTCGCTCTTTCCCAACTGCTGGCCATCAACTCTATTGTTTTATTTAGACGGAAGTTCTCTTAATAGAAAACATCAAAATGACAGACCACATTTATCGCACTTAAAAAGAAAGAAGAGAAAGACAGGCTCAAATAACACTGCTCAAAACCTTGGAAATGCCAAAGAAGAAACAAATTCAGAACTAAAACCCTAACGTCTCTTATACCAATAGGGGCATCAAAACACAGACTGAGCCACACTCTCACTCCTAGGTGTCATTTGGTTTCATGACTCAGAGGGCCTTGGACAGCAAGAAGAAAACACAGATAGGGTGGCATCATTCTCCATTTTTGTAACAATTATTTAGAACATTTTTGGTAGACAGTGGCAAAGATCAAAAACCGGCACATCAAGCTGGCAAGTATATAAAACTTTAGAGCATAGACACAGCTATCCCAGTGAGTCAGATTCTAGCTTCTTTTGGAAAAGTAAGTGAATGTTCTTGCAAAAAACAAGACAGTTACCCCCAGAACAGTATCATGTGGGTGGACTAATTTGACTTGGGTTTTAAAAGAAGACTCGAAGTACATGAATCTCCTTGCGTTCTTATTAACTGGAAACATCAAGAGATGATGTCATCAACGTATCTACAAATGGCGCTGCTGACATTCTGGCTGAATTTTTATGAGGATGTTAAACGTCAGTCTCCACAGGGCTTTAAAACATAAGAATCAGGAGTTGTGGTTATTTTCCACCTCCCACAGTAATTCTCCTGCAGACACTTAGGATTTCTGAAAGCAGACTGAGGAATAATGAAAGGCCGTTTTCCAATCTTTCTCTCATGACTCGCTCCCAATGATGCACAAGAGAATGAAGCTAATTCAGAAGTTGGATGGAGGGCACATGGAGCCTATTAAACAACCACTTCCACCAAAAATCTGCCACCACTGAGGAGGACGCCTGTGGTCTTTCCCTGCAATTCATCTCTACCCTCTTTCTCTAGAACCAGCTCTCAGACTTCCCTTTGGAAATCCAACCCATCAAAGTTCTTGTGGTCTAGGTGGGGACTGACTTAAACCCACACCTAGCTCATGTGGTATGCCCAAGTCACAGGGCTATCACTCTTGCCTTTCTTATTGGGTCAGGTGCCTGATCCAAAGCAAATGAATGTCAGGCATACAAGCATTTGCTGGAATTATCTTCTTGATGCTGAAATTTATTAAGCTGACAGATTCTCATGCTGTAGGTGCTCGTGGCCATCTTGACACAGGTTGGCAAGACCTGACTTAGAATTAAGTCTACAAAGCGGACAGCAGAAATGAAAGAGAAAGCTGCCTAATGTTTCTGCCTGAGCCACTGATTCCATGTACTCCTGGCCTCTTCAGTTGCTTGATCCTCTAAATTCTTGCTTAAGCCAATTTGAGTTGGTTTCACAATTTGTATCCATGAGTGCAGGTTAATAAAAGAACTAGCATTTTTAAGGAGAAAAAAGGAAATGAAGCCAACAGGGAAGAAACAATTTGAAATTACAAACTGACAGAAAATAAATTTGAAACTTGGCAAGATTTAAAAGAGTCGCCCTTAAGTCTCTAGGAGCCAACGTATATTCATTTTTGGTATTTTATGTTTTTATTTTCGAGAGAGAGAGAGAGACAGAATGCGAGCAGGGGAGGAGTAGAGAGAGAGGGAGACGGAATCCGAAGCAACTCCAGGCTCCGAGCTGTCAGCACAGAGCCCAAGGCGGGGCTCGAACTCACGGACCGCAAGATCATGACCTGAGCCGAAGTCGGACTCCCAACCGACTGAGCCACCCAGGCGCCCCTTTTCTGGTATTTTTAGAATGTGCACTTCCTCCATGGACGTGTACATAGCAATCACCCGGAAAGATGGTGAAAATGCAGATTCTGACTCCCTACTATAGAGAATCGACTTGGGGGATCGTTCCAAAACGTGCATTTTTAAACCACCCAGGGATGGAGATTCAGGTACAAGAATCATACTTGGAGGACAGAGATAAAGAGCTCTCAAAAGCCTCACTAGAAATTTCACCTTCTGGGAGGGGTTCTGTCTTGCTGCCGATGGGCCAGAGTCCAAACTCCTATGTCTGCAGTGCCAGCCGAGGCTGCAGCCTCTCTGATGGGGGAAAGGAATTCTGCGTGCCATGCCAGCGTCCTGAGGAAGAGTGGACTCAGTATTTCCAGATTTTTTTTTTAATGTTTATTTATTTTTGAGAGAGAGACAGGGACAGAGACAGAGCATGAGTGGTGGAGAGGCAGAGAGAGAGAGGGAGACATAGAATCTGAAGCAAGCTCCAGGCTCTGAGCTGTCAGCCCAGAGCCCGACGCGGGGCTCGAACTCAGGAGATCATGACCAGAGCAGAAGTCAGATGAGCTACCCAGGTGGCCCCTCCAGATCTGTTTTTTAAAGAGAAGGTGGGAATCTGTATTTTTATGCAAAACGTTCCCAATACTTCAATCACAATTCCTTTAAAAAAACATAGTGAAGCAATAAGGCACAAGCAAAGAAAAAAACAAAAAACAAACAAACAAACAAAAAACAACAAAACAAAACAAAAACAGAAAGAGAAGAGAACAAGTACTGATTACAAGCACTGACTTAGAAGCCAGACTGCCTAACTTTGAATCCTGGCCTCACCTTTTGCTAATTTGGGCAACACACTTAACCTCTGAAAGCCCTGGTTTCCTCATCTATAAAATGGGGATAATGGTACCAACCTCACTGGGTTGTGGGGAGGAATGCATGAATTTAGTAAAGCAGCCGGTGCAGTGTGTAGGATACAGCTAACAGTATTTGTTAGCTGCTATCATCCTCAGTTTCTTCATCAAAGTTATTATGATTAACCTTTGTCTTCAGGTCAGCTTGGGCCCTCAGGATGGATGTGACATCAGACCACAGTCCAGATCACAGAGTTTGCCCGTTTCTAGCTGTGTGACTTCAGAACAGACGGACTGCCTTTCTGAGCAACTGATTCCTCAACTGTAAGGTGAAAACAAAATGCACATGCCAGAAGAACTGAAGGACTGAGGACACGTAAAATGCCTGCCAAAGGGCCTGGCACTCAGCGTGGGCCTGACGGGTCCTCAGGGACTGGGACCAGCTACTAGAAACGCAAATGTCCAAAGTCAGTGATCATCTTTTAACATGGTATTTAAGGGCTAGAGAAGTCCTAGGACAATGGATGACATTCAATAATTTTATGTAAGAATTTTAATCAACCCATTTTAATAGAAGCTGGATGTAACAAAAAAAAGGGGGCAGTGGCAACAGGCTGGACATAAACATTAAAGGATTCGGTTAAACTCTCAATGTAATTTATGTAAAAAGCAAAGTCCTGCCAGCGTTCCAAAACCTTGACTATGGGAAGGGAATGTTAGCTCACTGGCAAAATATCTAAGCAACTATAATCTCCTAAAGAAAAATTAAAATTCCTATAGCAACTAGACCTTATTGTAAAGTATCCAAATATTTTTCATTTTGTATATTGTACACGTCTTCTTTAAACACATGCTTGATTGAGGTATGACTGACATACAAAAAGCCATCGGTATTTTTTATTAAAAATATTTCAGCTTCACCGAGGTACAGTGACAAAATTGTAAGATATTTAAAGTGCACATGATGATGACTTCATACTGTCAAAGGATTCCTCCCATCTAACTGATGAACAAAAACAAAGCTACAGATGTTTAATGTGAGCAACCTGACGTGTTTGGCTTTCTGTGTCTTCTTTCCAGTTCAACAGAACCTCAAACAATCTCATTCTTTCAAAGAAAATGCAAAGTCCAAAAATGAGAGGCTGGAAAAAAGTACAGACTTAAAAATTAATAGTCCTAATCATGGCTTTGACCTTGACATGTGCTCTGATTTCAGAACATCTTTCAATGGATTCACTGAACATTTAGGAGCATTGCTGTCACTCTCTTATGAAAGGTTGCCAATGGATCCCAACGGGATAGGTAGAAGGGACTGTTGGAACACAGACCGGATGGGCAACGAGGAAGCCCGGTTTTCCCACTGTCTAGAGTGAGGGAACATGCACTTTTCCTTGGTGATCTCATCTGCAAAATGGGGGAGGTAATACCTATGTTGCTTATCTCTAAAGATTTCCAGGTGGTTCATAGGATACATGTGAAAAGGACTTGTAAACCATAAATAACATCGATAACTTTTTCATTCGTAGTAAATAGGAAGCTTCCAAGCATTTAACATACAAATACACATACTTGGGGGCTTTCGAGGGTAACTTTGAGAATATAAACTCATGTCAAAAATACACTTCCAGAGCCTATATTGCATTGTGTACTTTGAGATTATGTGCATCCTTGACTGGGCACATAACTAATAAACCTGATTGAAAACACAAATAGCACACTGGATGAGCATGTAGGCTCTGGAGTCAGCTTGAAATGACAGCTCTGACACTCACTGGTTTTGTGAACTTGGACAAGCTATTAGACCTCTCTAGCATATGGGTAAAGAGCTTAGCAAAATGCCTGCCACATAGCAATGGAGAAACATTAGCTCTTAGAGTAATATTATCTCTTGACAGTCCAAAGCAATGCTTTATCATTGCCTACTAATGGAAAAGAAGCATCAGCAACCTCATGTTCAATAACAGGGGGGCTGTTGGGAGAAAAAAAAGGCTTCAAAACACAATTAAATATCTTGATGTCTCTTAGAGGAGGTTAATGGATAAACTAGCTACTTTTTAGTTGTGGTGGCTTGTTACATATTTTCCAAGCTGTACGAAACAAAGTAGTTATACAAATGTGCTTTTTAAAATTTTGTATTTGTATAAATGTGTGTGCTTGGCTCATAACTCTACCTTCACGAAGCACACATAGCATTCATTTTCAAGGGCTCCTTCAGGTCCATAGTTTGGGCACAGTTTGTAGAAGAACGCTTTGTGTTCAACAGTCAGTACTGTGGGGAGTATCTGGGGTGACTGTTCACTGCTCAGCTCCTGCCTCAGTCACAGATGGTGGCAGGGATTGTGGCCACCTCCCCAGGATGCTTCTGACCATGTATTTCCTGCCTTTGCCTGCAGACATTCCCAATATCACTTAGGCATGCTATTTAGATATCTTGTGCCTCTTTCCAAAGCCACAGAGCAGAAATCTGCTAAGATAATAACAACAGCATGCGAATTAAAAATATCCTGGTCAATATTTTTAATAGCTCCATAGTGTTTCCGTATTTGGATATGACACTCATTCCTTTATCACAACTCTCGCAACCCAGAGCCAAGACCTCATTATGTTACTGTCACTCTGTGCTCCAAGTGGCTGGTGGATTGCTACTTAAAGTGGTTCAGAGAGCAAAATGCTTTGACATAGCTAGTTTGATACACATATCACAGACACAGAGATACACACAGTGTCAATTATTTGAAAGAATTTATATGAGTTAGGGTATGACAGGCTGTCAGCTGTCATAGTTACAGCTCGGTAAGTGAGGAGGCATTTACTCAACACACTGAGGATACCCATCACATGTACATCTGAACATCACTTCTCTATGCATCCTACCAGCTTTCTGGGGGTTAGGACAGGAAGCTGCAGAAGACGTTCAAGTATCACTTGGCTTTTGTGCGTGTGCGCGCACGGAATGAATGATCAGACTGAATAGAGCAATGATGACCTGGGCCCAAAAGTTTATCTTTGATGCCAGGATTTCAAGCGAAGATTGAATGGAGTCAGAATTTCTGAGGCACGTTTTCTAAGAGACAAAGGTTCCTAGTAGTTAGACATAGGAAGTGCATTAAAACCAACTGTCAACAATTCCTACTTTGTTCTTGCTTTATACCAAGAAATTACTTAATAAATAGAGGAGAGACAAGGACACTCATGTCTCCTGGGGACCGTCTTCCACCTGGCAGGAGTGTTTCACTGCATATCACTCCCCAGGTCTTCTTTCTGTGCCTGGAAATATGTTTTGGGTTACGTCATGATGTGCTATCCTTATTTGTTGAAAGATCAAGACATTATAATGTTAGCTACTTTTAAAAAGAAATATTTTAACTTTTTTTCAAAACTGGCTTTCATATCAGCAAGGACTACTAAATATGAAACAGGTATTTCTACGTGAACGAAATGAACTGATTTAAATAAATGCTTATGTAATAAAAGATGGCAAATTTCTCCTAGCTGGAACAATAGTAGGTCAGCCCCTGGCCTAATCCATTCTAATTGGAAAATGAAAATTTTTGTGGACTCAAAATCTTAGAGCTAGGAGGGGGAACTTAGATATGATTTAACCTTAACCATTTTACAGATGAGGAAAGTTAGAAATTACGTTCATAGTAAGACAACTACTGAGAACCAAGAAACCAGGAAAACAAATTAGGTCTCTTCTTTATCTAATGCTTCTTGCAGAAGGATTGGGTTACTGGTGTGACAATAAAGCCATCAAAAATTGTTTTAATTGTCATCTTGAAGAATTTCAGGCTTCTGAGCTTAATGAGAAAACGTCATGGGAATGCAAGCAGGTGCAGCCACTCTAGTAGTATGGAGGTTCCTCAAAAAACTAAAAATAGAACTACCCTATGACCCAGCAATGGCACTACTAGGTATGTATCCAAGGGATACAGGTGTGCTGTTTCAAAGGGACACACGCACCCCCATGTTTACAGCAGCACTATCAACAATAGCCAAAGTATGGAAAGAGCCCAAATGTCCATCGATGGGTGAATGGATAAAGAAGATGTATGTATGTATGTGTGTATATATATATATATATATATATATATATATATATGTATATATATATATAATGGAGTATTACTCGGCAATCAAAAAGAATGAAATCTTGCCATTTGCACCTACATGGATGGAACTGGAGGGTACTACGCTAAGTGAAATTAGTCGGAGAAAGACAAAATTCATATGACTTCACTCATATGAGGACTTTAAAAGACAAGACAGATGAACATAAAGGAAGGGAAACAAAAATAATATAAAAACAGGGAGGGGGACAAAGCAGAAGAGACTCGCAAATATGGAGAACAAACAGAGGGTTACTGGAGGGGTTGTGGGAGGGGGATGGGCTAAATGGGTAAGGGGCACTGAGGAATCTATTCCTGGGAAATCATTGTTGCACTATATGCTAACTAATTTGGATATAAATTAAAAAAAATAAAAAATAAAACAAATTAATAAAAAAAAAAGAAAACGTCAAAGAGGCCTATATAGGCTGTAGAAAGCATTGAACAAACACATTTTCTTAAATATTCTATTAGATTTGCCAACACGAGAAGGAAAATAGGAAGCTTAACTAATATCCCCATTATTGGGAAGGAGTCTACTCAAGTAAGGACTGTAGTGTGATGATGTCAAGAAAGGTCACCAAGAGAGAGAAACACCTCATATGCTGCAGATAGATAACTGCTCCACAGCTATACTCTAAAATATCGAAGAAATTACTTTTTAAGTACAGAAAGAACAGAAGAAACAAGGTGTTCTTCAAAGTCACAATATTATAAACGGGAGAGACTCACGTCTTGTGCAGGTGCTCCATCCTGAGTTACTGTATAAAGTCAAACCTCCATAAAGTGAAAAACATTTGTGATCCATTCTTGGTCACTACACTAACACGAGAAATAAACACCATAGCCTCTGTGAATGGTGCCCCCAGGAAGTGGGTGCTACCCAACCAGTCTAGTCTTACCTAGAGGCCTTGTCCTTGAAGATCCCCTCATAAAATACAACCTATCTAAGCTTGGGGGTACGTAGCCTTGAATGTACATATAAATGTACAACGCAATGAGTAATATATGTTATATAATATAGAATGCATATGCAAGACAGAAATGAGTATTTATTATCTTTCCATGTTTCTCCATTTGGGGGCGGACAGAAAAATTGGCATAAGCTAACTGAATACATTATAGAGTTCCACTGGAATCTGTACTTGCAAAGTATGAGAGAAAAGGTTGCTATTAGCCTTCTATCAGCATCAATGAATATTAAACCGGTAAACAAATTATCTCATTTGTCTTTATAAGCAATCAGTCGTAATTATGGAATAGTGTCACGGCCAAGAAATAAATGAACAAAATACAAATATTCTTAAGACCTATCGTTTTGAAGAGAAGGAAATAATGCTGAATATTCTAGATTCCCTTCTACAGACATTTCATTCTAGCCCCTTTAAGATATTTGGGTGATGTTAACATGGTCTTGCAAAGAAGCATGAAAAACAGACCAAGGAAAAGTCACCTCTTCTCCACACCTTGCATGACCAGAGACAGAATTTTGTCAGCCCTTCTGAATTCTTCCTGAGAACAGACACCTTCTCATCACTGTCTACAAACGCCTCCCACCGCCTCTTCCCCCGAGTCCATCGAGGGGGAAGGTCATCTGGTCTTTACCTGTAAAGCTACTGTTCATTTCAGGAACGTCATCCTCCTCCTCATTCTCCGTGTGGACTATGCCAGCATTTTGCATATCATTGTAGGACTTGGTTCGCTTTGGGGTCGACTGCTTGGAGCCAGACTGAAGGCTTTGCAAGGCATCCGTCGTGATCACTTTCCCACTGACTGGCTGGCTAGGAGGTTTGGGTGTCCCATAATAGTTTCCTAGGTGATGGAGAGACACATTTGCATGTTTTAGAAAGAATACTTTGTTTTTTTCAAGACTTCACATCCAAATCTCTCAGCACATTAAAAAAAACATTTTTTTTTTTTTTAAATAGAAAGCCAGAACAAACTGTATTTCATTTCTGGAATAGGTTACGAAAGAAGTCGTTCCTCCCCAGCTAGACATGGTTGGTGATTTCAGAAGCCAGGAGGAAAGCTGCATTGTTTAGTTGCAAAGTAGCTACTACTAGGGCTAAAAACAAAGGTGGCTGTAGTGAATAGCAGAACTTCATCCTCAGTGCATTTGAAATTCAGTTGGTCACCTTTTTACATACATGCACCACCAGCATTATGCTGAATCCAATTTAGACCTAGCCTCACAGAAAATAAAAAATTCATTATTGCCAGCACCCTTACAGGCCTACAAAGTCAAGGTCACTTTCCCTTAATAAGGAGACTCCTTAAGAGGGAACCAGGGCATTATTTAAAAAGGAGGACAGTGAATACCACGTGGCACCTCTTTAACTGAATGGCAGACGTGACTCTCAGGGTCATGTGGGGTGGGAGTGAACCCTTGCCAAGTTCTAAGAGAAAACTGTGTCAATGAAGGCACGATGGCCACTCTTAGTAACTGTCCATTTCGTGTTTAGCCACTTTTCCCCAATGTTTGGCTCAGTGATTTTGAGCAGTTATCTGGATGGATTTTTACATTTTTTAATTTTAATACGTGTGTATATTTTTAAAGTGGACTAAAAAAAAAGTCTAGCTCCTAAGTTATAGTAGTAATATAAAGGTGACTTTTAAAATTAAGCGAAAAAGCAATACTTTTTAAAACTGACTTTAGGGGCGCCTGGGTGGCTCAGTCGGTTAAGCGGCCGACTTCAGCTCAGGTCATGATCTCTCGGTCTGTGAGTTCGAGCCCCGCGTCTGGCTCTGTGCTGACAGCTCAGAGCCTGGAGCCTGTTTCAGATTCTGTGTCTCCCTCTCTCTCTGACCCTCCACCGTTCATGCTCTGTCTCTCTCTGTCTCAAAAATAAATAAATGTTTAAAAAATAAATAAATAAATAAAACTGACTTTAATTTTAAAAAGGCAGCTAGCTATAGGGGTGCCTGGGTGGCTCAGCTGGTTAAGCATCTCACACTTAGTTTCAGCTCAGGTCATGATTTCACGGTTTGTGGGTTCAAGCCCCACATCAGGCTCTGCACTAACAATGTGGAGCCTGCTTTGGATTCTTTCTCTCTCCCTCTCTCAAAATACATAAACTCAAAAAAAAAAAAAAAAAAGATAGCTATATCTAATAAAAATTAATTAACCGAATAAATAATAGTAGTGGCAATGATTCCTTTTGAAAACTTAAATTAAAAATAAGTTATTTTAAAGAATATTTCAAACAAGTAATAGATATTATGTTCAGATGTAGACAAAATCACAAAGGTGATTCACGAACAGCCGAAGTTTGAAAGATGCAGCTTCTAATCAATAATACGCAGTGACTACATGATAAAAAAAAAAAAAAAAGGTTAGCATTAGAATGCCACTAATCCATTCACCGTCTCACGTCTTTTACAGGAAGGCCAGGAAGATAAATTATACTGAATCTTTCAATAAATCCTAGGCAATGTTTGTAATTCCATGCTTCATAAAGTAGAATTTATAAATAATAACAAACCCTGTATACACTGTTTCTTCCCAAGGACTCAGCCCACTGCCTAACTTCCATACATAATTACATAAAATACACATTTTACTACAAACGCACAAAAGCAAAAGGAGACAGTAACATGCTCTTCTGCACGAGACACACAGATGGTCAAGAAGTGGCTTCCATTGAGCCTTATTTTATAATTAAAATTCCTTGTTTATTAATATTATTTCTTTAAAATCCTTTTTGAACCACGACACTTACGAATGTACACACCCACTTTCTTTGACAGTGGTGTAAGACTGGGTGTCAGCGGGGAATTCTCAACACACAAGTTAAAAGGTGCAGGAGACTAGTGGGCATCTCTCTGGTATCCTTCCAGAGAGAAACCTAAAAAGCACATTCTGGAGGCTTGTACTCAACTGAATCATTATAGTTCTTTCACAGAAGATGATAGTATCAATTTCTTCAAAAAAACTTGTCAGGTGTCCAAGTTAAAGGTACAGAAACTGAATATAACCGCTAACACGTGGGCAAGGGTGAAGCACACGTATGAACCAAGGCCTCTTCTGCATTTCTACAGAGGTTACATCTAAGGACCTCCCACCCTTTTGCTGGAGTTGAAAGGAGACCACAGTGCTGACTTTTTCACAATCTGAAGACTATTAATGAGGCAGGTAAGTAAAACAGCTCACGATTTAAAAGATTATCTTCACAGGGAACAAAAAATAGAGACAAAGGTCTGCTGAATTTAACTCTAATTCCTTCTGATTACTATTACACTAAGCATCGTGTTCATGTTTGAGTTAGAAGTTAAAGACCAAAGTCTATATAAGACTCTTCCACTCAAAGATGTGACTAAGGGATGGGTCCCTTTATTCATAATTTTATAATTATAATTTTACAAACATGATCATTCATTTCCAGTGTCATGAAACCAAATCAACATTCAGGAAGCTGTTGTCATTAAAAAAAAAAAATCAATGAAGACTTAGACATCTTCAATTAATGACAAAAATAAATGTTGGGACAAGAAAAGTTCTACCTAAATTTGACAAATAGGTGTGGATTTTCCCAAGTTTTCAAGTGCAGAGTCTTTCTTAAATTAAGTGAATAGCAGATTTCAAAGCAACGATAAACTCCCCAAATAATCCATTTATTCACAGTTGTTTCCTGTTTCTGAAAATTAATACTGGACACAAAAAAAGTACCTATTATTATGCTGAACCACATGCAGTTACCGTCATAGAAGACAAAGTGTCTCGGGTCAGTCATCTCATTCAGGTTAATCTGAGGTATAGGCGTGAAAAGTATGCGGCCCACCAAAGTGGTAAAGAGACAGTTTTGCCTTCAAATCCTTGCTTCACCACTGACTCTGTGATCCTAGGCGTTTAGCCATTAAAAAACAAAAACAAAAACAAAAACAAAAAACCCTCATCGTCCCCTTCTGTAAAATTAGGGCTCTAAAAATACCTCGTTTGTATCTAGAGTATCTGAGTTGAGGATAAAATAAGATGGTCCATTAAAAGTCTTTAACCCACATGAAAGTCTGCTACTACACTGACACTCAATAAACACTACTTAAGTGTTGATAGTTTGTTTCTAATCATTAAAATGAGCTCATTCCTGGGGCGCCTGGGTGGCTCAGTTGGTTGGGCATCCGACTTTGGCTCAGGTCATGATCTCATGGTTTGTGGGTTTGAACCCCGTGTCGGGCTCTGTGCTGACAGTTCGGAGCCTGGAGCCTGCTTTGGATTCTGTCTCCTTCTCTCTCTGCCCACAACCCCCCCCCCCCCCCCCCCGCCGTGTGCTCTGTTTCTCTGTCTCTCAAAAATAAATAAATGTAAAAACAAAATTTTTTGTTAAAAAATGAGCTCATTCCACCATGTTGGAAGGGTTAATGAGACAGTGTATCTGGAGTGCTTGGGACATAACTGGGCACTATTCCTTTACTCAGGCAAAATGTGCCAGAGACCAAACAGCCTTGGCAAGTTTTTTACACTCAGTTTAATACTTCCTCTCTAAGACATAAATGACAGCTCCAGGCCTAGCGACCTCACAGGATGATCGTGAAGGTCAAATTATTTAACTTGCTGGAAGGTACCCTATAAACTATAAGGGGTCATAAATGGGAGATGGTGTAATTAGTCAGACCTCTCCAGCATTTATTTTCCTTGTTGACTACGAACTTTAGAAAAAAGCTTGTATTTAGTGGTTTTCTAATTACATAAGGTTCAACTTTCCTTCACAGATATGTTTTTTCCCATAGATTAAAAAAATAATTTGAATCAGTCACTAACATAAAAATGGAATCTTTCTTTTTCTTTTTTAAAGATTTTGTCATTTTTAAGAAATTCCTACACCAAATGTGGGGCTTGAATTTACAACCCTGAGATTAAGAGTCACACGCTTGACTGACTGAGCCAGCCAGGTGCTGCAAAAAATGGAATGTTTCTGATTCAAATCTGGATATACTGAGAAGTGCTGCTTGGCAAATATAAACTCTGGTTCCTTGGATTCCGTCTCTTCCAGGTAATGTCGATGACAAGTACATGACCAAAGCCAAGTCACCTGGAGTACACTTGTTGCATTAAGGATTTTTGGAGAGAAGTTGTTCTACCCTTGTGTGTCCCTGCTCTTGCTGGACAAATATCTTGGCCCCAGTCGAGGCTGATGCCATGCGAAGGTATAGTCGCACAAAGTAGCCTGGACTCAGGAGGGAAGGAAGAAAACCTAAAACTTCCAAACAGCCTTGGGGCACTTGGGTGGCTCAGTCGGTTAAGCATCTGACTCTGGGGTTTGCGATCTCACAGTTCATGGGTTCAAGGCCTGCATCAGGCTCTGCTGTGAAGCCTGCTTGGGATTCTCTCCCTCTCTCCCTCTCAAAAGAAATAAATAGAAATTAAAAAAAAACAAAAACAGCCTCAATAACTCAGATGGGTGTTAGTGATCCCTGGATGAATGTGGTTTCAGTCCCTGGACTTCTGGTGGGTGGGGTTATGCCGTAATCCACGTGCCTTTACCACAGAAGGACAGGCAAGGCAGGTGGGGCACTTGCCACTGGCTAGTCACCACCGGCTCCACTGCCTCCACCCACCCTCTTCATTCTCCAAATCTAGCTGCCTAGTCCCTGGGCACTTCCCCTACAACTCTCCCCTTCTGGCAAACTCCCTGCCTTATCAAGTTGCCATGCCGGTCATCGTCAGGCCCAACCTAGCCATGTTAGAAGCACCAACTTACAGAGAGTATGCACAAGAGACTCGCTGTGAGGGATACATGGATCACTTTAACGGTATTAAATAAAAATCATCTCAAGAATTATAAATGATTAAAAAATTAATTTGGGTTATTACTTGGCAGACTTCACAGTTTCCAGGAGACAGGAGCCTGACTCTCCTGCAGTCTCCACGTTAGCCAACACCAACATGTGCTTCCTGAGGTGGCCAGGCTCCCTCCCGAGTGGGAACGCATGTGTCTCCGCTGCTATTTTCGGAACTGGCTTTACAATAAACTTAACAGAGACGGTGACTGGGGAGGGAGGAGAGGGCAAGGGAAGACAGGAGAGGAAGCCACTGCTAGCCTTAATTAACAGACACACTCTTTGGCCATGACCACGTCAAAGAAAAATATTTTCTGACATGCATTTAAAAATTCATGGGAACTGCAAATCAATTTTTAGAGCTGGATAAAATATTTAAAGAGGACCGTAACCCTGAGTTTTAAGCCAGAATGAATCAAGTCTATACAGCCTCTCGCTTTGTACGAATTTAGTATTCATTCATTCATTTCCTGACTGGGAACCTGTTGCTTTGTTTGTTTGTTTTTGGCCAGGCACTGTGGTAGACACTAGAAATAAGATGTAAAAACGGAACCAAAACATGATCTTCACAAATGTTCTGTATGGTATACATCAGTTTCCTTAAACACCGTGCAAACAACAAAACTCTATTGCGTGGAGATTCTTTCTGATTGAATGGATCAGGGTGGGGCCCGAGATTCTAAATTTCTAACAAGTACTCAGGGGACACCGAACCTCCCTTTGCATAGAGAGCAGAGGTAACCAGATCAGAGAATAGCATTCCTCTTCAGTAGATGAGGAATGCAGAGGCCAAGAGTAGCAGAAATGCTTGCCTTAGAGTCACTGGCTGGTCCAGGGTAAATAGCATTTAAGTTCTTCGTCCCCCAGTTTAAAATTCCATATGGGGGTGGGGTGGGGGCAGGAAGACACTTGTTCGTCCTCTTCCTACAGGACACGCTTTTGAACATAAGCAGAACGGGATAGTAGTGACTACCAATGGCTGGGAATCTATAGTACACATTTTCACGGAGCAATATCACACCCATGGGGACAAAACGGGCTTAATTCTTTGGGGTACAGTGGGGTAAAAAGCCTTACTCTTTTATGTATAAAGCAGAGATGTACAAATAGCACATAAGGCCATAGACATTCAGTGTATCTGTTTTTGTCTGGCCTCAAGGTCATGCCATTACCACCCACTTGTCCTCAGAGACTGTATCTCTGACCCCACCAACTAGGTCAAAGCTACCCTTAAGTGTCCTCAGGGAACCATGTACCTGTCCTTCCCAATCGCCTTGGTTGTAATTATCAGATGTTTTAATTAATCAATACCTGTTTTTTTTTTTTTAATTTGTATTTATTTATGAGAGACAAAGAGTGAGCAAGGGAGGTGAAGAGAGAGAGGGGGACAGAGGATCTGAAGCAGGCTCTGCACTGTCAGCATGGAGCCCAATGCAGGGCTCGAACTCACGAACCCTGAGATCATGATCTGAGCAGAAATCAAGAGTTGGACGCCTAAGTGACTGTGGCACCATGGTGTCCCCGCTATAATCTTTTTTTATTATTATTTAAAACTATTTTTAACGTTTATTTGTTTTTGAGAGTGAGAGAGACAGAGCGTGAGTGGGACAGGAGGAATGAGAGAGAGGGAGACAGAGAATCGGAAGCAGGCTCCGGGCTCCGAGCTCCGAGCTGTCAGCACAGAGCCCGACGCGGGGCTCGAACCGATGAGCAGCGAGATCATGACCTGAGCTGAAGTCGGATGCCCCACTGACTGAGCCCCCCACCCCGGGTGCCCCTCACTCTGTGTCCTTACCTCTACACCACAAGTGCCACGAGACAGGTACCACATCTATTTTCATGCACCAACGCATCGCCAGGCCGAATGCAGTACCAGGCACATACGGTCATCAGGAATTCTTTGAGAATGAGTAAATCAACAAGTAAAGACAGCACACTCGAATTCCAGCCCGGGACGGGCCTCCATCCCTCTGTGGTGGATCTGGTTTTTAATAGCATGACTCACGGCAGTCTCTTCCTGGCCCATCAGATACACCTCAGTGACCTCAGATCCCCACCGCTGCACCTTCTACTTGCTTGCTCAGCACGGGATGGTATCATTCATAAAACGCCCATCACTTTCTTTTTACTCTTCCCTTTCCTACCCGCTCCACCCTACAAAACTAGGATTTGCACGCACTGAACGATAAGCCAATGTCTTATAATTAGATGTTTGTTCTTGCCACTGTCATTTGGCTTTGACTGTAAGACCAGAGAGGGCAATCTAATAGCTTTGTGACCCTGAGCAACGTAAGGGACCTCTCTCTTTCCAGCCTCAGTTCTCATGGTAGAAAGATAACAACAGTTCTAACAGGTTTTTTTGTGAAGATCAAATTAGGTAACGTGTACCAAGTACTCACCATTGTGCCTGGAACAATGTTAGCATGTAATGAACCCTAGCTGTCTTAAATTGCACCCAGTGTTGTGAGCTGATAGAAGCCCTAAAGTGTAGAAGAGGGTAGACTGTTACCAAAACGTATATTTAAAGAACACTAACCAAAATTTACCTTTATTGTGCACCTATCTTGTCACCACCCATACATTTACTTACTCTCATCTTTATTAATAATCCTATGGGAAAAAAAAATGCCATCAATATTCCCATTTTCAGTTGAAGATGAGATTCACACAGTGTGTAACTGATGAGTGGCATTTACACACGCATTTGTCTGTCCCCAGCGTCTATGCTCCCAACTCCGGGAATCTCTGGGGATCTCTAAGCAGGGAATTCAGCAAAACCACCCTGGCACGAGCCTCTTCATCTCCACATGCAGAGGAGCAGCCAATTGCAGCACAGATTCCCTTTGGTTACTTTCATTATCAACAGAGAACATTCCACGCTGGAGTCTGCCAACAGAGCTTATCCTAACAGACGGCTTCCAAGGCCTGCCAAAGAACAGGACTCCAGACGGTCTCGTTCTCCTCAATGACAAACAAGAACTCTCTTCACCCCTGCTTTATCTCTGTGTCCCCAAAAAGTAAACCCTTGGCAGCTGCTTTTTTGTAGACCTTCTAGGAAGCAAAACAATCACATGACTGAATGCTGACATCCCTCTTCCTAATTAACATGCAGAAATATGCAACCCACAACTCCAATTTGAAATGTCACTCTGGCACTGCACCTCCATGCTGAGGGAGAACCTTTGCAAGGCTCAAAGTGTATAATCAGCCTCTTCTACCCAGAGGCATTTGTAAAACAGGCATGTTTGGAACCACCCCACTGAATAGTTCATCCCTTGTAAACTCTCTCCTAGAGAAGTCCCAAGGCTCGCCGAGGCAGCAACCTGTCTTGCTGAGTGAAAATGTCAACAAGAAAAAATAACAAGCAAGAAAAGCCAGGCAAAGGGAGATGGTGCAGCTGATTTATTTCCAGCACCATGTCACATACATTATTACTTCGGTGCTACAATTAGGAAGATGAGCCAGAGAGGAGAGACACATTTATTCCTGTGTTCTTTGTCTTGATGTCGCATCTATCTCATGACAGAATAAGGAGTTGGCTCAAATTGCAAAGCAGAGATCAATTCATGAGCTCCACTAAGAACTTCTGTGCTTTGTGAGGGACAATGGTTAGGTTCCTTATAGAGGCAGGAGAGGCCTCCACTCTGTTGGTGTAAACGCTATCTCAGCATCAGAGCTGGTGGGACATGGAAAGTTTCATCATGCGGCCCCTAGCCCCATCACCAAACCTGGCCTTTTCCAAAGTTTCTTATCTCGGCAGACGTACCAGCATCTATCCAGTCATACAAGGCAGCAACCAGGGGTCATGCCAGGAGGACTATTGTCACCTGCACCTTCTGCCTCCTTCTTATGATAACTGATGCACTACCAAGGCCAGCTTTTTAATCACATAAAACTCAAGATTCAGTCAACTCATCATTACCACCACTACTGACACCAACATAGTCCAAACCTAACTCCAACTAGGGTTGCCAGATGAAATGCAAGACTGGATGTTCTATATTTTCATTGGTTAAGTCTAGCAACCTAACTCCAGCTCAACCCTTAGAACTTACTTCAATTATTACTTCTACGGGCGCAACTTTTCCCAACTCCATAGAGATCAAATCTCCCCAACCTATAGCCTTCTTTATTGACCCTAGAACACTCACAACCGTAGATTTCTTCCCTTGATTATATAAATAATGTGCCTTGTGCACTCTGAGACCTATGAGGACAATGATCATATCTGGTTTTGTTCAGCATTTTATTTTTAACGAGTAAACAACTGAATAAACAAGCAGTACAGTCTACAAAAGAGGGATCTATTTCCAGGGAGCAGACATAGGAAATACTGGCATCCCAGTCCTGCCTGTGACATGACTTGGGGGATAGGCTTTGTCCAGGCTTTGTCCCAATGCCCTGTAGTGTCTTAGACCGGTCTCTCTCTAGATCTCAGTTCTATCTTCTGAAGAAATGACTCTACTGCATTTCCAGCTTTAAAATCCTACAACCCTGCAACTCCAAGTCCCAAAGAAATACTGGACATCAAGGACTGTGCTGACAGTTACCAGGCCCTGAGGTCTTAGTGCTTCACTCTACTTGTCTGCCATTTCACACGTCACTGAATATATCCACAAAAGAAGATCACCACTGCTCTGTAGTAACATCCTCTTTGGGAGGATTCAAAATTATCCTTTTTTAAAGGGAGCTTAACTTTGAAACACGTGCTTAGCTCTCTGAAGTCAGCTGAATGAGGGGCGCCTGGGTGGCTCAGTAGGTGAGCATCTGACTTGGGCTCAAGTCATGATCTCACAGTTTGTGAATTCAAGCCCCACGTCGAGCTCTGGGCTGAGAGGTCAGAACCTGGAGCCTGCTTCGGATTCTGTATCTCCCTCTCTCTCTGCCCCTCCCCTGCTCAATCTTGGTCTCTCAAAAGTGAATAAATGTTAAAAGACAGATATAACAACAACAAAAAATAAATAAAATGAAATCAGCTGAATGAGAAGGGCAGGGTCTTCTGGAATAGGTCCTCGTCCTTTCCTGAAGAAGCTTTCGTTCTAGAGCTGTGCTACACAGCATGGCAGACACCAGATACACGTGACCACTTACTTGAAACTAAACTCAATTTAAAATTCAGTTTTTCAGTCACAATAACCACATGCAGTTAGTGGCGGCCATGTTGGACAGCTGAGAATACTGAACATTTCCATCACTGAAGGAATATTTGTTGGATTGCATTGGTTCTAAAGGAAGCAGGAGATGGTTCCTTGCCCCTCCTTCTCCAGGACCAACTTTCTGACATTCTCTCGGATCGTCCTACTTGCTCTCTCTGGATTCAGGCCTTGAAGCAGGGGCTAATTCCCAAACTGAAACAACGTCCCCGAGTCTCTCACTTGAACCCATGAGGTCCCCTGGCCAACTGCCACTTCCTCAAGGGGGTCTACTCTGATATGAAATTAGATGCAGTGCCCCTGCTGTATGTTTCTGGAGAAGCCTAGAGTTCCCTTCTCAGAACATGCACCACTTCTCTCGAAATTGTTTAATTTGCCTCTTAAGACTAAGGGGCAGAGTATGGACCCTGGAGCCAGGCCGCCTGGGTTTGGATCCCAGCTCTATTCCTGGCTGACCATGTGAACTTAGAAAAGATAACTGGCCTCTCTGGGTCTCATACTCCTCTTCTGGAAAATGGGTAATCGATGGTACCTGCCTCTTATGATTGGTGGGTAATGAAGTGAGTTGGTGCATATAACCCACTTACGAGTACTCAGCACACAGTACCTGCTGGACAAGTACTGGCAAAAATAAATCACTAAAAAGCATAAGCATCTTCAAAGGCACAAGTGCTGTGGTCTTCCATCCTGCATATCACACCTGATGCCATGGAACAACATCTGATGCAAAGCAAATGCTCAATAAATACTTGGTGAAGTGCACTGTGCATGCCTAGAAGGACTTGCTTCAAAATTGCGTGGCCAGAAACTTACTGTAGAGTTACGCTCAGAACAGTGTATTGAGATACTTATTCAGCAGAGCTCATGGCAACCATGCTTCCAAACCATAATGGGGAGTGGGGGTAACATCCTAAATGTCCACCTGCAGGGGACTGGTCAGCATACACTGGGATACTATGTAGCATTTTAAAAGAAGGAGGCAGAAGTCTATCCGGCAATGTAGAAAGATTCCCAAGAACTGTGGACGGGGAAGGGCAAGAAGAGAGAAATAAACAAGGGTACTACCTACAAGCTTTTTGTGTCTACCTTTTCTAAATCTCTACACTAAATTCTTTAACAGTGGATCTCCATGGGGAGGAAGAGAAGCAACTTGGACTGGAGTATGTTTATGTTCTTCACTATATGAAGTATTCCATCATGTACATGTATTACTTTTACTTAAAATGATCAAAGTGTGTTGCCCTGAAGAGTGTTTTATGGGGGCACCTGGCTGGGTCAGTTGTAGGAGCATGCAACTCTTTGTCTCAGGGTCCTGAGTCTGAGCCCCATGTTGGGTGTAGAGATCACTTAAAAAAACAAATAAGCTTTCTTTAAAAAGGAGTATTTTGTGTTGTTATACTAGACTTTTCTCTCTGGAACCAGGACACGCCAAGAGGAAAACAATCTGAGAAGACAAAAAGACGGTGAATACCTGGGAAGTAAATAAAGATGTTTTACTGGCAAATGCGCTGGTTTACTGACTAGCAGAAGGGGGAGGGAATCCACCAGGGTGGCAATTTCAGACCAGTCGTGTGTGTAAATATAAGAGCTAACGCTGATTGAGAGCTTACATGTGTCAGACACTGTGCTCAGCCCTTTCCAATTATTGTCTCATTTAATCCTACCTATGAGGAAGCACTATTATTATCCTCATTTTACCGAAGGGAAAATGGAGACACGGAGCATTAAGCAACTTGCCGGAGGGCACACAGCTCCACAGCAGAGGGGCTGAGATTCAATCTCAGGCGGGGCTGCAGCCCAGCCGGAGCGCTAGTTAGCGACCAACAGACAGCTGCCATCGGGCTGGTCCAAGGGAGGTAAAGACAGAGGAAGTTCTCCAAAGATCCGGCCAGCTCTATGCCTTTGACAGTATTTGGCATTTAATAAAAATTCCACTTTGCTTCTAGCTTATAAGAGTCAACATAATACACTTCAGTTGGTTCCAAAAAAGTATGAGCTGTCTCATATGGTAGGAAAATTATACAGCTAAAAGGTCAAAGGCGGACACACACCGAACAGTCAAAAGGCTGAAAAATGGAATGGATTAATGCTGGGCATAAGAAATTTCAACTCCAAAACAACAGAGCAACCGACACTCACAGAAAGATGGTTTTATATGAGATGATCAGACGCTCTCTGAAAAATGCTTCCCTATTGCTACCCAGCATGAAGTTAGGTTAAGGTATGGATGAGTTATTTCTACGATTTTTTAGTTATAGCCAGGCTATTCTTTTCTTAGGGTTTTCAGGAAAGAGAGTGTGAGATCTGAAAGTCAAACTGAGCTGGGTTTGGTTCCGGGCTCCAGTATTCTAACATCAGCTCTGAACCTTGAAAATGTTCCTAACTGCTACTTGGTCTTAGCATTCCCATCTAAATATTCGGTGATAACAGCTGCTCTGTCAAAGTGATAAAAATGAAATGAGAAAACCAACGGACTCCACCTGTATATCACCTGTAATATAAACAACTCAATAAAAAGAGGTTAGCTTCCTTGTTTCCCAGACAGGTGGTTGTCTATGCCACATGCTTTTCTTTTTCAACCCAACACATACTCTTTGGGATTGCATGATTCCCACCCTTAACCTTTCCAAAAATGCAAATGGGTATTTTCTAGATGAGGGGATTCAAGCTCCCCAGACGGGCATAATAACCGATTTCAAATAAGGACAATTCACTTTCTGCTAATGAAAGGGGATTCACACTTGTTCTGGTCTGGGCCACTGGAATTTTCAACTACATTCACATTTGCAAGACAACCTTGAAGAGGCTCCTGGTACATCCACTTAGTACCGCCCCCCTCTTCCCTCACCTCACTCCTAGGCCTTAGTGAATCACCCTTTCTCAGATTCCCTTCCAGTCTCCTAACCACCAATCATATCCCAACACTTCCAGGAAACTAAGACAATTGATAATTACCAATACTCAAGGGAAATATTTCTGAATTCACAATCAGGAATTGATTAACATCTAAACACAGCCTAATGTATATTCACAATTTGGAAATGGGCAGTAGGTACAGAGATAATGCTCTGCCCTTCCCCCCTCCAAAGAATATCAAACCATAATCAGCATATATAAGATCCGTGACCCGTACTTAATTGTTACCCACTGACTGGAACAGGGGTTATTATTACATCAAAGCTACAATATCCCTAATAAAATAACAGTCTTTGCACCCTTTGTTTTTAAGTCTACTCTTGAAAATGCCCCTGTGATCACCTAACAAATCCAAATTTTAAAATGACTAAGACCTACCATAATAATTTGACCAAGTTAATATAATCTGACCTAGTTAATAGTATCATATTATGCTCTTCAGTCTCAAATAGTTACACTCAAAAGAACAATCAAGCTACAATAATGTTTCCAGAAAACATACATTGAATTTTTTCCCCACATTTGGCTTTGACCTTGCTACGCCATTTGTGGGATCTCATCCTATAGACATATTTGCACTTGTGTGAAATGATTTATATCCATGTTATTTAATGCAGGTAGTGTTTTGAAACATTAAAAGTATTTATCCATAGGGAACTAGTTAAATAAATCTCATGGCCATGCTGATACAATGAGATTATACAGCCATTTAAAATATATAATGAATGTTGGGGCGCCTGGGTGGCTCAGTCAGTTAAGCCGCCGACTTCGGCTCAGGTCATGATCTCGCGGTCCGTGAGTTCGAGCCCCGCGTCGGGCTCTGTGCTGACAGCTCAGAGCCTGGAGCCTGTTTCAGATTCTGTGTCTCCCTCTCTCTGACCCTCCCCCATTCATGCTCTGTCTCTCTCTGTCTCAAAAATAAATAAACGTTAAAATTTTAAAAAAAAAAATTAAAAAAAAAAAAAATATATATATATATAATGAATGCTTTCTTACTGCATTGCAAAAACTGATCAGACATCCTATTAAATAAAAGACCAAGGTACCAAACAGCATGTATTGCACACTACCTTTTGTGTAAAATAGGGGAGACATAAAAACACATGCACAAAACACATTTGTTTATATACACACATGCACATGTATCCTTGTATTTACATAAAGAAGTTTCAGAAGGGTGATCAAAAACTAATGGCATTGCATGTAATATTGAGAAAGAAGAATGTAAAATTAGGCAAATAAAGATAGGTTTAGGAGAGAGATTACTTATTTAATACTTTTTGAAATATTTTGTTTCATGAACCATATACATGTATTATCTATTCAAAAAATGCATTAAAAATCAATTAGCGGTAAAACATGACATTCCATTTTCAAGTTTAAAACAGTACCTATAAGGTCACATTTTGTGACTGACCATGACTCTTTGCCCTCTTCTTTTTTAAAAAAAATGTTTTTAAAATATTTTTACTTATTTTTGAGAGACAGAGCGTGAGCAGGGGAGGGGCAGAGAGTGAGACACGGAATCCGAAGCAGGCTCCAGGCTCTGAGCTGTCAGCACAGAGCATGAAATGGGGCTTGAACCCACAAACTGTGAGATCACGACCTGAGCCAAAGTCAGATGCTTAACCGCCTGAGCCACCCAGGCGTCCTTCTAATACCATGCATACTCATACTGAAAAACAAGGCGTGTGCGTGCACGCACACAGATACACACATTTAAATTAATAAATTAATAAAGGAGAAAACTCTTGGAGAAGAAAAGTCCCCAAAACTATTTTTGAAGAGCTCCACAAAGCCTTATTCCATACACCTTATTTCATCAATCACATTAAGGTGAGCTGCAATCTCCTGTAGCTGATGAGACTCTTCTATTCACAAAACACTTATGCCTGAATGGCCCCGATCCTCCAAAGCGCCCAGGACAGAGGCATCCTCACCACTGTTGCGTAGACATGCTCACCTTCATAGGTGCCGACTTCCAGAAGGGTCCCGCTCTGCTCGAGGTCCAAGAACTCCTTCACAGTCAGAAAGTTATAGTCCACGCCAGGCACTTCTCCTTCTCTGGGAGACCGCGTTGTGCCTGCATAAATGCAAGGGACACCATCAGTCAACGCAAACAGGAAGCTCCCCATTTAGGTGTAATTAACATAACCTGTTCCGTAGGCTGGAGGACCCGCGAGGGTCCACCTATCTGCCCGGACCGGACCGGGACCTGGTCAAGGCACCTTCGTTCTAACAGCACAGCATCCCCACTTCCACCCTCTAGTGCTGGCGACCTTCAGGCGGGAGAAAGAGCAAACCAAGCACAGCTGGGTAGCCTGGGGTGAGTTTTATCATTTCTTAAAATGCACTGAATGAAAAAGGCAGACTGGATTTTACACGGACAATATTCACAACCAGCAGCTTTTAGGACTCCAGTAAATACTAAAAAGTTATCCACCTTAAGCTCAGAGCCTAAGGGGTTTATGTGTTTACCACAGGCCTCACAATTCTTGTGTTCCGAGGTACATCCAGCAAGTTCCAATGTAATAAGCCGTTTGAAGAAAATGACACCCACTGCATCAACATATCACTAGAGAAACGCAATTACCCAAGATCGGTGGATGGAGATCTCCCAGGGTTTAAAATGCTGCTGCTCTCTGTGTAATTAATATGTTTGACGAAAAGAGGCCACCCCTAAGTTCTGACTGGAAAGAAGGGACACTGAATTTACTAGGAAATCCTCCTCTTGAATTAATATGGTCATTCGCTCAGTGACTAATGAACATAACAATTCTTCTAATGAGTCATACGGAGCCTCTGGAGTATTTAAGTCACCCAGCTCAGGTGCTAGGCTCCAGACCTATCATTTTAGCCTAATCTCAACAAAAAGTATGGAAGGAATGAGGAAGGAATGTGGTTTACATACAAACCAAAGAAGAAAACCAACCAAGAAGCCATTACATAGTGTGTACTAGGAACTAATGTTAAATATTAGGAATGACCAAAAGAGAGCCAAACACATGATTTCTGCTCTTACATTCAAGTTAGGTGAAGCATCTACATAACTTATTTTGCAAGGCACCATTAGCTGTGATGCTTTAAGGTCAATGTTTCCTACATAATGAGCAGGGATTCTTCTTGATTCCTAGAAACTTAGTACGCAAGGATTTCCCCTAATCCTGGAAACTTTAAAACAATTAAATAACCAACTGTTTGTACCTTGTGGCTCTAATGTTCTATGATCACTTGCCTAGGTGAATGATCATGTCCATACACCTACGGTGGCTATCCAGAATCCTTTCAAGTCAAAAACGAAACAAAAAACAAAACAAAAAAACCCCCACACACCTCAACACTTGCTGCATATTTAACTCGGGGTAAGTACATTTTAAATGAGCCTGATTTTTCCAATATCTGAAATCTGAATGTTTTAAAGAGTTGCACAGTGTCCACCGTATGGTTGTATTGCACACGTTTGCTTATCAGGTCCCACATACTAAAGCTTTCTGGGAAAGAAGCCTTCTTGTGTCCAGAAGTCTACTCTTGATTTTTTTTTTTAATGTTTACTTATTTTTTGAAGGAGAGACACAGAGTGTGAGGGGGGGGGGGGCGGGCGGCAGAGAGAGAGGGAGATACAGAATATGAAGCAGACTCCAGGCTCTGATCTGTCAGCACACAGCCCGACGTGGGACTCGAACTGTAGACTTTGCGATCGTGACCTGAGCCAAAGTTGGACGCTTAACTGACTGAGCCATCCAGGTGCCCCCAGAAGTCTACTCTTGTACCATCTCCTAACTTCCCATTTCTGGCTCACCTGGCAAATGATACAAGTCCCTTTAGGTAGACTACAAGCTTTAAACTGCAATCTCCAATATCAGGCACAGAGCAGGTACTCCAGAACCATAAAGAATACCATATACTGTTGATGAGTAGGTGTCTGTGGTGGGAATGATAAGTTCAAGGCTTGCCACTCCTCCCAACAACCTGTGGTCCTGGGAATGTTCCTTAGCTTCTGTTATTACTTAGTTTCCTCATCTGTGAACTAGGGATAACAGTGGTACCTACGCTATAGGTTTGTTGTGTGCACTGAATGAAGTAAACCTTTCAGAAGGCTTAGCTCAATAATTGTCAGCACATATTATAGTTTATAGCATTGTCAGAATGAAATGAGTTGACAGAATGCTATAGTTCAAATATTTACAGAGGTCCCAATTAAAGCAAGCACCAGTTCAGGCACTGAGGAAACACTGGTGAATAAGACAAAGCCCCTGACCTAATGGAATTTACATTTTACTATGAAAGAAGAAAAAAATGCATATGTGAATATAGCATATCATTACAGGTGGAAACAATTCGTCCATAGGAAACATAGATGAACGTGTCTCAGAGCAATGTAAGGTAAAGGATTTTTTTTTTTTTTTTTTTTTTTTTTTTGATAAAGGATTTACAAGTATCTTGGAAGAGGAGTGCCTGGGTGGTTCAGATGGTTAAGCGGCTGACTTCGGCTCAGGTCATGATCTTGCGGTTCATGAGTTCAGGCCCGGCCTCAGGGCTCTGTGCTGACAGCTCAGAGCCTGGAGCCTGCTTCAGATTCTGTGTCTCCCTCTCTCTCTCCCCATCCCTCGCTCATGCTGTCTCTCTCTTTCTCTCTCTCTCCCCAAAAAGAGTAAACATTAAGAAAAAAATTTTTTAAAGTATCTTGGAAGAAGGAAGCAGGGTAGGGGGCGGGGAAGTTATTTTAGCTGGGGATTAGGAAAAAGCAGGCTAAGGAGCGGCCACCTAAAATGAGAGCCATGACAAAGTGATGGGAAAGTAGGGGAGTGGTGGGGAGGCCAAGAACTTTGATGCAGGAATAGGCTCCGTGTGTTGGGGGAAGGGCAGAGTAATTGTGACAGAATAATGGAAAGGAGGTTAGAAATAAAAGCAAGGGGACACCTTAGGGAAGCCACAGCAGACACTTCATATTTTATCCTAAGGAAGATGGGAAGCCACTGGAAGGTTTTCAGCAGGGTGGTGCTATGATTCATTTTAAGAAGATCATGAAGCTTGACTGAGAACAGGCTTTGGGCAGAGGAGTAGGAGGAGGTGGGCAAGAACAGAAGCAATGAAACCAGTGAGGGGGCTATTACAGGGTCCATGTGAGAGAAAATCAGGGCATGGACAAGAATCGCAGGGTGGGGAGTAGTGCAAAGCAATCAGATTTCTATCATCCGTGGTGAATATTACAAATAGCTGTGATACAGTCCACAGGATAGACAGATTAAACTCACCAAGCCACACTAGGTCTGTATTTCGAAGACAGAACTTGTTGATGGAGTGGAGGGAGTGTGTAAGAAAAAGAGAAGGATAAAGACTGACATCCCAATCTTTGACCTGGGCAAAATAGGCAAATGGCCTGGTGCCCTTTACAGAGATTAAGAAGACAGGGGAGGCAGTGGTTCCTAGGGGAAAAAAACATTAAGAGTTCACTCGTGGGCAGGTCAAGTTTGATATGCTGATTACACACGTAGATGCGGAGGGCTATGGACAGCTGACCAGGTAAGTCTGGAGATCAGAGTGGAGACAGGGACACAAAATCGGGAGTGATCAGCAAACCACTGGCATTTGAAGGTAAGAGACAGAGATCATCCAGGGAGAGTGTGTGGTGTGTGTAGAAAAAGAAGGCAAGAGGTTTGGGTTGAACACTAAAACCTTGTAATTTTTAGGAACTGAGAAAGACCCTCAAAGAAAACTAAGACGTAGCAGTCAGCAAGGCAGGAAGAAGCAAATGTTGTCTTGGAGCCAGGTGACAAAAGCTGTTTATCCGGCTGCTCAGAAGACACAGTCTCCACCATATTGGGAAACCCCAGTGTGGGGCAAGAACAGAAACTCTCTGAAACTTGCCATGAAGGGGTCTGTCCTAAATGTGTTCTGTATGGCAACTTTCTACTCAGGCACCGTACCATAAATCCATTAACCTAATCTATCCCCCAACCCCACCCCCACCCCCAAAAAAAGATGAGGATAAATAAAACCAAATGAAAGATCTGTTGGGTTTTTGCGGTCTTCCAAAACCAGACAACGATGGGTTTTCCCCTCTCCTTCAGTAGCCGCCTTCTCTTTGCCATTGACCAGTTTGCCAGATTTCATTTCAAAGCAACAGTCACCCCTGGGTCTTAATTTCCTGAAAGGATTCAAAATTACAGAAGAACTTCAAAAATGCTACATTTTAGAGGAATAATGAAACCAGTAGATACTCTTCTCCCGTGTAAATAAATATGTTTGGTGGCCTTTGAGCTGCAGGGGAAGGAGGTGGGGGGCGGGTTAGTCTCCACCCACGGAACCTTCAGGGTTTATTACCCAGACAAAACCTTTCTACTCGGCAGGCTAGCAGGAGGTTTACTCCCAGTTATCCTCCGAGTAACCCGCCCTGGGTCTGGGCCAACATGACCAGGCTCCATTCAGTGACGCTAGGGAGAAAAGGGCAGGGGAGGGGACCCCGCCTCCTCTTTTCTTCTAGCAGAATGACAGGCTGCCGGCTGGACACACGCCTGGCAGATGGCATTTCAAAGGGTTTTCAGGAGCCATCTGGGGTGGGTACAATTATTACAAACCACACTTCTAACAAAGCCAGAAGGGTTACTTCCTGGCAGATGAGAAGTAAAACAAATTCTATCATGTTCCTCAGGGACAGCGTATTAAAAAAAAATAATAATCACCAGGCTGACAAAGTGGGGTTTTCCACATCCTACAACACTGCCTTCTGCTTGTCTAGCCAGAAATCGGGCCAGTGTCTTACAGTTATTAGATTTAAGCAAATAAGCACAGTGTTCACCTCCTTGCCTGCAAAAAAACAAACAAACAGAAAACAGGAGTGAGAGAGAAGATCAAACCGTAGAGTAGGAAAGGATAGCATCCATTAACTGGATGCTTACTTAAGGTCACAGGCAATGTTAAGCACTCCGTCAATACTCCTGGATTTGTTACAAGAAAGGTAAAAGGAAAGACTGTTATTACACTCATTTTATTGATGAGGAAGCTGAGAGAGAAAGGAAAGTTAACTGCCCAAGGTCATGTAACAAGGAAGCCAGGAAGAGGTATGGTCTCTTAGGAAAACAAATCTCTTTAGATATTTGTGGCAGCAGGGTTTGTAGCAAAAACAAAACAAAAAGACCGAAGCAAAAGCAGTCCTCCAAAATGAAAACCCGAGTGCCCATAAATATGGGAATGATTGCATGGAATACGGTAGATTCACCCTCAGGAAAATGTTTTCACTATGTAAACAACAGTGAGATCTACGCACAGTCACCAGAAGGAAGGAATGTCTATGATGTTCAGCTGAGTGACACAAACAAGTTACAGAATACTATGTAAACTATCACTGCCTTTTAGTGAAGCCCTATGGATGCTGCATGTTTTTTGAGTTAAGAAATCATTAAGTGGGCAGAATAATCCTAAATCCTTAGCAGAGGTAACCTCAGGAATGTGGGTTCAGAAACGAACAGAGACAACATGATTATTCCTTTAAATACCTCTCATACTCTGAATTGTACGAATGGGTATGTAGCTGTTCCGGCGTTTCATAAATTGAATGATTATTTCAGGAATCTTGAACAACTTGATTCTTGGGTACCCTACTCAACTATCTCCCATAGTCACTTAGTCCTTGCAAAACTGTGCAACAGAATACAGGCTCCAAGTGAATCAAACAAACAGTTATGTTCCAAGGTTTCCCGTGGCACAGAAAGCCGGCATCCATGTCAACAACACTTACCTTTAGTTAATGAATAAAAATATACTACATATAAAGTTGAGAAGATGGTGCTGTTCATTTTCTGCCTAATTTTATTTTATTTTTTATTTAAAAAATTTTTAATTAAAAAAAATTTTTTTTTTCTCTTAAGGTTTATTTATTTTTGAGACAGAGAGAGACAGAGCATGAACTGGGGGGGGGGGGGGGGTCAGAGAGAGAGGGAAACACAGAATCTGAAACAGGCTCCAGGCTCTGAGCTGTCAGCACAGAGCCCGGCGCGGGGCTCGAACTCACGGACCGCGAGATCGTGACCTGAGCCGAAGTTGGACGCTCAACCGACCGAGCCACCCAGGTGCCCCTGCCTGATTTTATTTTTTAAACCTCAATCCATTAGTCACTTAAAGAGAGCCTTTTTTAAGTGTTAAAATGCTTACAAAATTTCACTGGGTAGTCAATGCCATCAAACTTTCCCACCACCTGATCATAACTGAACAACTGAATTTGAGCTACGCCCTGCTGAATGTCTCAGTATGAATTAGCAATGCCCCCAAAAGTCCACCTTTTAAAGCCTGAGTGGCTGCTTGCTTCTTACGCACATTTTATGGTTCATAAACTTTTGGTATACTTGGCTTGAGTGATCCTTCCTGAGGAAATCACAAAGTGACCTTCCTTATCAAACTCCACAAACCGTGGCTATAGAAAGGAAGATGGATCCAGCGCTCATTAGATCTCTCCTTTGAATCTGAACATTCTCGTGCAACATCCAATCGAGGAAGCAAACGAAATCTTAGGGATGGCACGCACCATGCTGTTTCCTCCTGCCTCATATTCCCAGCATCATCAGGGTTTCAGGCGAGCTGTCACTCAGTACCTGTCCAAAAGGTCTCAAGGCCAGAATGCTAATAGAAGAATCATTACCCTACTAAGACTAAATTGTTAGTAGTCAGTGATTTCACCTGCTGTTAAATTAATCTGGGTCCTGCTTCTCAAAATCCAACAATGAGACTTCAAAAAATTATAGTCCCTTCAACTACCTTCGATGTTAAGGCAAGATCATTTCGTACAATAAAGCAATTACTCGCATTGCTTGAAATTCGTTGGCTATCTAGGACAGGCTCATGCTGTTCATTTCTTTTCACTAATGGAGATGAAGCACAGTTGAATGTACTGTTCCTCCAAATTCATTCAGTCACCTACCACTCACACAATTTTTGCCATATTACAGGACAGGCAGTAAGATTTACTCAATATTTGCCCTTCAAATCAAACTACTTTTTGAAAAATGGAACTATACTCATGTAAAAAAGAAATGCTTAACTGTTACATACCTATTAGGGTTTTCTTTTTTTTAAGTTTATTTATTTATCTTTGAGAGAGAAAGAGCAGGGGAGGGGCAGAGAGAAAGGGAGAGGGAGGATCCCAAGAGAGCTCCATGCTGTCAGGCCAGAGCCCAACAGAGGGCTTGATCTCTCTCACAAGCTGTGAGATCATGACCCCAGCTGAAATCACGAGTCAGATGATAACCGACAGAGCCACCCAGGCGCCCCCTAAAATAGTTTTAAAAACCTTACAATACCAAAAGCTGGCAAAAGTATGAAGCAACTGAAACTCTCATACATCGTTGGGAAGGCTGCAAAATGGCACAACCAGTGGGAAAAGAGTTTTGTCATTTTGATAGGACACTAAACATAAATTCACCATGTGACCCAACAGTCACACTCCTAGGGATTTATCCTAGAGAAATGAAAACTTCTGTCCACACAAAAACTGATACGCAAAGGTTTACAGCGGCCTTATGCGGAATCACTCCAAACTAAATGAAAACAAACTTAATGCTCTTCAACTGGTGAAAGGACAGACTGTATTCAGTCCCTGCAGACTGTAGACAGGCAAAGCATGGATGAACCTCAAATACATTGTGCCAAGTGAAAGAAAAGCCAGACTCAAAAGGCTGCCTCCTGTGTGCTCCCATTTATTTGATTCTCTCTAAAAGGCAAGGCTGCAGGATGGATAAGGAGTCATCAGTGGCTGGCAAATGTGCAGATAGAGTTGACCACAAAGCAAGAGCACAGGGGGCGGGGGAGAGAACTGTTCTGTACCCCGACTGTACTTCCTCCGTGTTTCTCAGCACCTACAGAACTATATGTACATATATGTATACATATATATACCACGAAGGGTGATTTGACTACTTATAATTTATTTTATAAAAAGAACACATTTAGCATTACCTCAAGTGAAGAATGGGTTTCATTCTGCCATAAACAATAAGCGACTAAAAATAAATATAGCAAAAACAAAATAAAGCCATTCCATTTTACTAGAGCCTAATGCTCTGAGCCTGAGGTCTGCGTCCTCTTATTACAAGGGGGAGATTGACAAACATCAGAAAGCTGTTAGAGACCCATTTAGCACCAATTTGAGACTTTCTACTTCACAGAACTATGACGATTGTTCAAAAATTACAAAGAAAAGCGGCTGCTCAATGTTCGAGCAGCAGCAAGAAGCAGAGAACAAGTTTTAGGCACCAAATAGATGCCTAACTCATCTCCCATCATCTTACAATCATTGAGAACCACTGTAACCAGGCCTCCAACCCCTGAGGAAACACTGGGAGAGGTTAGAGGCTTGAGGGCCCAAGTCTGTGTCCACCACCTTACCCTCTAAAGAATTTAGATTGCTGAACTTTGCCGGCCTTCCTTTCCTCACATATAGGTAAGGATGGGAATGATAGAAATAAATAAAAAATGTAAATAATAAAAATTTTTACATGGAAGTAAAACAAATGGCTGTACTCAGGGCTCTGGGTGACCCTCGGATGACACAATGCCTGTGTGGACCTATCTCATCACAGCGTCTAGCTGCAGGAAGCATCCGAAACAAACCAAGGAGTTGATTTCCGCAGATGTTGATTTCCGTCCCAGGATGTGAATTTCAACAACAGGCTTGCAGATCTCATGGAGAAAAATCTCTGTGCTTATGATTTAGATACAATAAAATCATTTTGTGTCAATGCAAAATATCTTCAAATTCAAACCCACATCATTCTTTGGATGCCGACCCTCCGTTAATGCAGCCTGCTTTACTGCGTGTAGGAGCTTGTAGGCCTATTAGCTATTTCAGTCCTTGGTTTCAAATTAAAAATGGAGTGAACACAGGTTCTACAAACTAAGCAGTCTTTATGGTTTCACCCTGTACAGAAAGTTCCTGCCTCCCTGGCTCTGATTTATAAATGACCTTCTTCCTTTTCTCACCAGCCCAGAAATACAAATCTCATTGCATTTGCCATTGCAAACATTCTTCTATGAGGAGACGCCTTTTTCTTAGGGAGACAGGCCAATCACAAGAAGAATGTAATTTTTTTTTTTTTTGCTTTTTAAAAAATATTTATTTTTGAGAGAGGGACAGACAGACAGACAGACAGAATCTGAAGCAAGCTCCAGGCTGTGAGCTGTTGGCATGAGCCTGAAGCAGAGCTCAAACTCACGAACCGCAAGATCATGACCCGAGCCACAGTTGGACACTCAACCGACAGAGTCACCCAGGTGCCCCGCAAGAAGTATGTAAATCTCTTCATGCTCCAAACAGATTTAGAAACGACATAGCCACAAATGCAGACCAGAGCCATAAAGATTTGAAACACAAACAATTTTTCTCTGGTGCCTTAAAGGTGGCAACAGGCACCCAACTGTGGAGCCATCAGAATGTGTACTGTATGTTATCTTCCTGGATTTTTAAATAAAACCACTCTCTTTTACCAAAGCTTTTGTATCGCCAACACTGCTACTTAACATGAAGTATCCAACAGAAGTCCAACAGATCTTTTCTCATAAGAGAACATACATATGTTTAAAAGAAGTCCACCTGGTCTCATCCTTGCATCCTTCCAAATCTCTATCCTTTGGGAAAGGGGTAGAGGGAGCATGAAGCTAGGCCACATAGATACGACCACTGAAAGTCAAGAGAGACTCTTGATTAGGGAATAAAAAATAAAAACATTAACAGTTACTATTTATTGAGCACTTACTATGTGCCAGGGAATTGCTAGGTATGTGCTCCACAGATGCCAGAACCCGGATGCTCGTCAGGGAGCAGAGGGTGTTAGAACGGCCCCTCCAGCCAACACATGATGGCATCTCTATCATTCTCCTTACAACCATATCTAAAGTGTTGTGCGCTCTGTCAGGTGATGGGAGTAAGCAAGACCCCGAGAAAGCTTAAAGCCTGTGAGGAAAGAATAATAGGCGAGAGGACGGAGAAACCAGAGAAGGCTCCGGGTTCTCTGATCACAGGGACCTCACAGAAAAACCAGAGGTGAGAGAAAAGCGTGCTAAAGAGGAAGAAAACGTTGCAGTGTGACAAGAGGGGAGAGATGTACAAGGTAGTCATGGAGCCTTGGCAAGGGCTGCAAGTATTCTGTGGCTCTTATTTGGTGTGTGAGCGTGTGTGTGTATTGGATGGAGGGAGAGATGGGAAAACGTACAGGGAAGGAGGGGGTAAAGACTCAAGATACTGGTGGTCTCAGACGTGAGAGCTCAGTGGACTCGGAATGGTCATAGGAATGAATGGGTCTCAAACTGCCATTTAGTGTCAGTGAGCAACACCACACACACACACACACACACACACACACACACACACACACACTGTGCTATGTTTTCAGCGGAATTAAGTTGTTTTCAGAGAGCCTAGAATCTGATTGGGCCTGGGTCCAATCCAAATAGATGCCTCCTTATAAAAAACTAAAAGGGACTTGACTGATATCGTCCCTAGAGAACACCACAAAATGAGAACCAAAGAAGGGCAACCTACTCCTAGGAGGACAGGGATCAAAGTTTTTAAGCTGTTGACCTGTTATTTAATGTTCTACAAATCTCCACTCCCTCCTTCATTTCAAAGGAAGCCTTATTGAGGAAGGAAGGTCTCACGTGGTATGATGGTTGTTTCTCTGTGTCAACCTGACTAGGTTAGAAAATGCCTGGTTACTTCGTAAAACGTCATTTCTGGCTGTGTTTGTGGGAGTTATCTCCTGAAGAGCTTTGCAGGAAGACGACTACCCTGGCCAAGTGTAGGTGGGTATCAGCCAATCTACTGGGAGTCTGAATAGAACAAGAAGGCAGATGAAGGGCAAATTCACTCTCTGCTTGTGCCGAGACATCCTTCTTCTCCTGCCCTCAGACTATGCGGCAGTGGAGGTTCTCATTTTGGGGCCTTCAGAGTCAGACAAGGACTTATACTTTTGGCTACTCTGGTTCTCAGAACTTGGGACTCGGGCTCAATCACACCACAGATTTTCCTGGTTCTCAATATGCAAAGACCAGAGTGTAGGATTTTTTAAGTGTCTACAACTGCCTGCATGAGCCAATTTGTACCGTAAAGATCATTCTGCCCCTCCCACTCTCTCTCTACACATACTGTCTTCCTCCCCCCACCCCCTAACCCATTCTCCTTCTCTGGAGAACCTTACTACACGGGTCACCACAAATGGATCCTGTGGGAAGCACCACTTTAATTAGACATTCCCTCCGTCTAAACCTTCCAACCATCTTAACAAAGGTCACAAGTAACACCCTCATCTTTCAAATCCTGACCATGACAAAGAATACTCAGTAATCATGTCTCGAATGGAATACTGCCAAGCTGCTCAACAGCAAGTTTATCAAGACAAATGTTGTCAAGCCATCAACAACTCACATGATGGTTACCACAAGATCTTTTCGAGTTCCGTCTTGCATAGAGGAACAACACGTGATAGAGGCACAGGAATCTCATTAAAGAATCACACCTAAGACACTGGGAATAAATAAACGCTTGGCATTTGTCCCGCTGTGCTGATGATTTTAAAAGTGGCCTAGATACCAGAGATGGGGAGCATCTGATCTGGTTTTTGTGATCTTACTTCTAGCTCGACTCTCTACAACTGTGACTGGGGCTGAAGAGAAACAGGTTTTCAGTACCTCATCCGAGGGAGCCACCAAGAGGAAGACAGTTCAACAGGAACTGTTCCAATTGTCCATACATCCTTTTCCTGAAGGCCAGGTGTCCTTTGTTATTAGAAGTTTGAACATGTTCCCTTTCTTTTTTTTTTAAAATTTTTTTTTCAACGTTTTTTTATTTATTTTTGGGACAGAGAGAGACAGAGCATGAACGGGGGAGGGGCAGAGAGAGAGGGAGACACAGAATCGGAAACAGGCTCCAGGCTCCGAGCCATCAGCCCAGAGCCTGACGCGGGGCTCGAACTCACGGACTGCGAGATCGTGACCTGGCTGAAGTCGGACGCTTAACCGACTGTGCCACCCAGGCGCCCCGAACATGTTCCCTTTCAAGGAGATGCACACAATTCCAAGGAGGAATGTGGACCTTGCAGACTGCTGAGGGCATCCATCACATTATGAATCAGAGGGAGGATATATATATATTTGCCTACGGAAGCCTTTGGCAAGCGACTAGCTCCTGACAATGAATAAAGGCAGCGATTTTTTCAAAAGGAAGGAACTCGTATAAGAAGAATCAGGTTCTAGTTCCAGCTTGGGCACTAAAATTAATTATGTCACTGACCTTAGAAAATCCCTTTTTATGCAGTCAATGTCCTTACCTGTAAAACAGGAAGGGTAACCATTGCCAGACTATATATCACAGAATCCTTGTAACAAATCAATTCCTATGCAAGGATACAAAATCCTTAGCAAATTTAAGGCATGCTATGCTTTAGCAAATTATGCTCAGGGAGGGGTGCCTGGGTGGCTCACTCAGTTAAGTGTTTAAGCGTCTGACTTTGGCTCAGGTCATGATTTCACGGTTCATGTGTTCAAGCCCTGCGTCAGGCTCTCTGCCATCAGGGCAGAACCTGCTTTGGGTCCTCTGTCTCCCTCTCTGCCCTTCCCCCATCACATACGCACACACACTCTCTCTCTCTCAAAAATAAATAAACATTAGAAAAAAATTATGTTCAGGGCACCTGGGTGATTCAGTCAGTTAAACGTCCAACTCTTGATTTCGGCTCAGGTTCACGAATTCAGCATTCATGGGATCAAGCCCCGCCTTGGGCTTTATACTGACAGCACAGAGCCTATGTGGGATTCTCTCTCTCTCTCCCCTTCTCTCTGCCCTTGCCCCAGTTGTGCATGTACATGTCCTCCCTCTCTCAAAAATCACACAGCTGGCAGTGCTGCGGCAGAGGCAAGATTTGAACGCAGGACCTCACAGCCACATAACAGCAACAGCTCCTGGATGTAAAGAAACACTGGGGTGGAGGAACGGACTGGTGGGGAGGGAGCAGGTGACCCTCCACAGCTCTCTGCCTGAGGGTGAATAAATCATCACCTGTCCTCAATCTAGAAAGGTCAGGGGGCTGATGAAGTGGAGCAGCAGGGGAGAATGCTTCCCCCTCACGACTTTTTTGATCCCACACTCAAGCTCTTAAGAACTATGTCTTACTACTCTTAGCCAGATTAATGAGGTAAATTGGGCCGGAGGTGGGGCCCTTGGGCGGCTGAGTCGGTTAAACTTCTGCCTTCAGCTCAGGTCAGGATCCCATGGCCAGTGAGTTCGAGCCCCCGAGTCAGGCTCTGTGCTGACAGCTTAGAGCCTGGAGCCTGCTTCACATTCTGTGTCCTCCCCCTCTCTCTCTGCCCCTCCCCTGCTCACGCGCTGTCTCGTTCTGTCTCTCAAAAATAAATAAATGTGAAAAAAAATTGAAAAAAAAATTAGGCCACAAGCCAGTGAACAGGAAGGTCAGGTAGTAACTTGAAACTAAATATTAACCACTCTTCTTCTTTTACGTGAGGAAGGGAACGCTGGCACTCGAACCTCATGGAAACCCTGCATTCATTAAAAACAGTAAAGTGAGGGGCATCTGGGTGGCTCAGTTAAGTGCCTGACTTCGGCTCAGGTCACAATCTGGAGGTTCACGAGTGCAATCCCCGCGTCAGGCTCTGTGCTGGCAGCTCAGAGCCTGGAGCCTGCTTCAGATTCTGTGTCTCCCTCCCTCTCTCTGCCCCTCCCCCACTTGTCTTCTGTCTCTCTCAAAAGTAATAAACATAAAAAAAAAAAGCAAAGTGAAAATTCTCAAGCTCTCATTGATTCATTTCAAACATTCAGCAATCGGGAAATAAAGGGTAAGAATCTCTACCCTAGATGCACGCTTATCAAAAATCAACTTTTGAGGGGCGCCTGGGTGGCTCAGTCGGTTAAGCGTCCGACTCAGGCTCAGGTCATGATCTCGCGGTCTGTGGGTTCGAGCCCCGCATCGGGCTCTGTGCTGACAGCTCAGAGCCTGGAGCCTGTGTCAGATTCTGTGTCTCCGTCTTTCTCTGACCCTCCCCTGTTCATGCTCTCTGTCTCAAAAAAATAAATGTTAAAAAAAAAAAATCAACTTTTGAGGATTAACCTGAGGCATTTTTGTTCAAAATGGAATTCCAGAAGTCACTAAACCCATATCCTAGCACTAAAGGCTGTTTATGATAAAAGGGGACGATGTCAGATAGACCTTCTCCATTATGACAGGCAATACTTTTTACGTTCTCTGAATTAATGACAGCAATTGTCTGAGTAAGAAGAAATGAATGAATTCTAATGATCTCCACCAGATAATTTCAAAAGGAAATCTGAAAATGATTATTTTGGTGAAAAGCTACAATGAATTAAGACTATCAAGTTTCCAGAAATTAGGTGACTTTGTAAGTCTGATGCTGAATGTTTCGAATATGTGGAAGTTTCCTTTCTTTAGCTTAAAAAAGAAAAAAATCAAGAGTGACTGCTAATGGGCAGTGGTTTCTTTTGGAGGTAATGACAATATTCTAAAATCAGACAGTGACAATGGTTGCAGTTTTAGGAATACGATAAAAACGCTGAATTGTGCATTTTAAAGGGGTAGATTTTATGGAAACTGCACTGTGTATCAATAAAGCTGCTAATATTACCCGAAAGAGATGCAGAGATAAATAAAAAGTAGTCTCTGTCTTCAAGGATATTACAATTTAGTACAGGAGTTGTTATTTTTCCAGGAACAAGATGTGCAAGGTATAATTCATTCTGTAACAATGTAACAGCTGCTTCCATGAGGCCTCCCAATATATGAACAAAGAGAAGGATGAGATCAGAAAATTACCTTATATCACTTTCCTAAAAAACTGTGGGCCTCTAGACTCCCTGAATGACAAGAGAAAAACATTGTTATAAAATCTGAAATCAGACTCGGAGAGTTCTAATTCCAGCTCTAATATTTACAAACTGTGCAACTATAGCCAAGTTAAATGTTTTAGGCCTTGTTTTCCTCATCTCTAGAATGGGAGTAATAACAACACCTGCCCCATAAGGTTGTGCAAGAATTGTATAAGATGACACACATAGAATGCTTAGCCTGGTCATAATAGGAATTCAACAAACAATGGCCATCACGAGAGAAGCATCGCTACCGTCGATGCCATAACACACTCTAATTTTATTTTATTTTTAAAAAATTTTTTTTAACCTGGGGCGCCTGGGTGGCGCAGTCGGTTAAACGTCCGGCTTCAGCCAGGTCACGATCTCGCGGTCCGTGAGTTCGAGCCCCGCGTCAGGCTCTGGGCTGATGGCTCGGAGCCTGGAGCCTGTTTCCGATTCTGTGTCTCCCTCTCTCTCTGCCCCTCCCCCGTTCATGCTCTGTCTCTCTCTGTCCCAAAAATAAATAAAAAACGTTGAAAAAAAAAAAATTTAAAAAAAAAAAAAATTTTTTTAACCTTTATTGATTTTTAAGACAGAGAGAGAGAGCATGAACGGGGGAGGTTCAGAGAGAGATGGAGACACAGAATCCGAAACAGGCTCCAGGCTCTGAGCTGTCAGCACAGAGCCCGACGTGGGGCTCGAACTCACGGACTGTGAGATCATGACCTGAGCCGAAGTCGGACGCCCAACCGACTGAGCCACCCAGGCGCCCCAACACACTCTAATTTTAAAGGGAAACAGCTGTGAAAGAAAGAAAAGAAACTAGCTATTGATCATTTATGACACTGCTAACATGGAACTTACGTTTTCTGTACCTATGAGTAATGCCTAATTCAGTTCCCCCCAGACAGGCATTTACCCCCCTATCTTCACAAAACTTGCTGTCCTTAATCATCATCTTTCAAATCCTCTCCCATGAATGTACATAATACCTTCCAAACACAACTCACTGGATTATCTTGTGGTAAGAAATCACAAAATCAACACATTTGTAAATACCATCATGTAAGTTAATATTTGTCATTAAGTATCCACATCTATCTATAAGAAAATGCCTGTTTACTGGAAGACGATGAAATTGGAGGACCTCAAGCTCCCTAATTCCATGTTATCATGCTATTCTTTCTATGATTAACTCCTTCTAAAATTTTTTTTTTCAACGTTTATTTTATTTTTTGGGACAGAGAGAGACAGAGCATGAACGGGGGAGGGGCAGAGAGAGAGGGAGACACAGAATCGGAAGCAGGCTCCAGGCTCCGAGCCATCAGCCCAGAGCCTGACGCAGAGCCTGATGCAGGGCTTGAACTCACAAACTGTGAGACCATCATGACCTGAGCCGAAATCCACAGATGGATGCTTAACTGACGCTTAACTGACCAAGCAACCCAGGCGCCACATTTTTTTTCAGTTTAAAAAAAGAAAAATTTTTTTGAACATTTATTTATTATTGAGAGACAGAGAGAGACAGAGTATGGGCAGGGGAGGAGCTGAGAGACAGGGAGACACAGATTGTGAAGCAGGCTCCAGGCTCGGAGCTGTCAGCACAGAGCCTGACGCAGGGCTCGAACACACAAACTGTGAGATCATGACCTGAGCCGAAGTCAGACGCTCAACCGACTGAGCCACCTAGGTGCCCCTCTTTCTTGTTTTTAACATGTGCTCCCCCCACCCCCGGCCCTTTGTTTAATACAAACATTACCTTGTAAAGGCTTTATTGGCCTCCCCGCCCCACACCAGCTTGGGACCATCCATTACTTTATCTAACGCTTGCCAATTATCTCCATAAATATAAGTCACAGTCCAAAAAAATATGGATGATCTCAGACCCAGCTGATTAACTGTTATTGCCCTCATTTCAATTAGTTCACTTCTCAATGAGCAATTATATTCTCACATCATGGTGCACCTCTCTCACCACAAACCTGGCTCATTTTACATTACAGACTACACCTTCTAGAGAGGTGAGTCATATAAATTATTCTTCACTCTCTTAAACCAAATTTGGTAGCTTTTAGAGGTGAAATTAAAGACAATTATTAATACTTCTAAACATTGTTTGGAAAATGCAGACAGTGATGAATAGATGTCTGTGCTGATGTGATCTACTGAAAATCTTGTCCTTTAGCCATACTGACCTTTAAGACAATTATTTCATTAGAATACTTTGTGGTGTATCAGTGGTATCATTAGAAAATTAGTGGTCAGTTTTTAAAAAGTAAAATCAAATAGAAATCTTCGTTACTATAAGTTACTTGGAGTAATTATCACATAAAGCAATAAATTGTTCTATGCTTTCTAATAGAAATTGGCTCTTTTCAAACATCCTTACTTCAGAGATGTCCAGTGCCTGAGTGGGCTGCCTTCTGAGATGGCTGTAGCATTTGAAGCCTACAGGACTCTCCTTAACCCAGAATGCAAATCATGCCCTTGTCAGCTATACAACAGAACCCACTGTGAATCGATAAAATCAAATCAAGGATCAAATCAGTGACTTGAGAGACCAAAATTTTTAAACCAATTCGTTAAAAGTTAGTAACATCTTGGCTGTGACACAGGAAAGATGTCTTCTTAGAAAAACAAAACATGAAATTGTTTTACTCTTTGTGTTTTATTTTACACATATTAATTAACTGTCATATCACACAATGCTTACTGGTCCTCACCCTTGGGTTTCATCTAATTCGTCATCCCTGTCAACAGCGCCTGCTGATCAAGGGCAAAGAGAGGGTAGAGGCAATCTTTATTTCCTTGATCTGGCAGCAGGGTATGACTGCCATTAGCTTCCTGTCAGCAGGGGAGACCTGGTGATGTGATGGATGATCCCGGAGATCTTACAAGGAGTTTTCAGCAGACGCCTGCCTTTTACCCTATTTACCCAGAAGTTACTTTCTCATCTTGCGGGAGACTCACGTTTTTGCCCAGAGGGAACAACAAGTCTTTAATAAATCCAGAAGCTACCGCCACGGCCTTGGTTTCCCAAAACAAAACCAAAAAAATTTTTTAAAATGGTATTAATTGAGCCAGCTGGGAAATACAGAAAGCTGCTTCCACCCTCAACGTGTAATCCATGTTACATCTGAAAAGAGTAATGAAAAGATTAAAGCTGTTCATTTCAAAAGAGACTTGACAGAATTTTGGACAAGAAAAGTTTTGTTTTCTGTAGGTAAAACAGGAAATGACACCCTTCAGAGGAATGGGTACTGTTCTAAACCTTGCAGTGAATACCAACTAAGGGCCATTGATGGTGTTTACACCAAAATAAATGGAAATGGAAGACAGAAGATTCAAGAAAATAGGGCCTGATCAAATTCTGAGAAGTGGCTAACTTCAAAATGAACAACCGTCAAGGCCTTATTTCTCTCTTCAGATATAATTGAGTACCTGCTATAAAAACTTTAGAACCCAGAAAAGAGCACAAAGAAGACAAATATCCCCACCATCCAGATAGGAACACTATCAACAGTGAAGGACCCCAAGTCCCCAGTCACCACACCAGACCCAGGGATGCAGTCCTGGAATCTCGAGGGAAATTCATAGCCGTCACAGCTGTCCTTCACCACTTACAGGCTCCATTACAATCTCCACTCAACAGCCATGGGCCGGGACTTTACCAGGAAAAGGCACTGCTATTTTTCCACAACCATATTTGCGGACCTGACACTCACATGCTTCAGGTCATGCAAATCCTGAAAACAAGAGTGATGATACATCCCAAAGCTTATTGAAGAGAGTAGTACTGATGGATGCAAAATTCAAACATCTTTACACAGAGTCAAGGTATTGAAACTATAAAAATTCTAAAATTTATCAAAAGAGAAGGAAAAGAAGGAGAAGCAGCAGAACCAGTAATAGTATGTGTATTAATAATACAGGCCTAGGGGCACCCGGGTGGCTCAGTCAGTTGAGCATCCGACTTCAGCCAAGGTTATGATCTCGCGCTTCGTGAGTTCAAGCCCCACGTCAAGCTCTGCACTGACAGCTCAGAGCCTGCTTCAAATTCTGTGTCTCCCTCTCTCTCTGCTCCTCTCCCACTCACACTCTCTGTCTCAAAAATAAACACTAATAATAATGATAATAACAACAACAATAATAATACAGATCTACAACTATCACTACCACAACCAAATATTTATTCAGCACTTAATTATGTCAGGCACTGCCCAAATACTTTACATTCCTTGGCCCCTCAAATCTCATCATAATCATGAGCATAGTATTAATATTCCCAGTTCTCAAAAGAAGAAACAGGGTTGAAAAGGACATATTACTTGCCTAAGAGCATCACACAGTTAAAAATTGGGCGTTAACTCTCTTAATTCTAGGCTTAAACCCTAGGATTTCCTGACTCTGGAGCCTAATCTCTAAAGTTTGATGTCTTCACGTCTCACCACGCATCTCCTTGTTCTTAGAAAACTCCAGGCAAGATCCTGCCTCTGGGCCTTTGCATTTGTTACACATAACTCATCTCTAGGCGTACCACACTTTTGCCCTAGGTGGCCACTCTTTCACTCTTTCATGGCTGCTCCCAAACCTCCTTCAAGCATTTGCTCAAATGACACTGCTCTAAAGAGGCATCTGGGTGGCTCAGTTGGTTAAGTGCCCGGCTTCGGCTCAGGTCATGATCTCGGGGTACGTGGGTTCGAGCCGTGCGTCGGGCTCTGTGCTGACAGCTCCGAGCCTGGAGCCTGCTTCAGATTCTGTGACTCCTTCTCTCTCTGACCCTCCCCAACTCGCACTCTGTGTGTGTGTGTGTGTGTGTGTGTGTGTGCGCGCCTCTCTCTCAAAATAGTAAACATTTAAGAAATTTTTAAAAATGACACTGCCTTGAACTATATATCACCCCCAAATCCATATGGTGAAACCCTAATCCCCACTGATGGTATTTTCAGGTGGGAACTCTAGGAAGTAATAAGGTTTAATGACTGTGGAGCCTTCATGATATTACTGCCTTTATAAGACACCAGCAAGAACGCTCACACAGCCCCCTCTCAAATTCTCCCTCCCACCCTCTCTCCCTTAGGTTTTCCCTGTCTCTCACATCCCCCTGCCCCAAATTTCAACCCAAAGCTCACTCTGTGACCAAAGCCTTCCCTGGCTCTAAAGGAGATTCTCTCTTGGGGTGCCTGGGTGGCTCAGTCAGTTGAGCGTTTGACTTTGGCTTGGGTCATGATCTCATAGTTCAGGACTTCGAGTCCCCCATCAGGTTCTGTGCTGTCAGCATACAGACTGCTTCAGATCCTCTGACCCACCCCCCTCTCTGCCCCTCCCCAGCTTATGTGTGGGCTCTCTCTCAGGAACAAATAAACATTAAAAAAAATAAGGTAGATTCTAATTCTCCTTCATAGACCACTGCCTGTTTCCTTCATGGCACTTTCCACCATCTGCAATGACTTATATTATCTGTACACTGATTTGTTGTCTTTCTCTTTGACCACAGCATTAACGCCCTAAGGACTAGGGTTACATCTGTGCCACTATATCCTCAGTGCCTAGCACAGACTGGACATACAGTAGCAGTTATTTGTTGAAAGAAAGGTACAGTGGGGCTCAGGTAACACCACATGACAGGAAGTCCTTTGAATGTCTCTGAAAAAGGAAAGGGAGAGGAGCTGGGCATCAGTGATCGCAGTGAAATCCTGTACCCTGGAGCTCCTCAATGTGACTTGGGAGTCCCCAACAGTTGTCTGTTAAACCAGATTTAATCTCATAGCATTATGAAGTATTAAGTTATATTTATAAATTAAAATACTTCGTAAGCATGGATACAAAACTCATGAAAACTTAAACCTGGGTTGAAATCAGGTTCCTCTGTGTATTCAACAGATACTTACTAGACACCTACTAAGTGCCGAGTGGTGTTCAAGGTACTGGGATATGGCCAAAACACAAACCAGTCTCTGTCCCCTTGGAGTTTATACTCCAATGGGTGGAGATACACAATACATAAGCTGATAAATACGAAGTATGTCACTCAGTGTAAGGGCGAAAAAGTAAGAATGGCAGGAGATCCCGGCTGGTGGAGGTAAAGTCGGCATTTTTTATGATCAGGGAATATCTCGCTGAGAAGGGAAAATATGTGCAGAGGTCTAAAGGAAGGGAGGGCAGGGGCGATACAGAAAACCTGGAAGAGTATTCTAGACACCCAGCACAGAACACTAAATGCAAACGCCCTGAGGCAGGAATCCACTAGGTTCCTGAATTACAGTATGGAGCAGAGAGAGTCAAACATGAGATCGGAGACATGATGAAGACGTGGTAACACAGGCAGATGTAGGTCACCCTCAGGACTTCAGCTCTTACTCCGAATAAGACGGGATACCATGGGAGGGTTTTCACCAGAGGAGTGCCATGAGATTTTGCAGACTATGATTCTTTAAAAAATGTGTATTTATCTGAGACAGAGGGAGAGTGTGCATGCATGAGCGGGGACAGGGGCAGAGAGAGGGGGAGACAGAGAATCTCCAGCAGGTTCTGTGATATCAGCGCAGAGCCCGAGGTGAGGTGGGGCTTGATTCCACCTCATGAGATGATGACCTGAACTGATATCAAGGGTCGGATGCTTATCTGACAGCCACCCTGGGTGCCCCTTACAGACTTTGATTTTAAAGAGATCACTCTGTCTACTGAGTGAAGAATAAACTCCATGATGCACTGGAAGAGAAAGAGGAACAATGGTTAAGAGGCTATTATAGTAACTGAGGTAATAGATCGTCATGGGGTGAAAAAGCCACTAATCCCTCCCATTCAAACATGAAATCCAATTCTCCCCTTGAATGTGAATCTGCTTAGCCACTTGCTTGGCCAAGAGAATACAAAGGAAGTAATGCTGTACTTTGCCCAAGGCTACTCAGAAGAATTCTTGCAGGTTCTGATTTGGTTTCTTAGAATATAGGGTCTTAGAATACTACAGCCATGCTAGCAGAAAGCTGCAGAGTCCCATGTGAAGAGGGACTGGAGTCCCCAGCCAAAATCCCAGCTGTTCAACATCACATTCTAGCATTCCAAGACTCTGACTACCCCTGAGAACAGTAACAAGGAGGATTCTACCAAGTCTCTGTGACCAGACCAAACATTCCCACAGGAGGCAATTCCTGACAGGCAACTGTGCTTGAATACAGACTTAACCACATGGTTACAATGGTTTCTTGGTCTACTCTAAAGTGGAACAGACACAGGCCACCCCACTGAAGCCGAGCCTAGCTGCCGATTCATGAACAAAATACATGCCTTTTTTGTTTTTAAGTCACTATGTTTTGGAGTGGTCTGTGACATAGCACATCGATACCCAAAACAGAATCCATGGGGGCTTGGGCCAGCCATAATGGAATAGGTAAGTTCCTAAGCATTTATTTGGGAGACATTATAATAATATGGTTAAGAACCTGAGCTTGGGAATCAGAAAGACTTGTATTTGAACTCAGCTATGCCACTTGCCAGGGGCCCCTGGGCAAATCACTTGATTTTTTCTGAACCTCAATCCTCTAATCTATAAATGAGATTAATAACAGGGTCTAATTCCTTGAAATATTGTTAGGTTACACTGAGATAATATATGTAAAATAACTGGCTAGTACTTGCCACATAACAAGAACTCTTTAAAAAGAAAAAAGTAAGCTAGCAAAAGGATTGATTTTGTCACCTTTTTAAAAATGGCAGTATACCAGTGAACATTCTGAAAATGGAAACTTCTGTGGCATGACTCCCTGATTTCCATTATATTACGAGCACAGATGCAAAGAGAATTAGTCCCAGGAGAATAAACAACAACAGTTGAACACCCATCTTCTAAGAATGAACAGTGTTTATGAAGACGTCATAGGATTATCTGCCAAGTTGCCTTTCAGGGGCCCCTCGTGCCTGGTGAAGCATGGCAGTAACAGAAGGACCTTACTAAATAGGATAGGCTTTCGGCATAAGACCTTTCCCAAATTTTAAGACCATCACATCTCTTTGGGCAAAAATTTCAGCCAACTCAATGTATAACAAACCATTATGACGCCAATTTATGAGAATCTGTAAATTCGTTAAAGAAAGAGTATGATTTTAACATTCCATCAAAATCTTGCTGCTGATAATTAGTGCAAACTCTGGGATAAAACCTTAGACAGGATGTGTAAGGTCTACCACAGAGTGGAAGAGACTTTAAACATAGGGATCACTTTACCACTTTATTAATCTGGGCTTGATAACAGATCGCTATGTGAGATACTCACATCCCATTTCCATTTTATTATAGAGATTACACTGAATGGAGAGCTGATTTTAACGGTAAAAGTCTTTCTGTGGCATTGAGCCAGAAACAATAAAATTCTGACCTAACAACTATAGCACAACAGAGAAACCTACTGCCATATATCTCTATATTAAATAAGCAGCCTGCAAGATACATCACTGGATGGACACTGGAAAGGAATGTTGCTTAAAAAGTATCAATAGCCCACGCTTTAGGAGTAAGTACAACAGATGTTTAGAATTAGTTTAATAAATATTTAAATATGTATGCCGACATGCCATCAGTTTGTGAAATATAGGCTTCAGAAAATATTGACTTGAGGCCTGTATTACTTACTGAGTAAATACAAAGTACAATGAATATTCATGAACTCTGAAAATTCACTGTTTTAATGTAAATATGCATACCTGAGTCCCTGAGTGATTAGCTTCCTATTTGGTGGTTGCTGAATTATGATAAATGTTATACCCCTTACCATATGTTAATGAGTAATTTAAGGCACAAGAGCTTTTATGAAGAGTCAAGTTCTCATTTCAAACTGCAAAATGTGGAAATGCATTAGAAAGTCATTACAGCCAAACAGTCATAAACATCATTTTTATCAAGCAGCCACCATTTATCTGCAGAAGCATAAACCAAAGGGTTTTTTTTTCTTTAAATGGTAATGGCTATTAAGATTATATTGCTTATTTCAATCAGATTGAATGTCTCTGGGATGTGTTACTCTATCATTTCCATTGCTCTTTTTTTATAGCGACATAAACTTATGGCAACAATGGGTACAGACAGGTAGCAATAAAGAGGCATTCTATCACAAAGGAAGAGAAGGTCCAGAGCTTGATGCCCCTTTCACTGTCAAATGGTCTTTATCAAGAACAATGCCTTCTCCCCCAGCATGGTCTCCAAATGCTAATACAACAGCAAAAAAGAAATCTAAGCCAAATAAGCTTGGAAGTCACTAGGTTTAACCCAATTGAAAACAGTTCTTTACCGCAAGACTCCTTTAAAGTCTTCAATATGCTCATATTCATTGTGAGTTCCCCAAAAATGATAAACTATGCTGTGTTTACCAAACTCTTTCCTCATTGGGCATTTCACAGGACTAGTGTTCCTCGATGAACCATTTGAAAAACACTAACACAGACTGGTGAAGTTTGAGTACCACTTTCCTTAAGCCCACAGGCAGCTTACTCATGGTTTTAGGGGAACTCAGTATCAAGAAAAGATCCCTGTTCTTTTTTCCTCCTCCACATAAAACCAAGTTTAGGATGAAATCTCCAAGTGACTTATGAGATAGGGTACAGCTTCTGGACCCCGGAAACAAGAACAGCATCTAGTTACATCAATCACCTGTTTGAAGTCCTCCAGTGGCTTCCCAAAGTCTACAAGACAATATCCAATTTGTATAGAGCTCTTGGTGGTTTTTCCATGATCTACTCCTGCTTTTCTCCCTGGTCTTATCTGTCACCAATCAGGATCTCAGTTTTGGTATTCCTAGTTCCCCGAAACCTCCTCCCAATAAATGCTCTGAAGGCAGGGACCTCTTGGCTAATATAGAGGAATGTGGCACCTACCATGACTGTCTATACTTGGAGACCTTACACCTGTTATTCCTCTACCAGAAAACACACATGCCACCAATTCCTGCTAGACTCCCATATGTTCTCTTGGCTGTAGGCTCAGCTGAGACATCACTTCTGGGAAACCTTGCCTGATACACAGAGGCTGGGCTGGGTATCATTATTATGGGTTCTCAGAGCATCCACTCCTTCCCCGCAACACAGGACTTAGCAGTCTCCTGTGAAATGTCCTGTCGACTTACTTCCTCAACCAGCACATTTGTTCCCTGAGGACTAACTACAGGGTCTGGGCACACTTATCATGTCTAGTAAAGAATCTTTTATACCACAATCAGTCAATAAAGTATATGGAGTCACTGAGAATGTATGACAGTCCACAACTGTTACAAACAAATTGCTGATCAACAAATACACGTGCAACACTCTATTTCAAGAGTGAAAAGTTGTACTCCAGACGCTAGGGATGTTTAACGAGACAATGCTTTGGTTTACACCACTGTGGACAACCAAGAGAGTTTAAGGATAATCATGATAAACACCACTGAACAAGGGCAATTGTGGAGGGAAAAGAAAAGAACACAGGAAGACAAAGAGTGCTGCTGTTTCTCCATTTAGATGAACTTGGGGTCTGAGTGAGGAGTTGAGGAGCTGCTCTCCCACTGGCCTTTGCTCCACGTGTATCACAAAGTGAGCATCTTACCCCATGGAGTGTTAAGACACTGCACACATTTAAGAGGATTTCATGGGAAACCTTGATCTTAAGCAACTGTGTTTTGCTTTATGTGCTTGAAAATGGATACGTGTGAAACTTAGGACTCAAGCGCATGAGGATGCTAAGAAAGAATTCTCTCAGAGCTGGCAAGACCTGGAAATAGTGGCTAACGCTAAAATGCAAACACAAATGAGCCACAGGGGCTAAAATATTCCTTCCGTAATCATATGTCATTCATGATAACAAGCCTAAGTATTTCCAGGGTGAATGTCTAAGGAGACCCCACCACCGAAGAACTGATGATATATATTCTCTTACTTCCAATACCAACAGAAGTTCGAACTTAAAGATCCTGTAAAAAACAGCCCTCAAGTTACTACAGTGGCTGTTAAAAAGCAAATACTCGGGACATCAAGGTGGCTCAGTCAGTTTAGCATCCGACTTGATTTTGGCTCAGGTCATGATCTCATGGTTCGTGGGATTGAGCCCTGTCAATCCTGCCTGTCAATTGAGCCCTGTCAGGCTCTGCACTGGCAGGGTGGGGCCTGCTTGGGATTCTCTCTCTCCCCCCCCCCTCCACCCCACCCCTTCTCAGCTTACACACACTCTTGCTCTTCCTCTCTCACAAAATAAATAAATAAAATTTTTAAAAAGCAAATACTCAGTGGAACCCTGAGAAAGGAAGGAAACGAGAAAGGAAAGAAGGGAGAAGAAAGGAAAAAGGGAAGGGGGGAAAAAAAAGAAAAGGAAAAGAGACAGATTGAGAGAGAAAGAAGAAAGGAAAGTTGATTTCGGCCTTTGGGATAGTTCTGTTATTCCAGAGCAACCTGTGCAACTAAAATTGTAACCTATACTCTCGAATCGTAAAACTTGATATACAAATGGAAACCAATAACACTGGTGGATAGAAAATATCTGACAGATTCTATGTGGAAACACTGGAGTCTCTTACAGATTCCCTAAGAAGAAAACCAAGGTGCCATAGGTAAGGCAGATGGGCTCATTTTCTAATCGGCACTTCATAAAATTGTTCGGCAAATTCTAAGAGATGACAAACAGCAAGCTTCTTGGGCAAAGGGTGTGGCATTTCACAGGACTTAACGAACATTATCCTCTGGCTCCGTTATTTTGTTTCTGCTTATAGAAAAGTGATAGGCATGTAGCTGTATTTTGTCAAGTTTCCAGAGTAAAGGTGCTTCAGAGCATCGTTCATTCCACAGCTGGCCTGGCTAGAATGGAATGCTGTCAGGTCAAACAGGGTCATAGGAAAAGTGAGCAAATGCTGGGCGCTCCACAAATCCTGCTCTTCCGGCCTGGAGTCCCAGGAGGGTGAGAGCTAGAGAACAAAGTCAAAGTGGACAAGCCTTACTGTAGAACCTGGGTGAGCCCAACAGCAGCTCATGGGAAGTGGATGTTTGGGAAGTCAGGCCATGCAGAATTCCTTGCGGCCACCGTCATCCGAACCCTTGCAGCAACATGGGGCTCTCTCTGGAGGTCGGAGCTCATCCACAAGCTTTTGGCTGTGGTCTAGAAAAATGTAATAGGAAAAGTGGCAAAGCTCCCAGCCCAGCCCATCAATAATCTACAAACTGTGCCCTTCAGATCAAGCACTCAAGACCACAGGTCAGGGAGGTACAGCCTCACATATGTCTTCCAGAAACAATTACTTTAAAAAAGAGGCTCATTTGTGCCATTTGCGAGAAACGGTTCTCCTCTCCCCCCGGCCTCACGTCTCTCAGCCGTAATTTTAAACACCTACTTGGAGCTGTATCTCTAGAATCAAATTTAAACATTCCCAGCTCCCTACAAGGAATCCATGGTCCCTTTCCAGCTCATGACCGCCAATCAGCACGTTCCCCCGATGCGGCCATCCCTCTGCCCTGACGTCAAAGCTGCCTCATTTGTGAACACCTTCCCGGGAAAATTCCAACATGTGCAGAATGGAACATCTTCCTCAAATCGGCAGCTCCAATCACTGTCCTCACAAACTCTATCTACTCAGTAGGGCTTTCCCCTACTGTTTCCTTAGAGTATTTAGGACCAACAATAGTCCCTGCCGTACTAAAGTAATCTGCAGAGAAACAACGGGCTATGTTGTAAAAATTTGTAGAACCAAGCGAAATTTATGAGACTCAAAGATTTCATTTCTACTAAAGGATCAGCAGTAATCTGATAAACATAAAAATACTAAGTTTAGAATACTGAGTCTTTGAGTCCATTAAAATAGCTAGTAAGGAGATGAATAAAACATCTTAACTTGCAACTTTCGTGACTGTTTAAAATAAGCCTATGTATGGGATGCCTGAGTGGCTCAGCCTTAGGTTAAATGCATGACTCTCAGGTCATGATCTCGTGGCTTCATGAGTCTGAGCCCCACGTCCACCTCGGCACAATGACTGCGCAGATAATGCTTAGGATTCTCCCTCTCTCTCTGCCCCTCCCCGACTTGAACTCTCTCTCTAAAAGTAAAGAAATAAACTTAAAAAAAAACAAAATAAGCCTATGTGTTCCACTGTATTACCTTTTGAGATTAGCATCATGGAGGATTCCAATCACAGGTACAAAGAACCTCTGATGTATAAAAAATGTATGCAACAGCTAAAGGAGATCAAAACAATCACCTTGTCACTAAAAGGGCAGAATGTGCCTACTTCTTCACACCCTCAGGTTCAATGCTCAGAATCCAGTTCCTCATTATACAAATATTCCCTGGGCACCTACTATGTTCAAACACCACGCCCAGGGTAAAGGATGAAAACATAGTCCTATCCTCTGCATGCTCACTCCCCTGGGCACCTAGGAGGGGGGCGGGGGGGGGGCAGGAGAGGCCCATTTTTAAAAAACCTGTGTAGAATAAAGGCTTCCTAATCTTGGCAAAAACAACAAAGACTCTTTTATTGCACACAGTTTTCCAAAAAACTAAACTTCCCTTCTCTATTTTCTTCATAATTTATATTATCCTAATTAATTACACCTTCAAGTTAGTAATATCTACTGTGCTTTTCCACTCCAGTGACCGAATGGGAGATGTGACTGCTTCTTTTCTTTTTTTTTTTTTTCCCTTGCCCTTCCTGATGTTCAGTTCCCTGTGAAGGTGTTGTTGACATCATTGCCGTATTTTGCCAAAATAGCTGCTCAAATTAAAGGAACTTGGGAAGTTATTGCCTGTAAAACAAATGGGGCATCACTGAAATGGCTACTACTTGCTTATATATCATCTGAAACTCAACAAAGCCAGGGAGATGGGTCCCAGGAGAACACCCCGAGCAAAAGCTCCAGGTCTTCCTGGCAACGTACGTCATGCAGTAATTATGCTACCAAGCTGTCCAGAATTCTTTATCTGCATGCAAATGAGTTCGTCTGTGGTACAGCTGCTATGATGAGAGTAATAAAACAAGAATCTGATAATGGAACTATCCTCTTCATGGAAATGCAGTTCAATTACTCTAATAACACACTTCGTGTACCTGCAATCGCTCACCACCCGAAGAGCCTAATTGAGACCTAATCTGGGACCCTGCACCAACCCACCTCCACAGTGCTTTAAATAAATACGAGAGGAGCCGTGAGGGGACTACCTTGTATGGACCCAACACTTTCAGGGCTGAGAGAGGACCGCTCACTCAACTGACAATATGGGTAATTGGGTGATTAAATCTTCCCACAATGCTCTAAAGGTTAAAAAATTAAACGGCCATCAAAGCCACAGCTCTTGGCTCCTAGCTTTGCCATCGATCATGAACAGTAAGTCCTGGGACTTTCAAAGGCTACCAGCGGGCAGCAGTGCAAAAGGAAAAAAGAGTATGAAGCCCTTGATTCCAGGCCTAAAACACATGCCAGAAAGCCAAGAACGTACGCTTGAAACCATTTAGGATGGTCATTATATTTCAGGAAGACTAGTATTCGTGCACGTTCTCTTCTTCCTCTGGTGATTTTCTAGATTTCACAAAGAGCCATCCAAAATCACTGCTCTGACGCTGAAGCCACAGAGGAAAAGGAACCACTCCTTGGTCCCGCCATTAGCAACCTTTCAGGGAAGGCTAGTCCCGGCCAGCGGTCCCTCCCTGGCTTGCTGAGCTTGGGTTGTTGCCATAGAGACACTGAGCAGTGTAATGCAATGCGAGGTGTTTGCAATGTTGTTTTCAAAGTTAATTGTATTTCAAATCGATTCTAAGTATAAACGAAAATTTTATCAAAACTGGGGACGAGTGATCTTCACATAAGACAATTTTCGTAGGCTGCCTTCTTTGGTTGATGGAAAGGGTGCATGGACTTTAGGGGGACCAGAAGTTACTTCAAGATTGCTCGTTACCGCCTCCTTGCTCCGCTTCTACCATTTACAACAAGGAAAAACCAAAACACCTTAAGAACGTGCGTTTTTCAAAACGCAGACGCCTAATGTCACCTCACTTTTACTCCGTGTCAGTGGACACAGATTCATCTAGCTGCACAAAATTCATTCAACTCTTCAAAATGCTTAATTCAAAGCGGTGCAATTGGCATCGCACCCTGGGTGGCTTTTCCGTAGCTGAAGCCCTGCCTCGACCAGACGCAGGACAAACACTGTGGTGGGGCAAGGGCCTGGGGGTCCACACGAGTGGACAAGGAGAATGGGTACCTGTCCCCATGGAGAGGAAAATGCAAGGAACCTAGCTCTCAGAGACAGTGCACTTCTCTGAGGCACTGGATGGGTCACACAACCAATTTCTGAATCTGCAACATGGAGAAAACGCCCCTCATGACAAAGGGCTGTTGCCATTACTGAAATCTGGTAATGAGTTCAGCACTTCACCCAGGGTCTAGAAGACAGCAAATGCTCAGGAAATGTCAACTCACGGCTCCTTTCCCACTTTCCAAGGTATAAATGTACCACTGTGCCAATACGTTACTCTGAGCTACTCAAAACATTGTCATTCCTTAATGTCTAATTAGAATGCATCGTTTTCTTTTAAAAAATCCTGGAATTTCTGCTCCCGTTTTACTACTCTGTTTTTAAATGTTTATTTTTGAGAGGGAGAGTGAGCAGGGGAGGGGCAGAGAGAGAGGTTGAGAGAGAGAGGAAGACAGAGGATACGAAATACGAAACAGGCTCCGTGCTGAGAGCAGAGGGCCCAATGCAGGGCTTGAACTCACGAACCATAAGATCATGACCGAAGTTGGACTCTTAACAGACAGAGTCACCCAGGCGCCCCTGCTCCCATTTTAAAAGTAAAAGTTTTTAAATACGTGTATGTGTGTGTGCACATATTTCATAGAGCCATATTTTATAGTGGCAAAATAGAGATAACATAGAATTTTATAGAGCCATATTTTATAGTGGCAAAATAGAGATAACATAGAATTGACCATTTGAACCATTTTAAACTGTGCAATTCAGGGGTGTTTAGTATATTCACAATGTTACAACCATCACCCCCACCTAGTTTCAAAACATTTCCATCACCCTAAACAAACCCCGTATCCATTAAGCATTCGCTCCCTTTCCCCCTATCCCCCTAGCTATTGGCAACTGATGGGTCTGCCTTTTCTGGATATTTCATATAAAAAGAACCATACAAAATGCAGCCCTTCGTGTCTGGCTTCTTTCACTTAGCAGGGTGTTTTTAAGGTTCATTCATGTAGGTATCAGTACTTCATTCTTTCTCATATCAAACAATATTCCAATTATGAGGGTATACCATTTTGTCTATCCATTTGTCAGTTGATGGACACCTGGGCTGTTTCCACCTTGAGGCGGTTGTTAGTAGTATGCTGCCATAACATTCACGTACTAATTTTTTTGAGCATTGTTTTCAATTATTTTGAGTATATATCTATATCTATATCTATATCTATAGATATATATATACACACATATCTCTGAGAGTGGAACGGATTTTGAGTATTTGAACACAGGTACACATGTATACATTATAGATACATAAAACACATATACACATATAATATACATGTAATACACAGATATGTTCCATAGATAGCTACACTAAAGACACACAGCAGCTAATTTCTGTAGAAAGCCATTAGTATACCTGTTTGGTTGAGATCTTTCCTGTTCCTTTCTCCATCATTAGCCTATCTTAACCCCTCCTACCTTCACATTTGTAGTCTCTTAAACGACTTTACGTCCTCTCCATACCCCACCCACTTATTATTACCCATATATCCATGAGAGTGCCTAGCTCCTATTAGGTGTTGGTTAAGTGTTTGCTGAATAAATGAGTGAATGAAGCCATACCTTGCATGTAGCGAAGATACAGTGAGTACCTGAGGAAACGTCTGTTCCACAATCCTATCCAAGGTTAAAACAAAGAAGGGCATACTTCGCGCTCAGAGTGAACCTTAAATGTTCAGGGTGCTACCTATTCAGAGTGAATATATGCCACCAGTGTCGTTCACGGTGTTGAATTAGGCAAGAGGTAGGAATGAACATGATTTTTTGTTCTTCATCTCTTCGTCACTAAACTCTTCCACAATGATATAGTATAGTAGTTAAAAATCTAAGTGTGGAGGGGCGCCTCGGTGGCTCAGTCGGCTCAGCTTCCAACTCTTGATTTTGGCTTAAGTCATGATCTCACGGCTTGTGAAACTGAGCCCCACGTTGGGCTCTGGGCTGACAGCGGGAAGCTTGCTTGGGATTCTCTCTCTCTCTGCCCTTCCCCTGCTCACACTCACTCTCTCTCAAAATAAATAAACATTAAAAAAGTTTTTAAAAATGTACAGGTTTGGAGACAGACAGCCCAGTGTAGGAATCTCTGCCAGTGATGTCTCTATGAGCAGTTCTCACATGCTTCTATGTGTCTCTCTAAAAAACAAGGACAATAATCCCTATGGCTTCAAGTTGCTAAGAGAACTGGATGACATAATCCTTGTACAGTACTTATGGTGCCTGGCACTTTAAAGGAATTGTCATTTAAGACAGTGCAATCAAGGGTCTCTCTTACCATTAATTAAGTGGGTTCCAAATAGGAACGAAATATCTCTTCTTACACTAAACTCTCTGAGCATACCCAAGTTTCTGGGAAAACCAACCCCACGTGCTCCAATCCAGACCCACGGCTTTACATGTACATACTGATGAACCTCAAATTTATAGTTAGAATTGCAGTCTGAGCGACACACATGCCTACTGTCCAACTGCCTACGTGAAACCTCCAGTTAGATCTCTCAGAGACAGCTTGGAATTAATATTGCACCTGCTTAAGATATTATCAGTGGGAGAAGGGGATACAGGAGCTCTGTCTACGATGTTGGCAACTTTAGGTGAGCCTTAAACTATTTCGTAATTTGAAGTGACCAGTCATAGCTCTAAAGTCAACACGGCTCAAAATGAACTGCAGATTCACACTCCAGCCCTAATTCACGTAACCATCTGTGCCAATGAACCGCAACGTACCCAGACGCTCAGGTGCAGGTGAAGCACTCTTGCATCCCCCTCCAGGGGTAGAGAGCAGCACCAGGAGCATATGCCCTTGGGCCAGAGTGCCAACTTTAGATCATGGCTCCTCCAGTTTCCACTCTGCTGACCTTGGGCAAGTCACTTGACCTTCCCATATTTCAGCTTCCTTAACTGGCATAGGATTACGGTGAGGGTCAAACGGGTCAGTCAAGGCACTGTGCATCAAGCGGTGCACTGAACATTACAAGCCTCCAGTAAATCATGAGCTGTCATTATTTTCCCTTTGCCTTACACCCACACCTGACATGTATCCTAAACCTGACCTCCTCTTGCTCCCTCCACTGCCAACAACTCTAATATAACTCGCCACCATCAATTCCCATAAATCTGCACATCTTCCTATAACTTGTCTGTTCACACTCTTGCCTTTGACAGTTCATTTTCCATCGTAGTCGGAGTGAATTCTCTAAAACCTAAATCAAGTAATTTTCTCTTCTCCTCCAATGGTTTCCATTCAGAGCTGCAATGGTTTCTCATTGAGAGCAAAGTTTAAAAGACAAAATCCTCACAATGACCTAAAATGTCCTATATGATCTCATTCCTGCTTTCTTCTCTGACCTCATCTGACTCTAATCTCTCTCTATTAGCTGCCAGCCACAGTGGCTTTGAACATGTCAGAGCTTTTGCACTTGCTGTTTGTGGCAGGGACTGCTCTTGACCCCTAATATCAATTCTTCTTTAGTGATAGAACTCCCAATTTCCCAAGACTATGTGATGTCCTAACACAGAGACCACATTTCCAGCCCGCCTTGGGAGGGAGATGTAGCTAGGGGACTATGTTCTAGCTAACAGAATCTAAGCCGAAATATCACAGGCAAAATTCAGGAAAAGACCTGAAAATGAGAAAGCCTATCTCTCTTAAGCGGTTCCTTGGTCAGACTGGCAAAGCAAATATGGCGGCTCAGGCTTAGAGAGCCATTTTGAAGCACGAGGTTGGAAAAGCAACAAGAAAGAAGGAGCCAAAAGCTGTGGAGGGCAAAGCAAAAACACAGAAGCAATCTGGGTCCAGGTTGATCATCAAGCTGCATTATCAGCTCTAGGTTACTAATTTCTATATGGCTAATGTGAGAGGAAAACAGATAATACACTCCTACCTTGTTTAAGCTACTTTAATGAATTCTCTTCCCATTTTTGGCAGACTGATTTTCCCCACAGATGACACGACTGTCTCTTTCTCATCAGTCCAGTGCCCCCTCAAATGGCACCAGCCTAGGAAGTCTTCCCTCACCACCCTGATTCAACAGGACCCTTCTCTCTCTCCCAGTGCCTTCCACCACACTGTTCTTTGCTTTCTTTGTAGCGCCTGATAGCACAAGGATTTGTTTACTTCCTTAATGTCCATCTCCTTCCACCAATGGTAAGTTTTTGGCGGGGGAGGGGGGGTTCCCTCTTTACACCCCAGCATTTAGAAGAGCTCCTGGCCCCAAAAGGAATGAAGTATCTTTTCAATGACTGACTTATGAGTGTGTGAATGACTTGGTTTTGCATTTCTTCCAAATACTGTGATTTTCTTTCTCATCTCAAATTAGCTAATTCAGTTGCACATTTATCAAGCACCTACTGGCTGGAGACACTATGGGAGACATTGGAGAAACGAAAACGGGGGCGCCTGGGTGGCCCAGTCGGTTGAGCGTCCGACTTCAGCTCAGGTCATGATCTCACGGTCCATAGGTTCGAGCCCCACGTCAGGCTCTGTGCTGACAGCTCAGAAGCCTGGAGCCTGCTTCGGGTTCTGTGTCTCCCTCTCTCTCTGCCCCTCCCCCACTCATGTTCTATCTCTGTCTCTCAAAAATGAATAAGCATTAAAAAAAAAAAAATTTTAAATAAAAAAAAAAAAAAAAAAAAAAAGAAACGAAAACGAACGAGGCACTGTCACTGCCCCCAGGGGCTTCACATTGTGACAATAATTCCTTAGCATACCATTAAATATTCAAGAAATAAATAGGAAGTTGAGGGCAACTTCTGCTCTGTGTATATTTAGAAGCTTAGATTTTATCCATTATTTTCATTTTTTGGATACAGTTTTCAAACACACTGCAGTCATTACTTTAGTGTTTCGGCTGTCACAAAATATGCACATCTTGCAAAAGGGCTTCAAAACGTCACTAATAAACACCCGGTTATTGACAGTTCTGTCAATTGTACCATCCTCCCTTCAAAACCACTTTCTAGCATTCAGATACTTTGACGGAAGTCTGAAAACAGTAACAGGTAGGATTCTACCAAGTTCTCGTAGCAAGACCAAATATTCCCAGAGGAGGCCACTCCTGACAGATCTCTTCCATCAAAACATTTTCTGTGCCCTTGAATACGACTTTCCCACGTGGTTAAGACGGTTTCTGGGTCTAATTCTATTTAAGGTGGAAGCCTTGAAGATTAAAACTGCAAAGTGCTGTGAGTCCACCCCAAATATTACATTTATCCAATCCAAAACTCTGCACTGCTATCCAAGATCTCATGCAAAAGCGTGTTGCCATTTGTGGGAATTCCAGACTCGGAATGTTTTATAAAAAGCATGGTCACAAATAGGCCTGTTTGTCGATTATTATGTGGAATATAGTTTAAAAGCGCAATTTACTATCAGGTGACATTTTAGAGTTCACAGGCACTACTGTTAAGAGCATGGGATTTGGAAAGAGAAAAGTCCAGAGTACGAGACTGGCCCAGGCCACGTGACCTGGGCAGGTAAGCGACCATTCCGAGCCTAAGTTCCCTGAGAGCTGATGTGACATGTAAATGACATCAGGAAGGAGATCACGATGCCGGGCATAAATGCCAGTGAAAACAAGGACAATGATGGCAAGACTGAGCCGGGATTTGAACACACACCTTGGCTACCTCCCAAACACAATCTCATTTCACGATTTCTTGCTCAGTTTTCTCATTCTTGGTCACCAACTTGAGCATCTACGGGACGCTTCAGCTGTGATTTTTAAGGCATACAAGCTGCAGAGTCTCTGGGGGGTGAGCTTGTTCAACCCCATCACCCTGGCAGGTAATTGGTGCAGCAGAAAGAACAGAGACTGAATGGAGGGGAAGTGCCAACTCCCTATGTGGGGGACAAGGCACCATATGGCCCTGCAATTAGGGAGGAAGAAGACTGCCAAGGGCAAAAATAACCCTGGCAAAATCCAACGTGGCTGGTAGGAGATGTCAGCCCAGGTCAGTTCCTTCTCGGTGTTATTCTTGTTCCCCAAGAGGTTTTACTGTCATTCCTTACCAGGAATTTGAAAAGGATTTCAAAGATGAAAAGGAAGTCTGATGATCGTGGATATTTCTAAGGCCAGGTCATTAAAACAATTTTGCCCTTTCCTAAAAGCCTGATGCATGAACAACTGTTCAAAAGGAAGACCTGATTCCAGAGAAGATCATTGTTCACTTTGAGGAAGCTTAACAACTCCCTCTCCTCGCCTGTGAAGGAAGGCAGGTGAACTAGATGAGATGCAGTGTCTCTTGTGGCTCTGAAATAAGCTTCTGAGTGCAGTCTGTGTGCTGTAGGCAGCAACAGGGAGAGCAGGAAGGAAGCTATACGGAGTCATGCTACCACTACCTATCCTGAAGCTGATATCCAAAGGAAAAAGGCAGACAACACTGCAACACCAGAAGGATGTACTAACACCTCAACTGTATTTCTATCATACGCAGGTATGCTTCACACCAGGAAAACAATGAACATGGTAATCTCTTCAATCCAGAAGGCAAGCCAAATGTTGGGTTTCTTTCTCTTTCAATGGAGTGAAACAATCAATGACGTTCCAATACCATCATTCATTCAGCCGAATGCGATTTCATACACTTGCCTGCAAGGGATGATTCAAAGAAAAACGGCTGAGGCCTGTATTTGGCAAAGTGCAAATTAATATTTCTTAAAATAGAGATCAGTTAGGTAATCTCTATCTTCATTATGACACCTCGGTATTTTTTTCTTGACAGCTTGTAGTCAAAATCGCCCTTGATTGCTGCTTTTCTGGTTAAACAGCAGCTGAGGAAGCTGGCTTGGATTCAAGGACCATGTTGAATTTTTAAAAAATACATAAGGAGCACTGGAATCACACCCACGTGGTGAGATGCTCACACCAAGAGGGGCACGTGGAAACTGGAAACAAATGAAGACAGCCGATTCAGGCCCCAGCTCCTCCTAAGTCCAAGATCTCACACAACTGTGATGGATGAACGGACTGTATTCTTTCCAAGTTTTTCCATATATATTGTTGATCTGGTGGTGATACATCCTCCTTTCTTTGTTAGATATCATTATTTTTGTTCTCCTCTTATCTCCCCTACCAAGTTCGAAGTCCCGTGAAGCCAGGATTCATCTTTGTATAGTAACTGTGGGCACACTGTAGGTTTTTAGTTTCTAGTGCTTTCTCCATAAGATGTTCTCAGGAACCTTGTATACTACAGAAGTGGGAAAGAGTCTTATGCTATTAAAATATTTTTAAAGGGGCGCCTGGGTGGTGCAATCGTTAAGCATCTGACCCTTGATTTTGGTTCAGATCATGATCTCACAGGTCATGAGATCGAGCACCATGTTGGGATTCTCTCTTCCCTCTCTCTCTGCCCCTCCCCCATACTCGCTCTCTCTCAAAATAAATAAACTTAAAACAAACAAACTAACAAACAAATAAAAGCCCTGAAAATACTACTACAACTTATCCTTCCTAGGAGTATTTACAAAACTGCTGATGAGCCTACTGGCCAGCCCCCTTAACCACAGTTATGAATGTAAAATGAAAGTGTTACTCCTTTTAATAGCGTAGGGTGGAATTTTTTTTTTTTTTAATTTTTTTTTAACGTTTATTTATTTTTGAGACAGAGAGAGACAGAGCATGAACAGGGGAGGGGCAGAGAGAGAGGGAGACACAGAATCGGAAACAGGCTCCAGGCTCTGAGCCATCAGCCCAGAGCCTGACGCGGGGCTCGAACTCATGGACCGTGAGGTCGTGACCTGAGCTGAAGTCGGACGCTTAACCGACTGAGCCACCAAGGCGCCCCCGGGTGGAATTTATACTGGAAATATGCTGTTTTGGTTGGTCTAGTCTCCATTCCTCATTTTGTGGCAACATGTGTCAGCCTGTGACCCTGACCTAGCTCATTAGCATGGTCTGGTCACTCTCTAGCCAAAGTGTTCCGGGATGGTCATATGCCCTAGGTTCATCCAAACTGGACTCCATCTCAGGACTGTGGTTATTACCATTAAGGAAAAAAAAGACCAGGAGCGCCTGGGTGGCTCGGTTGGTTAAGCGTCTGACCTTGGCTCAGGTCACGATCTCACGGTTCATGAGTCTGGGACCCACATCAGGCTCTGTGCTGACAGCTCAGAGCCTGGAGCCTGCTTCAGACTCTCTGTCTCCTTCTCTCTCTGTGCCCCTCCCCCCCACTTGTACTCTGTCTCTCAAAAATAAACAAACATTAAAAAAATTTTTTTAAGAAAAGGAAGGAAAAAAAGATCACTTTTCATGGAGGTTGCTGACCTGCAATGATGGGGGTCTACAGCTGCTAGGAAGAATCCCATGCCCACCAGAGTTGAGCGAGCGGATAAAACCAACAGTGTAGAGGGCAGAGAAGAGATGCAGGGACAGATTCACAACAACCTTTGGGTACCTGGATCCAGCCATGCCGGGTGATCTTTGGACTTCTTCATGTGATAAACCAGTAAATTCTCTTTTCTGTTGGAGGCAGTTTCGAGTTCAGACTCTGACTATGGTAATGGAAAGAGCTCTAAGTCAAACACGGTGTTACTGCAAATCAGCACAAGTTTGCCACACTCAGACCCTTCACAGTATATGCCAACCTTTCTCTAACCTCATCTGCCATCATCTCCTATTCGTTCCATGATATCCGAGATGCACTCCACTATATACTGTCTACGAATAGACCATGTGCATTTATGTCACCGTGCCTTTGCTCATATTATGTGTGCCTAGGAGATCCTGCCTCCTTTCTCTGCCTGGCAAACTCCTATCGATACTGCAAGGCCCATTTCCTTGCAGTAGCCATTCCAAACACTCACAGGCAGAAACAACCTCACCCTTCACAGTGTTCCCCCTGCACTTCCCCCATGATTTACGGTATTTCATGGCACTTGCCACATTAGATTACTATTATTAGTTCATTTCTTTCCCCCTTGCTCCAAAGTCCTTACTCAAGAACTGTAACTTATCTGCCTTTCTAACTTTATCTGCCTCCTCCTCATAGCTTAACATTCAATTATGGGAAAGAGAAAGGAATAAAAGAGGTATAGAGAAGAGAGATGTTTTCTGAATCAAAGTTTCCAGGACCTGAATGTACCTTGTTAATAAAAGCAAAAATCAAGAGGACACTATCGGATTTAAGTATTTCCAAAATAACCTTCCAACATTTCACCTTGCATCGGAGCATCACTCTATTATTAAGTGAATGCAAAAGAAACAATCCCTGTTAAACTAACACTCAAATTAGGATTCCACGTGCTCCCCAAAACTCTTGAAAAGTAAACATTTCAAGAAAGAATGAAGTTACTTCTCTTTCAAATGCGATCACAACTCTTCTCTCCCTCTGCCATCTTCCCTTAACCTACAGGTTGGAACTATATATAGTTCCAAGGATGAAATCAGAAGTCAGAATTATGGAAATCAAAAAAGCGACAGCCTCAAGACCTCCACATTCTCAGTATAGCCAACAGACTGCCTCAGCTAAGAATACTGCTTTAACTAGGACAGACTCAATGTGAAATTCCTTGGCCAGACTCAAAGTACCCGCCACACTTTCAGTGTAGCGGTAAAACACCCCTATCTTTTTGTCTCTCTCCACTAAAAATATTTGTCTAGTGTGTTATGTTTTCTGAAAGAAACACACACATCCAGCAATCCTCTGAAGGCATACTCAGTACACACAAGTTAGGCTGGGTTTAACTGTGATACCACCATAGCTCTTAGAAATCCGGAAAATAAAGTATTAGAGCTATCAAAAGAAGCACGTAATTGAGCTGAAAAATTAACAACAGCCTCCTGGTAATTCCTTTCAATTGGTAAGATCCGCTAGATGCTGCATGATCATCTAAGGCCCGTAAAGCAAGATTCATGGCGGAACCAGATGGATGTGAAGGGCAGTAGTCAGACCCAGAGCAGCCACTTTCTCTCCATTTGCTCCTCGATATTTTTCTTTTACGAAACAAGACACACATACTAACTACCGTCAGGCAGAAAACTTTCTTCCCACAATATTGCCGGGGGGGCAGCTGAAATGGATACCCCCATTCTCTAGGGAACAAGAACACCACCAACAAAAAGACGCCTGTGTCCTTTTAACCTGTATCCACATTTGTGATCCTGGGCCAAAGCATATGTGCTCAATAGCGGGGATGTCAGGAAACATATGTTAAATAACTCACTACAGCACCACTCAGATCAAAAGCAGAGCAAACCTTTCCATGCTATTCCTAGACACAAAGGGAGCTGGCTTCCTTTGCACTTTGGCGACTGTGTGCAACTAGTTAGCATGTGAAGAGAGCACCCCCTCCCCACCCCATGCCTGCACCCACTTTCTGGAAACAAAAGCAGTCTGTCATCAATATAAATAGTTGACATACCAATGGTTTCTAATTAACCTTTCACCAGTAGTTTTGATCACAAGTGCCTTCACCTTCTTAACCTAAGGAACCTAAGGAAGGCCTAACTCTAGACTTCTTAGTCTTGGCCAGTGATGGGTGCCGAGGGGCTTTAGACAAAGTCTGGAGTTGGGGATCAGCTCTGCTACTGAGGATCTCTGTGAACTTAGTCCAGTAACTTAACCTCTCTCACCTCCCATACGCTTACTTCCACAGCAAAGGCGTAACAGCTCTCTCGCAGGAGCGGTGGGAATATTAGGGTAAGTAACACATGGAAAATGCCTGTCACCAAGACAGGCTCAAAGGAAGCATCTCAAACCACACATAGTGACAACAGGTAGTTAGATGTTCAGGAACATCGACGCTATGATGAATGTACTGGATCAACAATCACAACCAATAAACAGGAGAGAGACTTCTCCCTAATGTTATTTGCCTCCCTGAACCATTCTATCCAAAATAACCACAAACCCCTTTACTCTCTGTCTCCTCACCCTGCTTTAGCATTTCCCATCAAAGCAGGTATCATTCTCTGGCATCTTACTTATTTTTCCTCATACCCACAATCCATAACGTAAGGCTGGTACAGGTCACTGCTACATGCCCAGTGCCCATAAGAGTCCCTGGCAAAAGGGAGGCCCTCGAGAACTATTTGCAGGATGACAGGATGAAAATAAGTAAAAACAAAAACAAAAACAAAAACTAATGAGGGTTGTACACTTTTTATATTTGTTTTGGGGAGAGAGCTGTATTTGATTTAAAGCAGGTTTTAAACGGGCAAGTTGCTTTAAGTCTGAAACAGGATTATCATCTACTTAGGCAATGCATATTTACAGGACGGCACATTTTACAAATCTGCCTGTTAGGGGCTGAGGAAAAGGTCAAGACTCTGCCCATGCTGAGGAAGAGGCTTTAGAAGAATGGGGGGCATCAATGCACGGTAATTGCTGCTTCACTGGGGACTTCCCCTCTCCCTTCTCCCACATGGGGACAGCAAATGTGGCCACGCTGGTGAAATGTAACCAGCAGGCCACCATGAAAGGGAAGGAGGAAAGATGTGCAGGGCAAAGCAGCGTGGGGTGGACATCAGGGCTCCCTACAGGGCGGCATGCCCTGGTGCCCAACTGTTACCAAATCTCCGCATTAGTACCAACAGTGTTTTGGAGAAATAATTAGGCCAAACATATAAAGAACTTTTTTAAAGTATGTACTCTTCTAGGGAAAACTAAAGAAATAAGCAGAAGTCTGAACACACATTAAAACATGAATGAAGATGTTTATCAAAGCTCCCTAAAAAAGGAAAAACTGATCCTTTTACACAGGATGATTCACAAGCAACTTTCTACTCTCATATAACAAGGTATTATGTAACAGTAAAAATATGTATTTGCGGAAAATCAGATTTATATATCGACATGTTCATGATGATATGGTAAATGAAAAAAGCAGGATACAAAACTAGCTAAACAAAATGGCCCCAATTATCTTTTTTTTTTTTTTAATTTTTTTTTTTTCCAACGTTTTTTATTTATTTTTGGGACAGAGAGAGACAGAGCATGAACGGGGGAGGGGCAGAGAGAGAGGGAGACACAGAATCGGAAACAGGCTCCAGGCTCTGAGCCATCAGCCCAGAGCCCGACGCGGGGCTCGAACTCACGAACCGCGAGATCGTGACCTGGCTGAAGTCGGACGCTTAACCGACTGCGCCACCCAGGCGCCCCGGCCCCAATTATCTTTGACGTGGGTGTGTCTGTATAAGAGAGAGAATGTATGTAGGCACACGGAAAGAAGGCTACAGAAGTGGATGTACATATAGATATATAAAGAAAATATAGAATGCTCACAGTGACGATTTCTGGACTACTGAATTAATAACAGCATCCAGTCCAGAAGGAAGCCCCGCTTTCTTGAACCCTCCCTCAAATCACCTGAGGTCACCTGACATGTGGCCAACTCCTGTAACAGCTCCTTGCAATACCCTCTTACTGAGCCACTCCAGAGTTCCCCATGGCATACCTTCTCCCGTTTTATTCTTTTATTCTTCATACCTTTTTGTACTTTTCAGATTCTCTATAATGAGTAATATCTATTTAGAAATTTTTGTAATGTTTATTTATTTTGAGAGACAGAGAGAGAGAGAGAGAAGGAGTGATAGGGTATCAGCAGGGAAGGGACAGAGAGAGAGGGAGACACAGAATCCGAAGTAGGCTCCAGGCTCTGAGCACAGAGCCCAATGCGAGACTCAAACCCATGAACTGTGAGATAATGACCTGAGCAGAAGTCAGACACGTAACCAACTGAGCCACCCAGGCACCCCAAGTAATGTTTTTTTTTAAAGACAAAATGCTGCATATGCTTTAAAATATTACTCAAAGACTGCTGAAACATTCTTCTGTTTGTAAGCAACTAAATATAAAATGCTTCAGAAACCACCAGGAACATACTTGTAATTGAACGAGCTGGTGTATTAATCATCACAACGGGAGAAGGTACGCCATGGGGAACTCTGGAGTGGCTCAGTAAGAGGGTATTGCAAAGAGCTGTTACAGGAGTTGGGCATCTGTCAGGTGACTTAGGGTGATTTAAGGGAGGGTTCAAGACAGCAGGGCTTCCTTCTGGACTGGATGCTCTTAGGAAGTGGTTGTAGTTCTATGCTTGCATATCTTAATAATTTTTTTTAAAGATTTTTTTTAACACATTATTTTTGAGAGAGAGAGGGAGGCAGAGTGTGAGCAGGAGAGGGGCAGAGAGAGACACACACAGAGACAGAACCTGAACCAGGTTCCAGGCTCTGCGCTGTCAGCACAGAGCACAGCGCAAGGCTTGAACCCACAAACTGTGAGATCATGACCTAAGCCGAAGTCGGACGCTTAACCCACTGAGCCATCCAGGCATCCCTGCAGATCCTAATAATTCTTAATTCGAACGCAGGAGGTACAAGGCAATGCTACAACTATAATGGAAGGAATAAAGCGACACCAGTCAGTCATGTAAGGAGGGGAGGGTACTGGGTCATTTCTGTGGTCTGGACAATGTTCATGCTTTTGTCTGCACTGAGACATGATTACAAGTGGTCTTGTCCTGATCCATCACCAAGGCCAAACTGATAGCAGCAGGCAGGCTCCAGAATGTCAAGCAATATATATGGTGTCAGAAATACCAAGGAAAAAAAAGTGTGATTAGTGTTATCTCTGATAACAATCATAATGCAAACCTGATGAGGTTATTTTGGGAGTTATGTAGCACATGTAAGTGTGACTTCAAAGTTACAAACTGCCACACACATGTGAACATGTGGTGAACGTCTTCACTAGCTCTGTCTTCTATATCAATCTCTTCCAGGACCTAAGAGTTGGTGTGTCCTTTTGGAGGGCTGCAGCAGGAACTCGTGCATTAATTTCAATTCCCAAAGATGGTCAAGAATGATGGAAAATGAGACCCAGATCTTAGAAATGGACACACACTAAAAATTCTAGACACAAGTTTTAAATCCATAGTTCTTACAAACTCTATCACTCTTTAAAAATCCACTAAAAAAAAAAAAAAAGTGTAACACCTACCCCCAGAATATAGTTAACTTGCAAGAAACTTACAACTTAAAGGAAAACGTGGGCAAAGTTAAAGTGGCATAAAGTGGTTAACTAACTTTCAGCGGTTCAGCCAAAATAAACAAACACAAACAAACAAAAGACAAAGCAAATACCATGTACTATTAACATTTGGGGTATATATGATATTAAAAAGGTAACATGTTCAAAATGAAGCAACAGAGAATTCCTGGCAGCTTCTTCCTGTATTCTCATATACCGTCTTGCACTTTGGAGACCACCTCCCTAATGGACCTACCTACACAGGAGGTCAGAATTCTGGAAGGGCAGGTAAAGTGCTTCTCAGAGATTAGGAAGTACGCATCTCAAAGCAAAAACTGCTTACTTTGAGATATGCCCTTATTGCTACAAAGTTATACATTCTTGGATGACTCATACTCTAGCCATCCATTCATTTCAAAATACCTATGGAGTTCCTGAAAGGGACCATACTCTGTAGGAGGCGTGGGAGGTCCATGAAGCCTGCTCCAATGGACAAGAATAGGGTCTTCCTAAAGAGCAATCTCACAGGCAGGTCCATGCGCCACTTATCACCCACCAATTCCACCTCTTGACATCTCCTCCCCTCTGAAACAAATCTATGCTCATCACCCTACCAAAGCATTGCAGGCATTTTAATTTAACACGACAAATTCAACAGCCTGTAATAAAGGGTGATGGGGAGGCTAAATATCATAAAAATCCAATCCAATTTCAGGGGAATCAGGTTTTCTAAAACTTTTTGCTTTTATTTTATTTTATTATTTTTTTTTAATGTTTATTTATGTTTGAGACAGAGAGAGACAGAGCATGAACGGGGGAGGGTCAGAGAAAGAAGGAGACACAGAATCTGAAGCAGGCCCCAGGCTCTGAGCTGTCAGCACAGAGCCCGACGCGGGGCTCGAACTCACGGACCGTGAGATCATGACCTGAGCCGAAGTCGGACACTTAACTGACTGAGCCACCCAGGCGCCCCTAAACCTTTTTGCTTTTAATTAGTATATGCACATAATGGGTTATGGTACAAAAAAAAAATCAACCAACCAACCAACCAACCGCAAACCCCCTCCTACCCCCCACGCTACAATTCCTCTCCAAGATAGCTGCTGTCTTCTACACACATGCACATACACATACTCATTTAAAAACATGCATGGCAATGAATTATAGATACTGTTCAATACATTTGTCTTACTAAACAATATTCACTCGTTCGTGCAATTATTTGAGCAACTAATATGTAGCAAGGACTGTTCTAGGAAGTGCTAAAGAGATGATTAAAACAAAGCTCTGGGGCACCAGAGTGGCTAAGTTAAAGGTCCCACTCTTGATTCTGGCTTAGAGATCATGATCTCAGGGTTCGTGGGTTCGAGTCCCACGGTGGACTCTGCACTGAGATCACAGACCCTGCATGGAATTCTCTCTCCCTCTCTCTTTGCCCCTCCCTGGCTTGCGTTTTCTCTCTCTAAATAAATAAATAAATTTTTAAAAAGTTCTTGCCTTCTTGGAGTTGATATCTCCATGCATATCAGCATATAAACACCCTCTTATTATTTCAGGAACCGTACTTCCACCCTATTGTAAATATATGCTACAATTTCTTTAACTGGCCATTTAGGTAGTTTTCCAGTTAACACATTCTTTTTTTTACAAACATTGGTCTTACAGAATCCTTTTCATTTGTAAACCAGTATTTTGGCCCAACTCTAAACAGCTGTTTGAAACATGTTAATTCCACGTCAACACTGTATTTTGAAAAATGTTTCATCCGATGATTTCTTTCCACTTACCAACATCTATAAAACCACACTGGAGAAGATATTCATTTTGTACTTGTTTAACTAAGTTAAGACTCCAGCCGATTGTTCATAACAGTTTAGCAAAATATGCTACAGCTCTCGAGAGCCTATGAAGAAAGTAAATGTCACAGTCAATTCATTTTATTCCTGTTGCAACTGTTAGGGGTAGTGCTAATTCTTCCAGCTGGTTTTCAGACAGCTTTAAAATTAAATTTGAAGTTTCCCTAGCCCTTCAAAGTCAGAGTGATTGCTCTGCCAAGAGAAACAGAAATCTTACTGAACAAACAAGAATCCACTGAATTCTTATTTCAAATGTAGATGGTATGTGCTGTGTGTGTGTGTGTGTGTGTGTGTGTGCGCGTGCGCGCGTGGGGGGGAGTCACATAAGCACCCACATACACACATGAACATGACTGCAGGTGTATAAGCAAATTCTTGAAGCTAATATTCGTCGACCTATGATGCACTGCAGCCCAAGGAATTATGCTGAACCATACTAATACAGATAATACAAAATAAAAAGGACCTAATACAGGAGCCTATATCGAATTACAAAGAACTAACCTCCAGAGCAACACTTGGTGAACACTAATGTGTGCCAGACTGTGTGCTATTTTAAGTACATCTTCTCATTTGTTTGCAGAACCCAATTAACAGATGTGAAAACTGAGGCTTGTAGAGGTTCAAGTATTTTGTCAACTTCATGCAACCCCGCAGGGCTAAAGTTGAACAAGAATGCAGGCAGCCTCCGTTTTAACATCTGTGACTGGCTGTGACACTGTGCTCTCACAACTCCAAAATACATCTACTAAGAGCTGTTTACAAATTATGCACTAGGCATTTTATCTTCATTACTATGCAACATACCATATAGGATTTATACAGGCTAACTCACAGCTGTACATGCTGGATCCAAGATTCGACCTAAATCTGACTCCACAGTTAGTGGTGTTTTGTTTTGTTTTGTTTGTTTTAATCTACCGCATGGTGCTCCAGAATGATGTCATGGAGAAGTTTTACTGCCCACCTTCTGCCAAGAGGTGGTGTTAAGAGCGGCTCTAGAGGGAGACTGCTGAGAATCACACCCCAGCATAGCGTCGGGGTTGCTGTGGACACTGGACAAGTTCGTCTCCCCATGCTTCAGTTTATTTGTTAAATGGGGACTCTTGGTGGCTGTACCTACTGAAGAACACACTCTATGGGAGCCGCGAATAGGCAATCTGGTCATGCTTAGGCACCCTTACAGCTCACTGCTATCCTCATTCTATAATAGGGCTGTCTTCACCTAACATTCTATTCCTTTGACAAGTCCAACTCAGGGCAGAGCCTCAGGTTGAAACACACCACAAAGTGTAGAAAAAGCCAACTGTGGAGCTTCATTATCAGGAAAAAATTAAGGACAACGCTCAACGGAGGAGTAAGTGCAGTAACCGAGGAATTTCCAAACTCTTATTCAAGAGCTTCTCAGGCAAAGTCTCAAACAACCCCCCAACCCAGACTGCAACCCGCAGGGCCCAGTGATGTAGGTCCGCTGGGGCCTGTCGTAAGACACTGCTCATGGCAGAAAGGCATGACTGCCAAGAGTTGCATTTCCTGTGAGCGGGCAGGGAAGCCATGAAAACTAGAGCACCGGGTATTTGGGGGGCATCCCAGGTGAAATGGAGCCTTCCTGGCCTCCAAGCAACCTTTTGCTCAGAGATGAGGAACCCCAGTAGGGGAGGGGCGGCGAGGGCTGACAGACTGCGAGCCCAGGAGATGTGGGGTGCCCTACCATCCTGTTCTCTGGGTTGGGGACCTCCACAGGCCGGAGGGTGGTGGGAGAAAGACGGCTCTCCAATGGGCCTCTACACAAAAGGGCCTCCTCCTTTTCCGTCCTTCTCCACGTTCTCCAGCTGAGCCCAGTTTTACGCAAACAACACTGTTCAAGCAGCTCAAAGCCCAGGCTACGGCAGGGCTGGGGGTGGCGGGGGGGAGCCAACAGTTCATTAAGTGGCAGCAGGCCAGTGGAGTGGGGACGGCGGGAATGGAGGCAGCGAGGGGGAAGGGACCCTGGCTCCGAAGCCCCTGGAGGCTAAGCGCGGCATCCTCCCGCGGACCCCCGCCCTCCAGCGGCGCGAGCCAGGTGGAGCCCGGCCGCCGGGTCGGCCGCCACCTGCCCCCGCGCGCCGGCCGACACGGTCCCCGCGCGCCGGCCTCGCAGCCCAGCCGTGCGGGCCGAGATGCTGGCCCGGAAAACATGGCTGGCTGGAGCATCCGCGGGCGCGCGGCGCGGGAGCCCTTCCGGGGGGCCGCGGCCGGCGCCCGCAGGGAGAGGTCGGAGGTGGGGAACTTGAACGCTAGGGCCGGCGGCAAGTGCAGCGCGTTCCAGCCGCTCCCCGGCGCGGCTCCTCCCTCCCTCCCCTTCCCTCTCCTCCTTTTTCTCCGTCGTCCCCGCTTCCCCCTTCCCCACCGCCGCCCTGCCTCCTTCCTTCCTCCCTGACCCCCGCCCCTCCCCTGCTGCCGCTGTCACTTCCAAGCCCAAGGACGAAACCCGCCCGCCGGCCGGCCGGCGCGCGGTTACCTGCGGGCCCCGAGCGGCCCCGAGGTCCGCCTCGGTCACTGGCGGCGCCCAGGCGCGCGCTCGGCCGCCGCCCGCCTCATCCCCGCGCGCGTCTGAGCCGCCCGGCGGCAGCTGCTCCTTTTATGGGGCCGGCAGCGGAGGCGCTGCTCAGCGTCCCCAGCCCGCTCCCTGGGGCGGCGGCGGCGTCAGCGCGCGCTATTCACTCTCGGGGGCCGCGGCTGGGTCCGCCGGGGCTTAGGCGGGGTGGGGGGGTGGAGTGATAAACGCGGCTTTCAGGGCACCCAGCGGGGGGGGATGTGGGGGGGAGGGGTCACGTGGTCCAGGCCCAGGGTAGCCAGGGCAATAGGGACCCACCAGGAGTTGCTGCAACCTTGGCAAAGGATGGGGGGGACGCAGGTCCGACAGGGGCGTCGGATTTACATTAAAATCTATAGCAGGAGTAAAGCGGCACCTTCCATCATCATGCCCATCACCATCAGAATTCTATTACTCACCGTAAGTTATTAAATAGCGCCTGCCACTCTACTAAGTGATTATTAGGCGCCAAAATATGCTCTACAGGTGTACATCCTTTCAAAAGCGCTGTGCCGGTATTCAGTCCACCATCTCCACTTGCATTAATACAAATCCAATCACATCCGCACTCCTCTGGAAACCTATGTGGGCGCCAATCCATGGAATAAAAGCTAACCACCTTAGCTTAGCCTTCAAGGCGTCTTCAAAAATCTATCCTGACCCACCCTCCAGCCCCAAAGCCGATGCATGGCACCCTCACGCAACCCTAGAATGGGGTAACTCTGTGTCTTCCCTTTGAAAGATAAGAAAGACCCAGCTCAGACACGTTAAGCAACAGCGACAATCACTCAGCTAAGAAGTGCCTGGGGCAATGTCCCAAGTCAGTCCAAGGTCAAAGTCCTAGATCTTGGTCTCCCCATACTGCCTTTTGTAAACTTTTAAAGCCAAGAGGGCACGCTTTTTGAATTTTAGAAGTTATTTCACCTTTTATCTGGCAAGGATGAAACCTAAAAAAAATTGGGACTCCCTTGTCCAAAAAGAAAAAAAAAAAAATCCTGTAGCGCCTCCTTTGAACCTGTCACCTCAGGCCAGCACTTGCTTTTAGTTCATATAGAATTTTATTTCTAATTTCAGGTGGATCATGGCAATAATGAGTGAGTGGGGCATTCATGAAAAGTAATCAATTGTACTACATTGGGATTGGCCCCCAGCAGGCTCACATCACTGCCTGGGACAGCAAATCATCCTCCAGAGAAGAAGCCAAAAAGCAATTATATGATACACTTTACATAATATCAAAAGGATTTTTCTATATGAATCATAGAAGCAGGGGACAATAAAATCCACAACGTAGGTCTGAAGCAGACCTCAAGGGTGTGGAAATGCATTAACCAAATGAGCAAGTAACATCACATTTACATGAGTGTCTTTTTCCCCCCTCTTTTCAAAGCAGCCACGGGGCGGGGTGGGGAGTATTTGACATGAGGGCTTCCCCAAAGCTAAACTGGTACAATTTCCTTATGCGGAGCTCATCTGAGGACTAGATAAGCCTGATTCTGATAAGATGCTGAAAAGGAATGTCTAAATTAGTAACTCCAAAAAGGTGGGAGTGGCGGGGGTGGCTGAAATACTCCTGTTGAAGTGAAAGTGATTTTCAATTCTGAATAATTATATTAGGTCATTCAGTGTGTGGAATGGAATGTCTGTAGTACACAGTGTTCCTGCTGAGAGAGTTCTCAAAGGCTGAGTGTTAGAAGGCAGAAAGTCTGTCACGAAGAGCCATGAAGCACCCAGCTCTCCATGAAGAAGGCTGGAGTAGTGCTTGCACAGGTAATAGGGCTTGGAGTGTGTGTGTGTGTGTGTGTGTGTGTGTGTGTGTCCCTTTCCCAACATTACCATTTAACTATGCCAAGTTTTATAAGCTTCAAAGGGGATGGGAAAAGAAGAATTAAAAGCAAAGGGAAACAAACAAAAAAAAACCCCCACTTCATAGGACTCTAAAAAATGTGATTTACAGAAAGAAATATTTGAACCCACATCCAAAAGAAGCTTGCCTCTAACATGGGGGTGGAAAAGTGGCTTATCCTTTGAAGCAGCCAGCAAAATTCCTAACCATGCTCCGATTCTGAGCTACATACACAACTTCTCATTTCCTGTGCACCCGTGGTGGATTTTCTTAGAAGCCCTCTCAATGCTGCCAGTAAATGCCACTGGGAACAAGAAAATGAGGACATGGTTGGTGATGTCACCATTCTTTTGTCTATCTCCACTCGTATATATGAAAATGGGCTTCTTTCGGGCCAATCTAGCCTTTCTTGGGCCCTGATCCTCTGAATTGCTTACTTTGGGAAGGTCCTGTGAAAACCAAAGTTTGCATTTGCCTGTAGAGGTAGTTTGGCAAATCTTAACTAATTCTGTAGCCACTCTTAAACTTTCAACATATCTCAACCAGATGTACCTGTTAGGGATTGGTAAGGATTAGGAGATGAATTAAGAGATTTTGTGTAATATGCTGACCAATTCCTGTTCACACATGGCAAATGTGAAATTTCTTAGGGACAGGAAACCACATCTTTGTACAACTTGGGGTTTTTGCTTATCCACACGGTACAGTAATACATCTCAGGTAGGTTTAGCCCCCACCTCAGACATAAAACAGCAGTTCTTGTTCCTCTATTGGAAAAGAAAAGAAAAAAGAGGCACCTACATTATCTTTCACTCAATTGCATTATCACCATTACATCTCAAACAATAATACTAGCTGTTTTTTTTCCCATGCCCCTCAAAATGCATGGAAAAAATAAGGCTGATTTAATCTATCAGCTATGCCTCCTATAACAATATTAAGTCATACGTTTGGGGTTTGAGTTGCTAGAGGCTATTTCTACATCAAACTCAACTGGCCACCCAGAACTCATTTTCTCTGTGGTAGGTATGAGCCTTGTCCTACGTTGTATGTGGTCGGTGTTTTTTTTTTTTTTTTTTTTTAAGTGCAAACATCATGGCTCTAACATCAAACAGAATTAATTCATTTGGGCTTTGAAATCTTTTTCTTAAAATATAACATCCTTTTCTCTTTTATTCATTCAACACATACTTTTAGAGTGCTCCCTATGTGTTGTGTTCAGTATTCTGGGCCCTGGAGATGCAAAGGTAAACAGACAAAAGGCCCTGTGTTCATGTGATTATATACCCATACCTGACTAGGATCCTAACGTTCAGTATTACAAATGTGTTCAGAGCTGGTCCACAATTATTAACCCTAATAATGGGATACCAAATCAAGACATTCCAATGAATGAATAAGCCTAGAAAAGTTCTCCTTGGTTTTAGGATAGGCTATGTATTTTTTTCTATTGACTTTCTAATTGGTTTTTAATATAAGGCTACACAGTGACAGGGATGTTCACTGGATCTGGGACTTTGGAATTTACCCATCTTTGGTGCATATCCCTAGTCCTCGCTGTGACTTTGGGCAAGTTACTCAATCCCACTAATTTCGTGGTTAACTCATTTGTATTCTTTAATGGGGACAATAAGATAGGGGAAATAAATTAAATGAGATAATATAGGAAAATCATTTGGCCTAGATCAGTGTTTCTCAACTTTTTTTCATTGTTACTCCCACCAATGAGCTTTTTTTTTTTTTTTTAGATTTTTTTCTCCCTCAATCAACTCCCTCTTCCATTAAAATTTAAATACCACTGGTATGCTGTATGTCTGTTTATGTATAAAGTAGGGGTATCCCTGCAATACCTATAAAAAGTTAAGATCCACCCTCCACCAAGAAGCACTGTTTGCCCCTTTGGGATGATATCCCTTCCCATTGAACAAGCATGGTCTAGAGTCTGACATGTAGTTCTGGTTAAATATTAGCAAATAGAAAAGCTGAAGTAAGCAAATTAAAATAAATATAAGACCCTATGTCTCCAAACTAGAGAAGGACGTATAGTCCAGTAAAAGGACGCCATGGGGCACATCAAGTCTGATACCCAGGAAGCTGAAGACCAAGCATATGGAGGCTGGGGTTGGACCCAAAACAAGAAGACCATCTTGCTAATGGGAAAAAGGCAAGACCCAAAGCAGCAGGGCAGCTGACAAGGAATGATGACAACTCTTAGCAGTCAGCTATGGCTATTCATCACTTGCACATGCAAAGAACCAGGACCACACCCCAGTGCTTCAGGACTGACGTGTTTGCACACAGGTCTCCTTGCGTGAAAACTCTTCACTTCTGTTCCTCCAGGGGTCACCACTCCACCAAGCCCACCAAAAGTTGCTTTTCTTTCACGACGTCTTTAGGAGCCGTCAGTCATCAGACAAACCTAAAGTGAAGGACCTTCTACAAAAAACTGACCACAGTTCTTCAAAAGTGTCAAGTTCATAAAAGATAGGGAAACTTAGGAACCATCCCAAACTGGAGATGACATGACATGACATGGCAACTGAGTACAACATGGGATCCTACATTGGATCCTGCAACACAGAAAGGCATCAGTGGGGAAAAGGTGGTGAAATCCAAATAGCCCTGAGTTTACTTAGTAGTGTGCCAGTGTTCATATCTTGGTTGGATCATTGTACCATGGTTACATAAGATGGTATATCATTAGTGGAAACTGGATGGGCGATGTATGGAAACATTCCCCATCCTATTTTTTGCAACTCTTCTCCAAGTCTAAATTATTTCCAAACAAAAAGTTAAAAAAAATAAATAAGTGGTGATGTGCTCATTTATTTTTGCAACAAGTGTGTCCTGAGGGCCTGCCCCCTGGTTGGCTCTTCCAATGGCTTGGTTATTAGCAATGAACTAAACAAGATAAAAGCCCCCAGCATCACAGATAACATTATGCTCTAGGTATTTCTATCCTCCTCAGAATACCTATGGGCCTTATCTTGTCTACTATTGACGTGGCATTCATGTCTCCATGGTGGGAGTGCAAACTGTTCAGGGGCAGGGTATAGCTCCTATCCTTTGCCTTTCACCCAAGGGACTAGATACGGAATGAGAGGTCTTACGTCTTTGCCTGGCTTATAAACCATGCCTACAGGGCTGGCTACGCAGTAGATCTTTGACAGGTGAGAGTAGGTGCCATTTTAAAAAATATGGCAGCCCTCGCACAGAGCCTAGAACAAAGGAGGTGTTCAGTTAACATATTTATTGTCTGGAATACAAGAGTGATCAGCTGTTGGTCCCCTTAGACTCTCAACTGCTTTATGACATGTAGTGCTTAATTCTTTGACAAGTAAGAGTATATGTGTGTTTGTATGTGTGTTAAAGAGATTGTGTGGGAGTCTGTTAATGAATTAGTTTCTGAGGTAGTGGGAAGGAGGAATAGAGATCTGAACCAATACATCCTCACGCTTCAAAAACTAATTAAGCTGGGATTTAAAAGATTTCAACAACTTGCTCTAGAAGACAAGAATGATAATCAAAAGAGAAACCCCAAGAATTTCCTGTCATGTTTTGCCAGACTTTAGCTATTCACACGTAAATTAAAACAAAAAACAAACCCTGTCGTATGGTTCTAAAAATGCAGCATGCTTTTGGGAGTCTGAGTGGAAATGTATTTTTCTTGGCAAAGACCTCCCTGCTCGTCTCGGTACCTGAACCACCTGACACACTTCCTGACTACATGCAATGATATCTCTAAGTTCAAGGTCATTTCTGTCATGCATTCTATACACCTGGTCCTCTTCCAGGGATCACTCTATTAGTGAATGTCACCTCCTCCATCCCATTCTAGAAGCCAGAACCTCAGCAATCATCTTGAATAGCTCCTTCAATACATCTCTAAATTCTGACAAATCTCCCTCCTAAATATATTTCATGTCCATCCACTATGAACTATACTGCCAATGTTCTCATTCACCACGATCTTTAGCCTGGACAACTATAATAGCTTCTGAACTGGCTTCCCTACCTATAATCCATTCTGCTCACAGCAGGCGGAGAGATCTTCAAAGGAGGAAAAAAAAAAAAAAAGGAAATCTGATTATGTCTTTCACCAGCTTACGTCTCCAAAGAACAAAATCCTTACTTTGACCTAAAAGGACATGTACGATCTGGTCCCTGCCAACCTCTTCAGCACCATCTCTTAGCAAATGATTCCCAGCTCTTTCTACTCTATCCAAGCTGGCCATCATTCACGGTTTCAAAACATATCATGCTCTGATTACCCAGGAAAGGCTCACTACCAGATCACCTGCACTCCACCTACTTATTCATCCTGTATTTCAGCTTGAGCAGCACCTTCTCAGAAAAGCGTGCCAACAATTCCCAGACTCCGCAACCTGGGTAACCTCCGAGAGAACGCTTAATATCTATTTTCTGGTTTTGAGACTCTTAAGTATTTACCCGCAGTACACCCACACACTCTGTGTGCGGCCACCAGAATGTAGGAGACGTGATGGAATGTGTCACTTTCAAGGTTTGGTTATAAGACACTATCACTCCATCTTGGCTGTGTATATACTGTCTTCCTTTTCTACTCTTAGCTCTGGGGGAAGTCAGCTCTTATGTCGCAAACAGCCCAGAACTGAAGCCTCCTGCCCAGAGCCATGTAAGTGATCTTCAAAGAACATCCTTCAGCCCCAGTCTAGTTTTCAGATGACTGCAGCCCCACCCCATAGCTTGGCTGCATCCTCATGAGAATTCCTGAGCCACGACCACCCAGTCGTACCATTCCTGGCTTCCTGACCCTCTGAAAATATGTGAGATTACACAGCTTTGTTGTTTTAAATTGCTAAGTTTTGGGGGTGATTTTGAGGGTAATTTCTTACACAGTAGGTAATGAGACACTTGGCTAGATGCTGCTGTCATACCCTCTTACAGAGCCTTATTCCTCCCCTTCCTTGTGCATATTCCATTTGGTAATGATATATTTACTGAAGTAAATCGATTAATATCGGTCTTTTTCAGTATCGTCTCTCCATCTCACTACAGCATTTCTAGAACTTTACACCAGGCAAAAGCGGGCCATCAAAACATGAGGTAATTTTCTTGTCATCGTCCGACGTCTAGAAGGCTTTCCTTCAATAACATAATCGCCTTGCTAAGTTACCTTTTGGTAGGGAGTCACCACACACAATGTGAGCCCTAAAATTAGCCAGTAACTAATGTGAGCTCTCCATGTAGACAAGTCCCCCAGCCACAACCTCATCCACCATTAATGTCACTCTACAGCATACCTTCAATGGGGCACACCTGGTGCCAAACTGCTGTTCACCCAAGAGACTATTAGTAACAATAAAACAGCATCTGATCCAGATCTGGCCAGACCGCAGTGTCTCTTCTGTCACTGTCTTGCGGATCCATGGAAGTCCAGGGCACTAAAAGGCTTTCTCACCCTTGAAGGATAACTATCACCGTTCCCCATGTTGGGTACAATGTCTTCCTAAACACTAGACGTAGATGCTATCAAAGCCCCACCGGGGGACTAAGGGCCCCTGTGCCTAAAAGTTTTTATTTTTATTTGGTTGATTTTCATTCCACACAGATGACAACCATTTTGCTGGCCTCTCCTCTTTAACATTCAGACTACTGGTCACAAGTGGAATCATTCGGTAAGTAAAATACAGCCAGTCATAACGCAAAGATACAAGACAGACCGAATTAACACACACTGTTCACCCAAAGCTGGTGATAGATTGTATTTTCTCCTTCCACCATTCCCTCTCAGCCAGTTCCCCAAATTCAGGTCTTGTGGTTAGAGAAAGCCCACATTTCACTTCAAGAAACACAAAGGTTTAGCCAGTGCTTCCACAGGGTTGACCGCAAAGGCAACGGTTGTTCGGTCTTGCTTCAATATACATTTTCAACGGGGGTGCTTGCTTTAGACAAAATCAAATTTAGCATCCCATCCTGCTAATATTCAGATAGGCTTTCCAGTGGAGGAGCCTAGGAATATGCATTTTAACCAGTAATTCCTGAAGAGGACTGTGTTACCGGGTTTGCATGTGACCTAAAATCCCTTCCACTGTAATGAGCTACGATCTCCCAAATGCACACATTTGCTCTAATACAAGGGACAGAAAACTGACAACAGTGAAATTGTGGAAGCAAAGAACAGTGGGAACTTCAGTCCCAAGTCCTACTTACGCTCCTCAAAGAACTGAAAGGAACAGACGATACACATACCACACACCAGATAGCTCAAATGCTTTTCATAATAGATGAGGGTTAAAAGAAAATTCATATAACAATAAAAATAACAGTACTCTTTTTGGAATTTACTTTCCTTAGTGAACTCACAAATAAGGAACCAACTTTAATATCTCCTTGAGAATATCTCCTTCAGAAGGTGAGCATTTGAGGCAATTACCAGGAAGGGTTTTTTTTTTTTTAATGTTTATTTATTTTTGAAAGAGAGAGAGCATGAGTCGGGGAGGTGCAGAGAGAGAGACGGACAGAGGATCCAAAGTGGGCTCCACACCAACAGCAGAGAGCCCAATATGGGGCTCAAACTCACAGACCACGAGATCATGACCTGAGCTGAAGTGGGACATTTAACCAACTGAGCCACCCAGGAGCCCCTCCAGGATTATTTTTTACGCCACTTATCATTATAAAAAATTGTATTCCTTGGGGCGTCTGGATGGCTCAGTCAGTTGAGCGCCAAACTTTGGCTCAAGTCATGATCCGGCAGTCTGTGAGTTCAAGCCCCACCTCAGGCTCTGTGCTGACAGTTCAGAGACTGGAGCCTGCTTCGGATTCTGTGTCTCCCTCTCTCTCCACCCCTCCCCTGCTTGTGCTCTGTCTCTGTCTCTCTCAAAATAATAAATAAACATTTTTTTAAAAACCCTCTACTATTCCAAAGCAGAGGATTGCATATTCTTTTTTTCAAATGTTTATTTATTTTGGGAGAGAAGGGGAGAGAAGGGGAGGCGGAGCAGAGCAGAGAGGGAGGGAGACAGAGAGAATCCTAAGCAGGCTCTGCCCTGTCAGCTCTGAGCCCCACACGGGGCTCAATCTCAGGGACAGTAAGATCATGACCTGAGCCAAAATAGTGGGGACACATAACCAACTGAGCCCCCCAGGCGCCCCAGGAGTACATATTCTTTACACATTTCTTTGCCACTATTTCTTGTATCATCAAGGGTCATGATGAAGAAGTGTTTTTGATGCCAACTTCCAGCCTACTTTAAACAAACCTACCTGAAAATTCGAGGGACATTTCTATGTGACTGTCTGATTCTCTAGTACATTCACTTTTCAAAATACCAATTATCTACAGGAAAATATTCACCTACATGTCACTTCAATTTACTTTTAATTTTTTTCCCTTTTGTCTCTGTTGGAATATATTTATCTCTAATATTCCTAGGGTTCTTGCTTAGTATATGTCTGGTGCTGTGATTTAACTCAATATTTCTTTTAACCTGCCCCAAAACCCCACGAAAGAGAGATCTTGCTTTTCCCTTTTTATAGATCAGAAAATGGAGGCTCAGAGAGTTTACGACTCTTGTCTAAGTTCACAGGGCTCATGGGTGATGAACCAAGATTTAAATCAAATCTGAATGTTCCAGCAATCCAATTCCTGGGTATATACCCAAAGGAAATGAAATCATTATCTCAAAAAGATATCTGCACTCCTATGTTCCCTGCAGTTTTATTCACAATAGCCAGGATATGGAAACAACTCAAGTGCCCAAGATAGATGAGTTGACAAAGAAAATGTGGCACGTGTGTATACAGTTATATAGCAGGATTTCCTTCTTTTTATGGCTGAATAATATTCCCTAATAGGATCCTCCACTTTCCATATGTGACAACACAGATGACCCTGGAGAACATGATGCTACATGAAATAAGCCAGATACAGAAAGACAAATGTTGTGTGATCTCCTCCATATGACAGAATCTAAAAGAGTCACCCACATAGAACCAGAGAGCAGGACAGGGCTGAGTGATGGGAGATGTTGATCAAAGGGTACAAACTTCCGTAATAAAATGAATAAGTTCTGGGGAATCTAATGTACAGCATGGCAACTATAATTAACAATACTGTATTGTATACTTGAAATTTGCTTAAAGAGCAGCTGTTTTAGAATATTCTCCCCACACAACAAAAGTCACTGTGTGAGGTCATGAATGTATTAATTAAATTGATTGGGGCAGTCATTTCTCAATGTATATTCAAGCGTCACCTTGTATACCTTAAATCTATACGATTTTTATTTGTCAGTTACACCTCAGCGAAGCTGAAGAAAAAAGAAGACAAATATGACTTCAAAGCCCATTTTTCTTGGACAAAATACACATACATATATAACATTAAAAATAGGGCTTTGCGATGAAAACATAAAGAATTCCCTGTAACACATAACAATATTGATGGTTTTTGAAAGAGAGCATGTGTGCATATGGATGCAAGCATGGGAGGGGCAGAGGGAGAGACAGAGGGAGAGAATCGTAAGCAGGCTCCACGTCCAATGTGGACCCCGACATGGGGCTCGATCCAGCGGCTCTGAGATCATGACCTAAGCCAAAATCAAGAGTTGGACGCTTAACTGACTGAGCCACCCAGGCGCCCCTCGAGGTTGATTTTCAGTTATTTAAAAACGGTTGTTTATTTTTGAGATGGGGGAGGGGAGAGAGGGAGGGAGGGAGGGATTCCCACCACGTGCACAAGTGGGTGAGGGGCAGAAGGAGAGGGAGGGAAAGAATATCAAGTAGGCTCCAGGCTGTCATCAGCTCAGAGCCCAATGTGGGGCTTGATCCCATGACCCTGGGATCATGACGTGAGCCAAAATCAAGAGTTGGACACTCAAGTGACTGAGCCACCTAAGGTGATTTTCTATTACTTCAGAGAGAGTGACACATCACTGCCACTAAATCAGTCTCTCTTTAATTACAAGTTCGTTCACAAGGATGGTGCAATAAAAAATATACTCCTATCACTTATTCCATCCTTTAATAAGGAGAGACTACAACTGCTAGACCAAGTTCTAAAGACCATTTTGGATTCTAAAGGAGCCAGCAACCTGCAATTAATTTAATGGGATTAAAGGAAATGTGAACTGTGTCCTACGCCTACGTTGCCAGACCCAGAAAGACGGACCCCTGTAACAAACACTACCACGAAGATAAAGTCAAAGCCACCAAATGAAACCTATCTCGTACAAAGCCACATGATGAGGGACAGTTTCCTATTATGGTGCCCCCTAAAGACCTGGAGAGGCATGTAGCAAATCTCCAAGTGCTTGGGAAGTCTGGGATGAAGACCGCTTTGGTGATTAATCCAGATAGAAACTGTTTAAGTCACTGATTTAAATGTCAAAGTGTGTGAGGTGACCCAGTGAGAGAAATTTTTTCCATCAGGACAAATGAAGCCCACGCTTTGGTAATGCTCAAGTCAGTACATCCTTCCTGTAGTAATTCTTACTGACACAGCACATCACGGACGGCAGATACGTAGAGAAAAGATAAAAACAAGCTGTTGAGGGCACTTCAGTGTTAGACCTGTGCTTTCCCTATTTCTCTAATGGACTCTGGTATCTGAGGGTTTTATCAAGACTTTATACCTCCAGGTAGAAAAAGCTTTTATAAATCTTCAAATGCTATTAAGAAAACTTAGAAAGTATAACAATGATTTTTTTTTTTCTATCAACAACTCACCCCTATTTGGCAGAGCTTTGAGTTACAGAGATCATTTCATTAAAGTATTTTGAGAGCTTTCTTCCCCACCTCTGTATCTGTATTCAACTCTCTTATCTTCAACACCAGGGTACTCAGATTAGCTATGGCTGGGGCAAATGAAAAGGGACCCCAGCCAGGCCAAAGTGGAGGACACTAGCAAAGGTTTGAGACTTAAGGGAGAATCTATAAACTCAAAAATTTTAAAAGTTCGACTTTACATGTTTTTACAAAGAAAAAAAAAAAAAAACACCATGCAGAAAAATCCAGACTCAAAAAGCAACATTCAAGGGTGTGCTTAGCTTAGCTTGAGGCCAAAGGAATGTCGAGTGTTTAGGACCTGGTTCTGAAGGATTCATTAACTGCATAAAATCAGAGGCAAACTGTGGGAATATTCCCTCCTGGGCACTGTTGGTTGGAGAGGGTTGATGGATTTCATCCTACTAGAAAAGACATCTGACATTCCCCAACGAAATAAGAATGAAGTTCTGGTTTCCTCTAGAAAAGACTCAGAACCTTAGGATGTTCAAGCTGACAGGGCCTTTATATGTAATTTATGTCAAGAGTCTCATTTTATACATGAGGAAACTGAGACACACAGATGTGATGTTTACTACCTTCATTTAAAGAAGCTAACCTGAGGGGCACCTGGGTGGCTCAGTGGGTTGAGCATCCAACTCTTAATTTTGTCTCAGGTCATGATCTCATTGATCGTGAGATCGAGTCCCCTGTCAGGCTCTGTGCTGAGAGCACGGAACCTGCTTGGGATTCTCTCCGTCCCTCTCCCTCTGCCCCTCACCCACTCATGCACGCACATGCTGGCTCTCTCTCTCTCCTTCTTAATCTCTCTCTAAATAAACTTCAAACAAAAAGAAGCTAACATGAGTTTTTCACTTTCTAAATCAAGCCACTGCTTTATGAAATTTTATTAATACATTTAGACAGATTCCCTTGGCCAAACCACAGCTGAACAGACATATCCACCTCAGCTCTAACAAGCAATCACATGCACTTAACGTATTTCTGTTATTCAACATTATTAACATTCAATTTTTTTGCATTTATGTTATTAACATATTTCTTAGAAAATCAAATCGTAAAACATACCATGTTAATAAAATGTGGAAAACTGAGCACTTTAGAATGATAAAAAAATGATACTGCCAAAAAGTAAGGCCTTGATTTATATAGCTCTTGAAAGAACAGAAATCAGTGAACTTCCTTTTGTAATAGTTACTAGGTAACAAAGAGCCTGTGGAACATCTCATACATTAAAAAACCCTCTTTCCAACGCATCTGAAACCAGCATATGATGAGTTAATCAAGAGTTGCCCAAAAGAAGAAATCATGCAAAATTATTCATACATCCTTGAAATATCTTAACACACACAGTGTTCATTTTTTCATCTATCTTTTAAAGTTGATTGAGAAGCTTTTTTTAAAACCTATGTTTCCGGTTTAGGATCCTATAGGATCCTTCTTGCTATAAACTATACTTATAATTTAGAATCCATGATTTTCAATTCAGGTTCATTTGAAATGGAGTGATAATGTAAAGATACTTGCAAGGCAATTTGAATGCTTGAGATTTTTTTATGACTTCTCTTTAAATTTTATGGTCCTTACCTACACCTAATTTCACAGCACTTTTTAAGCAGCCAAACTTGATCAAGTCTTTCTAAAGGATTCAGGTAAGTTCTCAAGGTAATAGCAACGCTCTTTTTCCACACTTACATTTCATTGGGTTAAGTAATGTTTAATTAAATTATACTGTCATAGTGATAACAGAATAGGCAGAAGCAGGTTTGGAAACAAACAACAGACTGTTGGAACGTATGCGTCTCATAGTGGTAAGTGAAACAAGCAAATACACAGCAGGTTTCAAGGCGGCACCCACTGATTCTTGCCTCCAGGTAAGCTCCTGGGTAGTTCCCTCCCACATGGAAGAGAGCTGACGTGACAGCACAGCAATGATTTCTGAGGTTAGGTGAAAAAAGACACTCCAGCTTCCAACTTGTTCTCTCCTTGGTTTCTTAGTCATGGGAGGCCAGTGCCATGTCATGAGTTCACTCAAGCAACCCTATGGAAGGGTCCACGTGGCCTCGTGCCAACAACCAGCATGAGCGACCAACCAGGCATATGAGCGAGCCACCTGGGAAGTGGCTCGTCCAGCCCCAGGCAAGCCTTTAGAAGCCTATAGAAGCCTACAGCAACCTAGGCTGACAACTCTCCTGCAATCTCAAGAGAAACCCTGGCCCAGAACCACCTAACTAAGGCCACTCCCAGATTCCTGATCTGCAGAAACTGTATGAGGTAACACATGCTTATGAGTTTGGGAGAGGTTGTCCCACATTCAAATACAGCAGCCTACTAGCCAATGTGGGCAGTCAGCAGGCCGAGGGTACCCCTCAGAATGAACAAGTTGGTTAAGTGGAGGTTCCTTCATAGAGGTTATCTGGATTTCTGCACTACTGGAGGCTCCAAATATCCCTTTATATGTGAGGCTCCTGTCTCCATGCCTAATTCCCCAGTTAGGTACTAAACCAAAGACGAGTAACAAATTGAGAATGAGTTCATGGCACCGGCAAGCAACAGGGTTGGGTTGAAGATGAATAAGCTCCATATACAAATGGAAAGTGGGAAGAAAAAAGGACATGGGAAAAACCAAACATACGCTTGTACATGCGGCTTTCGTGAGGGCAAACCAGTGCCTAGAGCCAGACATCACACCTCAACCCCTGCTGTGGATTCCAGCCAAGAACCTCAGTCCCGGGGCGCCTGGGTGGCTCAGGTGGCTGGGCAGCCGATTTTTTATTTCAACTCAGGTCATGATTTCCTGGTTCACGAGACTGAGCCCCATGTCAGGCTCTGTGCTGACGGCATGCGTGGGTGCACACGTGTGCTCTCTCTCTCTCTCTCTCTCTCTCTCTCTCAAAATAAATGAATAAACTTAAAAAAAAAAAAAGAACCCCAGTTCCATCTGCTTTCCTGTTTTCTTGTACTGTATCCCACCTTCAAAGATCTACATCAAGGAGTGATCAGGCTTAGGAATTGTCAGGCTCAAAACAGTGGGTCTCAGAAGCCCACATCAAATCTGTTTCAGAACCGAACAAAACTGGGGGCAGAAGAGACATGGAAAAAATGATCCAGAAAGTACCTACCTTGCAAAATACTCAATCCAGTCCACCTTCAAATGTTAAAAAAAAAAATCAATTAGCAGAAACCAGTGACATTCTATTTAAATCCCATGGTCAAGACTTAGCTAAATAAATCCATTTTGTGAAATATAACAAGTAGGCTAATGTATTTTGTGAGCATGTTATTAAGGTGAAGCAGGCTTTTAAGACCTCAAAATTCATACAAGGGCAAGGCTGAGTTCTGTCTGGCAATAACAAAAACATAAGCCATGGTTCTTATGTGTCCTGAACATACTTGATTTCTTACCTAAATAAGCAATTTCTTACCATATACAGGCAATATCCTCCTATGTAAAATATCTTATTTTACAAATAAGTAAACAGGTCACAAAGATTACACAAAATCGCATAGCCAGTCTGCCTTGGGGGCATCCTTTTTTTCCTACTATACACTAAGAAGGGGCAGCTGATGCATGGATGCTTCTCTCTGCCTTTTTTCTCTTTGGCACTGGTCAAAGCAGGGGGTTTCAAGCTGTTCATTCTATGGGATGGTTAGGTTCCCTCAATCTGTCCACCAACTTCACTGGTTATGGGGAGGGTAGAGAGGCTGCAGGGAGAACGGAAGAGGAAAATCAGAGCTAACCTCCAGCTCTAAAGTAGGAGCTGGATTTTGGTAAAAACACAGATTATATACCCTTCAGTCCCTCACCCTCCAAGACCGAGATCACTAGGACAACAAAGAAGGTAATATCAGGAATGCAAAACTCAAACCCACCTCCTACAAGCTGTGTGATCTTGGGTAAGTCAAATAAGACCAACATCACCAGACTGTCACAAATATTAAGTGAGAAGGTCTAGAAGGTAGTTGCAAACAACAAGCACCCATTACCCAAAAGGTACTGATCACTAATACTTGGTGCTTACGTGCCTAAGTTTACAATCATTCCAACTTGGGTTTGAACACAGCCTCAGCCACTTACTAGCTGGGTGAAATCTTGGGTGTGCCACACTTTCCTAAGACTCAATGGTGCCAACTCACTGAGCTGTCACGAGGAGCTGTTATGGATTCAATGCAAATATTGCTAACTAAAGGTTGCTGAATGCTTACTTGTATCAGACCACTATGCCGAGCTTTGATATTCATATTATCATGGTGATAAGCCTTCCTAGTCCTTACCTTCTCACCTACTAAGGTAGGTACTAGTGCATGGCACTCGAGAAGTACTTAAATGCAGCTTCCAGGAACAGTACATATAAGCAAGCAGTCCTGCAAGCAGAGGCAGGGCTCCTGGGGAACAAGACCCTGGCCCCAATGGCCAAGTGGACGACCCAACCTCCTGCATTTACCCTCTGCCATTCCTTCCCTCCTATCAAAGCTACCCTCCTGACTAGGCTATTGAAAACCAACTGAAATGGAACTCAGGGCTGGCAAGTGACCTCGTGAAGCCTGGGCCAGCTTCCTTGCCTGTAGACAAGACTACAAAAATAGATAACAAATCTTTTCAGGGGACAAAAAAAAAAAAAAAGGCAGAACAAATCTATTTTAAAGACTCTTTCCTTCCTCTTACAATCACAATGTGCTTTATAAGTGCCCTGATTTTGGTATTTCCACCGCCATCGTCTGCCCCTGCATCTGGCTGCCTTCCATATCTAATTCTGATTTTTCTTATTCGCTGAATAGATCTAGCCAAGGCGAAGAGACAATTAGATGGCATAAGAATGAAATGAGACTTTTAAAAAAAGATTCCTTATGAATAACTCCCTGCAAAAATCTTGAAATAACTGTGGACGAGAAGTGTCATCCTATTTACAAAACTAACAACGTGAAGACTGCCCCCAACTCAAAAAAAAAAAGAGACAAATTGTGGGTCATGTAATGGCTATCCTGGAATCCCCTGGGAAATTCAAAAATAGGCACAGTCTCAGTCTCATGTTCAATAACAACCTAAAGATTTATCTATTTAGCATTTGGATGACTTAACAGTATTCTAACCTGAAGCCGGGGTCTTGCCAAAAATGTTCTTACATCACATCGCTAATGTTTTCTGGGCATTCAATGCCTATGAAAGTAAGTTTGCCGATCCCTCACTGCCACCCCCCTCATCCATGGCAGAAGCACATGTGTCTCCAAAGGTTCCAGACCATGTGGGACAACAACTTAAAGACAGAGATGAGCCAGCAGGCTACATATGCAGAATACTGGTTCCCCAGAAAACATAAAAACAACGGAGTCATGGCCAGCTCAACTGCCAAGATACTATGGAGACTGTATTCTTCCCAAACCTGGATGTTTATCCACAGGCACCCACAACAACCCACATGCACACGTACACATATGCATGTACATACACACACTTGTGTGCACAAGTAATTCAGTAAAGACTTAAGCACAGCTCCAGTAACAAACGAGTAAGAAATAAATGTGCATAATTTAAGATACTTTTTCCCTTTCTTCTCATTAACACATGCTGTGGCCTATAACAGATGCACGTTAACTCTAACAGAAAATAAATATTTTTATCAAAAGCCTATCATATTCTTTGCTGTTAATCCATAATATGCGGCCAAATCTAGCATGCAGTGTCAATTAGAAACTATTTCACAAAGCGTTAGGAATAGCTTAAAAAAGAAAATCATGTAGTGGCCATTTGCACTGATGGTTGTTAGGTCAAAGTGTCTAGGTTGATTTAACATCTCAGATCTTCACCTTGTTCAGCTTGACAACGTGGTTCAGTTTGGACACCACCATTCTCATTAAGAAACATTTATGGAACAGACTATATGCCCGTAAGTGGGGCATACAGAAGTTAAGTGAAAACCTATCACACAACAGATTCAGAGGGAGCCCTTAGCAATTATGTGGCTATTACAGTAACTGGGAGAGAGAAATGTCACGACATTTTAAGTACAATAAAAGGATAAAACGCAATTTTGGTGAATATAGGTATGCAAGTTACATATCTACAGATATCATCCATATACTCACAGAAAAAAAGACAGAAAGGACATCAACATCAGATCATTAACAGAGACTGAGTGGGGGGTCTCAAGGTGATTTCCGCTCCTCCCCATGTAGCATATCTGTATTTTTCCCCACAATTAACACAAATGATCTCTGGGGTAGTTACATTAACTGCAAATGGGAGCAAAGGCAAAAAGTACACACTTCATATCCTGAGAAACTGGGGAAAACGGTTTCCAAAGTTACTTAAGGCTTTAGCTAATTTGGCATGTTAACTTGGAGGTCAGTTTTCCCAAGTCAATCACTGGGTAGATCTTTGCTTGCGGAGCATATGCTTGTGCTCAAGAGTTTAGGCATTTGGCAAAAAGTAACCCAGGGTACGATACAGACAGTTCTCATTAGCAGCGCTTCGCCAAAAGCATGTGAAATGGACAGGGTTTCTGCGATGTCAAAAGAAGTCCCGGATGCTACAATTTTTGAGGCATCTAGGTATAAAACGTCCAGGAATAGTTACAAAAATCATGGTTTATCTTCAGATATATTCATTAAAACCTTGTAAAGATACCTATGTGGTTCTATGTCACCCTTCATTTGTAGATAATACCAAAGGTCTAAATTTAAGGCCATTTATTTTGCCCCACAACCACCCCAATGCTGTGGAAATGTGTCACAGATTGACCTGCCCCTCTCAACAAGAAAATCCCTCTACAGGACAGCTACTAAAATTTTTAAAAATTTTAAAAACTTTTAAAATGTCCTACTCCTAAAAGCATTAGGTGGAAAGCCCTGTAACTGTCCTGTACCATTTCCACAAATCTAACTGACTAATTAAAGAAGAAAAGAAGGACGAGAAGGAGGCAAGAAGTAAGCACTCTTCATACACTGCTGTAATATATCCCACTGGCATGGTATATTTACATTTAATTTAGAACAGGACTCTAGCAAATCTCTTTAGCAACTGAATGTTTCCTTCAAAGGCACGCCAGCCAGGATATAAATCCAGGTATCAACAGCCACGTCAACACCAACAGAGAGACGTTTAAAAGCGCCATCCTAAGGGAACCTATTTATCTGGGAAAGGGGACACTGGAGGGGCAATTAATGTGAAAGACTGTTGAAGGGTCACACATCCACCGGAAGGCTGACTGCAGAAATTCTTTACACACCGGAGACAAGAACAGACAGTGTATCTGTGGCTAGTGAAGCAGGAACTGTTCCCCCATCTGTAGCCCATCCCTTCCCTGATTTACATCCCAAGCTCTGTCGCAATAAAAATAATATAATTTTTGACTGGGAAAACATACATTTCCCCCCCTTTTTTTCCCCCTTTTTGGTTGTTCACAGGAGCTGAGGGAGGCCTTGTTACAGTCATTCAAGCAATCCATGTGATGCCCTGTTATGGTGTGCCAGGTAAACACTTTACTGTAATCAAATCAGGGCACAGAATGGAGCCTTCTTTGTGAACCACAGAGTCAGGGAGCCACTGCAGAGGAGCAGAGAGCTCTGACTTGATTACACCCGCGCTCCACTCAGGTTGGTTGGCTGGCCATTAGATTTCATTTCTACAGCAGCGTACTGGGTAAAAAGGAACGCACAACTCGGGTCTGAAACGTGTTCTTACATCCTACACCTGTTTGGTTCCCTCTCTGGACAAAGCTCTGTGCTATACGTTGGATCTCCGGAGAGGAGGATCGCTGCCAAGTTGGCTTTAAGAATTGAACCATAGGGGCGCCTGGGTGGCGCAGTCGGTTAAGCGTCCGACTTCAGCCAGGTCACGATCTCGCCGTCCGTGAGTTCGAGCCCCGCGTCAGGCTCTGGGCTGATGGCTCGGAGCCTGGAGCCTGTTTCCGATTCTGTGTCTCCCTCTCTCTCTCTGCCCCTCCCCCGTTCATGCTCTGTCTCTCTCTGTCCCAAAAATAAATAAAAAAATGTTGAAAAAAAAAAAAAAAATTAAAAAAAAAAAAAAAAAGAATTGAACCACATTAGTATGAAATACAAATGCAAGGTGTCTTGAGAAGTTTCTGATAATGCTCCGTAGATTTCACTCATGTGAAATGACAGAATTAGCCAAGCCTTTAAGTAGAAAGAGGCCTGGCCCATTAGTGTGATTTCCAGGGTTACTTCATCCTCTGCACTTGAAGGTTTCTATGACCTAGAGCAACGAATCAATAATAATGTCGGTGTGTAATTTTATTATCCAGATAGTGGATAATCCATATATTATCCATATAGTCCACTGACACAAAATGGCAGCCCGTGTGCTAAATCCAGCCAGCGGAGAAATTTTTTGTCCAGCTCACACACTGTTTTCAGTTCTTTTTAAAAAAATTAGTGGCCAAGCAACCCAAGTATCCATCAATGGATGAATGGATAAACAAAATGTTGAATATACATACAACGGAACATCACTTAGCCTTAAAAAGGAGGCAGATTGTGACACGTGCTATATGTTTGAACCCTGACAACATTACAAAAAGATGAATATTGCATGATTCTATGTACCTGAGGCACTTAAAGTACTCCAAGTCATAGGGATACAAAGGAGAATTAGTGGTTGCCGGTGGCTGGGGCGGCAACGGGGGAATGGGAAGAGAGGTGATTGTTTAATGGGGTGGAGAGCTTTGGTTTTGCAAGGTGAAAAGAGTTCTGGAGATTGGCTGTACAACCAGGTGGATGTACTTCACAATACTGTACAATTAGTGCCAACGTGATGTGATCCAACTGTACACTTAAAAATGACTGAGATGGTGGGGGGCAGCACCTGGGAGGCTTAGCCGGTTAAGTGCCTGACTCTTGATATATCGGCTCAGATTATGATCTCACAGTTCGTGAGTTTGAGCCCCACAGAGGGCTCTTGGCTCAAGACACAGAGCCTGCTTGGGATTCTGTCTCTCCTTCCTTCTCTCAGCCCTTCACCTGCTTGCATGAACTTACTTACTCTCTCTCTCTCTCTCTCTCTCTCTCTTTCTCTCTGTCCCTCTCAATCAATCAATCAATCAATCAATAAATGGCTTTAAGGGGCGCCTGGGTGGCGCAGTCGGTTAAGCGTCCGACTTCAGCCAGGTCACGATCTCGCGGTCCGTGAGTTCGAGCCCCGCGTCAGGCTCTGGGCCGATGGCTCGGAGCCTGGAGCCTGTTTCCGATTCTGTGTCTCCCTCTCTCTCTGCCCCTCCCCCGTTCATGCTCTGTCTCTCTCTGTCCCAAAAATAAATAAAAAACGTTGAAAAAAAAAATTAAAAAAATAAAAAATAAAAAAATAAATGGCTTTAAAAAATGATTAAGATGGCAAATTCTGTGTTCCATGGGTTTTAGGACAATTGAAAATAAGTAACTACCATGATGGAAAAATTGGGATAATTCACAAAAAACCAATCCAGAATTCCAGCTTATCATAAAAAATGGAGAAGAGCTGGTAACACGTGGCCTGCCCTGCTGCCTAGAGCATGGACGGCTAGAACAGAGCAGTGATAGTCCCGTTCTGGGCTCCAGCTCTCCCAAGGCTCTGCCATCCCTGTCGTCAATCTGGAAAGAACGTTTCGTTTATTTATGTCCTAAGTTCCCAATGGGGGTGGGTAGAGTATTCATGGTATGAATTATGACTTTTAGTCCCAGTCCTAGCCAGAGCACCTTATCAACAGCCAGGAGGGCTGGGTGTGCCCAGAGAAGGACACTGCGTCTTATCACAACCAGTATATTAGGGTTGCCTGATTTTTGAATACGCGAAGCCTAAAACTAGATGGATGGAAGTAAAGACAGCCACAATGTGCAATAGCTAAGCCCAGTATATTGGGACTCACTAGCGATGAAAAACCATCAGCTGTCACAGCTCAAAGACATTCGATCTCACTGCAGGGGTGAATGCAACCCTACACTCTCCCAACACTGGAACGGCCAATCTCTGAATAGACGTCCCGGACCTAGGGCTGTCCAGAGCCCTTATATCAGAGTGAACTCACAGAGAAGGCCTTGGTAGCCACAGGCAACATGAAGATACTTCTCCTTTTCCGTGGTGACTAATGGGCCATTGCAGACACGCACCTAGAGATAATGTCCCCGAGTCTGCTATCCAACGCCCCCCCCAACATGATGCTTTAGTTTAGGTAGATTCATTTTACGTTGTAGCAACTTTTATTGTGCTGAATAATTCTATAATAGTTGAGGTCACAAGAAAAGATGACTTCTGGGCAGTTTCCATATTATTTAAAGTCTAATCGTGGAGACTGAAGGTAAGGTGTCTTAGACGCTTTACATTTGACACAAGGGTGATGCCTAACTTCCACTCCAGCCAGGAAGCCTGTAGAAAATGTGTGGATATGATTTTCAATGTCACATAGTGAGGGCTGGATGCTACCAGAATTTAATGTGCAAAGGCAGAGATGTTAAATGATCTCTGATACTTGAGATGATGTCCCACAATGGACCCATCTGACTCAAATGGCCAATAAGGTCCTCAATTTAAAGAAAAAACACACTGACTTATGTGAGCTACCTGGCACCTGCAGGCCACTCAGCATGTGACCCAGGATACTGAACTTGTGCACTGATGTCCCGATACCAGAGCTGGAGCCCCAAGGCCTGGCTGCAAAGATTACCACCTTGTATTCACGTGCAAGCCACTTTTCTGAATCTCCGTTTCCACATCTGTAAAATGAGGCCAGTAACCCCTGCCCACTTTTAAAATTTCTGGAGATTCATATAAAACATGGATACCAATGAGTTTTGTTTTTTTTTTTTTAGCTATGAAGCAAAGGACACATTTAAAGCGTTACTTAAAAAAAACTGTGAAAATAACGCAAGTGAGATTTTGTATATGATGAGAATATTATTCAGCCTTTAAAAGTTAGGAAATGCTGACATATGCTGCAAAAAAAATGAAACTTGAAAGCATCTTGCTAAGGGAAATAAGCCAAATTCAAGGGACAAATATAGAATTCCCCTTACGTGAGGTACCTTGCATAGTCAAAATCACAGAGACAGAAAGAAAATATGTGGTTACCTGCACCCAAAGCGAAGGAAACAGGGAATTGCCATCTACTAAATGTAACAGTACCCGTTTGGGAAGATGAGAAGGTTATGGCAATAGTGGTTGCACAACAGTGTGAGTGCACTTCATGCAACTAAATTGTACACTTAAAAATGGCGAAAAAGATAAATTTTGTTACGTACATTTTACCAACATAAAAAACAACCTTCCTCCCTTATAAAAATGAATATGTGACTGTGGAAATCAGAAAACACAGATAAGCAGGGTCGCCTGGGTGGTTCAGTCAGCTTATAAAAATGAATATGTGACTGTGGAAATCAGAAAACACAGATAAGCAGGGTCGCCTGGGTGGTTCAGTCAGCTAAGCGTCCAACTTTCAGCTCAGGTCACGATCTCGTAGTTCACAAGTTCGAGCCCCGCGTCGGGCTCTGTGCTGACCGCTCAGAGCCTGGAGCCTGTTTCAGATTCTGTGTCTCCCTCTCTCTTTGGCCCTCCCCCACTCATGCTCTGTCACTCTCTCTCTCAAAAATAAATAAGCATTTTAAAAAATGTGAAAAAACACAAAATACAGATAAGTAAAAGAAAACATAAACCCTTCCATAATACAGAAATAACCGCACTCATTGTTGGTTTATATCTTCCCAGGATATTTTCTTTTAAGATTAAAAATGTTCAAGGAAACATTATCTGGCGAATGTTGACTCACGCTATTTTTAGAAAACACTCAGATGGGATAAGGCAAGGAAGAACTGGCAGCAGCAGAAGGAAGGTGAAAAGTAGTAATCGGTTTTAGTCTCCCTCAACACCTAGGGGAGCACTTTTCATTTCTGTAATTCTTAAGGAATACAAGTTTTAGCAGATCAGATTAAAAATATAATGATGAAAGAAAAAATACAAACTGGTTAGAAATTTTAAATTGCATTAAAAAGTAAAGAATACCAAACATCAAAAAAATATACTTTATCTGTAAGACCCATAAACGGATCAAACACCATAGAATGGTTACAAATAACATTATGTGAAGTCCGAGATGTACTTCAAAATAATCCCGTGGCAGGGGGTCGACTGGAATGGATGTACGGACGAGACATGATGGGCCAAGTGTTGATAGTGTTCAAACTGGCTGATGGAAGGGGCGCCTGGGTGGCTCAGTCGGTTAAGCGTCCGACTTCGGCTCAGGTCATGATCTCGAGGTTTGCGGGTTCGAGGCTCGCATCGGGCTCTGTGCTGACAGCTCGGAGCCTGGAGCCTGCTTCGGATTCTGTGTCTCCCTCTCTCTCTGCCCCTCCCCCACTTGTGCTCTGTTTCTCTCTATCAAACATAAATAACCGTAAAAATAAAAAAAAACTCAGCTGTTGGGTATATCAAAATTTATTACATCATTCTTTCTACTTCTGTAGGGGGAACAAACAGATCAACTTAAAAACAGAAAACAGCGGGGTGCCTGGCTGGCTCAGTCAGAAAACCATGCAACTCTTGATCTCAGGGTTGTGAGTCTGAGCCCCACGTTGGGTGTAGAGTTTACTTAAAAATAAAATCTTTGGGGAGAAAGTAAAAAACACTATAAGCAAAGAAAAGAGACTAAACACCTATTTTTCCCATTACCCAACTCCATTTCTAGCTGTCTAGTTGTTCTGGGTTTCTTTTAAGCTCTATGGTTCAAAAGAACTACTTAAAAAAGCAAGCAAACCCAACTGTCAACTACTGAATAACAAGTTCAATTTTGCCAATGATGTCTGTAGAAAAGTGGATTTAAGTGTCCTTAAAACACAGATGCATTTATTAATTTTGTTACCTCAAAGAGAACAGACAGAAAGGTCATCTCTTTTTCCAGAGAACTATAAACCAGTTTGCTTTTTATTGTTTTGCATTAAAATTTTAAACACGAAATAAGTTCTGACAAATGAAAAACCCAAATGCACCTGCCCACATCAGGGATTAATTGCTTGGAAAATTCCATTTTAAAAATCACCATGGTTGTAACTAAGGAGCATTTCTTCCCCTTTATTCAACTATATGCAAATTATTTAATATAATTTTCTACTAAGGCAATGTAAGTATACAATAGGAACTTTCCCTCAAATTTGTATTTTGGAAAATGTAGGAGAAAATAAGAGTTCTTTAAATGGTTTTGAATATCATGAGTGAATATAATAAAGACCTATCATTCCAAGAAAAGTATATAGTGCTACTTATAAAAGCATCCAGATGATCTTCACTTGAATCTCTAGCTAAAATTTCAAAAGACACAGGGCGCCAGGCTGGCTCAGTAGGTGGAACAAGTAGGTGACTCTTGATCTTGGGGTTGTAAGTTCAAGCCCCATGTCGGGTATAGAGATTACTTAAAAATAAAATCTTCAGGAGCACCTGAGTGGTTCAGTCGGTGAAGCATCTGACTTTAGCTCAGGTCATGATCTTATGGTTTGTGAGTTCAAGCCCTGCATTGGGCTCTGCACTGACAGCATGGAGCCTGCTTCGGATTCTGTCTCCCTCCTTCTCTGCCCCTTCCATTTTTCACAAGACTTCATTAAACAGACTTTCTACTTAATACGCTCATTAGATGTTAAACTACCTACTGGTTACTAGGATATACCATGGATTTGTCAAGAAAAAACCAAAACCAACCAAGTTCTTTACGTTATTCTTAGGGCTTTTTATTACAGATCATAGGTCAAAAAATATAGTAGGGGACCCTGGGTGGTTCAGTCAGTTAAGCGTCTGACGTTGACTCAGGTCATGATCTCACAGTTCCTGAGTTCGAGCCCCACATCAGGCTCTCTGCTGTCAAAAATAAATAAAAGTTAAAAAAAATTTTTTTTAAATAGCAAATGGCACCTGGATTTCAAAAAGTATTTAGTAGGATTTTCCCAAGATACCCTTGAAAAAAGAGGGCCCGTGGGTGACTGAACAATGATACCCAAAGGGTAATAACTGATGAATCGACTGTAAGAAATGTCATGTATCTCCATATTTGGCTCTGTTCCATTCAGGGATGTTTGTATTGCTTAAATGAAAACACAAATGGCGTGCTGATCAAAAACAGCTCTAAGACAGTGCTGATAATTTGATGCATAAAATGAAGATTTAGAATCATTTTGTTATTTGGACAGTTATGCCCAACCTCACAAGAAAAGATTAAAAAAATAAAAGACCTATTCTTTGGGTAGGTAAGAAGAAAAACACAAAAACAGCACATATGCACAAATGGGGGTAAAACATTTCAAAGAAAGAGACAGGAAGGAATGATCCTTTAACAGAGAATTAATGTGAAAAACATGGAACAAATTAATCTTATTTAGTTTTCATTACCAATAATGAGGCAGATCCAACTGGTTTATAACACCGAGCATTTATTAGATGCCAGGCACCATTCTCAACATTTTACAAGTAATAACTTGTCAGTGCAGTTCTACAAAGAGGGCACCATTATTATCTCATTTTGGTGGATACGAAACTTAAGGCTCAAAGTGGTTCAAGGATGGTCCACGTGACACTTTAAGTGAGCACAGCGAGATTTGCATCCCAGGTTAAGAGAACAGGTAATACTGTGCTCGCTTTGGCAGCACATATACTAAGAGAACAGGTAATACAAACATAACTCACGTGTTAGAGGGACCAAAAGAGAGCCAGTGTAGCTAGTGTGTTGGATGGCACAAAACAAAGAGTAGCTAGACAACCAGCTGGGGGTTTTTGCTGACCACTCTGGAGGAAGAATGGAACACTACGAGGACTTGAACACCCATCCTTCAAAGTGCCTAAGCAGAGTCAAGAGATCACCTGCCAAAGATCAAGACAAGACTTAGGCATTGAGTGTCAAGTAAATCAGACACTTCAAGTTTCTTTGGTCCTAGAAATAGTATCAGTAGAAGGAGTGGTAGCAGATTACCATTTATTGAAAATGTTCTATATGCTAGTTTCCGTATGTTATCCTTTATCCTTATAACAATATGTCCAGTAGGTCTAATCATGTCCATTTTAAACACAGACAAGTTAAAAGCCCATAGTAAGTCAGTAACAGGACCAAGATTCAAAGTCAGATTTGTCTAATAACAAAAACCTATACCCACTCCACTACTTTCCTTCCCAGTGGGGCAACCAGACCATAGGAACATTTGATTGGTTCAATAGGTTTTAGGAAGTCTCAAACTCTGGCCAAAAAAACAGATTGTTGATTGTTTCATTCCAACTTACACAGTTCCTAGAGGTATAGCCTACCCAAGAATTTCAGTGTAGGCTTACACATTTTTTACACAGTTAAAAAAAAAAAAAAAGCAAACATGTTGTACATATATGAAGGCAAAGTTAACTATTCTATTGCTATTTTCCAAGCCATGCCTAAAATAACCAATGTAAAGACTCCAGTGTTTATGTTCAATCATTTCATACAAAACTAGATAAATGTATGATATGCACATATATAAAGGGTGTATTTATTTTAATCAAAATACAATCATACTGTACCTATTATAGAATATCTCATATGAACATTGATATGAAAATCCTAAATAAAATGTTAATAAATCAAATCAAACAACAAAAAGTATAATAAATCATGACTAAGTGGGGTTTATCCTTACAATTCAAGATTTGTCTAACATCAGAAAATAAAAATAACTTGTCATAGTTAATAAGCTTAAAATCTATGCAATCAGCTCAACAGACACGGAGAAAGCATTTGAGAACCTCCAACATCGATTCCTTGGCTAACTGTGAATAAGAAGGAACTTCTTCAACCTGATAAAGGGAATCTCTGAGAAATCTACAACTAACATCATACTTAATGGTGAAGGAACATTCAAGACAAGAAAAGGTGCCCTCCTCATGTCCACTCAACATTTTAACTAGACACGCTGGCCACGCTGGTCACGGAGCCTGCTTGGATACACTCTCTCTCTCTTTCCCTCTGCCCCTCTACCCCACTTGTGCTCTCTGTCTAAAAATACAATAAAATAAAAATGACAATGATTATTTTAAAGAGATAAAAGATAATTGAGAATTTTGTTAGAGAACTGGGAAGTGTAACAATTCAAATAAAAGCTCTACAAAGTTTTCATATGTGATTTTAATAGCATATCATATTTTAGTTATACAGTGGGTAAGACACAGCTGAAAAAGGATATAGGATCATGATGCAAATTCAATAAGCCTTATAAACTCCATGCAGAATAACCAAGAAGAAAATCACCCTAAGAAAACTCACACCTTAGCCAGAGGAGGGGAACAAGAAACATTGCATTTAAAGGAATAACTCTTCAACTGGCAACTGAGTTCTCAATAGGAAAATAAATTGGAAGATAATAGAATAACATATTTAAAATGCAGAAAAATATCTGGCAACCCAAACATCTATACTCAGTGAAAATATCCTTCAAGAATAAAATGTATTCTCAGACAAAAACAGACATAATTCATCATCAGTAGAACAGCAGTATGGATATACTAAGGATTATTCTCCAAGTAGATGGAAAATTATTCTAGGTACACAGGTATACAGGTATTCTAGGTGTTCTAAAAGGTATACAGACTGGAAAAGAATAATGTAAAACTAGTTTCTTTCTCAGATGGCATGATTATTTATATCAGGAAATGACTGCAACAGTTTTTGTCAATTAGGCTTTACTGGAACAGTTACACCCGTTCACTTATGTGTTGCCTACGGCTGTTTTTCCCTACCATAGGGAAAAGTTGAGAAGTTGCCTAAGAACGATATGACTCAGAAGCCTAAAATATGTATTATCTGGCATTTTAAGAAATATCTTGTTGACTCCTGATCTATGTAGAAAGTCTAATAAACTCTACAATAAAACTATGAGAACTAACAGGCAAGTTTAGAGACATTGCAGAGTACAAGAATATGCAAAATCAACTATATTTCTATATACTGGCAATTTTTTTTTTTATTTTTTTTATTTTTTTAAATTTTTTTTTCAACGTTTTTTTATTTATTTTTGGGACAGAGAGAGACAGAGCATGAACGGGGGAGGGGCAGAGAGAGAGGGACACACAGAATCGGAAACAGGCTCCAGGCTCCGAGCCATCAGCCCAGAGCCTGACGCGGGGCTCGAACTCACAGACCGCGAGATCGTGACCTGGCTGAAGTCGGACGCTTAACCGACTGCGCCACCCAGGCGCCCCTATACTGGCAATTTATAACCAAAGTTAAATTTTACAATACTATTTAAAAAAATTTTTTTTAATGTTCATTGTTGAGAGAAAGAGAGCAAGGGAGAGGCAGACAGAGAAGGAGAAAGAGAATCCCAAGCAGGCCCTGCACTGTCAGCACAGAGCCCAACATGGGGCTCAAACCCATGAAGTATGAAATCATGACCTGAGCCAAAACCAAAAGTCGGACACTCAAAGGACTGAGCCACCAGGTGCCCCTAAAATACCATTTAATAGCACCAAAAAATAGGAAATACTCAGGGATGCATCTAACTAGAAGATGTGAATGACCTGTATAAAAACTATAAACATTTGCTGTGAGGAATTTAGAAAGATTCGTGGTCAATACTTGTTCACAGTCAATACTTTATGGATATCAATTGTTTCCAAATAATCTATATCTATGTATTCAATGCAGTCACACTTGCGATCTCACCAGACTTTTTTGTGGAAATGGACTAAGTCTCTCACCAAAAAAGCAACAATTACTAATGACCTATTAAACAATACTTTTTACGTATCCTAACACTCGTATCTGGAGATTGAACTCAGGGCACTAGGATAATCAACACGGCAACACCAAGATCATGATCTATCGAAATTCCATGTAGACATTACTAATCCATCGCTGTATTCTTCCTCTCTGAGTGTGGATAAAGGCATCCCAGTTCTAGCAGCCTGGCTAGTAGGAAAAGTCAACACTCTTCGCCATTTTGGAAGTCTACTGGATGCTGCTGATTGAGGCAGGTAGATACTTTTCTATCTTCCTCTTTTTGCCTGGCTTGCTCTGTGCCATTTTACTGCTTTGCCAAAATCATGGAAAATGTGTTTTGTCTTGTTGCCCACCCTCAGTCTTGCCCTTAAATATGCCCTGGGATGTAAGCTCTGCACATACTGGGATGTCGTCTCATCTGTGCGTCGCTGTAACCCTGCACCTAGAAATCTGCCAAGCACACAGTAAGTGTTCAATAAACAGCTATTAAATGAAAATGTAAACAGCCTTTCACAGAACATGGAGCACAAAAAGGAGTTCAATTCATGCACATAGTTAATATAAGAACTGAGCTTCTTTTTTTTACTTTAATGTTTATTTTTGAGAGAGACAGAGACAGAATGCGAGTGGGTTGGGGCAGAGAGACAGGGAGGCACAGAATCTGAAGCAGGCTCCAGGCTCCGAGTGGTCAGCGTGGAGCCTGACGCGGGGCTCGAACTCACAAGCTGTGAGATCCTGACCTGAGCCGAAGTCGGATGTTCAACGGACTGAGCCGCCCAGGTGCCCCAAGAACTTAGCTTCTCAAAGGCAGTCACCCTGAGTGCTCTTTGGTCTCCTGGAATCATATTTCACTTAGGGTTTCCAGAGTTAGAAATTAAAGGAAATATCAAAACCAGAGCCTAATTATGCATGAAGCAAATAAGGCACAATCCTGGGGTGCCAATTTTAAGGAAGTGCCAAAAAACCTCAGTAATCAAGAGAAATAGTATTTTCACATCATATTTTTATAAGTCAAAATTAATGCCCCCCCCAAAAAAAAATCCATGAAGAATAAAACACCAGTTTTAAATAAAAACAAGATCAGTTAATGGTGCCGTACTAAGCCATATTAAAGCTTGAGGCAAAAAATAAAAAAAAAAAAATAGTAACACCAATCCTATCTTTATTTAAAATAATTTTGATTTTTGGGGTGCCTGGGAGGTGTAGTTAGTTAAGCACCTGACTCTTGATTTCGCCTCAGGTCATGATCTCAAAGTTCCTGAGATCAAGCCCCATGCTGGGTTCTGCACTGACAGGGCAGAGCCTGCTTGGGATTCTCTCTCTCTCCCCCCGCCACCTTCTTTCTGCCCCTTCCTTCTCTCCCTCCGTCCCTCCCTCTCTCCCTCTCAAAATGAATTAAAAAAAATTTTTTTTTAAGTCTTCAGTGGGGCACCTGGGTGGCTCAGTCAGTAAAGCATCCAACTTCAGCTCAGGTCATGATCTCACGGTTTGCGGGTTCGAGCCCCACGTCGGGCTCTGCGCTGACGGCTCAGAGCCTGGAGCCTGCTTCGGATTCTGTGTCTCCCTCTCTCTCTGCCCCTTTCCCACTCATGCTCTGTCTCTCTCTCAAAAATAAAAATAAAAAACATTAAAAAAGTGGAAAAAAAAGTTCTTCAAAAACTAAATAAATCTTTAAAAAATAAATAAAATAATTTGGTATTTAGAAGATAGAATATTATTTCTCTTGATTACTGAATTTTTTAGCATCTCCTTAAAATCTGTGCCCCAAGTGGGTACCTCACTTGCTTCACCTAATCCCAGCCCTGCATGACACTTAAACCTGCCCTTGAACAATCTCGTGGACTGTCTACAAAATATAACATTGTCCCCTCAATAACTTTAACTCCGTCTGTTTGTCGGAACAGCTCCCTGTTTCTCCAGGTGAACCATGGATGAAGAAGTCATGGGAGCCACACGGCATAATGAGTCTTCAAGCAGCCGTCACTCAGCTCAGGGAGGTGCTGAGGCTGTGGGAGGGCTCCCGGGAACTGAGAAGGGTGCAACTACATGTCCCATGTCACCCTGACTTCAGGCACAGCCTCCAAGTACAATGGACCTAACTGCATCTCAGCTAACCTTAGCTCTCGTTCGTGTTCTTCTCTCCCTCTCCCTGGCTCTCTCTCTTACACACACATCTGACTGGTGCAATTTGAACGCATAAATGTGACTCTTACGGAAACACCTGCCCCATGGCTGTCCCCAGCATGCCTGCCTATTGCCTAACGGACTCTCCTCAGAAGCCTCTGCTCCCACAGATCAGTAGCAATTTCCTCTAGCCGCCAAGACAAAGGCGACTCTGGCAGCCAGGCTATGTATTCCTTTTGCTTTCCCTAAGTACCCATACCATGTTGCTTTCCACAAATTCACAGTTTTATCCTGAGATGAAATCGCACTGTTTCTGCCAGGAATCGCACGCAGAAACATGCTTCTGTTTTGTTTCTGGACATACTGTATTTGATAAAATTAGAAGGAAGTCACCATATCAACATTTTCACACAAGAAGAAAGGAGGGAAAAAAAAAAAAAAGAGGAAAGTAAAATTCAACCAGCTATGAGATCCAGTACAGATAAGAGACAAAAAGAAGTTTCTGGCAGGGTCCGAATCTTGAGGTGCAAAATACCCTCTCCTATTCTTCTTTGTTCCCACTTGTGGCGTCTAGCCAGTCACCAACTAATAGGAGAGCTGGATGCCAATTCCATTAAACACATTTAAGCCTAAAAGGAGAAAAAGTCATGGGGGGAAATGAAATCTCCCTGGGCCAACTCTCTCAGTGAGAACAGATATTCCCTGCAAGCTCTCTGAAATCAGCTCTATTTTTTGGGTCACCGATACGAAATAAGGATTTGGCACCTGGCCTCTCATGGCAGAAGGGAGGATGGGTAATTATGTGCAGGAAAATATCCATGAGGTGAAGGTACGTGAAATTAAAATCAGGCAGCATTTAACCCCACCGAAGTCTGCGTCAATTCTGGAGTCAGAGGGTTTTACGTTCTACCAGTACATCCCAGGTACTTTCCAGATGAGGTAAAAGAGGCCTGGCAAAACCAGGTGACTTGTCGTAGGTCATAGTGACAGCAGGTGTGACCCTTCACCAAAGCTTCTGCCAAGGAACCATGATGTTTTCTGCTGCCCTCTGCTAGGACAATTTAAGCCCAAGGCTGGCACATGTTTGGGCCTTATGCGATCCCTCCCCACGGTAGGATATACTACAAGAAATGGCACATTACACAAATGACTTCCGAAATACAGCAAGGAATCCACGGTCACAGGGGCCCACTCCTCGGAGCCTGTAACAGGGAGAAATGGGGATGGAGAGGGATTCATGAAAACCTCACTCAGGACTAGGGCCGAAAAGAGCCAATGAAACGAGACAAGTTCACTTGCATTCTTTCTTCATTAATTAACGTATCCTTTTTTCTAATTATAACTCGATAATGATCTCACAAGGCTATTAGCTCCTTGAAGCTGTAAAGCCTTTTTCTGTCTTGTTCACTAGTCTATTCCCAGTTCAGGTCCAAACCTAACACTAACACTGAATAAACGTTTCCCGAATAAATGAAACAAACAAACAAACAAAAAAAAAAAACAAAGAAGAAAAATATATTTGTTCATTTAGGAAATTCCCAAAACACGGTAAAATGATTTCAATGAAGCAGAACTCTCCCATCACTTCACAATACACAGATAGTGGCTGTTACATTTTGGGATATTCCGTTCAGAATATATTCCATACGTATACATACAAGTTTTCAATCTAATTTGAGATTTGGACTATATATGGAATTCCGTATCCTAGTTTTTTGCCAACTAACATCATATCTTGTTAATTTTAGCCTTCTTCCCTTCCGTTCTCTCTTCTCCAACTCAAGTGCATTGGCAGCTAAAGACAGCAGAAGTGAGTAAAATAATACACAGTGACCCAAGTCAAACACCAAAAGTGCTTCCTGGAATTTAACAATTTTGGTGGAATAAAAAGAGTCCTTCTAAACCAGTTCATTCTTACTCTTAATATAGGTCATTTGTTTAAATTAACAAATGAAGCAAACAGCAGCGCCATTATAGGAATAATGAACTTTGTGGTATTCTCTGCACAGAGAGGCTATTTATCCTTCTACTAAAGAATGCATAAAGAAATGAACTGAACAACAATAAGAAAGATGCGGCAGACAACAATCTTGGGTATCAGATTACTCAAGTACCTCTGAATCCTAAAGGCTGACAAGAGGTTCCTGAAAGAATCATAGATTTGTTTCCAACTGCTTTCAAGATGTGCACGCTGGTTTCTAAACATTCACCCTCCCCCATCGGTATCTCTGCTTGGATAGCTAGTAATCAGTGAGCCCCAGAATGTCCAAATTTGAACTGTAATCCCTTTGAAACTTGGAACCTGCCTCATCTTGGTAAATGAGGACTCCAGCTTTCCTTGTGGCTCAGAGCAAAATTCATGATGTCATCCTTTTCTCTTCTCTTTCTCTCATGCCTCCTATGAAACCTCAGCCTTCAGAAGAGACCCAGAATCTGACCATTTCCTGCATACCCTGGGCAAGCTTCCGTCACTGCTCACCTTGATAGCTGCATGAGTCTTCCTGCCAACTAGCCTTCTGCATCCAAGCTTACCTCCCTGTAGTCTAACATCCACAAAGCATCCAGAATTGTCCTTTGAAATGTTAAGTCAACAAAGGGGCAGTATGAGGGTGCTTGTGGGAATGACTGACTCTGTATCTTGACTGTGATCATGGTTAGGAGACTGTGTGCCTTTGTTAAAGCTCAGAGAACTGTCTGCCAATAAGGGAGGTTTTTAAGGGAGATTGTTACTATGTGTTTAAAAAGTTCAACGAAAAATACAAGTCAGACCACAGAAGTTCTCTGCCCTAAACACTGTATTATAAAACCCTGTATTATAAATCTGATTCCCTAATACCTCTTTGACTTAATCTTCTGATATCAGTGTTTCTTCCTCTTTATACACTTTAGTCCAGCCACACGGCCACCCCTCGCTGCTGCTGAAACAAGTTAGACATGCTCCGGCTTTTGTGACTTTGCACTGGCTGGTCCCTTAACCTGGAACGTATTCCCCTCAATCATCTCACCCCACATATTTGCAATATTTCTGGTATCTCTTACCTGGCTTTACTTGTCCTTCTCCTTTCTTAGTGCTTATCAATTTCAGACATACCGTATCACCAACTTGTATTTCACAGCCATTGTCTAACTCACCAAGGCCACCCCCAGATGGAATCTAAGCTCCCTGAGAACAGCAATCTTTCCTCTGTTCACCAATATATCCCCAACACTTAGAAAAAGGGCCTAGAACACAGAAGGTATTTAAAAAATATCTCTTGAGTGAATGACACACAATCGATGCCTACCATGTGTGAGGCTTTGCACTAGCCTCTAGGTAACAGGACCATGTAACGGGACAGTTACTCTGTTAAATAAATAGATTGGGCTACAAAATCCCAAGTTTCCCTGTGGCTCGCAAATTCCTTCCAGATCAATGTTTTAAACTACATCATACAGGTTCTAAGAGGATGTAAACACCCCAAAGGCAGGGATTTTAGACTGTTTTCTTGCTTGTATCCTTGGCCATGGAACGGTGCGTGGCTCATAATAAGCACTCAATATCTGGGGAATGAAGAAGCTGTCTGTGGACAAGAAATGCAGGTTTTGTTTATTCTGAGTTTCTGATTGCACCCAGCACATAGAAGGAACACGAGGCACAGTGTTCAGCCTGCTCTCCTAATGGTCGGGTCAAAAAGAAAAAAATCATAGTTGACAGCATTACACATAGGCCCCCCCTCAATATTCTTGGGAAGATTAGCAAAATGGGTGATTTTAAACATACCACAGAAGCACACAAGTCCAGGTGGCAGGCTTTTAGAATTCCTATTAGGTGCATCGCATCAGAGAGAGACTCACCAATGTTGACATACATGAGGGTTCTGGGCATGAAAATGAGGTCAAATAGGACTCCTGTGGAAAGCAAGCTTCTCCAGAAAAATTGCTGGGCTTTGCCTTGCTTTGTGACCTTGTTCCCCCATTTCTCCATCGTGAACTTCCCACCAAGGCCACCGCGATCCCAATTATCCAGGGGAGACACTTTAGCCATCACTTATCCCAGGCCCTTCTGATCTTCCCCCAACTCTCCCAGGCTTTGTTGCAGGAATGAGAATTTTCCAAACACGGATACACCCCTTTAGCAAGTGACCCCTGCCGTGAGATAAGACTTTAGCTTCTACAACCTTTGGCAGCACCAATAAAGACATAATGTGAACCACATATGTAATTTTAAATCACGTAGGTTGACGCTGGAAAAAGCAAACAGAAATGAGAAATTAATTTTGTAAGGTATTGACTCTAACTGAACGTATCAGATTACTGTAATTTCAACATGCAATCAATAAAGTTATTTAATAAGATACCTTACCTTCTTTTTTTGATACTAAGCCTTCAAAATATGGTGTCTATTTACATCAACAGCATATCTTCATTCAGACTGGCCACATTAGACATGCTCTCTAGTAGCCACTGGTGGCTGTAGCTACCATATACGGGACAGGGAAAATCTCAAACTTAAGCCCCGTTTCTTTCAGGATGCTATCACTGCTCTCAGACCAATACCACTTAAATATCTTGTAACTGATTTTAAAAGGCCTTCTAATCTATCATGGCATCACTTTCATTATTCTCAGTTTCCAAACATGATTCTTGCAAGGCAGTTCAATGAGGCAATGCCATAGTGCGAATGGGCTGTGAAGTATGATAGAGCTAGCCTGCCTCTGTTATATGGAAATAACACATGCATGACCTCTCACAAGAGCCCATTTTTGTTGAATTCTACTGACTTCCTTAAGTGTTACAGCACTGTTCCTTATTGATGATAGGGCAAGCGTGTGTGCTGACTGCAATGTTTTTTTGAAACAGCTATGCCGACAACAACTACAAAAAAATTACAAACTGAACAGAAACAGAAAGGAGGCTGGAACCAGGAGAAAGTTGAAGTGCATTTACCTTCTCATTATAAGTGCACCCCATAGACCAGCTCTTAGTGCTCTAATAGGTACAACCAAGATGATGCTTAAGAACAGGACTCTGTAAGGACTCAAAGGAATGTTCTAACGGAGTTTTTAATGAAGAGGAACTAAAAACACATTCAGGTGAGGTGGTAATTCACCAGGCGAGAGAGTTGCTTTGAAAATCCGTACCAAGAAGAACTTTGTCATTTTCTCCTTGAAGGTGAAATTATTGCTTCTACTAGCCTCTCCAAGGTGAAATGGATTATCACAATATGAAAGGTGGTTCACTGTGGAGAACTTTCCATAGCGACAGTGGTGCAAAGTTCGTAGCTAGATGGAACATGAAATAATTAACACATCACAGAGCAGCTAGACTCTGACATCCTGAACACCTATTTCCATTTCTCCTGGCCTCAAAAAGCTACTTTTGCAAAAGAAAGCAAACTGGTTTCAAGTTAACTTTCTCCCTTTCCGTGGAAAGTTGGTTTTAAGTATTGCTCAGCCTACAGAAAGAGAGGTTCTGACCCAGTTCTAACGGCTGACTCAGCAGAGACCAGCTATTATGGTTTGGAAGAGTGGTTTCAGGAAACCATACCTGAAATTGATGAGGTTCTGAAAGCACCCTGCCGAAGTCAGCGATTTCTTCAAATTGGGGTCAGGCCATAGGAACCCAAAGGCTCCATCTCTAGGCCCTCTTTCTTGCAGAAGGGAAGACCAGCCTGTAACATATCCACTATCCTAAAAACAGCCAAGAAATAATTGGCAGCAACCTCCAGAAGAATGGAGTTTGTTTGGCAGAGCTGGGAAGCCAATGATTTACTTTGCAATTACTAGCAGATATCACACTCGAGTGGAAGAGAAACCTAAAAATGAATCATGATTCACAGCCCTTTTGGCCTTTGAAAAAGAACACAGAAAGGCAGAAAGAAGAAGCCAAGCACACGGCATCCCAAATCCTTCTGCCCTCAGGGCTCCCTAAACATAAATTTGAAGTGTGTAGATAAAAAGGTATCAATAACTATGGCACGAAAATAAATGGAAAATATAACTAAGGTACAGCTCAACAAATACTCCTAGATTCAGGGCAGTGCATCACAAACTGTATCTGCAATATTCTTGGCAGGTCAACCATAAACAGCACGCATGCTTTCTTTCATGCATTTATTCATGCAACCAGTTCATTCAAGCCTTTCATGCACTGGATACGATGCTAGACACTCATGCTAAAATGGTAAATTAATGCGAGAAGGACATGCCTACATAAATTCACCTGAGTCAGTAGTGCTGACAATATTTGCAATAAGAGTGATCATTTAGTGAATGCCTACTATGTATTGGGTTCTATGCAAGGCACTCATTTTTCCGAGCAACCATCAACAATTAGGTGTTAAGACCATGTTACAGACGACGTTAAGCCAGTCTTAAGAGGTCAAATGACTTGCCAAGATCGTCCAGTCAGTCAATGACAAGAGCCAAGATGTCCCAGCCATAAGCTAGATGTTTAAAATAAGATGTTTATAAATAATGTTTGAAAATATCATCTTGGGATATTTTTTTAAAATCAGGCAATCCAATGGTGAGCACCAACGAGTGACAGTTTGTACATTTCATTAAGATTTGTGATTAACAAAGAAAATCTCCTGTTTGAAAAACAGAGGGAGGACAGTTCACCAAAGACCACCTACAGATGACAAAATAGCACACGAAAAAGTGTTCAACATTTTAATCATTTGGAAAATAAACTAAAATCACATGAAATATTACTGCACTATTAGAAAGTCTAGAGTCTAAAAAATTCTTTTTTACTTTGACAATACCAAATACCAGTGAAAATGCGGAGCGGCTGTAACTCTTACGCAATGTCAAGGGAGGACACAAAATGGTACAGCTTTTGGGAAAGAGTTTGATAGTTTCTTATAAAGTTAAACACAGTCTTCACATAACCCAGAGATCTCCCCTCTCAGGTATTTACTCAAGCAAAATGGAAATCTGTGTTTACCCAAAACCTCTCCAGTACATATCTAATTCTTTCCCTGGAGCTCTCTAAGCCTATTGTCTTCCTTTCCTTAGAAGCTGCTTTAGTAACTTTATTCATAATCCCCCCAAATTGGAAACAATTCAACTGCCCTACAACTAATGACTGAGTAAATATACTGTGGTACATTCATACCATGGAATACTATGCAGCAATACAAAGGAACAAACTAATGATACAAGCAACGACCTAGGTGAATCTGAAATCCATTTCATTTAGTGAAAGAAGCTAAATCCAAAGGATTCATACTGCATGATTCCATTTAGACGACATTTGGAAAAAAGTCAGAATTATTAGGAAGAGAAAAGAGATGTGATTGCCTGAGGGTTTTGAAAGGGGCTGAAAACAAAGTGGCTATAGGAAAGAATTTGGCAGCGGGGACAGAACCAGGCTCGAACAAAGTGGTGGGTTACATGATTGTATGTATTTGTTAAAATTCAGAGGGATGTATAGCAAAAAGGGTGAATTTTATGGTAAGTTCAAAATGTGAATAATATTCACCTCAAAAAAGTTGTGATTCTAACACGTGAAATGAAATACCTCTCACAGATACATTAAAATACTTAGAATTCATCTAGATTAAAGCCATCTCAATCTACAAGAAGTTTTCTTAATGACAACATGTGGGAACATACATATTTTCAAACTGGCAAGTAACAGACTTTTTTTTTTTTTTTTTTTTAACACCTTCTCTCGGGTTGGCAAGCAGAACATTTCACTCCAACACCTTCAGTCTGCATGCTGGAAAATGGTGCAGGGAAGCTACTGGGAGGGACGATACAGGTTTCTCCTCAGCCTGTAATAAGTCACAAAGTCCACTGTAGCTAATGTGTGTCTTTACAGAGGACAAACTTTCGAGAAGCTGTAATTTTCCAAAGGCTTGCTGGTTTCCCATTAAGGAAGACATACCGTAAGAATAACCTGGTCAATTGCCCTGGGTGTTTCCATCCTAATCTACTGCTGGGTAAGTGCTTTACTCTCAAAAAATCATGGTTGTAAGTCCTCAGACATCCTTTGTCATTCCTCAAGAAGATATCCTGGAGCCCCAAACCTCGTTGTACCTTGCTGCTTTTTTACTGTCAATGGAATGTTCATCAGGCTCTGATTTCACTTCTTTGCGTGCCATGTATAACACAAAGTAACCAAACAGAAGCACTCGATGGGTGAGCAATTTTACCAAGCGTCTAGCAAGCCAGAGAGAAGCTCACCTTGGCGGTGTAAGTCTGGATCCCAATTCTCCCGCACACAGTTGGTTTTACTCCTGGGGCTCATTCTCTTGTTTGCCTTAATGCTCCTTTTGTGAACAGCCCCCAGACTCTTCCTCATCTGCCTACCAAAGACTTGCTAAAAACCCCTATTACAAGCAATTCAAAGCATGAAATGAAAATTGATGCTTTCAACTCCTGTAACTATGAAAATGGAGAGCTGCCAAAGACTCTGTGTTCCTTCATTTTCCCTGTCAGTTTTCACGAATACAGATAGCAGTTATGAGAAAAAGAATGTGGACCGTGGCGAAGCATTCCTCCCTAAATCTGACCCCATTAAGGCAGAGCTTTTGCAGTAAAGGACAACTCTGGTAAGGTTACATTAATGATGAAAAGAAAAAAAACTTCAGAACCGAGGCTCAAAGTGAAGATGACAAGCAGCTCCCTGCATTTAAAAGTGCATTAGGATCAGGGGCGCCTGGGTGGCTCAGTCGGTTGAGCGTCCGACTTCAGCTCAGGTCATGGTCTCACCATTGGTGAGTTCGAGCCCCATGTCAGGCTCGGTGCTGACCACCTGGCACCTGCTTGGGATTCTGTGTCTCCATCTCACTCTGCCCCTCCCCCTGCCCTCTTTCAAAAATGAAGGTCTGTTAAAAAAATTTTTTTTAAGTGCACTAGAACAATGAATTACTATGCGCTTGAATGGGAATCACACCACATTTTTCAACCAGGACAACACAGATGAAAGCCTCTCCACTCTACTGGTGAGACGGGCAGTTCAAGTTCTATCTCCGTGCAGTTTAGACATCTGTAAAATAAGAGAATTGAGCAGGACTAAAATCCTAGAGTTGTCCTGCAATAGTATGCACCACTAATACAGTACTTTCTAATAAATGCACCACTTTCTAATGCAGGAATTTGAAAGGCACAGAGGGCAGCTCCTTGTCTGTCTCGCTCTATCAAAATGTAAGTTCCATGAGGGCCATCACTAGTACCTAACAGAGCGCCTGGCATATACAACGTGCTCAGTAAATGTCTGGGGAGTGATGGAGTGAATGACATTAGAGGCAGGATGAGTTTGCTTTGCTCTATCATGTGACTATCAGGTTCTGTAGCTAAGAAAACAGTATTTATACACCCAATTTGTGATTTCACTGTGGACTCGGCAGGCACACGAAAACGGCTGAGACACTGGACTTATCTGTGAACTTACGTTCTACATAAAGAAATAAATGTTGGGGCGCCTGGGTGGTTCAGTCGGTGGAGTGTCTGACTCTTGGTTTCAGCTCAGGCCACGATGTCACAGTTCGTGAGGGGGCACCCTGCTTGAGGCTCCATGCTGACAGTGTGGAGCCTACTTGGGAGTCTCTCTCTATCTCTCTCTCTCTCTCTCTCTCTCTCTCTCTCTCCCCCCCCCCCTCCGTCTCCCTGCCCCTCCCCTGCTTGGTCTTACTCTCTCAATGTAAATAAATAAACTAAAAAAAAAAAAGTTTAAAAAAATGTTTTTAAAACACAAATGTTTACTTGAGCAAAGAACCATGTGTGTAGTGAAGAGTTTCCACAGACACTATACAAGGAAGGGTTCAGAGCAGGGATAGGTCACGGTGCCCAGCTTGCAGTCTGCAGGGAGCGTTTCTTTGAAGTACGTGCACATGAAGCCAAACCTAGACTGGTCCAGAAAGATTAAAAATAGCAGAGATGGGCACCCATTTCCGGAACAGGATAGTAGATGGGGCAGAGGGTCAGGGGCTTCCGGGCTTGTACGGACTAACAAAGATAACTATGAAAACAGGTCCAAACTTGCCGCGTTGAACACACATTCAAGCCGCTCCAGGCTCATTTATCCTGCACTGTCCCGGATGTCTTCACTGACACGTCCCTTATGACCTTCCAGTCTACCCGGTCACTCTTCGTAGGACCCCACACGCCACCGTGGACTCCAGCCTCTCCTTCCCATCTCTTGTTCCATCACTCATGAAGTAATCTGTCCTGAATACCCCTTGTGGTCCCTCCCGTCCTCCTTTGCCTTAACTTAGTCTTTTCCTTTCACCATAGCTTCCCTCTTGGCCCCTCTGCATTAATTTCAACCCCGAAATCAAGGGTTAACAAACTTCTTCGGTAAAGGGACAGACAGTAAATAGTTTAGGCTTTGGAAGCCATACAGTCTCCGTCTCAGCTACCCAACACTGCCATTGTTGCAGAAAAGCAGCTGTGATCAATACGTAAACAAATGAGTGTGCTGCAATAACACTTTTTTAACAAAAACAGCCAGAGTGGCCTGGGGACCAGAGTGTAATGACCGCTGCCTTAGATTGCTACCTGAGTGCTTTTCAAAAAATACAAAATGTTATTATCCTGCCTAAACTCTTCCAAAACCCAGTGCCCTCAAGACAAGGTCCAGGCCACGTGGCAGGACAGGCAGGGGCCTCTGTGTCTCTCCCCCTCGCTGTCCCTTACAACTCTTCCCTGACCTAAATTCTAGACAAAGTCAGGCCCGTGTCTCTGTTCCCCACGCTTTATGTATTTTTTTAGTCCACGAGACATTGGGCTGTCACTGGCCATCTGTGTTTCCCATTGCTACCAACTACAATGGACCCTCTGTGAGAGTAGAGGCTGTGTTGTGCATCCCCTGGACCTAGCAAAGCATGATATAGAGTATATAGCTGGCCCATAGCAACTATTTGATTATTAGTAAAAAAGAGAAAAGAAATTCCAATTCGGTGCTCATCTTTGTATAACTTTAAAGAAACTGGAATCCACTCCTCTAAGTACCTCGGTTATGCCAATGATTTTAATGCAACACCTGCTATTAAAAGGTGTCCAAATGTCAGAAGGAATTGTTCTTTCTCAGGATGATATAATTCAAAATTTCCCCTTTTAAAGGAGATGTACTTTAAAAGTGCTACTTAGCTGTCTCCCCATTAGTCTTTAATCAGCTGCGTGAACAATGCCAATATGTTATATCCTCCTGCAGAGAGCTACGTCCTCAAGCAATTAGTCTGTCTTACCAAATATGACCTGCATCACCACTGTAGCCACAATGGCCAAAACTTCACACAACAGACAAAATTCCTTATGTCTTCCAGAAGGTGGACATACTTCCAGAGGACATACGAGCTTCAAGTGAAGGTAGGAAAAGTCTATCATCTATCCAAGTGGAAAAACTTTCAAAGACTATTTTCGGTTTTTGCAAGGATGAAAGGAAGGAGATACTCTTGTACACGTAGATGGGAATGTAAATTATGCGATTTTTTTCAGTAGGGTAATGCAAAGTATTTTTGAATCCTAAAATGCACATGCTTTTAAAACTCAGTGATGTCACCTTCAGAAGTTTAACTCATGGAAAGATTCACAACTGGACACCCAGTTGTGCAAAAGAATGACCCAATTCATGCTACAGCCACGTTCTCTGTGAACTTCACAATCTATGCCCACTGCCCTCCTGACAGCCCATTTCCGTGTCTGAGAGACAACTCCGACCAAATCAAGAATGAAACTCCAGATCTTAAACCATAGGAGGTCACAGCCCCAGCTTCCCTCGTCCAGCAAAAGGCAGCTCCGTCCTTCCACTTGTTCAGGTTTTAAAAAACCTTGGGAGTCATTCTCAACTCCTTTGTTTCTCACATCCCTCATCGAATCCATCAGGCAATTCTGCTGGGTAAACTTTCACAATATAACCAAGCACACCTGGTCCAGCCACCATCAATTTGCACCAAGATTTCTAATACCAGCCCCATAAACTGTGCTCTCTGCGTCTACCCCTCCATTTGTCCTTAACGCATTACCTAAAGTGAGACTTTTCAAATGTTGAGGCATGGTATCATCCCAATCAAAGCCCTGCAAAGACTCCCGTTTCGCTATGAATAAAATGGCTAAAATGGTCTAAAATGTTTGCTGCGATCTGTCTGCACCCCTTTAGGTTCTTACACTCTCCCTTACTCTCTTCCAGAGTTCTAGCCGTTGCTCTCTAGATTTCAGCCACTCTGGCATCCGTGCTATTCCCCAGACCAACCAGGTACCACTCCACTTCTGCCACAGGGCCTTTGCAAAGGTCCTTTGTAATAACGCCATTGGGTAATTGTGCTTTACTCAGATACGCACTCATTCAAGTTTCTGCTTAAATGCTACTTTCGCAGGGAGAGCTACTCAGATAAACCCATTTAACATTGCAACATACCCCCTATCTCCCCAGTCTTGACTGCATTTCTCTGCTTGGCTCCCCTCCACACTGTCCACCATCTTCTAATATACAAAATAATATGATTATTTAGTATACCTACCATTTACGGTCTCCCTGACTAGAACATAAACCCCATGAGGGATCTTTACCTGTTCGGGTCAATACTACCCCAAGCACCTGGAACAGTTCCTAGCATATAAAGTTTGCTAAATAAATATTTGCTCAATGAATAAATAGGTCCTGGGGTTTTGTGAGAACAAAACGAGCAAGCCTTAGCAAACAGCCACCTAATCAATAGGTTCTAGTTCTTATCACAAAAAAATGAAGTAGGTTTACACATACTGATGTGGAAAACTGCCAACTGTCTTATAGGCAAGAACTAAGCTGGACTACTTACTATATAAAGACAGCCGGACTGTGTGCGTGTATATATTAACGTAGAAAGGTGTGGAGGAAACCAAATCAAATCTATACAGAATACTTCCAAGGGGCTGAGGGGTGAGCAAGGGCTGGTGTGTAAACCTCCACTGTATCATCTGTGCAGGACTTTTATACAAGCCATCAAGCAAACTTCAATTTTGCCCACCACAGTAATTTTTATGAACAAATATCTCGCGGATGATAGGTTTCATTTAAAATTTTTTAAAGACTATTTATTTATCTTGAGAGAGAGCACGAGAAGGGGAGGGGCAGAGAGAGGAAGAGAGAGGGAGAATCCCAAGCAGGCTGCGCACTCTCAGCACAGAGTCCAACACAGGCCTCGATCTCAGAATCCGCGAGTTCGTGACCTGAGCCGAAATCGAGAGTTGGGCGCTTCACCGACTGAGCCACCCGGGCGCCCCTGAAAGGTTTCATTTTAACTCATCATTTCAACCTGATTCCTTAATTGCTGATCTTACTAGGACTCAATTAGCGTGGATGTGAATAGAATCTCCATGGAGGGTAAGGTGTGTTTGCACTGTTCGCTGAGTAGCCCTAATGCACAAAAAGTTCCTGGCACATAGTAGGCACTCAAAATATTTAAGCTACACTAACTGGATGTCACCTCCAGGTAAAAATATAAGTAGTGAATCAGATGGGTCAAAAAGCTACAAAAAGAAATAGCAAAGGCCTCCATAAATAGGAGTACTAAAGCTTTATTAAAAGGAGTACAACATTTTAGACGTGTTTACTTCCATTTAGGTCTCTACCTACAATCATTATGTATTTCTAAAGCAGCTCTCTTTGGCACTGCTCCACAATTAATTAGAAAATTATGGCACTTACTGTCTTATAGGCAAGTTGTTTCATATAACTGCTGTCAAATTTGTAGATTCCCACTGATCTAATCTTCATCGCAGCAAAAAATACATACCCAGCGCAACACTTCAGACCCACGACCCTCTGGAGGGGGAAAGGTAGTGGAGAGAGGAGATTCTTTAATCAGGAGAACGGCGTCAACTTTTAAGATCAATTAAACTGCGAGTAAAAATCTAAATGCTTGTTTATGTCCCTTAGAACTACAGGATACACTATCTGGTTTCTGAAAAGGAATATGGGTTACTAAATACAAGGGAAAACTGTGTTCCTTCTTCTCATTTTTAAAGTAATTTTCCAGGGAGTCGTACTTGCTCTATTTTGATAATGGCCACTTCACTGTAGTGAAATAGCTCGATTTTTTTTTTAAGAGTGATGGTCAAAGTTTATGAGGCATCCATGCATTTAAGTATGTACTGAACACATATTCTGTGCTAATAAGCACTGTCCTTGGAACCAGGATACAAAAAGAGAAACAGCAAAAACCCTCACAAACAAAAGAATGAAGCTTCACGACAAGCAGTTAAACGTGCTATGCTTTTTCGGCTGCCCTTTCAGGTCAGATAACCTCAAATGTCAAAACTTTAAAAATCTTTTCATCTAAGAATGTTTAGCCCAGTGATTCATTTTCAAGCCCAAGACCCCCGCTTTGCTCTAATGCTTAAGATCCTCTCAAACATCTTAGCAAAAGTTAGGTAATATTTTCCCCAATTCTGCTTCTTCACTTGCGTCCAACAACCTATTGAAACTTAAAGTGATAGAAAACTCATTGGAAGAAGGAATAAAAATCAGCAAAGACAGTTCAAGGACGGTATCAGGAGAAAACAAAACACAAAGGTATCTGGATAGCATTCAATCATCAACTCAGTAGACTCAGGGGAGTGAATGGATTCAGGGCCATTGTTTTGTTGTTGTTGTTGCTGTTTGTTTTGCTTTTTAAGTGAGATCTATGCCCAAAGTGAGATCAAGAGTCCAGGCTCCACAGACTGAACCAGCCAGGAGCCCCAGTTTTTGGTGCCACTGTCACCAACAGGGAAGTGTATATCAAATAGATTTACCAATGCAAAATGGCACATCACTGGATTCAAAGGCACCATTTGGACATAATTTTCCTGGCCGTGGGCATCCTATATTAATCATGGAGATGTGCCAGAGGCCAACAATGGCAGACACTTGTCAACAGCTGGTAAGCAAGGGAAAGCCAGCAAGATCTTTGTACTTACTGTCTGTAACACTTTAAAAGCCTAAAAGTCATCCAGAGCAGGCCTGCTCACAGACACGACCATCAGCAGAGTTACTGGATTAATGGTTGGCATTGCTGCCTTTTCTTCCCACTAGATTTCTCAAAATTGCTATGACAGTTTTTCTGGTGCCAGAGGGTGTCAGTATGACTGCAAGGGATGTGCTTACATTCAAATATTTGGGGTCTGATTATCAACATAAGACATCTAAAAAAAAAGAAAAGAAAAAACAAACATGCTCGGAAAATGGTGCTTACCAAACTCTCTGGATTATACCTGAGACTACAGTGGCAAAGAAAAAAAAATTTGGAGAGGGGAGCCTGGCTGGCTCGGTCGTAGGGTGTGTGACTCTTTGATCTTGGGGTGCTGAGTTCAAGCCCCATGTAGGTGGAGAGATTACTTAAAATTAAAAAATATATATATATATATATATTTGTACTGTTTTGAAGTTGGGGGGAGTCTTTTGATTTAGCTTTTACTAATACCATCATTTCTGTTTTTATTTTTAACTCTACAAATCTTTTTCCCTTTAGTTATAGGTATCTCCCACATCCTTTGTCCTACAGCAACTTTAATGAGTCAACATTAGCAAAACACATAAGTCTATTTATTTATTGGGATCATGAAATAAGCAATCTCAGTTGGCATCACACCGTCTGCTTTATCTGCACGGAGTTGGGTCAAACAGAAATTCTAATGCAAGTATCAATTAATGGCTATGGTTGGCTCCTTTGTGAATACGGAGATCTCATTCTCTCCTCTTTTTCCTCTCCTCTACCCACATCCATATGCCAAGAGTAAGTAGAAAACAGAGAAGAGAGAAGGAGTGTCTCATCAGAAGCCTCTAGTAGATGTGTCTTAATAATATCAGCTATAGTCATTGGTTTCACAGTGCCTTTAGCGCATGGGTATAGTTTCTGCTCTTACACGTAAGAACGTCAAAGACCTACAGCCGTCTCAAAACAGTCCTGGGTATCAGAAAAAATACAATGGTTCAAAGAGGTTCTGTCTGTTAACGACACTGTTGCCTGCAAGTTTTTTGAGAACCTACGTTAGACGGGTTGGTAGCTCCCACAGACACACCATGGACCACATCACATATTGCCTCTTCTGGCCAGTTAACTTAAGAGGCAGTGAGGCTCTGGTCTCCCCTGGGGCAGGTCCTATAATAAACACAACTGCCCATGCTTTTGCTCATCAAGGACCGGCAGGTAAGCCTCAAGTCTAAACGTAATAATAGACCCATCCGAGAGCCATAATTAAGTGGCAAGAACAACAGATGGATCCCACATCTATTTATTATAAGCACAGCAAAATCCAAACACCAAAATTGGAACATTTTTTTCAAATGCTGCCACAGAAGTACAAATTGAAATATGCAGCCTTAAAAAGAAACTACATAGGAATGCAAATGAGTAACCTTCAGTATTTAACTAGGTGGGGTGGGGTAGGGTGGGTGTTGGGGATTAGAGAGGGGTGTCCTCAGCAGGAATCCTTTCTTCCTGGCCCAGCCCCTTTTCCTAAAACCAAAAGAGGAAAGGCTCGGGGAGTCAAGAGCCAAGTCAGTCGGCTTCTGTTTGCTCAGTTGAGAAATGGAAGAATCAAGTCCCTGTTGATGCCATTAATCTGCTAAAGCTTTCAACGGCACTAAAATTCATTGGCAAGTGATGAGCAGCGTCTTGTTGACGAGATACAGTGCAAGTTAAATCACAAAAGAACCTAAGAGCATATCCAATCAATACTTGAGGGCTTCCAAAGTTACCATAAAACACCAATTTCAGAAGGAAATAGCCTTACAGATGACAAAAGACAAGCTCTTCTCAGCTAAGAAATGCATTTATTTCCCCAGAACCAGGAAGACAGTATGTTATTCTGTGGGTTACCAAGCACATATACATGGGTTTAGGTACACTGTATACAAACACACACTTCAATACTTGTAATACAAAGAAGTCATAATGACCTCATGCAAAAGCTTCCAGTTTTATCTGAGCCCCCAATGAACATGTCTGAACCTTTTGAAAGCACTGATTACTTGTTCAAGAGAAGTAGTAAAGCCAACAGAAAACAACAAAACCCAGCAAGGGTTATAGTAGTCTCCTGAATGATTCTCAACGGACAGAGCCCTGAGCGGGGTAAACTCCAGGAAAGAGAAAGGGGCACTACATACCTAAACCTCATAAATATGCTGCAAATACCCTGGGATAATTTGGCTTAGGCACAGGTCCACTCCCTTTGTGTGTGAGACAAAGTCTATGTGCCAACACCATGGACACACAGCTGCCCTGCATCCAGAAACCCAGGTCAGTCAGATTCAGGACTTGAGAAGGGAGGGACAGGCTTCCTGCCCCTTTAAAAATCCCCAGCCTTCCTGGCTTGGCCCATTCACTGACAAGAACCAGAGAGTGAGACTAGCCTTTCCGCTCCCAAGCACTCAGCACGCCTGACTCTAGATTCCGCCTTCTATTTTCTGGATGCCCACACACATGCATATCTTACCTAGATAAGACAGTGCTCTGATACACACATGTTAATTTCCAGGAAGCAAACTTAAAAAGCCTTCTGCAGGTACATTCTTTCTTTTAAAAATGGGGGAAAGGGGAGGGGGAGAATCGCAGCTCTTTCCTTCTTTATTTTCCCCGTGAGCTTGCCAAACCCTCCAAAGTGCAAAGGCATGTGCCCACCGCGCTGGGGAGAAGCAGCTCGCTGTCTCCCCCCGCCTTCCTCCGCCAGGGCGCCGGAACAATGCAGCAACATACATTTACCAACACCTGCTGGAGCCTATTAATATGCACGGGGACGTATTGATTTTTCCCCCTCCCTTCCCCTGCCCTGCACACTGAGCAGGCTTTCATCTCCTCCTTTACCATCCATCAGGAACTCATTTCGCCAGTCCCCTCCCCCCTCTCTCCCCCAGTCCCCATTCAGCCGAGCCCCTCGCTCCAAAAGCCCAGGCTGACGAGCACACTTTGGAATGCACTTCATTAAAATTTAGCTGCCCGATTCCAACCTGCAATGCGGAGGAGGCAATACAAAGCGCGCGCCACACTTCCTCCAGCATCCCCTTCAAAAGCCCCATTGTTCGCCAGGCATCTGCTCCAGAGCCCGGCCTCTCCCTACCCACTGACCCCTGATTTTTTTTTTTTTTTTTCTCTCCCCTCCTCCTCCCACCCTGCCCGGCCAAACGGGCCTGCCCGGTGAATTAAAACGCCGCCGCAGCCATCTGGCCCTCCCAAGCTGGCCGGGTTTCTCCCCGCCCCTCCTCCCTGGTCCACACACCACACACGGCATCTTCACCTCCATGGATGTTCCCACAACCCAAGCGCAAACCTCGGGCGGCGGGGCGCCTCTGCCGCCGCCTGCCTGTCCCCAGGCTTCCTTCAGCAGCCGGGCGTTCGAATCCAGCGGTGGGCAGAGGGCGGCGGGGGGCGGCGAGGGGGCAATCATGGACCACTTGTACTTGCCTGCAAACCCCCAGCCCAATCGCCAAGATTAATCCTTCCCTTTGTGAGCCAGAAAGAGGCTCCCGCCACGCTGGTCCTCGGCTCTGCAGCGGCTGGAAAGAGAGGCGGGGGTGGGGGGTGTGTGGGATCCAAACCCCTTCCTAGGCGAGCTGGGGGCGCCTCGGCCACCTGACCACAGAGCGATTTTGCGAGGGAAGAAGGAGCTGGCGGCAGGAGCAGCTGACGGTGCGAGCAGAGACGATGCCCAAGCTTGCGCCTTTTATATTACTGGCGACATTTCTAACACATGACAACAATTTCCATCTGTATTTAAGCCGGGAGTGTGAAAAAAGAGCATTACATCACAGAGCCCTGGTTCCTAGAGGCTGCCGGATAACTAGGCCAGGAGGATTAGGGCCGCACCTGCGGAGCGGGCGGGAGCAGAGGCGGGCACTGCCTGTCCTACCGGGCACGTCAGGTCCCCACAGCCCGCGAGGTCCTGGGGGGAGCCCCCGGCCAAGGAAAGGCGGGAAATAGGGCTGATCTGCGCGCGAGTAGCAGGAGGCTTCGTGGATGGGTGGGTGAAGGTGGGGCGGGGGAAGGTGGTGACTCTCTTGGTTAGGGCGGCAACCCTGCCTTCCCAGGAGCAAAGGGCAGAAGACTTCCATGTGCCTTCTGCGAGGAGGCGGACCCGTTTCTGCCCTTCTGCCTCCTCCCTAAGGGTGGAGGAGATTTCAAAGACAATAATTCTCATGTTTAAAATCATCCTTTTCCTTGGAAGGACAGGCTGAGAATATTAACTTGAAGAATCCACTTTCAAGAACAGACGCTTCAAGAATTAAGGGTAGAGTCTGGTACCCAATCAAGCTATTTCCTTGCGGCTCATCTCTGTGTCATTCAAACGCACTCTTCAAAGGACTCTGTAAGAGCCCCAAGGCATTATCTCAGCTGTTTCTGATAAACGCATCCCTCCTCCCTGCTCTCCCAACCTCCTTAGTGAGAAAACTTTTGAGAGACCTTTGGCTTTGGAGAGGTAAACTCTATTCTGGAACGGTCAGTTCTTGGCAACTGCTGAACCCACTCCTTGTCCTAAGGATTTCTGCGCACGGACTGTCGAAGGAATGAGTGGGACCACTGCCTGCCTTTCCCTAACCAACGTGTTACAGAATCCCATGTTACCATCCTCTAAGAATTCATTATTGCTATTTGGGCAGCAGGAGACAGAGGGGCTGCAGCATGCACGGAGGTGAAGAATGACAAGAAAACAGGAAAAGGGAGTTGGAGGAAGGAAGCAAGGGTCATTTCTCTTCCTGAGCAGGTATGGAGAAGGGTCATGCGGAACTTAGCTTGCAAATGGGCGGAGGACCAAATTTCAGGGGACGGCAAGGCAGTCTTAAGGAAAGAGGAGGAAACATGATAAAGCAGCAAAGTCATTCAAATAACAAGGCAAAATGGATCTTTCCCTCAAATCCTTATCAGCCAGATTTCACAGCAGATGAGAAAACAAAATTTGTTCCTTCACAAACACGACTCTGTCAACAGTCATTGTGTGCAAGGATGTCTGACTGTTCCTTGAACAATCCCGGCCGTAGAAGGACAGGATTTCCAGTGTTCCTTGTCCTTCTGGTCACTCACGATGGTCCAAAGACTCAACTGTGAAGTCAGACTCACGGAGTTTGAACACTATCTTCCCACTTCTCTCGTGTGTGACTATGGGTAAGTTACTTGTCGAGTCTGTGCCGGATTCTCCATGTGTAAAAAGACGGAACGAAACGACCTACTTGTTGTGAGGTTAATACACACCAAGTGCCCAGCACAGTTCACCATACATAAAAGGTGCCCACTAAAAGTCACCTATTACTACTACCGTTGTTATTATACTTGGTCTCCGTGTGAAGTGTCTCCATGAAATGAAAGCCCCCATCCTCTACTTCAGGGAGGACCTGCAAAATGGAACAGCACCCAGGGCTTTAATAAGCAGAATGCAGATTCAAGTACCCGGACATCACTTGACCGGGCAGGAAGGTGACTGAGATGCCTCGGAAGAAAAACGGATTTGTTGGCCTCATTCTTGTTTCACATCTACTTTTATGAAGGTAAAAAGGCCTGGAGAGCTAGCTGTGAAATATTAACTTACGTTTTTTGTTTGAGAGAAACAATAAACTTTAGAGAATAGTTTCTTTACCAACCATGAACATAACACATGTGAACATTCCATCATTTCCCCTCTCAGTCATCATCCAAAAAGAACAGGGGAAAAGAAAAGCAGATCCTACAGAAAACTTTCAAAAGCCTGTAGCCACAACCTAACGTGAAAGATGGAATTTGTATTTTATTAGTTTTCCACAGGAAAATGATTTTACAGCACAAATTAAACCACTCTTTTACAAGGAAGCTGCACCCAGACTGCACCAAAGGGAACAGAAATACAAAAGGCATTCTCTTTATGAAAGAAAGAACTTTTATTCAATAAGTATTCAAGGATGTAGCTTTCCAATCTTCAATAGGGGGAGAAAAATAGCCCTCATTTGGTTTGGAAATATCCCTTACAATAACAAATAATTTTCAATCAGAGCTCCAAAGAGCAGGTTTCTCTATGTATAAATGAGGTAAAAGAAGATTCCATGAAAATCTACTTGGTTTTTTTTTTTTTTTTATCTGACTACACACTTGATCTAAAAAAACGGAAGCCCTCTGAGCTTGTGTGGTCTCTAGCATAAGCCAGGAGAGATGTTTAACTGCATTTCTTCTGAATTCTCTTTTGTCACACACACAAAAATGAAAACCGGTAGTTCCTGGCTAGCCTTCCGTCATGGGTGCCTGACTTCTCAACTTTCAGGGCAAGCTACTCACAGTGTCTGGAGGGCAGTTTCGAGTGGCAGTGAGGTACAGACACTTCTTTACTAGCACTTTTTAACAAGCAACTGTGAGAAAAGGGCCAAGAATTCCCTTCGCTGAACAAATGATTAGGAATCAGATCAATCAGTCATGAAAATGTGACCATTGAGGAGGCCGTGGAAGGTAGTGGTTAGGAGAATGGGATCTGGGGCCAGACTAGCAGGGTTCAAACCCCACCTCTGGCTTTCTGGTGATGGGAGTCATTGGGTAATGGATTCTCCTTTGCATTACCTCCACTTTCTCACTGTAAAATGGGAATAGAGAGTTCCTGCCTTAGGGGATTGTGATGAAGGCTATGTGAATACATAGGAGGCAAGGCACAGAGGAAAGTGCTCAGTAAGTGCTGGATGTTGCTGTCACATCAACTACTTCTAACACTTAGGTGTGGATTTGCTCGAAAAGCCTGCTCTGCCTGTATCTTTGCACAAATATCTATTGAGCACATTCCAAGTATAGAGCACTGTTGGATGTAATAAAGAGGCATAACAATACATCTACAGGGTTGGAAAAGAAAGGATTTTATAGTTACTTTTTAATAGAAATGTCCTTTGGATAAAATTATATTGAACGGGCATAATAGGCCACACTCATCGAGTAAAATGCAATAAAAATTGGAAATTAACAGGAAAAAGAATGCAAAAATTAGCAATAATAATAATAAAATAAAAACCTGTGGGATGTATCCAAATTCCTACACAGAAGAAAATTACAGCCTTCGATACATTTATCAGGGAATAAGAGAGACAGAAAATAAGTGAATTATGCTTTCTACTCATGGAGCTGGAGGAAAAGAAATGAAGTAAGATCAAACCAAAAAAAAAAAAAAAAAAAAGGAAGAAAATTCAACAAACAGTGCTGGGACAATTATCCACATAAAAAACAAATTAGGTTGGACACCTATGTGATACCATGCACAAAAATTAACTCCAAATCAATCACAGACCAAAACTTAACATCTAAAACCATGACATTCTTCGAAGAAAACACAGAAGTGACCGTGGGCTACACAGTAACATGAAAGCACAAGCAACAGAAGAACAGATAAATATAAAGAGAAACCCTACAACTCACAATTAAAAACACAAATAACCTGATTAAAAATGGGCAAAAGATTTGAACAGACATGTCTCCAAAGACAGGTGGACAATAAGCATTTGAGAAGAACTATACCACCATTACTCATTCATGAGATCCCAATCGAAACCAAAAAAACATAAATATTCACTAGGACAGCTATCGTTAAAAAGCCAAGTATTGGTGTGGACTCAGAGATTCTACTGCTAGGTCCACAGCCAAGAGAACTGAAAAGATACGTCTGCATAAAACCTTGTATGTGGATATGCCCTCAGGCACTATTCATAATAGGCAAAAGGTAGAAACAACCCAAATGTCCATCAACTAACAAATGAACCAACAAATGCGGTGTAGTCACACAATGGAATACTATTTGGCAATAAAAAGGAAGGAAGCATTGATAGCTCCTACAATATAAACGTACCTTGAAAGCATGATGCTAAGTTAAAGAAGCCAGACACAAAATGCTACATACTGCAGTATTCTACTGACGTGAAATGACCAGGACGGGCAAATTTATAGACAGAAAGTAAACTACTGGCTGCCTAGAGCTATGGGAGTTGATGCAAAATGAGGCATGACTCTTCAAAAGCACAGAATTTTTTTTTGGAGTGAGGATGACATTCTAAAATTAGGTTGTGGACGGGGCGCCTGGGTGGCTTGGTCGGTTAAGTGTCCGACTTTGGCTCAGGTCATGATCTCATGGTCCGTGAGTTCGAGCCCCACGTCGGGCTCTGTGCTGACAGCTCGGAGCCTGGAGCCTGTTTCAGATTCTGTGTCTCCCTCTCTCTGACCCTCCCCCGTTCATGCTCTGTCTCTCTCTGTCTCAAAAATAAATAAACGTTAAAAAAACATTTTTTTTTAAATAATAAATAAAATAAAATTAAGTTGTGGTGACAGTGGTACAACCTTGTGAATATACTAAAAAACTGTGAACTGTTAAAAATGGGGTAATAGCATGTGAATTATATTTCCATAAAGTTGTTTTAAAAATGTAGAAGGAGGGAATAATGAAATTAAGGTAGAAATATAGATAGGTACCTGTAGGCAATAAAAAAAAAATCAAGAGAAAAGACTCCTTCAATGTAAGGACTAATAAAATTGAAAAGCCTTCGGCAAATAGGACCAGGTGGAGGAGAAATCACAGATAATCAACTTTAGAACAAAAAAATGAGGCATTACAAATATACAAGAGAATTATTTTCATGCATAAGAGAATAGCATGTACAGCTTTATACCAGTTGATTTAAAAATCTAGAAAGACTGGATCATTTTCTAGGGTCATAAATTAATGAAACGACCTGAAGAAGTAGTACAAATCCTGAAGAGAGCAATGATTATAACTAAAATGAATTGAAGTTAAAGGATCATCTCCTCCCTCCGTTTCCAAGTTCCTATAAAGAACAAAAAACATGTCCCAGGCCGGGATATTTTATGGACAGATTTTACTAAGTCTTCAAGAAGAGTATGGCACCCTCTATGTTATTAATCTAAACATATATTCTCCCTCTACTACATATTATCGATTTTCTATGGGCTCATACCTATTTATGAAGGAGTAGAAAAAGATCTCAGAGGAATATTTTTAAATGATGCTCTATGGTTACCTTCTTCCCTAGAAGAAGAGCATGAGGGTGGGATGGTCGAAGAGGACACTGAAATTCATTGTGATGCTTTTATTTTAAGAAAGGATTTATATGTGGGAATGCAAGCTGGTGCAGCCACTCTGGAAAACAGTATGGAGGTTGCTCAAAAAACTAAAAATAGAACTACCCTATGACCCAGCAATTGCACTACTAGGCATTTATCCACGGGACACAGGTGTGCTGTTTCGAGGGGACACATGCACCCCCATGTTTACTGCAGCACTGTCAACAATAGCCAAAGTATGGAAAGAGCCCAAATGGCCATCGATGGATGAATGGATAAAGAAGATGTGGTATACATATACAATGGAGTATTACTCGGCAATCAAAAAGAACGAAATCTTGCCATTTGCAACTACGTGGATGGAACTGGAGGGTATTATGCTAAGTGAAATTAGTCAGTCAGAGAAAGACAAAAATCGTATGACTTCACTCATATGAGGACTTTATGAGACAAAACAGATGAACATAAAGAAAGGGAAACAAAAATAATATAAAAGCAGGGAGGGGGGCAAAGCAGAAGAGACTCATAAATATGGAGAACAAACTGAGGGTTACTGGCAGGGTAGTGGGAGGGGGATGGGCTAAATGGGTAAGGGGCACTAAGGAATCTCCTCCTGAAATCACTGCTTCACTATCTGCTAACTAATTTGGATATAAATTTTAAAAAATAAAAAATAAAATTAAAAAAAAAAAGGATTTATATGTACTGCTTACCTTAAGAAAAACATTAATTTGACAGTTACCTGGAATGAAAAACATTGGGCTATGCACTGGAGACTTGTATTACGTTTTCTGTCTGGTTCACTGAAGCATGGAGGGTGGGTAAGGGGGAGACAGCACTACCAGCTCACAGCAGCTTATTCTAAGTCGTAGGCTAAACCCTTACGGAGCTCTAGTCTCCTGAATGCTGGACGTGCAAGCCTAAATGCAAAGTTAAAGCAGAAGTAACAAATAGAAATAGCTTTGTAGAAGCCTTACAATAGCAAAACTTCTTAGTTCTAAGATATTATTAATTATAAGGTATGTCTTTGAATTAACAGCTTTTCTAGAAAAAAGAAAACGACCATGTTAAATACGTGCATCTATGTTCAACAACATCCAAATGCAGGTAAATATTTAGATTCGTATTTGTACCTAAGGATCAAGAAATAAAGGTATTGTATGACCAAGGGAGACGGTGACAAAAATGAAAAACACTCTTGGGGCGCCTGGGTGGCTCAGTCGGTTAAGTGTCCAACTTCAGCTCGGGTCATGATCTTGCTGTCTGTGAGGTTGAGCCCCGAATAGGGGTCTGTGCTGACCATGCAGAGCCTGCTTGGGATTCTCCCTTCTCCCTCTGCCCCTCTCCTGTTCATGTACTCTCTCTCTCAAAATAAATAAACATTTAAAAAAAATCCAAAAAAAAAACCAGGGGCGCCTGGGTGGCTCAGTTGGTTAATAAGCATCAGACTTCAGCTCAGGTCATGATCTTGCAGTTCATTGGTCTGAGACCCGTGTCGGGACTGTGCTGACAGTTCAGAGCCTGGAGCCTGCTTCCGATTCTGTGTCTCCCTCCCTCTCTGCTTCTCCCATCTCTCAAAAATGAATAAATGTTTAAAAAAAAAAATGAAAACCACTCTTCAAATGATAATATTTTAAGGTGCATTGTTTAGACCCTGCAGCAATGTTCTCCCTGAAGAATGATGTTTAGTAACACTGATGCTAGTTTATAAAGATTATTTAAGAAATAAAAAATATATTTTGATTATTAAAGAAAATATTTTTGGTTAGGAAGGAAAACAAAAGTGCCTCAATATATCTGATGCTTTTTAAATTAACCAAGGGGCCTGAATATAAGATCAACACGTAACAGAAGAGTGAAATTGAAGTTCCTACTGTTGATTTTTTTCGCACCTTATGGAATATGATGACTTTGATGTGTCAAAGACAAATGGTAAATGACTTCTCTTTGTGTATGTGAATACCCATAGATAGGTATTTTCCTCATAATAACCTGTGACTTCCACCATGAAAACAAAAACAAAAAACCAAGAAACCAACCAGCCCGCGATGCTATTTTCCAGCTGGATTTTAATTTGAATTGCCATGACAATATGAGGAAGTCTCCCCTTTATGAAGAAACAACTCCACTCGCAGTTTTCTAGCTTTTGTAATCAGCTGGGGAGCCAAAAAGCAAATGGGGAATAAACAGAATTCTTCTGAGCATAAAATTTCAACAAGAAATGGAAATAGAGCACATATGGAACATTCTTACAGGGTCACTATGCTAGCATTACTTCTCTTCAAGGTGTGAAAGACCGACCATCTTCTTGGAGTGTACCCAAATGAGCTTTTTAACAGGTTTTCCAGGAAAATGAAAAAAAGAAGAAAAAAGGCAAGCTTCCACCAGTTAAGCCTGAAAATGGCTCATGCAATGCAAATACTCAATCTGAGATGGCTAATGAGAGAAGAATGGTCTGCAATGGTGCCATCAGAGATGAAAGTTCCAGGAACTTCAAACTTTTATTGCACAAGAGATGGCGTCAAAGTGGACTCTTCAAATTTGTATGACTCGATCTCTCTACAAATGACCTGTTTTACAAGACCACATCCCTCTCTTTAAAGCCGTGCAACCTACATTGACCCTACGGTATTATCTTTTTGTCTTTGACTTTCACTGGCTTGAGGACACAAATTAGGACTCCCAACAGGATATTTACCGTGTGTGTGTTAGAACCCTTCACTCCACTCATAGATACCAGCAAAATAAGCTGCCAAGTAAATCTGTCACGACGAATAAATAAAAGGAGGCATGAAATACAGATTGGATCCTTGCCAGGGAATGTGATGTGAAAGGCAATGGTGCTTCTTGGGGGCCACGTACTACCATAAGGAGTGCTTCTCTTCTTGCAGGTGTATAAAGACTCGGTGATGGATAGCCCCAAAACTGGCAATAAAAAAAACAACAACAAAAAAACCTTGCATACCGACTCTACCTTTTCTAGGGTGCCTGTCCCATCTTCAGAGCATGCTGAAGGGCTTTCAGCAGATCACAGTTCATGAGGAGGGAAGCCCAAAGAAGTCTACACTTACCAGTTGAATGTGCCCATCAGCGTGCCTGATGTTTGTAAATTACAAACTGTCCAACACAGCCTGGATGGTGGGTTATCCAGCAGACATACCCGAACTGTAATTGCTCTAATAAATACCAAGCATTTTGGTGGCAGAATTGCAGAGACCAAACTGCAACAAAGTCCATTTTTACCCACAACACAGCGATAAGCTTTAGCAAGTCCTACGGCCTGGCAGGGTGGTTACACCGAACAGAACCCTTTCTCCTCCTCTGCATCAGGCTATTCTGCTCACTACATAGCTGTCAAGGAAAGAGACACAGAGTGTGCATCTCTACTTATCAGACACACAGATGAGCACCTACTATGTGTGGGGCCTCCCTTGGCATTGCTTGTGTATTACGTCACGTACTCTCACCACGGTTCCATGGGGATGGTATCACTATTCCGATTTTATAAATCAAGAAACCCCAGGGAAGTGACTTATCCGAGATCATAAAGCCACAGAATGCAAGGGGTAGGAGTCAAGCCCTGTTCCGCCCATACTCCAAGCCTGTGTTTATATGACGGCCAAAACACTGTGCCTCTCAGTGCCCTGAAAGCTGAAGAAGGCTGCTTCTCCCAACAGTTCCCTTGAAACACAGGTTCTGGACAGTGCCATTATAGGTGCTTAGGGAAAGTTTTAGTAACTGCCTATGCTGCTGTGATTTATTCTCCATTCCAATTTCCGTGTATTTCAGAGATCTATCCAATCACGGTAATGTAACATGGCTTGGGATGTCCAGCTCATCCTCAACATTCAGGAATCTAGTGTCCAAGTGGACATTCTACCCGGGCTCTCCCAGAGCAGAGGATTCGTCGCCCCTCTCCGATTTCCCCCTTCCTACTACGGGTCACTCTACTCCCTGAAACTGCTCCTGCCTCTGTCCCTGAAGCAAGGTTGTCACTGGGGCTGGCGACGTGTCTCTGAACAGAAATGGTATATTTAGTGTCCTCGTCAGCACTGCCATCTGCCAACACTAGCACTACGACCACGATGCATTCCAGCATCCTCCATAGGTGAAGTGCTTACACAAGACCAAGACTGTGTTAGGCTTCACGACAACCTTTCAAGGGAGGTTCGAGATCTCTACTTTGCGAATGAGGAAAACAAGTCTCTGAGACGCTAAAGAACAAAAGAGGAAGAAGAAAGAAAACACATGTTCCCCACTGCCATGCAGGGCGGGTAGATTTCTTTCATTGGGTCCTATCTCTACACCGTATCTTATTCTCTCCTTGTCAGAAACTCCCTTCTGGTTCTCATTGGTCCTAGATGCAAAGACAAACTTCTTACGAGAAGAGGTATGACCTCTAGTGTTCCTCTGTAAGAGATCAGTCACTTTGGCCTGTTGTGTGTTATGCACAAGGCCACTGTCTTTCCTTTTGTACTACAAGTATAAAAAAGAGAGGAGGACAAAGGGAAAGAGAAGGAAGAAAAAATATTATATTATACCTTAGTAGGCTCTTCATGTGATAATGAGAACTGATCCCCAAACACACACACCCAGTTCGGATATTAGTCACTCATGCCTTCTTTATGCTTGGAAACATGCTTAGTGATTAACACACTCTTGCTCTTGTCATGCTCAGCACAACCTATAAAGCAGGCATTACTGGTTCCATCCTATACATGAAGCTCAGAAAGGTTAGGCGACCTGTGCAAGCACAGCTAATAAGCAGCAGAGTCAGAATTTAAAACCCAGCTCTTTCTACAAAGCAGCAAGAAAGAGACAAACAACCCAATTAAAAAGAAAAATGGGGAAAGACTTGAGTAGGAACTTCATAAAAGAGGATATCCAAACAGGCAACAAGCATTTGAAAAGGTGCTCAATAGCATTTTCTATCAAGAAAATGCAAATCAGAATCAGGAGATACTGATGCACAGCCACCACGATGACGAAACATCGGGGAGACTAACATTAGCAAACGTTGGCTTGGCGAGGACGAGGAACAATTGGAACTCTCGCACATGTGGTATGCAAACTGATACAAACACTTTGGAAACTATTTGGCAATATCTGTCTCAGCTCAACGTATGCCTCCAACTGCATCCAGCAATCCTACACCTAGGTGGGAACTGAGTACATATGTCCACTTGTATAAGAATGTTCCCAGCAGCAGCTGAAAACTGGAGACAATTCAAAACAGCAGAAGAATGGATACACAGATCACAGAACATTCCCACAATGCAAAGCTACAGAGCAATAAAAATAAATTAATTAATTAATTAATTAAAAAATGCTGCAACATGCAGACAATATGGATGAATTACGGAAGTAATGTTAGCAAAAAGAGTAAGAACGAAAGAATACATAGTGTATGATTCCATTGACATGATATTTAAAAACAGGTGAAATGAATCTAGGGCAATCAGTCAGAATCACAGTCACCTCTGGGAGGAAGGACAAGTATTCAACGGGAGCCCTCAGGAAGCAGCCTGGTAGGATGGTCAGTGTGCTCTATATATATTGTTTGGGGTAACAATTAATTGGATGCATGTATGTGTGTACATGTGCGTGCACATGTGTATTTCTGTAAATAAACATCAAGCCACGCACTTAAGGTTTATATAACATTATATGTATTTTATACCTTGTGTAAAAGTTTTTTTAATGTTTATTTTTGAGAGAGACAGAGCACGAGTGGGGGAGGGGCACAGAGAGGGAGGCACGGAATCTGAGGCAGGCTCTAGGCTCCCAGCTGTCAGCACAGAGACCCATGTAGGGCTTCAACCATGGACTGCAAGATCATCACCTGAGCCGAAGTGGGATGCTTAACCAAGAGCCATACAGGCGCCCCCCCCCCTTATTTTTAAATTTTTTTATAGAGAAGGTCTCTGTTAGAACCCAAATATGCCTGCCTCCAGTAACAGTCAAAACTGTGATGCTATGATACTGGGGTCTGGAAAGAGAGGAGGAAATGGATCTGTTTGTGGAGGAAGGAAAGAAAAGAGAGAAGGGAGGGCAATGGTTTTCACCTACTCAATGTTCCTTAAAGACGCCATATTTTTTAGTTGTATCTAACAGTTTGTTTCTCAATTTGTAAATGATCCACATTCACAGTGACCTTGGAAGGTAGGAAATCCCTCCACAGGGCTTCGAACTGCAGTGGGTTTCCATGGGGGTGCCTAAATCTGCCACGATGAAGGAGGCTCACTACCTATCCACAGGTGGCCCATGGGGGACTAGACTGGGCAGCTAACATGAAATTCAATTGAACCTACATTAGCCACAAACTTCTATCCACTGGGAGGAAAACATGTAGATTCCCAGAATCAGCTATATTCACCCAGGCAAACACCATAATGTAGGCTGAATTTCACTCCACCTGGTCGTTTTAGGTGATGTCTCATTTTTAGGTCATGTTATACATTTAAAGAATATTGTACCTAAAACTCAGACAATTTTTCTTCAAAATTCCACTGACGACAAAAATGTGGTTTGTTTTTTTTCCCAAATCACTAGTTAAGTGAAGTTGAGACTGTGAAAAACCATTTAGAGATGAAAACAAGAAATGTGCGTCCCTCAACACAATCGATGGTGCAAATTAAGAAGACAGAAATTGTAACTACAAACAATCCTGTAAGAACTATTTGCAAAGATCTTGTGAGATGGGAAATGAGAAAAATGTCAACTTCGTTTAAGTATAACAACTACACAATTTCTAGCATAACCAAATTTTATCTCACTATTCTTTTTCCTTTAATTTTTTTTAAATGTTTATTTATTTTAAAGAGAGAGACAGAGCACGAGCAGGGGAGGGACAGACAGAGAGGGAGACACACAATCCCAATCAGGCTCCAGGCTCTGAGCTGTCAGCACAGAGCCCGATGCGGGACTTGAACCCACGAACCACGAGATCATGACCCGAGCCGAAGCGGGACACTTAACCCACTGAGCCACCCAGGCACCACTTATCTCAGTTTTCAAAGCAAAACACTTAAGACAACAGCATGGCTCCACTTCTAGGAGACAGCTCATGAGAGTAGAGAAGACTCAAATAGAAATATAGCAACCTCAGAAGAAATGGTCCAAAGAATAACCAGTTTTCCTTAAAATGACTGAAGTAGAGGAGAAATACGAGAAAGCCGTGCCCTGATAAAACTGGGGTCCCAGTAGGAACTTAGATAGTCCTTGAATAACTGTCATGTACTCTGCTTAGATTTCTTCTATTAACAAGCAATGGAAGCTGTATCTGAAATAGCCAAGCCTTCATCCAAAGGAGTTATCCCACAGCATTTCATACCTGTTGAACTTGCCAAGGAAATGAAGAGGCCAAATCCTCTGACCTAAGTCTCCACAAAGGGCCTCAAATCTAGACTTTTGTTCTCTTCAAATAAAGTTATATCTGTGGTCATAAAGCTATACTAAAAAGGATAAGAGATATTTAGACTTGGGATCTATTATCAAATTATACTGCCTTTAGTGTAACTCGAGTTAATGTTTTATACATCTTGCAATTTCATACATCTTGAATAGTACAATTATACCACATACCTATGTGTATATTGAAAAGCATTAATTAAATGCACATATTAAAGCCATGTCCTGGGGTGCCTGGGTGGCTCAGCTGGTTAAGCATCCAACTTCAGTTCATGTCGTGATCTCACAGTTAGTGAGTTTGAGCATCAACTGTGAGATCTGGTCTGTGTTCATGGGGTTCTTAGCGGTAGGCAGCACCCTGATTTCATGGTTTCATGATTTCACTGGCTGAGTACTAGGTACTCAGCTACAGCTAGACCTAAAGCCTGAAAGGTAGATCAAATTTGCCTTTCATCTGGGAGGTGCATGTCTCAGCTGCAATGACAGCTCAGAATCTAGAGTCTGCTTTGGATTCTGTGTCTCCCTCTCTCTGCCCCTCCCCTGCTTGTGCTTTCTCGCTCTCTCTCTCCTCTCTCTCTCCCCCTCTCTCTCAAAAATAAGTATTTTTTAAAAGCCATGTCCTAACTCTTAAAAAAAAAATGATTTATTTATTTTTGAGAGAGGGAAAGCACGGGTGGAGGAGGCAGAGAGGAGAGAGAGAGAGAATCCAAAGCAGACTCTGCACTGTCAGAGCAGAGCCCAAAGTGGGCCTTGAACCCACCAACCACAAGAACATGACCTGAGTCAAAGTCAGATGCTCAACTGATGAGACACCCTGACGACCTGCTACATCCTAACTTTTGCTGCAGGACTGGTTTTTGTGGCTGTTGTTATCGTTGTTTTTAAATATTTTAGGAGACTCAAAAATAGAAGTCGTCTCTAAATCCTTAAGAGGCCCTAAGGAGCAAGTAATGTCCACAAGACCACATTATTTGGGGACTACGCCTGGGACATTAGAAAGGTCAATGTGTCCAGTACGTCTCTAATAAACCGATTCCTTTTTAAATGAGGAGTAAATCCAGTGGATGTTAAGTAGAGTCACTTGCCCACAGTCACATGGGTGGATGTTTCCCAAATGTCCCCGGGAAAGAAGATGCTCTGCTTTTTCTTCTGCCTCTTCTTTGGGAATTGTTTCACTTTCTCGTCACACTGATTCATTGGTCTCAAGACTGCACTTGCGTCCATCCTTGTAAGTCCTATCATTCTGAGCTTACCCTATCGAGAAATTTACCTTAGGTGGGGCACCTGGGTGGCTCAGTCCATACAGCACGCAACTCTTGATCTTGGGGTTGCGAGTTTGAGCCCCATGTTAGGCATAGAGATTACTTACAAATAAAACCTTAAATAAACAAGCGAGCAAACAATTAAATACGTAAAGTAGCCCGCGGGTATTATCCAAACTGGACTAAGGTACCACTTCGCCCTATCTGGCAAGCATGGCTGAGACATGCACCTCCCAGATGAAAGGCAAATTTGATCTACCTTTCAGGCTTTAGGTCTAGCTGTACTCCTAGTACTCAGCCAGTGAAATCATGAAACCATGAAATCAGGGTGCTGCCTACCGCTAAGAACCCCATGAACACAGACCAGAAACTGAACAGTGACCCCCTAGAGTTGCATACACCATGGCGCTTTGATGGGATCTAGAACTAGGAAGTAATAATCCTGCAAGGAATAACAGGGAAAGGAATGTGTTTACTCTGGATTCTTTCTCCTCCTTTTTAAAAAATGTTCTGTAGACCTATAAATAATAGGCAATATGAGCCACTGGTTAGGAGTGAAACTTCTGGAAAAACACAGACAGCTCTACCGCTTATTAGTTGTGACACCTGAGCACGTTATTTAATTTTGAGGAAAGAATAACACCTAGCACAAGGCAAGTACTCAATACGTATTCATAATACAAATTTTATTATGCTTTTATACTGATCTAGAATCCCATCAGCAGATACTTAGAATCCAATGAAAATAATTTTCCTAGCTAGTTTTCTAAATATATTCAGTATGTGTATATATACGTGTGCATCTACATGTACACACACATAGTCTGAGCAAAGAAAGCGTAGTGGTTACTAGTGGGAGCTCTAGTATCCATTTGGATAGCCTGGGTTCCAGTCTCTTCACAAATGGAAGGCAAGACACTTAACCTTACTAAGCCTCAGCTTTCTCATCTATACACGAGAATAATAGTAATACTTCCTTCCTAGGATTTCCACATGGATTAAATGAGGAACTATAATAAAAGCAAGTAGCATATACTTGGTATTTCACAAGAGTTAGATTTTTCTTTTTTTAAATTTTTTTTTTTTTAACGTTTATTTATTTTTGAGACAGAGAGAGACAGAGCATGAACAGGGGAGGAGCAGAGAGAGAGGGAGACACAGAATCGGAAGCAGGCTCCAGGCTCTGGGCCATCAGCCCAGAGCCCGACGCGGGGCTCGAACTCACGGACCGTGAGATCGTGACCTGAGCTGAAGTCGGACACTCAACCGACTGAGCCACCCAGGCGCCCCATAGATTTTTCTTTTAATATATGCACAATGTCTTCCAGGTTAGTCTCTCTACACTCTAATACACAAGATCTAACAATGTACTAACAAAATCTCAACTCTAGGGTAAAAATACTGACATTTATAAGGGGGAAAACCCAAACACATTAACACTCACATATAATAATCAGTACCCTTTTCCCAAAACTATATTGGTCACTTTTTTACTGTTGTTGTTGTTGTTGTTGTTGTTGTTGTTGTTGTTGTTGTTTTGGCATGGGTATAATAAAATACTTTATTTAGAAATTATCTCAAATGTAAAGAAAGTTGCAAGAGTGGTACAAACAACACTGTATACGCTTTATGAAGACTCAAGTATTATGAATATTTTAACCTACTGGCCTGTCATCTGTTCTTTATTTCCCCCTCTCCCCACACATAGTATATTTTTAACCATTTTCAATGTTTTGTAGCCATTCAAGATCAAGGGGCATTTGCCACGGCCTTTTACCCCTAAACACACCATAGTGTACTGCCTAAAAATAGGAATGTGTAAATGATTAATTTTAAACCAAGAGGAGAATATGTCATCGAGCAGGTAATAAGTCTAGTTCATTCATACTGTGGTTGAAATAATGTAAGTGACATTTCCTTGCTTAAGTTTAAGGTCATTGGGGTGCCTGGGTGGCTCCGTCAGTTAAGCATCCGACTTTTGATTTCGGCTCAGGTCATGATCTCAGGGCTCGTGGGATCGAGCCCTACGGCCGGGCTCTTCACTGACAGCCCAGAGCCTGCTTGGGATTCTCTATCTCTCTCAGTGCTCCTCCCCCACTTGTCCACCAACACCCCCCAAAACAAATAAATGAAAACATTTAATTTAAAAAAGTAAGTTTAAGGTCATTATCTGAGGTAGCTCATTTCATATGAACTTTAGGTAAGCCCATCAGAGCATCACCAGTTAAGTATCCTTACTTAGACCTTGGCATAAATGCACATAATCCATTACAGAAGCAAGAAAATATATTTGTAGATAGTTTTAGGGAACACATTTGATACAAGGAGGTTTCTTTAAAAATATGTTGTACTTCATTCTCTTGACTCAGGATTCTTGGGAAGCCAAAATTTGATAAAAACCTTCCCTTAAAATAATAGATGGTAAAGATAATGTGAAAACCTCCCTGTCCCTACATAAATTGCCGTGGAAATTGCTTTATAATTGCAACACATCTTGATGAAGAATCTCAGCCAGAATTATAAAGCAATTAAATAAATTAACATGTCTGCCAAATGGATATATGTTAGTATCTGACACCCAGCCAAGGACTAATCCATATGGTATTAAGAGAAGACTCATTTTCAAATTCAGTAGGTTAATTTAAAGCATGGCCTTCGAGGTGATGCGCCCAAAGAAATAAACCAAGAGCTTGGACTCTTGGGAGCAAAGGATTCTGGGTTCCATCATTATTAAATAGTGCATAACACACCTGAGTCACTTAGCTAAGTTCTCCCCCTCTCAAGTGCCATACTCATAATACAGAGATGATAATACCATACTTCTAAGGGCTTGCAAAGGGTTAAAAGAGACAACACTTGTAAATCATTGAGCACAGTGCCTGGTACATAAAGTAAGCCCTTGATTAATGATGGAGGTTATTATGAAGCAATGAGGCTGATCTAACATGTTTTGATAAGAAGATTATCAATTATATCAACTCTAATTAAACTTAAATCTAAACTCCTATGACTTTCCTTTTTTTAACACCCCTGAGCACCTCACAATAAAGAACACAAGCCAAACCATGTTTATATGAGGCTATTAACAGACACTTATAAATCAAGTCCGGCGTGAGGAGCTTTTAAGTTTGTAGTTTTTCTTTCCTTTTTTCCTCCAAAATGACTCCATCCATTCAGCAAATATACAATGGCAATTAGGGTTAACAACATCTAATAAGAAATACAAAGAACAAGCACACTGGGGAATTAGCTGATGCTGGGAATATACAGAGAATGTGCTGTTTCAAGCACGCCTATTATTGGTTAAACCATCCAATTATTAATCTTCACTATGTTTTTGCCTAGCATCCAGTGCTGGGTTGTTTCTCGACAAATGTTAGAAAAGCTTTTTTCTTTTTTATAGATTTTATTTTTAAGTTACCTCTACACCCACCGTGGGTCCCGAACCTAGAACCCCCCTGGATCAAGAGTTGCCTGCTCTCCCAACTGAGCCAGCCAGGTGCACCTGGAAAATCATTTTTTAAAACCTACCTTGTCCCCCTTCTAGGGGGATCACATAAATTATCAAACTCATTTAAAAAGATAATCATAAAAATAAGGCTCAGAGCCTGAGGGGAACCTGCAAAGAGACAAGGGAGAATACTGGACTGGACAAGTCATGTTAGAAATGAGAAGGAGAGGGGTATGGAAGAAAGAAGACTGTCTGAAGTAGGGGACCTCTGGAAGACCCATGAAGTGCCATACTCACCAAGCACTGGGTACTTAGGTACTTCTCATAAACATCAGGAAAGGTAGTGAGAAAATGGCACTCCAGAAAGCCTGGGTAACCTGGCCAGGTGAACGCAAGGAAGTCCCAGAGTCTGCCAAGGTCTCCGGTGCTCCAGAGCCCCACACACCTGAACGTGAAGGCCCCGAGAAGAGCGGCTATCCGATGCACCCATGTCCTTCTCATGAACCCCCTGATGGGGTAACTCTCTTCTCCCGTGGCAAGAAGGGATGGCCACACGAGTGGCTTCAGGGCTCCTGGAGGGGCACTCCAGAAAGAAGCAATGGGGTTGGGTTTTGCATGGTCACAAACATGCCGTATGGTATGCTCATGGCATTGATCAGGCGGGTGTGATCAGAGGAACGGAGAACCTCCCCACTTCCGTCACACACCTTCCACACCCCACCAGACCTTTGTGTCTATGAACATTTATTTATAGTTATCCGAGCCCAGACTCTAACTTCGAATTCCATCTAAACAAAAGTATTTTTTTCCGAATCCTGTTATTTTTTTAATTTGGCACAGTATTCCTTGCCTAGACTACAGCACTACTTTGTGAAACACAAATCCTATCTCAGCTGGCACTTGGTGGAACAGGGAACTGTATATGAGACGTGATACAGCAAGCAGAGGGGAAAATTCCCTTGATGCAATCTTGTGTTTAAGGTGTTTTCTGCGCATAAAACAGTGTGTTAAGCACTATAAAAAGTACAAAAACATATCAAAAGCAGAAGAATGCATCCCTACCCATGAATCTGCTTTGCTGCCAGACATCCCATCATATAACCTATTTCGAGCAGCACCACATTTATTTATTTATTTTTTTAAGTAGGCTTTACGCCCAGCATGGAGCCCTATGCAGGGCTCGAACTCACAAGCGTGATCAAGAGCTGAGCTGAGATCAAGACTCAGATGCTTAACTGACTAAGCCACCTAGGTACCCCTCTAGGAACACCACATTAAAGTCACCTGTTTAAGGATACATACTGTGGAGAATGGAGAACCGTAAGGCACAATATAAACCATTCACTTCTTCCTTCTAATTCTTGGCTTCTTTGAGGACAACCCAATAGTTAATCAATGTAGAACAAATAAGGTTGGTTTTTTTTAAGTTTTATTAAACGCAGTTGATTTTTTTTTTTGAAAGAGAGAGAGAGAAAGCATGAGCAGCGGAAGGCAGAGAGAGACTCTTAAGCAGGCTCCATGCCCAATGTGGGGCCCGACGTGGGGTTCCATCTCACCACCGTGAGTTCTTGACCTGAGCAGAAATCAAGAGTCAGATGCTCAACCGACTGAGCCACTCAGGAGCCCCAGTTTTTTAAAGTAAGCTCTATACCCAACGTGGGGCTTAAACGCATGACCCTGAGACCAAGAGTCATACACTTCACCAACTGAGCCAGCCAGGAGTCCTGAATAAATGAGTTTTGATGAAGAAGGAAGGAAAGGTCAGGTGTAGGCAGTGAGGGGGTGGTCCTTGAGTAGGGGAAGTCCCCAGACTGCAGACCAGCTGGGGACACATGGGAAAATATAGTACCAATGGGTAAACAGCAAGGGGAGGGAATAAGTGGAAAACTTCTGGAGAAGATGTGAGGGCAGACACTAGTCTTACTACAGGCAACAAATCTTTGCAAATGAATAGAAAAGAGGGAGGCCTTATCAGATCCATAACATTCTGTGTGTCCTCAGTGAGGCCAGGGTGAGAGACCACACACACCCAAGCATCTTGGCAGGGAACCTTGCACACAGCAGGAATCCACAAACTGGAGCGCTTCTGTGAGCGACACTAGCCCCTTTTCTGCAAGAGGCCAGGCTCCGTAAAGGCTGCAACAATCTTTTTCCATTTGAGACGGCACTTACTTTGGTTACAGGAGAAGGGCAATAACCACAGTGAGAAAGTTTCCAGGGACTCTTATCGGATCAGTCCTGGGGATGCTTCCAGAACTGTCTGGCTCATGAATTATGACTTGAAGCATTCCACTTGTATCAAACACAACCTGAAAACAGAGGTGAACAGTCCAAGAGAGAAGCCATTGTCCAACACCCAGATCTCTGTCCTTGCCCCTTCCTGATAAATTGGTCTAGTTTGTGTCATCAGCGTAAAGCACAGAATGGGCTGAGTCCAGGCAAGCAGTACTGGAGATGGCCGTGTTTAAGAGAAACTCAGAGGTTCAAACAATACCAAAGGTGATTTGCGTCCATGATGTCACAGCCCAATTCGAGGTAACAACGACACCGTCTGTTAGCAGATGCTAAGGGGCCTATTTGAATACGGCACCTCTGCAAAGAAAAACCAGGGCCGCCTATGTTTATCACGTGAAAGTTAAAGTGTCTTGTAGATCAAGCACTTTTAATCCCTTTGTAAACCCCTTTAAGTCACTGATCAATGCCTCTTACAGCAGATACAATGGTTTCAGTATCAGTGAGAGCTTGGATCAACAAAGTGTTGAGGTACAGAACAAAACGGACTTATCCTTTCCTCTTTGAGATGACCTTTGCTTGAAAAGAAAGATGAGTTCTTCAGCGTGGAGCTCAGAAAAGGGAGACAGAACGGGAGAGGTGGTGTTCAGCATTCCAGAGAACCCATCCGACTGGGTGAGTTGTATCTCGTTTTGACAGCAGTGGTATAGTAACTGACAAGCACTGTCAGGTAACACATTTATCTGCACAGGAAAGGCGGCCATTCCAAAGCACAAATCTCAGATGTTGTCACATCAGCGAGGACCAGAAGCCATAATGCAGAAGGCTATCGATGCAGGAGGCACACTGTTATCTAGACTGTAATTAGGGGGAGCAGAGGATGGGCACTCCAGTTCCAGGCACACAAGGGCCCTGACTTTTTCCTCTGGGTCTGGATAACTGGCCGAGTAATCATCGGAGTCCTTACCAGCCATCTAGGGGCTCCAGCCTCTGAGCTGCCTCTTACCTTCTGAAAGTGTGATGGCAAAGCTTTTCCGCTGTGTCTCCAAAACGTCTAGCAACCGAGACAAAAAAATAAGACGCGAGAAACAAAAAGCAAGTTCATCCATTTCTTCGTTGGTTCGTTCACTCAACAAATATCCATTCTCTGGTCCAGGCACTGAGTTAGGTGTGGGCTGGTCGCTGAGGAAGACACAGTCCCTGACTTCCGAACAGTCAGATTCTCATAGGACAGACAGACACTCAGCGGGCAATGCACGCAGGCACGGGAGCTGGAAGGGGCTGGGGGGGTGGGGGGGTGGTCAGAGAGGGTAGCTCTGGCAGCAGGGAAGAGGGCAAAAGGCCCAAACTGTGGAGGTCTTTGTGGCATGTAGGTTAAAGTTTAAAAGAAGATGGTGTGCTGGTCAGATGGAAAGGTACGGAAAGAGGAAAAAAGAGTAGGCACCCAGTTACAGGAAGGCAGCAGTTGTACCCGGGGAATGGATGAAGTCTGTATGACTGGGAGGGGGGACTGAGCACGTGAGAGAATTTGAAGGGCAGGGGACAAGAGTATCATTCAGGTGGTTCTAAGGAATGGAGAAGTAAGCAACCCAGATGATGTTTATAGGGATTTCAAATTCATTTCAAGGTGGTTTTTCACAGGTATACTAAAGAAGAGATTCAATGAAAAAGAAGATAGACCGAGGTATCCCAAGAGAATCGCGTAATGATTTCTTAGAAGCTGAATCACCATTAAAGAATTATTAAAATTCTATCGCACATATCAGCGAGTTACTTGAAAATCAGAGATAAGATACTTATTTTTAAGGTACTGTGCCTTGCATAGCTCCTACTCCCATAAGACCCCATGATTTTAAACAGCTAAATCTATAAAATTCAGCAATGAGGGGCACCTCGGTGGCTCAGTCTGTTGAGTGTTCCAACTCTAGCTCAGGTCAAGATCTTCCGCGGTTTTTGAGTTCGAGCCCTGCATCGGCCTTTCTGTCAGCACAGGGCCCACCTACTATCCTCTGTCCCCCTTGCTCTGTGCCCCTCCCCCACTCATGCTCTCCCTCTCAAAAATGAATACACATTTAAATAAAATAGGGCTACCTGGATGGCTCAGTCACTTAGGCATCTGACTCTTGGTTTCAGCTCAGGTCATGAGTTCAAGCCTCGCGTTGGGGTCTCTGCTGTAAGCACAGGGCCTGCTTCAGATCCTCTGTCCCTCTCTCTCTCGGCCTCTCCCTTATGCTGGCTCTCTCCCTCTCTCTCTTAAAAAATAAACATTAAAACAACTAATACAAAAATAAAATAAATAAGTAAAACAATAAAGTTCAGCAATGAGAAGCTTCCTCTCTGCTTCTTTCACTCTCCATGGTCCCTGTTATACTGCCTTAATCACACTTCTTTTTTTTTTTTTTTTTTTTTTTTTAACGTTTTATTTATTTTTGAGACAGGGAGAGACAGAGCATGAACAGGGGAGGGTCAGAGAGAGGGAGACACAGAATCCGAAACAGGCTCCGGGCTCTGAGCGGTCAGCACAGAGCCCGACGCGGGGCTCGAACTCACAGACCGCGAGATCGTGACCTGAGCCGAAGTTGGCCGCTTAACCGACTGAGCCACCCAGGCGCCCCGCCTTAATCACACTTCTATTAATGATGCCGGGCACAGAAATTAGACTGCTTTAACTCTGACTATGCTACCTGTGACCCGTGTGACCCTAAACAAGCTATTAACTTCTCTGAGCCTCTGTTTCCTCTAAAGGACCCATCTCTTAGGGACACCGGGGGCATTACCAAATGCTTGAACAATTGAATTTAGGCAGTGCTTGAAGGAAGTATTTCTCTTTCCATTTTACTAAAGAGTCAATGAGATGCAGAGAGGTTACATGACTTACACCAGGCCACACAGCTATACAAAAGCCCTCAGACTTCACACCAGGGCTTCTGACTCACTCTGTAATCTAGTCCTCTTTGCTGACATAATTCTGGTTGTTGTGAAGGTTTTTTGGTGGCAATTGTCAATGGTAAACATAATTAGACTTCAACTCGGATGACTTTTTTCATACTGTGGAAGTAATCAAAGTTTTTGAATAAAGACAAAATAAGAGGGGAGTGGAGTAAAATAAGGACTGTGGCAAAAAAAAATAGCATTGGAGGAACACTTGAAATGAGTGGACTGTATGGTGCGTGAATTATACCTCAATAAAGCTGTTAAAAATAAGAAACACTAAAACAGCACGGGATGGGGGCGCCTGGGTGGCTCAATCGGTTAAGCGGCCGACTTCGGCTCAGGTCATGATCTCACGGTCCGTGAGTTCGAGCCCCGCGTCGGGCTCTGTGCTGACTGCTCAGAGCCTGGAGCCTGTTTCGGATTCTGTGTCTCCCTCTCTCTCTGACCCTCCCCTGTTCATGCTCTGTCTCTCTCTGTCTCAAAAATAAATAAACGTTTAAAAAAAAAAAAAACAGCACGGGATGAGCAATGAGTTATGTGGCATTTAGAAGTGGTACGATTTTGAGGAAGTTATACTGGTTGCTCTGTTTCCTTACCTGTAAAATAGGGATGCTATTACCTGCACTGTCTTTGCCAAGGAATTAGGAGAAAATGGAATCTTAAGTGGTAAAACCCATCGTGGTGACATGATGACACTAAAAAGAACCTGAGAATGAAGGGGCTTTATTTATTGATTTCTAGTGACACGTGGACCTCCTAACGTGTGTAAGACGAGACGTCTACCCCAACTCACAAGCACCTGTTCATGAGGTCATCACTTCTCAAAATGGTGAAGTCACTAAAATAGCAGCAGCAGGAAGTTCTGGAAAATGCAGATTACGAGAGCTTGTCTCCTCATGGGACAGTTACAACATCATCAGGAGGTTGTGATCTCCAAAGGAAGGGCTTCCTACTCCGTTGGCACAACAGGTTTGGTAGAGAGTTCTGCTTTACCAGTCACATGGGGCAAGGAATCAAAATAAACAAAAATGTGGCTTGAGTTCTCCAAGCCTGTAACCGAATCCCTGGTGACCTGTGGTCTACTCATGTTCAAAGGTACACATGCTGTGCCAGACTCAGAAACAGACCTCTTCTGAACTTCCTTCCCATTTTATGAAGGAAATGTAAAATGAAACGCTATTTGTTTTCTCTTTCAGGAGAAAGACCATTTCTTCCTTCCCAGTTCCCGATTTGTGGGTTTCATAGAAATGAAACATTAGTACCAAGGGCTTTATGCGAGCAAAGACAAAACAGGATTTTTCACTGTTTTTAAAAGGCTAAGGTCATTTTTGCCCCAATTTCTATGTAGTGGTGAGCTTAAAATCAAGCCATTTAGCTCACAGTCAGGTCCTATAAATCAGGGGAAAAAATAAATGGGAAAGCAAGCCAAAACGTAACCATAGTAACACCACAGATGCGTCAAGAAATGGTGTGTTCATTTGCTTCATTCCCCATTTCTTAAATTGGAATCTAAGTAAGGGAAAAATTACACAGAGAACAATCATGATTCTGCAATTACTGAATTCTGCAAAACGGCATTCAACCTGCTGTCCTAGAATTTCAGAGGCAGCTATGACACAGCTACAGAAATAGCCCCGGGTGGGGAGAGTCGAAAAGACTCCAATTGGACACTTAGCAGTGACTTGATCTCTCCACGCCTCTGTTTCCTCATCTGTAAACTGAGAATTAAAAATCCCAACCTCCAGGGGCCCCTGGGTGGGTCAGTTGGTTAAGCACCAGACTTCGGCTCAGGTCATGATCTCGCGGTCCGTGAGTTTGAGCCCCGCGTCGGGCTCTGTGCTGACAGCTCGGGACCTGGAGCCTGCTTCAGATTCTGTGTCTCCCTCTCTCTGCCTCCCTCTCCCGCTCATGCTCTGTCTCTCTCTCAAAAATAAATAAACATTACAAAATTAAAAAAAAAAAATCCCAACCTCCAAGAGTTATTTGAGGGTTAATACTAGTTACCATATCAAAGTCAGGACTTTGGACTGGTGGACTCAAGAGACCAGAAGTTCTGATCACCTTTAGCCTTGTTTGTTTTTAATTTTTTTAATGTTTATTTATTTTTGAGAGAGAGACAGAGACAGAGATAGAGAGAGACAGAGTATGAGGAGGCAAGGGGCAGAGAGAGAGGGGAGACTCAGAATCTGCAGCAGACTCCAGGCTCTGAGCTGTGAGCACAAAGCCAGACGCGGGGCTTGAACTCACGAACCATGAGACCATGACCTGAACCAAAGTCGGGCACTCAACCAATGGAGCCACCCAGGTCCCCCCGACCCCTGCCTTTAGCCTTGTTTTTATTGGCTTACCTTAGTGCCTTGGTTTCTTGAGCCATAAAACAATTTATGATCCCTTTATAACCCATACAATTAACATTAGAAATTATTATTAATCCAAGTGTAAAAAATTGCTGGTAGGATACAAGATTATAGCATTCCATTCCAATGCTGAAAGACTAAAAGAACAGAGGCCCAGATACTCACATTAACACATTATCACAACAGTTTCTCTGACAAGGCAACTCTGCTACTCAGCAGAAAGAGACAACCTTGGGGCACTGACCCAAGTTCCTTGCACTCAACCTCTTTTCCCTGTGGAGCCTTGGTTTTATTAATAAGTAAAATGAGGAGCAGGGAGGGCTGTTCTAGAACCTGATCTTTAAAGGTCCCAGTGTAGACTTATAACCTATGTCCCTGCGGGTCTATGGTGCCTCACATTAGTTCTGTTTACCATTTTGCAGTGGTATCGGGAAACATTAGCACTCTAGCACGACTTGCAAACTGCTATTTTTTTTTTCTTAAAGAAAACCATTATAGCAAACAAATCACAGCAGTAAGCTGGGTACCCTCAATTTCAAATTATTCCTCATTTTTTTGCTGGTTAAAACATAATATTTCCTTTCTATTTTTTAGTGTTTATTTATTTTAGAGACAGAGAGACAGAGCACAAGCGGGGAAGGGACAGAGAGAACCGGAGACAGAAACTGAAGCAGGCTCCAGGCTCTGAGCTGCCAGCACAGAGCCTGACATGGGGCTCGAACTCACAAACCATGAGATCATGATCTGAGCCAAAGTTGGACGCTCAACTGACTGAGCCGCCTAAGTGCCCCTAAAAAATGGTATTTAAAAAAAAAAAAAAAAAAATTTCAAGCTTTGAAGGACTTGGCAATAACAGAAGGGAAAAACTCCAAGTACTAAAGCCAAAATCATTCTTTCTTCTCAATTTTAAATAAAATCATGCAATTCTAAGTGTCCCCAGGATTGCCACCTCATGATTAGCTATATAGGAATGCAGGTGGGTAGTGCACGGTAATACTTCACTACAACTCAGGTGCCCAAGCATCTGCCCCATGGACTGACTTCCTCCCTCCCTCTCTCCTTCTTCTCCTGCCTTTTCTTCCTTCCTTCCCTCAAAACAAAACCTCGCTTTCATAGTCCCTATGCTCTCTGTCTTGCTTTCTCAGATTTGGTCTAATCTAATGGGTTGGGGGGACTGGAGTTTTTAATTGGTGGAAGCCATTCCTTCAAATGCAATTATGCGTGAAATTGAGATCAATGAATCTGGTCATGTTGGGGAAGCAGAGAGAGGCATTCTCTCTGCTGAGGGGCCACGAGGGCTCCCTGATCTCCACAGAGATCAATCTGAAGGCCTCTGGCCTGGTCCACCACAGTAATAACAATGATGATTAGCATTCATGGAGGCTTACGCCATGCCAGGACTTTGCAAAACCCTTCATCCCAGGTACTCCTCATTACAGTCTTATGGAATTCGTATGACTCAGATGTCGTTTCCACTGATGTGAAAACAGGCCCCTACAAAGGATAACTAATTTACTTGACATATAAGCAAGAAAGCGGGAGGGCAAGAACCTGAAGGCCGAGGAATTCACCTTGTGCTGTGCTGTATGTCGCAGGGTCACTTAGGATGCCCTGGACTCAGGGAGTCACTAAGTGAGCAAGCCGCCCAGTGTTCCAGAACCAACTGGTGAACTCTTCTGTCTCCACTAGCTTTCCACACACACATACACCCAGCAGTCAGATGCCCCAAAAGGGCTACTTACAAGGCACAGCATGGCGGTAAAGGTTATCCCTTATGGTCTGCTGGAGCTCATGATCAGGAGAGCCTTTCTGGAAGCGCTGATTGAGAAAATGTCGCAGGTCCTTGTTCAGTTTTCCTCCTGTGAGAAATATATAAAATAGACAAAACACATCAACCATGGGGCTTCCCAGAGATGAAGCAGGTTGACAGCTGGGTGCAGAAATGCCACCGGAAGCCATTCTACCCAGCCACTCTCGGTCATTAGGAGGACCTACTTCAGGATTCCCTCTGCAGGAGAAAAGCAAGCAAGGATGTAATAAACATAAAACAGCATTGAAAGAGCATTAATTTGGGGGGATCATTTCACATAATACTAGAAGGCTCAAATAACAAAGAATTTAAACTAGGCTATTACATTTAAAATATGTGCCAGAGACCCTTGAAGACACTATTAAAGAGACGGCAAATGGCTGAGAACTTAAAGAGAACAATGGAGCAACAGCTGACAAATTATACAATGTTCTTTGACCACGGCTCCAACCGGTAGAAATTGACCCTATGAATATACTTGCAAAAGTCTGCACCATCTCCTGTATTGCTTATTGCAGTATTTTTATAATAGCAAAAAAAATGAAAATAAAAGCAGAAGATCTGAAAAAAACCACCAGGGATCAACTAAGTAAAGCATAGTTGATTCATATGGTAACTACTCCAAGAAAGTTATATCTGCTTAGTGTTAGCGTCAAAGGAAAATATGTGGAGTGGTGCATACTGTCTGACCCCTTTTGTGTAAAAAGGAACAAAGAAAAGGAGGCACTCTATATTGATGTGAGCCATCATCACAAAGTTTTTAACAACAGTTTCCTTCAGGTAGAAGGACATGAGCTTGGGAAGTAAGGGAGAAGATGTCTTCATTGTATAGACAGATATACAGATGTCACTCGTTAGTCTATAGACAGAGATACACAGACCTTATTATCCTGCATTGTTTGTACAAACACTAGACACAGAGTGCTTTTTCACTATTGTTGTGTAAGCAATAGCTACGTGAGTGAGCCTGTGTATTTCTTTGTAATTCTTTACATTAACAAAATAAAACAATAGCTAAATTACGGCTATAAAAATATGTCATAGAAACAAAAAAGGTAACCAAATGTTCTTTTTAAATTATAGGCACAAATTATACTCTACAGGACCAACAGAAGGCTTGTAGATCAAGTTAGCTAATATTTATGCTTAATGGAGAAAGACTGGTTCAGTGACAGCTAAAAATAACCAGGCTAAAATCGTCTTTCCATTTTTAGACAAGATAAAAATTAGGTAAGAACATTTCCAGCCTTAGAGAAACAAAATAGCAATGCAGTATCTATGTGAACTACAAAATTCATGTCTTCAGATGGTGACATCTGAAGAATCAAAATGTGTATCATGAGGATGACATAGATAGTTAAGATGATGTTATGTCCTACCTAGACAGGAAACGACTGATCTTTATTTTAGTATCATGGTCAACAGATTCCTTATTACAGATGATTGTTTTATAGACTGACAAAACCTAATTTGAACTATTTTATTTGAGATGTATTATACCTAAGGTTTCAAGTGGCCAAAATCAAAATAGATATATTCGAGTCAATCCTGGGTCATTTAATAAATATTCAATAACTCATCAAATACTTGCTGAATAAAAATGACACACATCCACCTATCCACTCCCCATCCCGCCCCCCCAAAATGGTCATAAGGTTTGAACAATTTACAGAGGAATATATATGACTAGCCATCTAACCACATGAAAAGATATTTAATATCATTATCAGAAAAAGGCAAATCAAAACCACAGTGAAATTCCACTACATACCTACGAGAATGGGAAATTTTATTTTTTTAATTTTTTAATTTTTTTTAATGTTTACTTTTGAGACAGACAGACAGAGATAGAGTAGGAGCAGGGGGGGCGCAGAGACAGAGGGAGACACAATATCTGAAGCAGCCTCCAGAATCTGAGCTGTCAGCACAGAGCCTGACATGGGGCTCGAACCAAGGAACCATGACCTGAGCCAAAGTCAGGTCTCAAGTGACTAAGCTACCCAGGCGCCCATAGAATGGCAAAAATTTAAAAGTCAGTATCAAGTGTTAGCAAGACTGGAGAACAAGAGGAACTTGTGGGCACTGTCGGTGGGCACAGAAAATGGTTCATTCTCTTGGGAAAAGAATCTTATAAAGCTAAACCTTCACTAACCGAGCGACCCAGCACTTTCACTCGCATTTATGCAAGAGAAATGAAAACAAGCACACTCCCCCACACATACGACTTCCGGATAAATCTCCACAACAACTTTCATCACTATGTAATAGTCCAAAACTGGAAACAACCAAAATATCCATCAACAGGGGAAAGGATAAGCAAGCTGCCCTCTATTCAAATAGGGTGCTACACAACAGTTAACGGGAAGAGACCACTAACACGTAGAGTACCATTCACACACCGAAAACACATAATGCTGAGCAAAGGCAGCTAGACACAAAAGGCAATATTGTATACGATTCCACTTACATATAAAGTCTTAGAATAATCTAAACTTTAGTGACAAAAAGCAGTTGAGTGGTTACCTGGGGCTGAGGGTAGGCAGAGGCTGACTGCAAAGGGGGACAAGGGAGTAAGATCTATGGAGTGTCCCAATGTCAGTTTCTTGGTTTTGCAATTATACTATACTTATGTAACCAGTTCTCCCTGGGGAGAACCTGGATGCAGGGTACAGGGGATCTCTGTAGTACTGTTTACAATTTCCTGAGAGTCTAGAATGACATTAAGACAAAAAGATTTTTAAAAATTTTTTTAAGTTTATTCATTTATTTTGAGAGATAGAGAGTGCGTGAGTTGGGGAGGGAAGACAGAGAGGGAGAGAGAATCCCAAGAAGCCTCAGCACTGTCAGCACAGAACCCAACATGGGGCTCGAACTCACAAACCATGAGATCATGACCTGAGCACAAATCAGGAGTCGGACACTTAACCGACAGAGCCACCCAGGTGCCCCAAGATGAAAAGTTTTTGAAGGGGGGAGCACAAGGAAGTGTTTGAAGTAGATGCCAGTACAGAAAATCTTGATCGTGGCAGTGCTAATATGGGTTTATATATTTATCGAAACTTATGGAACAGTGTGTGTGTGTGTGTGTGTGTATGCTGGATACAATTTATAGTATGTATGTGACACTATTACGAAATTGATTTCAAAAGTTTAAAAAATAAACATGATTACCCAATGACTATGTGATAGGCTATTCTAAATGCTTAATTCTCAATTTCACAGCAGAGAGATGAAGTGAAAGGAAAACACATTAAATCTTGATAGTTAAGACAGAAAGGCTTGGGTTTAAATCCCGGCTCCACTGTTTACTAGCTGGTGAACCCAAGCACACTGTTTCACCTCTGAACTTTATCTGTGAAACAGAGCTCTGATAAAACAGAAGCCCTGTCATGAAATTGGTATAAGGATTAAATGAGATGCCAACACTGCTTGGCAAAGAGAAGGTGCCATGATAATGTAGAGTGGACAATCACGGAGGCAAGGGAGGGGGAAGAGCTGAGACCTGTTCAAAGATGGGCTGTAACTCTTTTTCAAAATGCCCATAAGCATAAAGCCCATTCCATTACCTAGAAATAGCTAAGAACAAAATTCAGGCACAGGGAAATTCAGACTAAAGGATATTTCTAGAGTTTCTGGAAGGGAATAAAACTCTACTGGTGCTAAAATTGTCCGGCCATATGTAAATGGGTTAGTATTTAGTGCATACTTAATACATTGTTGGCACTGTGCTGGAGTTTAAATGAAACCAACTGGTAAATCACTGATATTTAGGAGTCACATCGGCCAACTCTATCTCTAGGTAGAAGGTAGTCTGGAGGATACCAATGTTTACCAGCCAAATCTGCGTTAAGAGTTTATATTTTATATTTATATTCTCCATAGGAGACCACAGTTGCAGGCGGTAGAAAGACACTGAGCCATGAGTAGAAAAGATATTATGGGATCCAAGTTACTGCTTGAGTCAAAAGCAAAGTCCTAAAGAAGATTCGGGATACAGTATCTGATTCTCCTATACAGAACCCAGGTACACACACCTTATGGATCATATGCAGGTTACCTATCAAGATAAAACATGGGCTTATAGATGGGAAGGCATTCATTCTTAAGCCACAGACACTCTTGGTCTACACTTGAGATTTACATTAAAACTAGCCAAGCTAGCTAAAGTTTGCGATCATCGAACTAAAACTCCGCTTTACTGCAGATGTGCAAAAGGGCAGGGTTAACTATGCTGCCGGTTAACATTTACTCTGTGTTCCGTGACATTTGTAAGCGAAAAGCCTCAACCTTCCCATTATATTAAGAATACTGTACTTTTTGGCATCTAATCTCAAATTAATTGCCAATTATTCAGGGGATATGTCTATAAATCTTCTCCTAATTGTCAAGGCAGTGAGCCAATGAAATAATAAATTGCTAGAGAGAGAGAGACAGAGAGAGTCAGAGCATCTTCACTTTCTTTGAAATTCAAGATTTGTTTTGCAAGTGGAAAAGAGAACAGAGGTCAGAAATACAGGCAACTTTTTCCAAGAAAAGGATTCAGAGCTGATTTTAAGACAACTGTATAATTTCAGTGACAAAAATGAAGCTTACTCTCTGTCCTGTATTTGCCATTACTTTACATTTCATATCAATGTATCTGAAATTGTGTATCTTTTAAATTTAAAACAATGTATCTCTGCTTTTTTTAAATTCACACTGGTTTAGAGAAATTTAACCATGTCAATTCATGTAACTTTTGCTAATTACTTTAAATGTTGTGTAATATTCCATTTAAAAAATATATAATGTATTTGTCCTTCATAAAAAATTAGGCTATTTCCAATGTTGTTGCCAATGCAACAATGCAATAATAAATGTCACTGTAATATTTTTCTTTTCAAATATGTGTATGTGCAGGAAAAAACAGTATATACAGGGTTCAGTACTATCAATAGTTCCAGGCATCACTAGGTGTCTTGGAACATCTCCCCCACAGATAAGGGGGTGACTACATTTCTGGTGACTTGTACATTCTATCATATATACATATATGTAGTGATATATATAAATTATATACATATATATGACACATACAATATATACATATATGTGTGTGTATATGTATATGATAGAATATATATCTCATATATATATATTTTGTCTTTTATGCTTCCTCTTCGGTAACTTGCCTGTTCATATTCCTTGTGCATTTTCCTAATAGGCTGTCTTGTTATTTTTGATAAGATGTTCTTTATATACTCTGCATATGATTCCTTTATCAGTTACTTAAGTCACAAATTTTGCTTGTTACTATTTAAAGATGAAATGATTCCTTAACATCATTGTGTAGTTCCTCCAAACTTTTCCTCTACATGCTACACAGTTTTCTGCCATCTCAACTAGAAGCATCATTTTCAAAGTGATGGATTATGAGGGGACTCTGCTTGGTCTGAACTCTATCTCCTAAAGTATAGATCCTAAGGGAGAACACTAGTCAATAGAAATAATCTTGACGGCCCAGAAACTAGGTTTCCAGAGATATTACTTTTGAGTCTTCTCGATTCATCCATTTCTAACCAAGGAGACAAAACATAACTCTCTCTGTGTCGTATAAGCTCCAGAACATAGAAGGTCAAAGAATAGTGTTTCCTTACAACTAGAATTTAGACTTTAATATATTTCAAATTTTCAATGCTAAGGAAAACGTGCATAAGGATACTAAACTAATCATACTTCCAAGTGATTTACCATTAGCACACAATTTCTTCACGGAATGATTGTAGTTGTAGGAAAGATGTATTTATTAAGGCAACACAAATGGTTTGGAGTGCAGGGAGCTATTACAGCAAAAAAAAGTCTGTGTCAGTTCAGCAGTTTACATTTGTAAAAGATAGGTTTTTTTTTTTAAGTGCAAAATTATAAATCGAAATACAAATTAGCTAGTTTTATCGTCGCTAAAACTTACAACCTGAAATACAATTAGTGAGTTCTGTCTTTAAAAGATTTTGCCATTTGTTTCTTTCTAACACATTTTTCCTGACATTTTTCTGACTGTAAAAGTCCCAAAAATAGTGGGGAGTTAGGATTTACTACTAATTGGATGGACCGACTGAACGGATGGCTGCACAACAGTGTGAAGGTACTCAACGCCACTGAACTGTACCCTTAAAATACTTAACATGATCTTCTGTGATACATATTTTACCACAATAAAAAGGTAACCTATATGAATTCCAAGATTTGAAAAATACACAAAAGTACAACAATGAAGGTTAAAGATCAACTGTAACCTCATGTGAATCACCATTAACGTGTTGGTACTGAATGCCCCGTGTACGCCTACCTACGCATACAGACAGATACCCTTACTGTACCCTCACACACATGGGGGATTCATTCACTCATTCAACCAGATATTTATTAAGTCCCGACAGCCAGGCAATCGGTGGGCCCTGGGGACACATCACGACAACACAGAACTCCCGAACAGGAACTAACACACAAGTTTTAGCAAACATGAACCGGGCTGGCCTCTGAGCAGAGGTCATTGTTAAGATGAGAAAGCAAATGAGACAAGAACCAAGTTAACTCTGCCAAGTGTGGGGAAAACAGCATTCTAGACAGAGAATGCCGCATGTGCAAATGAACGGAAATAGAAAGGAGGCTGGCGTGTTAGAGAAAAAGCGTGGAGCTCGGACAGGGGCAGCACACGCAGAGGTGGAACAGAGAAGCTGGGGCGGATCATGCTGTGCCTTGCAGGCCAAGATAAGGAGTTTGCATTTTATTCTGAGCTCCATAGGAATGCAGTGAAGGGAGGGCAGTCAGGGACATAAGGAAGGCCTTGTCTCCATGTTGAGATTCCTCTCGCAGCTGTGCAGTGGGTCAAGAGTAGAGGGAGGTGGGGGCGCCTGGGTGGCTCAGTCGGTTGAGCGCCCGACTTCGGCTCAGGTCATGATCTCATGGTTCATGAGTTCGAGCCCAGCGTTGGGCTCTGTGCAGACAGCTCAGAGCCCGGAGCCTGCTTCAGATTCTGTGTCTCCCTCTCTCTCTGCCCCTCCCCTGCTCATGCTCTCTCTCTGTCTCAAAAATAAATAAAACATTAAAAAAAATTTTTTTTTAAAAGAGTAGAGGGAGGTGACAGCGTGCAGCCAGTGTGGCTGAGCACACAAGACCGGAAGTGGCCTGGAATAAGGAAACGGATGAAAAGAAGAAGGGCAGGAGCGCAGAGAGAAGATGTAACTTAAAGCTAGAAGCAACAGGGTGTGCCCGCGTGATGGAGGAAGATGCCAAATGCAAGACAGGAGTCAAAAGTGATTCCCACGTCTGGGCTTAAGTGCTGATGCCCACAGGGGAGGAGAACACAGGAGTTCCATTAGATACCTATTAAATAGGGGATAGGGAGGATCACGCCCGGCATGAGGATTTACATCCACATGGTCTAACAAATAATTCATACGCATTTCCAATACTCTAGCAGTGCTCGAAAATTTAGTTTTAATAGCACATATATGTCATGTCTCATTCCATCACAACCTATTTAACTATTACCCATCAGTAAGCATATGAATGAGTTCTACTGTGATTATCCTCCTCGGATAAAACCTATCTGTATTTCTTTTTTTTTTTTTTTTTAGTTTATTTGTTTATTCTGAGAGAGAGAAATAGAGAGAAAAAGAAAGAGCAAGAAGAGGAGGGGCAGAGAGTGGGGTAGAGAGAATCCCAGGCAGGCTCCATGCTGTGAGTGCAGAGCCCCACTAGGAGCTTGATCCCATGAACCATGAAATCATGACCTGAGCCAACATCAAGAGTTGGATGCTTAAGTGACTGAGCCACACAGGCGCCTCAAACCTAACTGTATTTCTGATTATCTTCTCACAATCCTTGGAGTGGAAATAGTGGGACAAAAAGCATAAAATGATCCAAATTCTCTCCCAAAAGACTGTATCAGCTTCCCTTTATTCACCTTGATTCTAAATGCCTCCAAAGTAGCTATGTGGATGCATCATCATATTATCAGTTTCATGTTATCAGACATTTAGATGTCTTTCCTCTGAAAAAAATGATCCAGGTCATAGGGGTACCTGGATGGCTCAGTGGGTTAAGCCTCTAATTCTTGGTTTCAGCTCAGGTCATGATCTCATGGTTTTGGGGGTTCGAGCCCTGTGCGAGGCTCTGTGCTGACATCACGGAGCCTGCTTGGGATTCTTTCTTTTTCTCTCTCTCTCTGTCTTTCTCTCTCTATCTGCCCCTCCCCCACTCATGCTGTGACTCTCTCAACATAAACAAAAAATTATTTTTAAATGATCATAAACAATGTTGCAATGAAAACTCGAGTATGTATGTTTGCTAAAATCCTCTAGAAGTGGAATTACTAGAACAATGAGCACAATCGTTAAAGATTCTTCATACATACTGACAAACTGCTTTCCAGAAAGGTTTCCACTCAACTCTAGAAGAAGTACAATATCACTAATCTAATTACAGTGCCAAAATGAGGATTGTTTTTCCCTTTTTAAGTACGCTTTTTTTTTTTTTTTAAAGTAATCTCTATGCCCTCCATTGGGCTGGAACTCACGACCCTGAGATCAAGAGCTGTATGCCCGGCCCGGCATCCCTAAGTACGCGTTTTTAAAAGTTTTCCATCAATAATTCAAACAGATGCCAACACTATATTATACAAGCAACGCGGACGGTTAAAATACGTTTCTCTTCAATTTGAGAAACTGTTGGTTGCAACGAGAAAATTTTTGTGGAGAATGGCCTGTGGTGAAATAATGGATGAATTCCATTATCATATGTATTTAAGTAAAATGAAGAAACAAACAAAACCCTTTACTTTTAAACACACAGAGATTGAGAACACTCAGTATGCCAGTTCTGACAGATTTGCTTCCAAGCCTGCCTCCCCCAGATGGCATGTACACATTGACCAGCATTGGTCACAATCAGGGGTCAGCAAAATTTTTCTACAGAGTGCCAAGGGTCAGGCAGTACACATTCTCCGCCTTTGGGAGCCCATCCGGACCCCATCCAACTACTAAAGTTTGCCTTTATAGTACAAAAGCAGCCACAGATTATATGTAACCAAGGTTTTTTTTCCCAATAAAACTTTATTTACAAAAAAGGGCAGCAGATTTAGTCCGCTGACCAGAGCCTGCTAAGTTGTCACTGTAGATGCTGGCTCCAAATCTCCAGGTGAGCAATTCTCCTTTGAGCGTTCTTAGGGTACAGGGTATTCAGCGTCTCCAAGGCTAGTCTTAGCAGCATTACCCAGAAACCTGCTGAGTTGCAAATTACCAGGCGTCACCCAAAACTTACTGAATTAGAAACTCTGCCGGTCCAGTTCAGCAGTCTATGTTTTAACAGACTGTCCAGGTGGTTCTAAGACACGCTGATATTTGTGACCAATGATCACTATGCCAAAGCAAAGTCCTCCTAACAAAATGTGGGGAGCTAGGCTCAGAAAACAAACCCATTTCCTTATCTGTCACCAATGGTCCCCATCTCTCTGCACACCTCAAGAGGTGCCAGTCCTCCTGGGCTAATAATAACACCTTATAATAACAAGCACAGTGCAAATGACACCAGGCAGGTGGGGCATCATCAGACATGCAGAGATTGAATCCATTCCCCTGGTGGCACAAAGACAGTTGTTCTTTCAGTCATGTTTCTGTAGAACTTAAAAAAAAAAAAGTGGGGTGCCTGGGTGGCTCAGTCGGTTGGGCGACCAACTTCGGCTCAGGTCATGATCTCGCGGTCCGTGAGTTCGAGCCCCGCATCGGGCTCTGTGCTGACAGCTCAGAGCCTGGAGCCTGTTTCAGATTGTGTGTCTCCCTCTCTCTCTGACCTTCCCCCATTCATGCTCTGTCTCTCTCTGTCTCTAAAATGAATAAACGTTAAAAAAAAATTAAAAAAAAAAAAAGAAAAGAGAAAAAGAGACTGCAGGAAAGATTTATGTCTGCTGATGAAGCTCTAGAAACTACTATTTACATGTAACTCCCCACATGGACGAGCACAAAACATTTTGCTAGCACTTCAGGACATCCACATTATTATTATTTCCTGCCTGTCTCCTCTCTTCTTTTTCTCCTGGTGAATCTTTTCATACCAAATTTCATCCCACAGCGAGAAGAAACCTGAGTTAAGCATGGAAAGAAAGGCACGGTTTAAATTCCATCATCTCTATTTTTCCATTATTCCCAGCCTTTTGTGCTTCTTGTATTTATTTCAGTTGAACTGGTATAGTCAAATAACATCTGTTCAGAAAAAAAAAAAAATGAAAGATTTACAAAAGGGAAAGGCAAAAGACAATGTTGCTCTGTAGGCAAAGTAACCTATGTGATGTGAGTTTATGACCGGCAATAATCAACAACATGGCTGAAGTCAGAGGTCTCTACACTCAGGTCCTTGAGTGCAATCTGTAGACATGTGTGTGCCCTTCAAGAAGACACTAAATTCTTAAGAAGACACTGCACTGGGATCTAACGGAGCTCTGCTCGGTGACCTGCTGGACTGGAGTGATGCCAGTGAGCATTTACTGAGCACTTTTAACAGGCAGGCACAGTGCTGAGTCCTAACTTTGCAATCCTCACCTCACATCAGTGAGGTTGGTTCTATTTCCAGTCCCATTTTACAGAACAAAAAAACTGAGGTTAACGGGCTGCCCCATCACCCAGGTAATTAGGCAAAAAGGAAATATATGTAAATCTAGACAGATGAAATCAGAATGCAAGATGTTAACAGCTGATCAGTTAGAGTCAATCATGGCATATACCACGCTGTGGATTCAATATGTTCTGCGGTTTATGGGTTTGATATTTTCCAAAACAAGAAAGAGTAAAAGAAAAGAATGGTTTTTCTGAAGCAGTTACATTCACCATGCCACTAGAAAACATTTTATGTGAATCTCAACATAAAAACTGAAGACTGACTTCCCTCTAAACAGTCATAGTACAGTTGCCCCAATACCCTCTCGATGTTCAACACAGTCTACAAGAAAGTGACATGTCAACAGCGATGACTTCCAAAGAACATTCAGCCAAGGAGCCCAAGGGAAGTTCCTTCCCACGAACCAGCACCTGTCCCCTTGGCTTTCAGGACAGTGTTGATAAGGAAGGTATTTTAAATGCTTCTATGCAAATGCAAACGGAGATCCCATAGGCATCTCACAGTCCAGAACTTCCATAGTAATTAACACAGCTGTTCTCCGACCCCTGCGAGCCTTACCCCAGTTCAGTTTCAGCCAGGAATGGATAAAATGGGTCACAAACTATATTCTAATATAGTCTGGTATCATTCACACAGTAGGTTGGTGCCAGAGATCCAGGGGCTCTGACCTATATAGTGAGAAATCTCACTATACAGGGTTACAATTGAACATGCCACACCAGCTTCTGCTGGATCATAGAACAGAGGCCACGAGCAACATGCCATCATTTCATGGGCCTGAAAAAGCTGAGACCCTTGCCCACAAGCAAAGCATCTCCGTGAGTATTCTTTGCACAGTACCTCTCTTTAAAAGATTTTTCAAAGCTGGGGACCAAAGACAGAATCACAAGTATATGGTCCAAGCAGGTGAGAATGGAAAAGAAAACATCTCAGGTACCAGGAGGATTCTAGAGTAGATGTAGGCAAAATTTATCTGTAAGGTCCCATAGTACATACTTTATCCTTTACAGGATGAAAGGCCTAGGCTCCAACCACTCTGCTTTTTTTTTTTTTTTTTAAAGAAGAAAACCAACACTAGACAATAGGTAAATGAGTGCATAGCTGTGTTCTAAATAAAAACTTCATTACAAAAACAAGCAGCAGGCTAGATTGGGCCCATAAGCTGGAGCTGGCCACTCCCTGTTGTAGAGGGTTACGTCTCTCTCAGAAAACGTTTATGTTACACTTTCTGAAAACTGCCAGAGGTGTGGGGGTTCATGCATCGGGATGTGTGCAAGTAGCACCTGGTGTGTAAACCATTCCCTTAGAAAAGGAGTAGGAAGGTGAGGTGTGGGTCCACACTGATGGGCTTTGACAACAATATTCAACAGGTGAAAAATATCCATTCCCACATCCTCTATAAAGTAGAAAAATTTTACGTATTTAAAGACCTGGATAGCTTTCAGAGAAATTTATCAAATGACTCCTGAAATAAACTGTTAGTGGCATCAATCTCCAGTTTACACAAATATACAGAATAGAAAAATGCATACGTCATAAACACAGATTTCCCTTTGATGATTACAAATTTTGTGCTTTATCATAAATTACTTTTCTGAACATTATCTCATTCAGTCCTTGTAAAACCCAGTGAGAAAGGTGGTATCATTCCCACTTTAAACCACATGAAGAAAGACTCTCGGTGCAGGATTAGAACCACATGTTCTGGTTCCAAAGTCTTGGCTTTCCTGTCTCCACCGTTGGACTTCGAACAAGGTGTTCATCCACACCTAAAGAGTGAAACTTAGAACTACGGACTGACATTCTTCAAAACTGTCAAGCTCATGGAAAAACAAGGGAAGATTAAGAACCTGATACAGATTAGAGGAGTCTAAGACGTGGCAACTAAATGCAACGTATCCTGCATGGATTTAGGGACATGAAGGATGCTAGTGGGGGAAAAAAACCCTAGTGAAATCTGAGTTAAGACTGGGGTTAGTTAAGAGGGCCTCCTGGGTGGGACAGTCGGTTAAGCATCCAACTCGTGATCTCACCTCAGATCACGATCTCACAGTTTGTGAGTTCGAGCCCCGCACTAGGCTTTGCGCTCAAGGCACAGAGCCTGCTTGGGATTCTGTCTCTCCTTCTCTCTGCCTCTCCTCCATTTGTGCATGCTCTCTCTCTCTCCTCAAATAAACAAACTTAAAAAAAATGTTTTTTAAAAGACTGGAGTTAATAGTAATGTACTATCTTAACTTATTTTTGACAAATGAACAACCATTATACAAGATGTTAGTATTAGGGGAAATTCCATGAGATTCGGGAACTTCTGTACTGTCTGCACATTTTGCATCTAAAATATTTCAAAATAGAATTCATTTGTTAAAAATGGATACAGTGTACCTATTATGTGCATGTGGCTGTGTGCAGGGCTCTTGGCCATTTTATATGTTGCAAATCCACCAAGGTAAGAATTCTTACAGAGATTTCCCTCTCTGGGTTAACCACAGCTCCCACTTCCAGAATGTGGTATGTAGTGTAGCTGTTAAAAAAATATTTGGGGGCACCTGGGTGGCTCAGTCGGTTAACTGTCCAACTCTTGGTTTTGGCTCAGGCCATGATCTCAGTTATATGAGTTCGAGCCCTGTGTCAGGCTCTGTGCTGGCAGCACGGCCCCTGCTTGAGATTCTCTGTCTCCCTCTCTCTGCCTCTCTCCCACTCATGCTGTCTCTGTCTTCCTCAGGATAAAGAGATAAACTTTACAAAATTTATTTTAATATTAGAATTGAGTTCTAGTTCATGGGCTGGTCATCAGACATTTTCAGTCTCCATAATTCCATAAACGATTATCACTTTCACACTTGACTATTTTCATTCCATCTCACTGTAGTCTTTAGGCTGTTATTGAAAAGTGATTATAAATAATGGGGCTATAAAAAGCCATTCAATAATTAGGACACTAACTGGCCACATGCCCACCTCAACAATGGAAGGTGATTTATGTTAGGCAACCCCATCACATCTGCCAGCCTCTGACGGGGCTCTCGAGTTGCACATTAAAACTGCTCTGAACAGCCATTTTTTCTTGATTAGGAAAGAGACCAATAAGCCAGTTTTAGAGCTTTTTCAATTTTATTTGCAAGGAAAGAAAAACAATAAACCATTTTTTGCCTTGCTATTTCACATAACCGGAGAATAGGGGGGGAAAGCACAGGACATAAACTAGATCAGGTCCAAGTCTTGGCCACTGTCATAGAATGGGAAAGACCTAAATGAAATCTAAAGACAAAAGACCTAACCAACCACACCTCATCCACTCAACGCCTAAGACTTCAATATAGCACACAAGCTTAAAACTATTTAATATTCATCAAATGGTTCTCAACAGGACTACCACTGGCATCTTGGGCAAGACAATGTGTTGGTGATGGTATATACCTCCCCGGACATCAGCCTCCCTGTTCTCGGCAGCTCCCAGATGACCACCTGAAGGTCTCCCCAGTCACTGAACCACCAGGGTAGGACAGTCCTACCACAGGGAGATAGCTAAATGAGTATCGGTCAGGGAAAAGTTGTTGCTTAACTGATGAATCTTTTTTCACTGAGATCCAAGAGCATATTAGAAAAGAATATTGCAAAAGCGCCCCTGGTGGGGAGGGTTCCAAACTGCTAAGATTCTAAGCTCTACATGCACAGGCTTACAGGAACTTCCATGTCTTCTAGAATAGGGCTGCTGATCGAGAGGCGGCAGAGCTCAGTTCTGAAATCAAACGTTGGAGCTAATCATCACGCGGGGTCTGCAGAGGTCTTCTCTGACAAACGTCTCAGTAGGGGGTCCTCCATCAATGTCTCTCCCATTGCTTTATTGGGTCCATAGGCATTATCATTCTTTGAAATGATTTTTTTTTCCTTTTTCTTTCTTAGCTGTCGCCTCCCTCAGCATGAGTCTCCTATGAGAGCTGAGCCCGTCTCAGCGTAGAGTAGGGGCTGTGATACAACTAGCACCTTTGGGGACGCAGTGATGAACTCAATTATGAGACGAGGGGTCACCCAGGGGCTCAGCTGGTTAAGCATGTGACTCTTGATTTCGGCTCAGGTTGTGACCTCACAGCTCATGGGGCTGAACCCCGCGTCAGGCTCCATGGTGACAGTGCGGGGTCCACCCAGAATTCTCTTTCCCTCTCTCCCTGCCCCTCCCCTGCTCGCATGCTCACTCTCTCTCTCTCAAAAATAAATATGCATTAAAAACAGATGAAGGATAACATGAATGAAAATAACGTAAGCAGTAGCTAAACCAGAAGCAGGCAGGCAGATGCTGCTGCCATCCTGACTTTGCCGTTAGTGACCTCTTCGTTCTTGGGCAAATCCCTTAATCATCCAGGGTCTCAGTTTCCTCATCAAGAAAGTGGGGATGATGACAGTACCTACCCAAACAGGGCTGTCATGAGGAACACACAAGTAGATGCAACATAATGCTCAGTAAACGTTAGCCACCCTCTCCCTCAGCATCTGACTCGAAGGAAATGTATTTCCAAAACACCTTGCATGGAATTGTGTTTGTTCTCGAGGAGAGCAATTTTTTTTAGGATTCATAATTACGACTACATGCATACAACAAACAAGTGAAACAAGCCAGCCTTCCCATATTTGCTAGACTGCAAACTAATTAAAACCTGTGTGTTATCCCCAGATTGCCTGCACGCTCCCACTTCTGTACAGATCACACTGTATGGCCAGAGGTGTGTGGGGAAAGAGCGAGGAATTCGAGGTTGGTTTGAATGGCAGCCGTGCACAGTACCAGACGTCAGGGAATCCAGTGTTCATTTTTTTTTTTTTTTGCCATTTATTTATACGCTTTTCACCTATACAGCAGCACACTGTTTATTCATTACTTTAAGGTGGATTACTGTGATAACTAACGATGTTAATCATCATGTCAGATGTTAATGGCACATCTATTCATTTGTGAAGTTTCTGTTCAACTTGTTTGCCAATTTTTTTTTTAACTAGGTTTGTCTTCTTGACATTGACTTGTAAGACTTCTTGATACATCCTGGATACCAGTCTTTTGTCATGAAAACATGTTGCGAATATCTTCTCCTGGTCTGTGACATATCCATTCACTTTCTTGATGACGTCTTTTAATGAATGGAAGTTTTGATTGTTGATGGAGTCTAATATATCAATTTTTCTGCAGTTTCTCCTCTGTGTTATTCATTTGTTACAGATGAGTCAGAAAACTGCACAACGAAGTAGAAGAACCCTGGGCAAGGGTCAGGAGACCTGGATTTGAGACCTAAACCTGTGTGCTATTTGTGTTTGGCAAAGTCATTTGTGAGAGTTAATTTTACCTGTCAACTGGGTCTCGGGGTGCCCAAGTATTTGATCAAATAGTATTCTGCATGTTTCTGTGCAAACGCTTTTGGATGAGATTAACATTTAAATTGATACAGTGGATAAAGCAGACTGCTCTCCCCTGTGTGGGTGGCCCTCACCTAATCAGTAGAAGGCCTGAATAAAACAAAAAGGCTGATCCTTCCATAAGCAAATGGGAATTTCTCCTGCCTGAGCCTAGGAGGTAGAACATCAGCTCTTTCTTGCTTTGGACTCTAATGGAAACACTGACTTTTCCCGGGTCTGAAGCTGTCTAGCCTCTGGACTAGAGCCAAACACCATCAGCTCCCTTGGTTGTCAGTCCTTCAGACTGTGACTAGAACTGTACCATCAGCCCTCCTGGGTCTCTAGCTTGCCAACGGCAGGCCTTGGAACTTGCCAGCCACCATAACTGCATAAGCCGATTTCCTAGAATAAATTAATCCCTCTTTACACGCACACATACACACACCCTGTTGGCTCTGTTTCTCTGATGGACCCTGATTATACACCATCTACTTCTTCTAGCTCCAAAAGGGCACATAGCATTCTGACAGATGCTTTGTGACTGTTGCTAAAGTCTCTAACCAATTGCCCTAGTTCACATATCCATAAATGCAGAGGCTGGATTCCCCAAAACCAAAGATCTCTCCCATTCTAAAAATCTGATACTTATCTTAGCCTCACCTTCCTAATCAGGCAACATCTTCTCCCTTGGGGGTCTTCCTCCAAAATTGATTTGGCTGAGCCTCCCAGAAACAGGGACCTAACACCCTCCTGGCTAATCAAGTCAGCAGTAATTCTCACAGGCCCCTGCGACATACAAACCTATCCTGGCTTCTTTGTCTCCCATGTGTGGACGCACGGCTACGAGAGTTGAAACAGTTCAAAGGTGACTGCACAATAGGGGTTTTCGCAGCTGACTTCTATCAGTGTCACAGAGATGCTCACGCCACTTCTAAAATAAACATTTTAAAAACTCTAACAGAGATGCCAAATGTGCCAATAAACCCAATTACTGACTGCCACGACCAGGCAAGCCAATTCTTGAGCTCCACAGCAACCAAAACACGGCAGAGGATGTAACATTTGTTCGAGGAACAAAGTGAAACCTATCAAACACCTCGGGCTTTGGGAACCTGTGACACCCTCTTTTTCATGGCTTGATTTCAGACCAGTCCGTAGGAAAGGGAAATTTAGAAATTAAAGTGACTTTAGTTTTGCAATGCCTTTTAGAAAACTAACCTACACCCTAGAGAGATGCCAAGCCAAAACTGAGAATTCCTGCCTTTTAATGACCCTATATTAAAATGAGGTAATGGTGACCAGGCAGCTACAGGGAGAGCCTGAAGGAATTCAGTTCACTGGGCTTCCCTCACAAGGCTTTAACAGCAAAAACGAACAGCTGTGCTCTCCTTGGGTCACTGAATGTTCTTTAATATCAAGCAACCAGCCAGAATTCAGGATTACTCAGAATTTAAGTGGTAACTGGACATTTCCTCAAAAGGAAGGGCCTGAACCTTGGTGAATGTCAGAATCATCTGAAGGCACATCTAAAATCATCCTGGGGCCTCGGCCCGCACATCAGACGAGTTAAATAAGCGTCTATGGGAAGGGCTAGGCATTGCTGTTTGTTTTTTGTCTCCCTTAGTGATCCCAATGTGTAGCCAGGGTGCTAACCTAACCCACTTCTCTGATCCTGAATTCTCAGTGGACTCACTAATTGCAGAACATCTCTAGGCATCACCTTGTGTTTATAGAGCATCCTAGAGGATCTCCTAAGATGAAGTGCCTTGAGCTTCAAAGTAGAAATAGAAGACTGTGAACCAGCAGCAGGGTGGGATGGGCGGGAGGGAAGAACATCAAGGCGGAAAGGAGGTTAAAAAAAAAAAGCCCTAACACCCTCTTAAAGTCACAGCCCTGGGAATTTAAATTGGGTTTCTGCCTGCTCTGACTGGGCAAGCAAACTCAAATTAGCTGGGTAGAAGATTCATCTCAAAGGATCAGGGGACTCTGGGCGACCTGTACTTTGATGTCTCTCTCACTGCAGCTCAGCACATTTCTTGCTTTCACACCAATTCTTGAGAGAAGTCCTAAGTGACTTATGTTTAGTCTGAAGGACATACATCAAATAGAAATGGTGGGCTAGGGGCTAGAGGCATGAAGGTTTCCGCCTGGCTGTAAGGGAGGACAAAGAACAAGGTGAGAAAGGGCGGAGTCACAGCACAAATGCAGGGCTTTCCCACACAGAAATAAAAACACTGATGTTTTCACAGTGCCACAGGCTGACTCCTGAGGTGGAATAGAGCGCCACATTTAGAAAGAGCAATTGAAGATGAAAGAACAAACAGAAGGCTCCCCCAAATTAAACACGACGCGAATGTGACTGTTGTGAATCGAGTAATTCTGTTGATGGCTTCCACACTGACACTGAACCATGTGCTTGTTCCCTTAAAAGCTTCCTTCAAGCGCCAGCACCAAGGGTTGCTTTCAGCCACTCCCACATCCTGATCAAGGTCTTCCGTGCTCCCAGGAACAATTTGATTTCATTTAACAAGGTATTATTCCGCCACTGGTCAAAGATATAGGAGGTACTACGATCATGCCTTCTCTCCAAAAGACTCCTAGGGAATAAGTGAAAAAGCTTCAGAAATGTTCCACCACCAAACTAAAAATATTTAAGGTGGCAGAAAACCTTGCCTTCATTCAGATACCAGAATATTCCATAAAGTGTTTCTATAGAGGCTTAACTGAACATCTACCCCATCCATCCACCACCTTGACATGTAGGTTTTATTTATAAATACTGAAATCACACTGTTATCTTAAAAGTTCCAGCAAAATCAAATTACGAAAGTAAAGCAGTTACACTTTCCTTCCTTTTTCTTGGTAAAAGACGACTAGCTTAACATGTGCTTTTCTCCCCATAATTAGAAAGATTCTGGAAAGAGAAGAATGTAGTCAAACAGGCTTGAGCAAAAAGTGGCTTAAAAAGAAGTCATATATAAGAAGTCAATAATGAATAAAAGCTCCATTGCTCATTTGATAGGTATTACCTGCCTGGAAATTAAAACCCACTTTGTGCTATCTCTAGAGAAGACCTTCTGTTCCAAAATGAGGGTCTAATGTTTGAATTGTGCAAGCCAAATCAGCTTGAAAAAACAGAAGGCACAGCTAAGCTTTAGCAGAACAATCCCTGAGATAATATGCCAAGGAATACGTTTGACAAAACAGAAGCAGAAAAATATTTTCAAAATCCGTTCTTGGCTTAAATATAGCACTTGGCACCTCAAGCAAACACAGAGAACAACTGATTTGGTGGTGCCATGTGACATTCTGAACTACAGCAAGCCAGATGGTAGGGCAGGTTATTCATTTCTCAGCTCCTTACCCTCTTTGCCCATCCATTAGTTACTTCACAGTTCGGGGTCCCCTGGAAGGGCTGGAAAGAAAGGAACTGGGTAAAGGCATATAACCAGTTTTCTTAGTAATTACTCTCTCCTTTAAAACCATCCTGATGGCAAACATCTTATGCCAACTCAACAGCTCTCATTATTAAATGTTCTGGATCACAGAGCTAAGTTGGTGTCTCACCTGTTGTCTATAAAAAGTAAAGGGGTAACACTTTTTCTTCTGGAAAGTTGGGGCAGATGTATGTTTCCCTATTCCTCCCACTAAGTACAACAACAGACTTTGGATGTCATCTATTAAAAAAAAAAAAAAAAAGAAGAAGAAGAAGAAGTCTCTGAAATGTAAACACAGGAAGGCAGACCAGCTAGGAACCTCAGGACAGACCTCAGCAAGGTCATGAGTTCCATGGGTTTTCTTTATGCCTCACATATCCCAGGATCGTAGCTGAAGAAGCCAACAACCAGTAAGTGATAATAGGTACAAACAGAAAAAGTCTTGAAGAACCAGGAAAGAGGTAGACTAGCAAGACAGAAAACTTTTAGACAATAACTGCCAAACCCCAGCCAAACACAAAAGGAAAACAAAACAATGGAAAACAAAACAAAACAAAACAAAAAAAAACATGGTCTCACTAACACCCAGTCCAGAAATGACCAAGTTGAAAGCCTAGATGTCTACCTTCTCTAGTCTACAGTGGTATACCCCAATCTTCCCTCCCTATGTCAGGATGATACCAGATAACAATGAGTAGGGAAATGAATTTTCAATCCCACGGGGCTACAATAAACCCTTTCTCCTTCCTACTACTTCCCTCCTACATGTGTGGGGAGCCTATGGGAAGCCACAACTCCTGTCCCACACAGCAGGAATAAAAAGCCACTCCCCAAATGTCAATGGAAGAAGAGTGAAGACCCTCGACTTCTCCATAGCACTGGCAGTCACAAGGTGTCACCCCTACTTCCTCTGCCAAAGCAGTGTCAAACCAAACTATGTGAAAGCTAAAGTTTAAATACAATTCTGATTCTGATAACAAAATATCCCAAATGTCCAGATTTTAGCTGAAAATCACTCATCATGATGAGAACCCAAAAAAATCTCAGTAAGAATGAAAAAGATAATAAATAGACACCAGCACTGAGATGAAAGAGATTTCAGAATTATCTGACAAAGATTTAAAGGCACTCATTATCAAAATCATTCAAAAAGCAATCATAAACATACTTGAGACAAATGAAAAACCATAAAGTCTCAACAAAACAATAAAAGATATAAAGGTAGAACAACTAAAAATTTTAGAGGTATAAATTACCATCAATGAATAGGATCATGAAGAGTGGACAGAGGAAAGAATCAATCAACTTGAAGGTAAAACATTAAAAATTATGCAACCTGAGGAAGAGAGAAAATGACTAGAAAAAGAGAAACAGGGCCTTGGGGACTTGTGAGACTCGAACAAGAAATATAACATGTGTGTCACTGGAGTCCTAAAGGAAAGGAGAAAGAGGGCAGGGATAAAAACTTAAGAAATAATGAATGAAAACCTCCCCACCATAACAAAGCATAGATTCAAGAAGGTAAGCGAACCTAACACAGAATAAAGTCTGAAAAATCCACTCCAAAACACATCATTCATAATGAAATTTCTGAAAACTAAAAGAAAAGCAAAATATTAAAAAGAAGTTAATGAAATAACACTTTACCTACAGGATTAAAATAATTAGAACGATGTGGGTTTTTCATCAGAAACTATGGAGACCAGAAAGAGGTACAACATTTTTCAAGGGGTGAGGAAAAAAATAACTCAGAATTCTGTATCAGGTAAAATATGCTTCAGAAATGAAGTAGAGGAGCACCCGAGTGGCTCAGTCAGTTACGTGTCCAACTTTTGATTTCAGTTCATGTCATGATCTTACAGTTCGTGAGACTGAGCCCTGTGTTGAGCTGTGCATTGAAAGTGGAGAGCCTGTTTGGGATTCTCTCCCTCTCTCTCTGCACCACCCTCACTCACAAGTACGTGCATGCTCTCTAAATAAACAAACAAACAAACAAAGAACAAACTTTAAGAAAAAAAGAAACAAAGTAGATATCAAGACATTCTCAGATAGAGGAAAAGACTCACCCTAAAAAGATAGCTATAGAAGTTTCTAAACAGAAAAAAAGTTATAAATGGAGAAATTTTAGAATAAGAGTAAAGGAGAAAAGACAATGGAAAGTGCAAAACTATAGATAAATAAAACATTTTCCTAGTCCCCTCAAATTTTCTAACAAAATATATAACACTGATGTTGGTCTGAGTGTACACGGAGGAAACATTTAAGACAACAATATTTAAAAGAATGTAAACAGAGGTAAAGTGTCAACAATTCACTCACTTGAATGATAAAATGACAAGAACAGTGGACTGTGATGAGTTATTTTATATTTACTTATATATAATATAAAATAACCTAGTTAAAGGGGTCATACATACATACATATATATAAAGCAACCAAAGCCTATAAAAAGAGATACACTCAAAAACATTAGAGATAAACTATAATAAAATGCTAACAAATGTTCAAATGACTCTCAGGAAGGCAAGGAAAAGAAAACAAGTAAGAAACAGACCAAACAAAATTGTTTAAAGTCAGACTTAAGCTCTAAAATGTTAGCAATTATATTAAATGTAAATGGTCCACATACATCAATTAAAAGACAGAGATTAGCAGAGTAGATTAACAAACATAACCTGCCTTTTTCTGTCCATAAGGAACTCACTCCAAATATAGTAGTATAGGCATGTAAAAAGGATGTTAATGGATGGAAAAAAAGGGGTTTCATGCAAACATTAATCAAAAGAAAGCAGGGATGATATATTAATATCAGATAAAGTAGAATTCAGAGCAAAGTGAGTTAACACAGAGAGAAACATGTTGTGATAAAAGGGTCAAAACACCAAACAATCCTAAATGTATACGTACTAAACAAAAGTTGTAGGATACATAAAGCAAAAGTTGATAAAACAAGGGGCACCCGGGTGGCTTAGTCAATTAAGCATCTTGATTTCGGCTCAGGTCATGATCTCACACTTTGTGAGTTCGAGCCCCGCATCAGGCTCTGTGCTGACAGTACAAAGCCTGCTTGGGATTCTCTGTCTCCCTGTCTCTCCTTCCTCTCTCTCCCTCTCTCTCTCAAAATAAATAAAGAAACTTTTGAAAAAAATTGATAGAACCAAAAGGACAAAGAACCAAAGCACAATTATAGTCAGAGACTTCAACATTTCTCTCTCAACAATTGATAGAATTAGACAGCAAAATGCGGAAAAATGTACCTTCAGAAATGTCCACAGAACATATAACATGATAGGCCATACTGTGGATGATAAAACAGACATCAACGCATAAAAAAAATTTTTTTTTAATATTTATTATTTATTTTGAGAGACAGGGTGTGAGTAGAGGAGGGCGCAGAGAGAGAAGGAGACACAGAATCCAAAGCAGTCTCATTTTAAATAACTGAAATCATACAGAGTGTATTCTCTAACCACAATGGAATCAAACTTGAAATCAATAAAAGAAAGATTGAGGAAAATCTCTAAACACTGGAAACTACTAACACATTTCTTAACAAAAAACAAATAACCCACCCATGGGTCAAAGAGAATATCTCAAGGGAAATAAAATACATTAAACAATATAAATAAAAATCCAATATATCAAAATTTGTGGGACACAGCTAAAGCAGTGCTGAAATGAAAATTCATAGCATGAAAGGATTATATTAGAAAAAAGCTTCAAATCAAAATCTGTTATTACCTCAAGAATCTACAAAAAGAAAAGCAAAAATAAGTCCAAGAGAAGGAAAAGATAAAGAACAGAAATCAATGAAATTAAAAACAGAAAAAAAAAAAAACCAATGAAATAAAAAGGCACTTCTTTGAAAAGATCAAGCAACCGGCACATCTCTAGCAAGATTCATCCCCACTACATACAAAAAATGGCACAAACTGCCAGTAATAAGAAATAAACAGAGGATACTTTTAATGACCTTTCATACATCTAGAGGATACGAGAATATTATGAACAACTTTACAGAAGTATAAATGGCAACTTAGATTACATGGACAAATATCTTGAAAAACGAAAACTACCACAATTCACCCAATATGAAATACATAATTTGGATAATCCTAGAACCATTAAGGAAATTGAATTTTCAAATTAAAAACCCCCAATGGAAATCTCCTAGCCCACATTATTCTGCTGGAGAATCCTATCAAATGTTCAAAGAATTAATATAAATTCTACAGTCTGTTCCAGAAAATAGAAAAGAAACATTTCCTAATTTATTTTATGAAGCTAGTATTATCCTGGTACAAAAACACAACAAAGGCAATGTACTGACAAAGAAAGACCAATGTCTCTCATGAACAAAACAAAATACTGGTTCAGAGGGTCTCATTTGAAGAGCACCCAAAGCAGCTCAATCCCACTCTGGAGGTAAGGCTACTTGGGTAGCCAGGATAGTCAGTCTCCCTTTATGACCAAATCTATGGGTCCTCACTTGCTCTAGGACACAGATCTGGAAGTGAGTGCCCAGTGTCCAAGTGAGTACTCAGGGCCCTGGTTGTCATGGTGATTAGATGTGTTGCCTGGACTCTGCAGCCTATATACTTACTTGCACATTAAGCCTATTTTTTTAGCCACAAAGAATAAGCAATCCCAGATGATGAAATCAATTGACTGCTCATCAGTAATTCAACTTTTTTTAAAAATATAATTTATTGTCAAATTGGCTATCATAGTGTACAATGTACTCTTGGTTTTGGGGGTAGATTCCTGTGATTCATCGCTTACATACAACACCCAGTGCTCATCCCAACAAGTGCCCTCTTCAATGCCCATCACCCATTTCCCCCTCTACCCCACACCCCATCAACTCTGTTTGTTCTCTGTATTTAAGAGTGTCTTATGGTTTGCCTCCCTTCCTCTCAATTTGTATCTGGGTTTTTTTCCCCTTCCTTTCCTCCATGGTCTTCTACTAAGTTTCTCAAGTTCCACATATGGGTGAAAACATATGATATCTGTCTTTCTCTGACTTGCATAATACCCTCCAGTTCCATCTACATTGCTGCAAATGGCAGGATTTCATTCTTTCTCATTGCCAAGTAGTATTCCATTGTATCTATAAACCACATCTTCTTTTATCCATTCATCAGTTGATGGACATTTAGGCTCTTTCCATAATTTGGCTATTGTTGAAAAAGCTGCTATAAACATTGGGGTACATGTGTCCCTATAAATCAGCACTCCTGTATTCCTTGGGTAAATTCCTAGCAGTGCTATTGCTGGGTCATAGGGTAGATTTATTTTTAATTTTTTGAGGAACCTCCACACTGTTTTCCAGAGCGGCTGCACCAGTTTGCATTCCCACCAACAGTGCAAGAAGGTCCCTGTTTCTCCACATCCTCGCCAGCATCTGTCGTTTCCTGAGTTGTTAATTTTAGCCACTCTGACCAGTGTGAGGTGGTATCTCAGTGTGATTTTGATTTGTATTTCCCTGATGAGGAGTGATGTTGAGCATCGTCTCATGTGTCTGTTGGCCACCTGGATGTCTTCTTTGGAAAACTATCTATTCATGTCTTCTTCCCATTTCTTCACTGGATTATTTGTTTTTTGGGTGTTGAGTTTGGAGTGATTCAACTTTTAAATTATTTGCTTCTTTTTCTCTCTGTAGGCAGACATCCCAGGCATGCCACCCTTGTAAATGGCACCAAGAAAACACTACCAGATTTTCAAGAATCCAAGAGACAATCTTTTTCACATATGTGAAAGCAACAAAATGATTCACTCAATCCCCAAGTTAATTTTTCAGAAGATTTGTACTAAAAGCCAATGCCCACCCCCCCCCCAAAACGATGGCATTTTAGATGTGTTTCCAGTTTATCTTTAGAGAATTTATTACTCCAGTTCGAACGTGTTCTGGGAATATTTATATATAAACATCTAAAAACCCATCTTCTTTAACTACTACAGCAGTAGTGAGGGAAAACAAACACTTTAATTAAAGAGATAATGCTAAGTTGGCTGAACAATATCTAATTCCAAACTTCAACAATTATTTATATACATGCCATCCAAAGTGAAAACTAAGTGAGTCTTATTGGTTCAATATTAGTCAACTCATGCTATGAAGTCATCATAGAAATATTCTAAACTTCTAATTATCAAAGGCTAGATAAATATTTAAACTCTTCTGAGAAAAACTGTTACCTCTAAATATGAGTCACTTGCCACTATTTAAAGATTTCAAAAAGAAAGTGGGATCCATGGTCATTCAAAGGGAGTACTACAGGAGAGAGGTAATACCATAACACTGGGAAAAAGTAAAATTTTACTTTAATTCAGGGCTCTCAACCTTACTTAATCAAGATTGACGTATGGAGCCAGATACCTTATCTGTTGGGGGGAGGGGGCTTTGCTGTGCACTGTAGGTTGTTTAGCTGAATCCCTAATCTCTATCCACTAGAAGCCAGATGTCAATACTCCTTTCATATGAGTTGTGAAAACTAAAAACATCTCCAGACATTGTCACCCATCATCTGGGGAATAAAGTGTCCTCAGCTGAGAAACCCTTTGGCTTTAACTTAACCAATCAGGAGCCGAGTTGAGTCCTGACAGTGGCTGAACTCTCCTTTCGGCTCTGTGGCTTACCAGCCCAAGACAATGACTGTCACCATTCTGCTCCTTGTGACTCCATTTTAGGAATCATCGCCGCATTAGTATATTCCAAACAAGGCCATGCATGAAGAGCCCTCAGCTTTAGAGGGAGTGAAATAATAGTGGCAACTGGTCACTAGCGTTTTAGAGACTGAAGGCATAACTGTGAAGCCTGAAGCCAATGACCAGAATTACCAGGAAGCAGAACTAAGCATAACTATGCCCACAAATGAGGCAAGCAGACTGTAGCCTGGGCCTGAGTTACCATAAAAAATATGAGCCCCTATTGATCTAAATTGCTGGAGTTGAGGAAATGGGTGTACAATTCTACCGGGGGAGCTAACTGATCCAGGAAACATCCAAAAGTCGCCAGGGTTTTCAATGTACCTCCGTGGGGGTCAACAACCCTAGATGTCATTATTTTATTTTATTCATTTCTTTTCCCAATGGAAATCTGCATTAAAGTCACAAGTTGGAGACGAACACAGAGCACCTTCTTGTACCTCAAAGTCATCTTTGACCCTCTCCGTCTTCCACACTCCCCCCCCCCCCCGCCATCACACCAATCAATTCCACCTCCTGCATGTGTCTCTGAAACAGGCCTGCTTTTCCCCACCACACCTCTCCTTGCTGGACTATTGCAAAAGCCTTCTAGCCAGCCACCTAGCTTCTAGTTTGGCCTCTTCCATGGGACATGAAGCAATCATTCAAAACCACAAGTCTAATTGCCCTTCTCTAGCTTGTATTCCTTCATAGGTTTCCTAATGTGTTCAAATGAAATCCAAACACTTTCAAGTCTCAGTGTTATCTGGACCATGATCTAACATTAGGTGAGGGAAAAGGGAGGGACGCATAAAAAGACGTCGTGTGCAATGGAAACATACCTGATACAGGATTTAGTACTAAAACAGTTTAAGGGGCCCAAACCATTGATACTCCAAATTGTATCTAAAAATCCCTCTAAACGGCCAGGACTTTGCAAGTCCAAAGGTCAAGTATCAACCTCTCTAGTTTCTCTTTGAATTTCTATGTGCCTTTCCACTCTTTCAAACAGTGAGAGGGAGCTAGGCCAAGGCTAGTTTAAATCTGGCAGGAGTAGGGGTGCCTGGGTGGCTCAATTTGTTAAGCTTCCAACTTGGGCTCAGGTCACGATCTCATGGCTCCTCAGTTCTGACAGTTCAGAGCCTGGAGCTTGCTTCAGATTCTGTGTCTCCCTTTCTTTCTGCCCTCCCCTACTCATGCTCTCTCAAAACTAAATAAACATTAAAAAGAATTTTAAAAATAGAAAATAAAAATTAAATTTGGCAGGAGTAGAGACTGGGGAAGTTACTTTATTTACAGCGTGACTCCAGTATGTAAAACATAACTCCAGCTAGGTTCAAAATATACATACACATATGCATTATATTTCCATGGGGGTGGCAGGGGTGGGGAGGGGTTGCTACCCATAATTATAGGCAAGGCAGATGAACTAGAAAGAAATACAGCCACATGTTAACAGGAATATGTCTGCATGGCGAGATTAGAAATGATTACTTTGGTTCTCAATACTTTCCTGTGGTTTCTGCTACCAATAATGGAAGAAGAAAGATAAATAAAAACTCTAAAAAGGTACTTCCTTAAAAAATTATATATATCTCTCCCTAGATATAGAACAGATGGCAAAGGTAGTATTAAATTGTTTTAGAATGGAAAGATTTATTTATCACTTGCCCTTATTCCTCTAAAGCTACAGATCTTTGTGCACAGATAACGGAGCACAGAATAGAAACTGTTGTCATTTGGTCCTTTCACAAGTTATCGCCCCAAAACAATCATCTCTAAGGTTTGTAACACAAAACTGAGGGCACAGAAATTTCCAGTAAAATCCCTAAATGGTTGCAGTAGAATGTTAGCATATGTAGTAAAGGCATAGAGAGCTCTGTTGAGTGTTGACCCATCTTGAATGTAAACAAAGGGAAAAGAACAATTCTGAAGCATGGCCAGCATATAATATTCAGTGAAAAGATTTCCCTGCCACTTTCAAATCAAAGGTGCCATGAATATTAAAAGCTTCAAATTCACAGCTTCATTCAACACACGCTATTGAATTCATTTTGGTGTACTAGTAAAACATGAGTCGTGACTATTTCATGCACTGAAGAATGTCTTTTTCATTACAGGCACGGTGGGATACCAAATTGTCAAATTTCATCTACTCTTACCTCTACTTACCCAAAAGCCACAGTACGAATCTTGGTCAGGGCATGAGATAAACATCTATGTGGGGAACGTGGACCACTCTGTCTCCTGCCTTTTGCATTTCTATTCCCAAATTGCTGAGCGTTGGACCTCAAGTATAAGGATAAAAGCTACACTGACTTCAATGCACGGTAAAAGCAAGTCCAGATGCAGTCATCACAGTGGCCTTTGTAAGCACCCCCCCATTACCCACAATGCATTTCCACCAGTGTGAAGGTAAATTGGTGGGGGGGAGGGGGCAGGCAGTCTCAGTCAATGCCCTGGCACTCTAGCAGGGTGACTGGGAGGAGAGAGGGGAAGACAGTATCTCACCACCTGCAGTCCCAGACAGCACCAGAAGACACTTCACTGAGAACCCAGAAAGGCTTAAAAAACACAAAAACCAACGCACTGGTTAAAAGGACACAAAATCTACATTCAGCCACGTGAAGTGTGATACAGATTATTCCATACACTATCAACTGTGACTTCTCAAACAGAACCGGGTCAAATCCAGAAAAACAGGTAAGGAAACAGAGCTTTTCTGTTCCTCCTTCCACTGAGGGCACAATGGAATTCACACACATTTATTAATTCAAAGAGTTTTTCCACTTTGCTCACTCGGACATGTGGAGGAGAAGTCTGACTTGTCGTCATCCATCACACGATGACCATAATGTATTATGGGACTGTGCTAAGCGTTGGCACACATTATTTACTTCAATCCTCACCACTCCTTGAAACGAGAACTATCATTATCTCTGGCCTAGCAATGAGAAAACAATGCAAGACAAGTTGAAAAATTTGTCCGAGTTCACACAGCTTAGTGGGAGGCAGATATGGGACTGGAACACAGGCAGCTGAATTCCAGGGTCTGGCTCTTCGGCATTCTCTGAGAAAAGCCCTCTCATTTAACGGAGAAATAATCTTCCTACTTTGTATTTTTGTTTTTGATTTTGTTTCTGAGTTTCTTCTCAAAGCTTGGTTCTACCTTGAGTTCAACCCAGAACGCTCTTGTGTCAAAGACATGAAAGCTGTCTAGGCCTAACGGTGTGGGTCTCCTCTCAAACCATTCCAGATTGTTCTATACATTACGTTGTGCTCACCACAGTAAGTGTAGTCCCTTGTTTTCTTTCCAGATTTCAGTTCTGTAATAAAAACACAATCCTCTCATGTCATCAAGAACGCATCAGGGAAAGAGAAATGAAGTTTCAGGAGCACTAAATTAAAAAAAAAAAAGTCAATATCAGCAAGGAAACTCCAGGCCATACATTGACAACATTTCTTAATCAAAAATTAGGAAACTGCATCCATCTCAAAGCCCACTGGCCTTGATGCATTTATGGTCCTTTACACCTGCATGTGATACTGAAAGGACAAGGGTCTGTCCTGTCTGTGTCTTCCAATTGGCCTCCCAGAGGCTTCATATGGGAATTTAGGTGAAATCCTGGTGTCAGTATGAAAAGTGTATCTCAGATCCAACGGAGTCAATTCTATATGCCAAGCCATCATTACATACAGAACAACACACATCTTTTCAGCATGCAGCTAAAATAGAGATTTTCCAGAGAAACCAAAGTTCAGCCAGGCTGTTGAACAGGGTAGATTTCACTGCACTGTTATTCCCCAATTGCTAGGGATTCCACTTAGTGTTCCCTTTAACAAAGTTGTTGATTTGGGGAATAAATGCAACTCACCCTTTACATAATTAGTTGCATGCAGCTTTCCACATTGCCGGCTGTGGATACACACAACTGAGGGCATTTTCCCTCACTGTTCTTAATCCGAAGGCATCGTTTCTACGTGTTCTCTCTGGGAGGCAGTATCCACACAGGCTCTAGCGTGTGAATCCAGCTGCATACTTACGGTACACCTTGGCCAAGATACTTAGCCTGTCTCTGCCTTGGTTTCCTTCTCTTAAAATTGGTGATACCAACAGTATTTATCTCCTAGGGATGCTGTGGGGTTTGAAGGCAGGGATGCTTATCAAGTTTGTAGCTCAATACTCAGCCGGTATTCCATAAATACAACCTATTGGTATCATTATCCTTGGCTCCACGGTCATCATACTTCTTATTGTGCCTCGTGTTTGGTACTTCCAGACGCATACTGTGTCTGGAGTAGTAAACATAATACATATTCTTTCACTTATTCCCATCTTCTGTTAGATAGTCCCTCTTCATTTTCTCCCCCTGGAAGAAGAAGTTGGTACTAGAAGGTTCCAGTGTCTTTTGACCTTTGGTGGTGACCTTAACTCTATTAGCCTCTTTTAGATTTCATAACATTTTATATGCATAAGATTTGAGACTGGAAATTGCTTAAAAGATGTACATTGTTCTGTATTTGATGATGGTTTGGCCTCAGGCTGAATTTTTAAAAGATTTTTACCTGCTCTCTCCTCTAATACCGCCTATATGCACCAAGATTCCACGTTGCTAGAAACCAAATCAAAGCCCTAAATAAATGAATTCTGTGGGGGCAACTCTTCTCAAATATTAATGTGCCTCTCAGTCGCCTAAGGATTGGGTGAAAATGCTGATTCTAGTTCCCTAAGACTGGCTAAAATTCTGCATTTCTAACAAGCTCCCAAGTGATGCCAATGGTAGTGGTCCATGGACTACACTTTAAGTAGAAACGTTACAGGACACAAGTCCTCTAACAGTGTCTCTCTCTGTTCTTTAAAAATCCAACTTGGATTTATTTTTAATCAGCTCACAAGCTACTTTGTGCCTGCCTACTTCAGAGGAAAAGTTTCTGTCCAAAGCCAAAACCAAATAAAATACCTACAAAGCATAAAAATGTGCTGGGTCTGAATCTGAGGGTTTTCTTGCCCCGTGCTTTGATAGAACTCCATCAGGATGAAGATAAAATAAATACTAGGAATCAACCAGAACTTACGATCACACCTTCTTTAAGGATTAATGATAGCTGCTCCCTTTCTATGTGTTTCATGCCAGCCTTTTGTATTCACCTAATCCCAATAACCACAGGTAGGTCCTATTTTTATCCCTATTTTGTGGAACAGAAAAAGGAGGCTCAGCCAGATTCAATAACTTGCCCAACGTTACCCAGATAAGAATTACAGAGTCCGCCGGACTCCCAAGGCCATGCTTATGACCACAATGCTATGATGTACAATTAATTATCCCAGAGCCTTCCATTCAGCTTCTGGAGAAAAATGGCACCGAACCACTCCCTGTGTCATAGAGACGCCAGCCCCAAGTTCCACATTCCTCATCCCCAAACCTACAAATGAGTAGATGGTGAAGGAAGCCGGTTCCCAGAGTCTGGCTGCTCTCTCTCCGCATGCGGGATGCCGCCTGAGGTGAAAAGCCTGCCACAACAGTACTGAAAAGACACAAATTATAAGCTGGCCACGCAGAAATCGCTCAGCTCTCCAACGTAACTGGTACTTACAAAATGATTCCTCTATGCCATGTTGTGGGGTAAACACACGGATGACAAGGCATAGTTTCAACCTCCAAGGGGAATCAGTATTTTTGGTGACGTAAGACGTCATTGATTTTATTCATTCATTCCACAAATAGTCACTAAGTGACCGCCCCATGATACCCACTCTGTAGAATACTAATGCCATGAAGGGGAAGATGTGGGATAAGGGCTTTGCTCACTCCGAGTTCACAGTCAAGCAGTGGGAACAGACATTAAATGTACAATTATACAAATATTCAAAACTGTGATGGGTATAACACAAGTCAAGTACAAGATACTTGGGGAGACTTGGCTTAGTCTAGGTGCACAGGAGAGTCCCTAGAAAACTTAGACAAGGTTAGGATAAATACTCAAACACCCATATTTACTAACCTTTTGGGGAGGGGTTGGCTATACAAAGTGACTGTCCCCTGACAGTTCGGATCTCAACACATTCACTGGGAACAAAGACCATTATTGTCTTTTGGAAAAGTTTCTAGATCTCATTAGGGGAAAATGGGCCAGATTTCTACTCTTATCCTATGACTACTTCAAGTCATGCTTAAACTCACAGAAAGCTGGAGTGTCAGAAAGTTTTCTGACATCTGTCTTCTAATGATCCTTTTCACTTTCAGATTAAACAAATTTTGCTATAATGAAACAAGATGAACAGGGAACATCATCTCCGTGGGAGGCCACAATGTCTCGTCTTCCATAATAAGCTATTACCACACGGTGGAATCATCCATACGATGCCAAAGGACCAATTATTACTAGAATTTAATTCTGGGAATAAGATTGGGAGGGAGAAAAGCACCAAGTTCAAACAAAAATACACTCATCAAACTGGCACCTCGTAGGCACTTCAAACAGAACACTAAACTACACCCCAGGATTCCAGCATGAATACTCATTTTCTGAAGTAAATTAGGCACCCTTCAGGACACAGAATCATCTTTCCTGACAGTATTTTAGAGCTCTAGAAAGTAAAAAAAAAACAAAAACCAAAAAACAAAAAACAAATTGAAAAGCCCAAATGCATGCCCTCATGCACATTTGCTCACAGGATGGTTTGCAACCAGATTGATTGTGGGTATATATCTCCCCCCAGGGGGTAAATCCCGCCTTCCCCAACCCCAGTCTGGAATCTAGAATGAGTGGGAAAGCAAAGCAAATGTCAAACAACACCTCCATTATCATATGTAAATTACAGAATAAGTGATTTCCTGTCAACGAAATGAATTCTGTATGTTGTTGTAAAAGTGGCATCTTATTAAACACACAAGTCATTTTCATTTTCAAGCAAGGACAAATTCCATGGAAAACAGCCATTTAAAATGACATCATGGTTTTTTTCCAGGAAAAAGCTTGAAAATCAACGTCCTAAAGTATGTGGCACAACACAAACCACAACAAGACATCAAAAACCAATAGGCCCTGTTCCGTGAGGTTTACAACTGGGCCCAGGACAAGGCATTTGAGGTGAAGGGCACCTGGGCTGAAGGGCTCAGTCGGATGGGCGTCTGACTCTTGGTTTCAGCTCAGGTCATGATCTTGCAGATTCGTGAGTTCGAGCCCCGCAACAGGTCTGTGCAGGCAGTGCAGAGCCTGCTTGGGATTCTCTCTCCCTTGCTCTCTGCCCCTCCCCCACTTGCGGTGTCTCTGTCTCTCTCAAAATAAATAAACCTTAACAAAATCTTTTTCAAAAAAAAAAAAAAACCAGAAGGCATTTGAGTTGGAATCCCTCCCCTGCTCGCTCTCATCTGGGAGATTTTAGGCAAGCTGATTCTCATCCGTGGGCCTCAGTTTCCTCATCTGAAAATGGGGAATCACAGGTTCACTGTGACACGAAGTGTATGAAGTTTATAGGCTGGCACTTGGCACCAGTAATTGTTAACCTGTTATCACTATTCCAACAATCATCTTGGTATTTCTTTATCGCTGTCACCAAGAAAGCAGGCCGCTGACAAGCTGAAAAAACAGAAACCACCAAGAACTCTACAATCAAAGTCAGGATACAATCTCAATCAGAACAAACCAAAAGGTGAATTAAATGAGAGAGAGAGAAAAAAAAAAAATCAATCCACTCCCTCTCTACCAATCCATGAAGAAGCCAAATTGTATACATCTGACATGAAAATGGGCAGCCCGGCCTGGTTTTGCATGAAAAAGTATTCATCTAAATTAAGGATCAACAAACACTTTCTGTAAAAGGCCGGACTGTAATTATTTCAGGCTTTGCAGACCATACGGACTCTGTAGCAACTACTCAATTCAGGGGTTCAGCATGAAAGCAGTCACGGGCAATGTGAAGATGAACAGGCGTGGATGTATTCCAGTAAAACTTTACTTAAACAGGTAGTGTACCAATTCCTGATCTAAGCAGGAGTTTGAGAAGTCAGTATGGTAAGTTGTTTTTTTTTTTTTTTTAAGTAAACTCCATGCCCAACGTGAGGCTCAAACTCACAACCCCAAAATCAAGAGTCACATGCTCTACCAACTGAGCCAGCCAGGCGCCCCGATGGTAGGTATGTTTTATTTGCTGTTTTTTCCTAGCAGTTGCTTCTGTCCACTTCCTGAAATTCCCTGTCAGCTGAGGGCAGAGGATGTACAGCAGAGCAGTGACGTGGGGTGCAGGGCAGAGTTCCTGAAGAACCTGTTCCAAGGGGCACCTACCTGTGCCAAGCACGTATCTAAGATGTTGTGTTTCTTTAAAAAAGAACCAAAGGGGACAGAATGAGATGGAGACAGAGGTACGAATATGAATTTAAGTTAGCACCACGTCAACATCTGTGAAATCCAGAAGTGAGAGTCTTAGCACCCGTTATCTGTGCTTCTCAAAATACTGGACGTGAAGGACGAGGGTCTTCAATTTCCACAGTGCTACACACGGACACTTTCATAGAGACAACAGAAAGACCGCAGCATCGGGCATTTGCTACCAAAATGTCTCAACTCTTACTCCCACTTTCTCTACTGGCCTCCTTCCAGACTCCTAACAGTTTGGAGACTGGCACCAGTCCTTAGACCCTACTTTGAACACTGTGTGTATGATTTTCTGGCAATTTCTTTCTCCTATGTCTGAAATATAGCAAAACCGAAATTTTTGAAACACAATCAGAAGGGAAGAGATAAAGACGAAGTCTGAAGATGTTGAGAACACGAAGCCCATGTGCTGACATGCCAAGCAAAAGGCTGGACACGTGTGGAGATTCTTTCGCTCAGGTCCACTCTACTGTGGGCCGAGCAGGTAGCCATTCCTCTGCCAGGGCTCAGGTGAATAAGCCAGGGTGCTGGTCCTTAGGGAGCTTTCAGTTCAGTGCAGGGTTTTTCACTCTGGCACGGCTGCCATTTTGATCTGGACAGTTCTTTGTCACAGGCGGTCGTCCTGTTCTATGCTGGGTAGTACATTCAGCAGCATTCCTGGCTTCTGTCCACTTGACCCAAGAGCCTCCCCAGTTGTGCAAACCAAAACAGCCCTCCTGACATTGCCAGATGCCCCTTGAGGAGCAAAATCCCTTCCACTGTGAACCACTGGCCCAAAGTGATGCATGAGAATTACAGTGAACAAGAACTATAATATGCCAAGGGCTGCAGAAAGGGCTTTACACCAAAAGTGTTAAACCCTCATAGAAAAATAATGTCCCTGACAAAACATAAATTCCAACTAAGTGATACTGATGATTGATAGGAAAATGGTAAACCGCAATCATCCTTCTCCATGACATTGCAACGGTTCCCATCAGAACTGTCCCATCAGAACTGACCAAATCGTGTCCTATGGGATGTCAGTTCACAATAGCTCTGCCAAGGAATTATTACATTTTGCAAGGCATGGAAGAGAAAAGAGAGATCCAGAAAAATTAAGCCATTTGGATAAAGTAGCCCTAGTAGACACTTGTCCTCAGGATCCATGTCTCCAAGCCTCATATCATTACCACTACCAAGAACATAAAAGGTAACATTTACTGAGTACAGAAATTATTATTCTAAGATGGTTATGTCATTTAACGCCTATTACAATCCTATGAGGTAATACCTAATATTGCCACATTTTACAGATACAAAAAATTGAGACAAAGAGATAGTAAATAACTTGTCCAAGGTCATGCTATTCTTAACGGGAAGAGGGATTTCAATTTGACCACACCACAGTGGTTCCCCAATCTAGTTTTCACATGTGAAAATACAGCCGATCCCAATTATTCATGGAGTAAGCATCTGTGAACTCACCCCCCCCAAAATGTACTCGTAACCCCCAAATCAACACTGGTCACACTTCTGCTGTCATTTGCAGACATGCATAGATTGATGAGATATTGTGGGCACCCAACATGCATGTTACCAACTGGGATCAAATACGGTGATATCAGCTCTGCTCTTGCTTCACTCTCGAGGTATATAGGCAATGTCCTTTTCACGATCTATTTAATGACATGTTTTCACATTTTTATGTTTGGGGGTGATTTTTCTATTTTATTTTTTTAAATTTATTTGATTTAGAGAAAGAGAGAGCACACACAAGCAAGGGAGGGGGCAGAGAGAGAGACAGAGAGAGACAGAGAGAGAGGGAGACAGAGAATCTTAAGCAGGCTCCAAGCTCAGTGCAGAGCCCAACACGGGGCTTGACCCCACAACCCGGGCATCCTGACCTGACCCAAAATCAAGAGTCTGACACTCAACTGACTGAGTTACTCAGGCGCCCCAAGTGATGTCTCTATTTTAAACGGCTATCAAGTGCTAACGTGTTATCATTCTTCAGTGCAAGAAGGCTGTGTTTCAGGGTGCCTGGGTGGCTCAGTCAACTGACGGTCCACCTCTTGATCCAGCTCAGGTCATGATCTCAGGAAATGTGGGATCAAACCCCGTATCAGGTTCGGGCAGAGCCTGCTTGGGATTCTCTCTGCTTCTTCCCCCACTTGTGCACTCAATCTCTCTCTCTCTCTCTCTCAAATAAATAAAACAAATAACAAAAAAAAAAAAGGAAGAAAGAAAGAAAAAGGAAGGAAGGAAGGAAGGAAGGAAGGAAGGAAGGAAGGAAGGAAGGAAGGAAGGAAGGAAGAAAAAGAAGGTTGTGTTTCCCTTTCACAGAAAACACATGAAAGAGAAGCTTCATTCAGGCATGCTATTGGCTGGGCATCTGGGTGGCTCAGTCAATTGAGTGACCAACTCATGATTTTGGTTCAGATCATGATCTCACAGTTCGTGAGGCTGAGCCCTTCATCAGGCCTGGTGTTGACTATATAGAGCCTGTGTGGGATTCTCTCTCCTTTCTCTCTGCCTCTTTCCCTGCTCTCTCTCTCAAAAATAACTAACTAAACATTTAAACAAAAATGTAAAAAAAAAAAAAAAAGTGCTATTGGCCAACACATCCATGTAAATAAACCAACAGGAAGGTACATCCAGAAACAGGAAAGGGAAATTCATCCAGCTGTACATGTGGCCATTCCATAAAGTGCTAAAAGTCACACCTCAAATTTGATTGGTATGGCATGGAGAGGGGCCCACGGTCACACAGGGCACAATTGATTTGGCTTATATTTTTGCTTACAGACAACAATTTTCCTAAGCCACTAGGAAGAAAATTTCTCAAGCACCTTTCATATGGTGATTCAAAAAGTAACCTCAGGGGCGCAGGGGTGGCTCAATCGGTTAAGCGTCCAGCTCTTGATCTCAGCTCAGGTCTTGATCTCAGGGTGGTGAGTTCAAGCCCCCATTGGGCTCCACTCTGGGCATAGAGCCTACTTAAAAAAAAAAAAAAAAAAAAAAAGTAACCTTACCAAATCCTAGCCAGAAGTCTACCTGCTGAGGCACAAGCCATTCTATACTAACTATAGTGACAGTGACTCGTGTGGTCAATACAGAGCAGAAGTTTGTCACCGACACTCTGTCACTGTCGGCCAATTTTAATTTCCCACCTCCTTAAAACTTGCCATCAGTGTATGTGTGTTAACCACAGACTACTCCATCAGTAACCGGAGCGATGTTTTAACATTAAGTAACTGGAACAATTTTTAGCATTGAAAGATAATCAGAGAGATTCACATGACTACGAATGGTGAGTTGGAAATGGACTCTCTTAAGAGAACACCTGACTCCAGCTTGGATCTTAGGGTCATCCCCAAATGTCCAACAATGTGTATCTCCAACAGAGAAGTCCCCAGGGGCTGCTCTGCTGAATACGAGTCACATAAAATGCTTAAAAAAAAAGATTTCTATGGCAGGTGAGTCTGGATAATGCTGGATAAAGCCCTGTAGACACTCAATCACCTAGTACTGTAATAAAAGCTCTGAGAAGCCCTGAAGGGAAGAAAGGAATGAAACACGTCTAAAATACATTTCAGGGAAAGTTCCCTGACTGAGTTGGCGGTGGGTTTCTTTCAAACACCTCTAAGTGCCGGGGAACAACGTTAAGAAATGGTGTTTGAATATCGTGAGGGCAGAGGCCACAGAGAAAGATATAACCATTCACCACTAATGGCCCCTTCAGTGCGCTGACGGATCCTCTGGTTTCTTCAGTGTGAGGGTGCTTCACCGACCAATCACCACACAGCTCTGGCTCCCTCAGAAATTCCAGAACTGCACCTTGTGCTGCATGTCTATAATGAAGGGCCACCACTAGGAGGAGATGTGCTCTGGCTTCACCAAGTGTTTGTGCCTGACAGTATCCATCCCCAACTGGACAAGAGCTTTTGACAAACACCTACGGTGATCCCTCGGAGAGAGACACGCATGAGAAAAGAATGTTCTCACACAATAAAAAATAGTTGTGTCCTGTTTGCTCACAGTGAATGAAATGGCTTCCTCCTCCCTGCTAGAAGAAGGGAGCAGGGGCGCCTGAACAGCTTCGTCGGTTAAGCGTCCGACTTCGGCTCAGGTCATGATCTCACGGATCGTGGGTTCGAGCCCCATGTCGAGCTCTGTGCTGACCGCTCAGAGCCTGGAGCCTGCTTCGGATTCTGTGTCTCCGTCTCTCTCTGCCCCTCCCCCACTTGCACTCTGTCTGTCTCTCAAAAATGAATAAATGTCAAAAAAAATATTTAAAGAAGAATGGGGAGAAAAGTCTTCAAATTGTGACATTCTCCTTTTCAAAAGGCCTTTATCTCAATTATTTGATGATATTGGCGGGGGGGGGGTGCCTCCAGGAAGAAGGGAGCACGGGGCTAGGCTTTGAGTGCCAATTCAAAAGTGGACAAGTGAGACCGGGGTACATGTGTATATATGATGGGTGGGCTAAAAGGAGGTGCAGGCCTTGATGGAGTTTGAACAGAATGAACAAACGCAAGACGGACAAGAGTGTGATCCATCAGAATTCCATGGTGGCTGATTCCTTTGAGAAAAGCAGCCAGAAGATAAAACTCAATTATACTTTCTGAGGCCAACGGAAACATTCTCGAGTGAGGAATGTGACATGTGCTTGGTGCCTGCTGGGGAAGGAAGGGCTGCGTGTGTGGGAGAAAAGAGAGAGCCAGGTGGAAGGAGAGTCTTTTCAGATCTAAGTTCGGACTCTTGTGGAAAATTTACATTGATGACAGCGGTTTTTAAAGTTTTCTTTAATTATTTGGAGGGAGAGGGAGAGAGAGAGAGAGAGAGAGAGATGCACGCACACGATGGGCAGAGACACGGGGTGGACAGAAGATCCGAAGTGGGCTCTGTGCTAACAGCAGAGACCCCAATGTGGGGCTTGGACTCACAAGGTGCAAAATCGTGACCCGAGCCGAAGTTGGACGCTCAACCCACTGGAGCCACCAGGCGCCCCAATAACAGAGCGTTTAAGCCAATAATAGTATAATGTTTAAGTGCAGAACGTGAACTCTGAACCCAGGGTGCCTGGATCCCCATTGCAATTCTGCCATTCACTCAGCTGTGTGACCTGGGGCTCGTTGCTTAAATCCTCTGTGCCTCAGTTTACACGTGTGCAAAATGGGGATGTCAGTAGTACCTCTACGTCAAAAAGGCTGACATGAAGTTTAAATGAGCACTTAAAGCACTCATTACATCACCTGGCACACCAAGTGCTATGAAACAGCTGTGTGCCAGAGCTGGCTCCTAATGGCTCCTGAGAGCCGAATCCTTCCCAATTCCATAGTCATTGCTATCTGCCAATGCTCACCAAAGCCTGAGTCAGTTGTTAAATGTTTACCAACGTGCGCGCGTGCACACACACACACACACACACACATATAGGTATATACATGTGCATACATGGGCACACATACAAACAAATGTGTTTGTCATCATTATTATCATTACTACGACTTCTTAAAATGTGATTCAAGCAGAGACTGAATCTTTTAAGTCAACTCTACGCCCAACGTGGGGCTCAAACTCACAACTCCGAGATCAAGAGCTGCCTGCCCGCCTAACTGAGCCAGCGGGGCTCTGCAAAAGAGACTGAATCTTTTGAATTCCCAGCTTTGAAACAGATTATGCAAAAATTTTGAGGTTGCTCCAAATTGTAACCAACAGCAAATGTTCAGGGAGACACAGCGACAACGGGCCACAGATGCCATCATCAGGGGCTATGGAAAAAGCATAGCAAAGGGCTTTGCCCCCTCAGGGATGTACAACCTGGCTAGGATTTTTTGCAACAATGTTAGCAGACGTAAGCCTCAAACTCACTCCCTCTCGCCTGCCCCATTACCCCTTTTTCACCTCCCACAGGATTAAAGGAAGAGCAAGCAGGAGTCTGCCGCCAAGCAGCTGGCGAGCCCTGCTTTCCTTGGAATCCGCGTCAACACCACCGGAGCTTGTCTGATTTTACACCCCGCCCCCAGGAGTCTCCATCATCTCCAAAGCTCATGAGGACAAATACAGCCACTGCCCTGGAACTGTGACACTCCTCATCTCTCTTACTGGATACATACAAAAAACCCCAGCCTTACCCACATTTGCATTTTTCAATTTAATAAAAATCAACAAGCCCCGAGAACGTGTCCAAGTGCTTTTTGTAACTTTCGACCTTTGGAAGCTATTCATCCACTGTCTTTAGCCATGCCTTCTGAGGTGTAAAAGTCATCAACTGTAATGAGAATTAATTGTAACACCTGCTGTTTACTGAAAATTGACCATCGGCCATGCATTCTTCTAAGTACTTTCCGTTACGCCTCACAACCCTGTGACCTATCCTGTTGACATCCCCATTTTCCAGATGAGAAGACTGAGCTTTGAGAGGTTATGCAACTTGCCTAAGTCAGAGAGCTGGGGAGAACTAAAAATTGATCTGGAGTTGGAGAGATTCCAGAGCTGTAAATCCGCTGCTTCTCCCGCTGTTGGCTGGGTAAATCCTTGCTATGGAATGCTGTGCATTACAGATGTTGACCGGCATCTCTGGTCTCTACCGACTAGATATCAGGAGCAATTCCCATTTGTAACAATTAAACGTCTTCAGCAGGAAGCAAACTCAGTCCGAACAAAATCAACTGTGACAGAGAGCCACTTCTGTAAAAATTAAGAGAAACAGAGCCCAGGAATTCCTAAATCTGGCTACATATGGGAAATGCCTAGGGGGATACATTTAAAAATGACATTAAAAATGCAGATGCCAGGCCCTACCACTGATTCAGGAAATCACAATTTTGAGGGCCCAGCAGGATAGTCAGGAAAAACTATTAGGAGAGACATCTGACATTAATGAGTCACATCATCTTGGGAAGTTACCTGCCTGTTCTGTGCTTCAAATCCCGTATCTATAAATTGAATGCATAAACCTAGACTGAAGTTAAGACCTTTCCACAGCTAACAACCCGTTCTGTGAAAACACCTGATACCCTTTGCTTTGCTCCTTGAGAAGTTTCCACCACTCCACAGTGTACACAGTGGGTCAAATCCCTAAAAGGAAAAGCGTATACAACTCTAATCTTTATATAACTATGAGACAATCTGGCCAAGAACCGTTTCTTGGGACAGAAATACAATCTCTTCATTGGAGACACAAAACCAGTGCAGAATCATTGCTAGAAAAAGGCTGAGGGAGTAAAAATGTAATCCAAAATTTGAAATGCATCTCCCCATTATGCAACATGTTTGCTGCATCCATGAGGGAAAAAAAAACAAACGAAAAAAACAACCAAACCAGGATCACCACAATGTGTATTCCCTAGAAATCTGACTTGAAGTGACATTAAAATGTGGTTACGCTTTTAGATTCATGAACTGTGCTCATGTTATTTATGTAATGAAATGCAAAAGAGGGGTACCTGGCTGGCTCAGTCAGGAGAGCATGCAACTCTTGATCTTGGGGTCATGAGTTTGAGCCCCATGTTGGGTATAGAGATTACTTAAATAAAAATAAAACTTAAAAAGAAAAGAAAATGCAAAAGAAAAGAGTGGGAATTATTTACACCCTAGATGTGCAGACTTAAGTCTGAAAATCTAAGATCCTGCTCCCAATTGGACAAAATTCATTCCATGACAAGTAAGTACTCCGCATCTTTGCAATACCTATATATGCTAGTGTTAAGCCCAAAATGAGAAAATTGCTGATGGCCCAAACCAGTAGCTTAAAAGAAGACATTTTCCTTTCCTTCTACCAATTTGTGAATAATCTGCAGGTTACGTCAGTTCGGGTCACTTCTATTTTATATGCCTGTTTGTAAAAATGAAATGAAAATGGTTACATTTGAAAGTGTCTGGAGTTGTTAAAGCAAAAATGAGAATAGCTCTTCAAGAAGGAAAGAAGGGAAAAAAATCCCTGCAAGAATGAAGAGAAAGGTATTGGAGAGGGTAGAAAGGAAGGGGGAAACTTCCTGGATTAGAAGACCATGATATAGCCTTCTGCCCAGAAATTGCACGTTATCAATTAAGACACGATCAGATAAAGCTAAATCAATTTACTAGAAACTGATCATATGTGTACTACTAGTACATTCTATCAAGGGCAGGGCTACTCAGTATTAAAGTGTTAAATTATTCCAACTTTCTGGGTGAGTGTAGAATTATAGAAGAAGGGAATCTGTTGATCTTAAGTGAGATGCCACTAGGCCATGATCAAGAATGAAAAATTCCTTTCTTCTATCCCAGCTTCTCATGTGGTATGTTAGATATGTTCTGAGAAGGGGAGTGTTCCCAGGGCACCTGCCTGGCTCAGTTGATTAAGTGGCTGACTTTTGCTCAGATCATGATCTTGAGCTGCGCGAGTTCAAGCCCTGTGTTGGGCTCTGTGCTGACAGCTCAGAGCCCGGAGCTTGCTTTGGATTCTGTGTTTCCCTCTCTCTCTCTCTGTCTCTCCCCCGCTCACACTCTCTGTGTCTCTCTCTTTCAAAAATAAATAAACATCAAAAAAAAAAAAAAAAAAAAAAAGAATACTCGTTCCCAAGTCCAACAGGACATCACCTAAATGACTTCTACCGCCATCTGTCGGTGATAGGCGGGATTGCACTTTTACTCAGGCTTGTAGGCTGCTTAGTTCACATTGGCTCAAAGTCCCTTATTTCAAGTTGCACACGTTGCAGAGCATCTTTATACTATCCTGAATGGTGTACTACAGAAATTCTTAAATATTTCTACTAATATTTTTACCCCTTATGTGAGCAATGAATTAATTCCCTGAAATGATCTGGAGGTAAAGCCTAAAAAATCATTGCCTCAAATTTCCTGATGTCTCATATTTTATCTTGAAATTTCATATGAGTTTTGTGCCATACACTGGAATAATCCATGTCTGTTTCTATGTGAAGATATTTAAGAATATTTACAGTTCGAGTGGCTAGGTTTGACCACCAAATATTGAGGTTAAATTGACGACTCATTAGGGGGTTACCATATGTATTAGCCTCTGGTTTCAGGTAATCCTGGATACTTAAAACCTCTGGAAATACTCTTGCCCCAGTTTGAGAAGAGTAAGCATGAACTCCACCCCTGCTCTGTCACAGTCTGCTGTGCGCCTACAGTGAGGCTCGTGTTCCTTATGTGTAATGGAAGGACCGTGGACAGGATCCCTCTAAGGATACTTCCAGCTCTTGTACCCTCTGCAACAATGGCCATCAGACGTGCAGACACAAGGTTTACTTCTCTCTCTTTACTAGTGAGTCCTAGGTGCACACTGTTATAAAATGAGCGGCAGAAAAATGTAATAATTCTATTCTTTTATAGAATATAAAATTATTAAATACTGTAAATATGAATTCCCTATTTCATATACATTCCCAAAAGCTTTTATATTCAAGTTGGCAAAATAACCCCCCCCCATTCTTCTCATTAGCAAAATGGAAAAAAACCTTACACGTGGGGTCACCTCATATTTAAGCACACACTGTAACTCAGTAAGGATAGACTTAGAGCTCAAGGGTGGGGACGAAGTTGACGCTGACGACTCAAGCAATGACCACGGTAAAGAGGCCTCAAAGAAAGAGTGTGTGTGTGTGTGTGTGTGTGTGTGCACAAATATATATAAATAAAAGATGTTAAGTAGCTCAGATTTCCACACTTGGTGACCCGTGAATTTTTCAGACTCTGACAACCCCAACAAGATAATGTACCAGCACAGAGAAGACAATCACAGCTTGATTGGCACGAGGGCTTCAGTTAAGATTCTTGCAAACGCTGAAGGATGCAAGTCTTCAAATGTATTTTCTTTTTTTTTTAATAATTTTTTAAGTTTATTTATTTATTATTGGGAGAGAGAGAGAGAGAGAGCATAATCTGGGGAGAGTCAGAGAGCGAGAGCGAGAGCAAGATACAGAATCCGAAGCAGGATCCAGGCTCCAAGCTGTCAGCGCGGAGCCTGATACGGGGCTCAAACCCACCAACCTTGAGGTCATGACCAGAGCCGAAGTCAGAGGCTTAACCGACTGAGCCACCCAGGCACCCCCAGCTTCCCCAGTTTCTATAGCAGCTATTTCCAGACAAGCTTCAACACAGCCTTTCCTCTAGAGTTAACACACACACACACACACACACACACTCACACACAATTCCAGTGTGCATTTCACTTGTTCAGTACTCCTCCCCTCCCACTCCAGCCCTGTTCCAGGAGTTCTCCAGTTTGAAGGCTGCCCACCACACACCTTGCTGTATAATTCAGAATCTGGTACACTTCCCAGTCAGATCAGTAGTCTAAATTTGTACCGCAGCAAAAGCTTCAAGCGATTAATCAGTTGCAAATCAAATATTAAAAATGAGGATTAATCTCATCACTGCAGCCTGACAGATGCATTTAGTGTTAATAAATAAATTTCAAACTTCCTGCAGACCCTGTAAAATGCATTCCCAATTTGCTTTTTGCTCCTGGTTCCTAATAAGGAGGAGGAGGAGAGCTCGATTGATATTCTAAGGCTGCACTACCCAAGTATTCAAGCTGCAGGCTCTGCTGTAACTTATAAAAGAATCAAAATTAGAGGGAGTGAAACATTCTGACCCGATGCTCTCTGATCTCTCTAACGAATCTTCAACCACACCGTCAGCTTCAATCACATCGTGTGGGCACTGAGATTCATGAGGCCAAATAAAAATAAAATTACGATATTCAGGGACATGTGCGATGGAAGGGTAAATGAAACATGCCATATGTTTGGAGTTTGTGGTATAATTTAAAACAGCAACACATGGGCCTTAAAACCGGAACCCCCGTGGCCTCCAAACTTCAAGGATAATGGAAGATGCTTGGTTAGAATAAATCAATTCAGAAAACTGCCGTCATCGGTTTCAAAGTAACTTCTGCCAAAGCATGAATGGCAGTTTAAAAACAGGGGCCAGAAAGATACTACTTGAAAGTTTATTAATAGCACATTATAGCACACATATTAGTTACATACTGTATGTCTGAACCTAATAATAGGATATTGTACATCAATTATACTTCAATGTTTAAAAGTTACAAATAACGGAATACATAAAAATATTCAGAGATACACTCAAGTGAATGAACACACATAAAATTGCAGCACAGTGAATTCAATGCTATATTACAAACAAAACAAACGAAAATCAAGCCCATCACGGATCAAGTAATACTTGGGGCGCCTGGGTGGCTCAGTCGGTTAAGTGGCCGACTTCGGCTCAGGTCACGATCTCGTGGTCCGTGAGTTCGAGCCCCACGTCGTGCTCTGTGCTGATGGCTCAGAGCCTGGAGCCTGCTTCTGTTTCCGTGTCTCCCTCTCGCTGCCCCTCCCCCATTCGCGCTCTGTCTCTCTCTGCCTTTCAAAAATGAATAAATGTTAAAAAAAAATAAAAAAAAAAAGTAGTACTTATTCCAAAAAGTGAAGAAAAGTGCACTAAAAAGATCCACCGAGGTCTGAAAAACACACACTCCTGACACACTTTCAGTACATCACGAGGACATTTATGGCATTATATTTAATACTGAATTTTGGAAACAACACCAATATACATCTACATGAGAGCAGTTACAAAACGAGGACATATCTAAACAGTGAAATTCTATAGGACTGTTAGAAAAAACGACACTTGGGGCACCTGGGTGGCTCAGTCAGTTAAGCATCCAACTTCGGCTCAGCTCACGATGTCACAGGCTGTGAGTTGGAACCCCACATCAGGCTCTGTGCTGACAGCTCAGAGCCTGGAGCCTGCTTCAGATTCTGTGTCTCCCTCTCTCTGACCCTCCCTGCTCGTGCTCTCTCTCAAAAATAAAAAAAAATAAAAAAACATTAAAAAAAATTTTTTTAAAGAAAAAACAAGACTTACACACTCACAATAATGAGAAGAAAATGGACCCTAAAGGACAGGATGGAAACTAGAGTCACATTTTTATAAAATCCATGACATGTACATGTATATGTGTCTATATTTAAAGTAAGAAGCATGAAAAGACATACAATGAACAATTACTAGTTGCTAGCTCTGGGAAAGAAAGTGAGGCAAAGGCTTCCTCTTTTTACTCTATAAATTTCTGAAATACCAGATATTTTTAATGAATGTATTTCTTTTATAATTAAATATAAATGTGGAGAATAAGGGAAAAAAACCTTGAATTAAAAACAGAATGAGAACCAGCCCATAGAGGTCACCTCAGGAAGGTTAAATCCACCAATTCCATCAAAAACCATGCTTTTTTTTTTTTTAAGTTTATTTACCTAGACAGAGAGAGAGAGAGAGAGAGAAAGTGCGTGTGTGTGCACACCTAAGTACAAAAGGGGAGGGGCAGAGAGAGAGGGAGAGAGAATCGCAAGGAGGCTCTATGTTGTTAGAGCAGAGCCCAACTCAGGTCATGATCTCACGAACTGTGAAATCAAGTTCTTAACGGACGGAGCCACCCAGGTGCCCTAATGCTCCTTTCCATGAAGGCTTTGGGGAACAAAATGGCAGAGTTCCTGGATAATCCAGTCCATTGCAATACAACTTCATCAGTGAACATGCCTTTCTTCTACTCCCTTCTCCTCATTGTCAGCTCAGGGCTCAATCCTTCTCTACTTTCCTCAGGAGCGATAGAAAACAGATGGTCACATCATCCTTTGAATTTGTCAATGAACCACACAAAACAGCATTTTTCTGGAGGGACGATATTGTGTTTGACAATACAAAACGACATATCCCAGTCTGCTCTTCACATGCAAACTTACCAGACTTCATTACTAATGAGCTATTCAAAGGGGTTCTACCAGATGTACTTAATTTAATAAAAACAAGTATTAGTTCAGTGTCTCCCATGCACTTGGTATTTTATTATGAGCTGTGGAGGGCCCCTTAGAAATATAAAATTTCATGGAGGGGAGGGAGAATATGGTAACAAGGAGATAAACATTTCAGGGTACTTCAAAAGAAACTAGAGAAGTGCACTCACTTACTATTATTATTATTATTTATTATTGAACCATGAACAAGATCTTTAGAGCTGAGACTTAGATAAACAAGGTGAGGAGAGAGAAACTTCATGACTTTTAAAAAAATTAACTATTTTGTTTTGCCTTCATTTTTAAAACTATTTTGATATTTCCTATCAGCCAACAAGGTGCAAGGAGCTTTGGAAAGGAGAGCCCGGAAGGTGGGGCCAGGGCAAACAGCAAGGCGGACATAGGAAGACTAAGAAGAAGCTTCTAGAGTCACTGAGGCATCTTGTGGGGATAGCTGGGTTGGGGCAGTGGTCCAGAGGTATCAAGGAAGACCCGGTATGATGACAGACTAGCAAGTTTTGGGCCTCAACAACAAAAGGGGATGTTTCCGCAATGGGCAAGAACAGGGAAGGAAAATGTTAGATTGGAGAAGGATGCTTAAGGTCATGAAGAAAAAACCATGTCAGGACACGGTCACAGGAAGGCAGCTTAAAAAGTCAAACTTGGGGGTGCCTGGCTGGCTCTGAGCCAGTAGAGCATGTGACTCTCGACCTTGGAGTCACGAGTTCAAGCCCCATGTTAGGCGTAGAGCTTACTTGAAAAAAAAAACAAACAACAGTCAAATGGGAACCAGATTTATCACTGAGGAGAGGGTATCACCATTTTGTGTTGTCCCTTCCCTTCCTACACCTCACGGCTTTCTGCAGTTAGTGTCAAAGCGTGGGGACCACCTCTCCACTTCCTCTTCCTCTTTCAGATCTCCTATGCTTTGTACCCACATCAAAAGGTACAACCCTTCAAATGCCAAGTGACCCAACTCTGCCTAATCCAAATCTGCAAAGGCATGAACCAAATAAAACATGAGGGAACAAGTCATATTAGGACAAAAAGTCAATACTCTATTATGCGTTTCACTCCTATTAAGAAACCTTAGCTACTCACACAGTATTTTAAGTACCCACTTTGTGGACCAAGAAATTAAATCACACTCTTCCTTGGTAACAAAATAAAAGTGAGTGCTACAAGAGATTAGGTAATATAATGGGATTAAGGAAAACATACAGAAGTCCTTCGGTCCTAAGTAGAGAGAACAGATAATCGACACATCCTCGTGTCCACTCTATAAGGACTCTGGGAAGCCCAGTCACATCTGGTTCTGCTGTCGCTCACCCAGGTCTTGCCTTGCTAATGGAGGATGCTTAGTACCATCTTGCTTTTTCCTTCTTTTGCTCATCAGTGCTGTTTTGTTTGCCAGATTTTCATTGTGGTACCAGTGAACTAGAAGACTATCAACTGGGGTAATATCTCTTTTCTACCCTGAAAGTCAACAGGCTTCTGAAAATCCACACTTATTCTGTGATTTCTGAGAATCGCTTCACCTTGTCTTTTACTTCTAAGATAGTAACTTTCGATCCTCACTGAGAGCCAAATGAATAATTAAGAGCCATCCAATCTCCCAATGGGAATGATGGCCTATTTGGTGATAGAACTCTTTTTTATCGCCACGTTTCACTTGCTCAGGTTTTCCTCCTTGATCACGTTGTTTAATTTCTCATCAGCTAAGCCTATCTGTGGACGGAAAAAGAGATTTTTCCCTACAGTGTGGCATTTCTACAGTGAAGGTTTTCCATTTACCTGCCAACATCCTTTAGCTCAAAAACATGAATATGGTAGACTCAGATGTCTCAAATATTCTGCATTTGCCTTGTGCAGTTTGACACATATGAGCCAGGTCTTGAAATCTAACGTGTGGCGGAGACTTCATCTGAGGACCATCCCTGTACAGGCATCCATGGGGGTAAGAACTGCAGATGATGTCTCCCTGGAGATAAATCTTTGATAAATCTTACAGTTTCCTTAGGAGCATTCCACAGCCTAACAAAAGGCTGCCCTGGACCAATTTTTTAAAACTCATCAAAAAGAAGAGAGAAAAAATCAAAAGCATAGGACCAGAGGGAGCTTCCTTCAGATGGCTCTGCATGGTACCTACGTGTACAGGTGACTCACGGCCCACAGCTGGGTCATGTCTCTATTTCTGGCCAGTAGTTCTCAAACCCCATTGACTACTCACAAGGGTGGGAAGAATGTCACAGTAAACTTGGTCATCAAGTGCTGAGGTTTGCAAATTCTTTTCAATTTTTCCTATAAAGTAGAATGAATTGGGGGCATTTTTATTAAAAAGGTATGCTCAGCTCTGCATTTTGAGAGGTCTTCTTAAGTGAGAAATGCGTGACTTTATAACTAAATTGTCCAATGTTCCAGAGTCCTTAGTTATGCTGGAATCCATAGTAACAAACACTTCCTAATGAAAATTTTAATTCATTTTCATTCAATTTGATTTTCTTCTAAAATGAAATTTTTTGAGATACACAAATTGCTGGTGTCATTACTTACGTGCTTAAAAAGTACTATTAAAATTTTAACCCACCTTCCCTGTACCTTCCAGAAAGAAGAGTACTGTAATGGTTGGACAGGGTGAACAGCATGTGGTCTCCAACCCAGGTGGTGTTTCATTCTCCTTGTCTGAGTCCATGGGGCTGTGGAATCTTTCCTATCTCCCTAGTTGCCACAAGGTTCTTGGGCAATAGCAGCTTTAAGGCTGTTATAGGACAAGGGCAGGCACAGACGACTGAGATATTCTGGCCTTCTTTCTTCTCCTGATAAAGTGGGATGAAAGGCCGACAAAGTCTACTTCCCATCCTGATCTGAAAGCTTTTTCCCCTCTAAATATGGGTAAGAGAGGTGGAACGGAATCCTACAGAAAAAGGTCTTACATCTTAACTTTTTTCTTTGTATGCTTTCTATTCCCTCATGAAATGAGGTAGAATAGTTCTGCAAGTATCTCTCCTAGATTCCCATGTCCTACCCCAAAATCCCCTTGGTGACACAGACCAGTGGACAGCAGCCCCGAGTAGCACTCCCTCAACCATTAACGCAAAGCCTTGTGCTGTCACTCTTTCCTTCTTTTGGATGGTCTCTGAGTGTGCTGAGACTACAGTTGCCATATAATTTAGCATCCAAATACGTAAACTCTTAAGGGTCCAAGAGGGTATTTTAATAATTTTACTGAGACAACCAAGGATATATACTAGAACTGTCCCAGGCAAACCAGGAAATTATGGTATGAGTTTTCTCATAATAGGAAGACTGGATATTCAAGTTTGAACTTTGGGAAGGATAATGGATTAGTTTTGGCCCACATTGGTTTTTTAAGCAATTGTGGCTCGCCCAAAGGGCTCAAGAAAGGTGTTCTCCATACGTGTGTAGGTCCAGATGTGCTTAATCAAAATCTGTAGTGCAGCTTGGGGACAAAGCATCTCTGTTCCTGTACTTTGATTCATCATTCTGCCTAAGTGTCTCAGGAACTTCGAGAACAGAATTTAGGTACTCCTTAGCTAAAACAACATGAGAGGCACTTAAAAGCACCCATTCCATTATTTATGATACTGAAAATAATTCTAAATCACTGTCTCTGAATTTATTCCTTCTCTGTTGCAAAAGCTTTGGGCATACTTAAGCCCACAATCTAGAAACATCTGTCCCAAACAAGCTATTCCCTCAGAGGCCCCGAAAAGTAACAAAGGACCTATATGACTCTGAAAAATAAAAACATTGTTTTATCCTGCCATTATTCCTGAATGTGAGTTACAGAGTTTTCACCGTACATGAACAACCCAAACATTTTTAAGAAAAAGACTCTTCATATGTTTATATACCCAACTGCAACAGACATTACAGTTTATACTATCATTCTGCTGTCACATTGTTTGGAAACATTTTCCAAAGAAGCTAACTCCAAAAAACTTTCTGTTTAAACAAACACTGGCAGACCCTGTGCACTTATATTAATGCTCAAGTTCACTGAGATTCCAACGTAAAGCATCTTGCTCTTGAACTGAACACTGGTAGATGGCCACTGAGTAATTCCTATCCTTTCTCCCCATTCACAATCCAATAGATAAACCTGAACAAACAGAAAAGAATTTAAAAATTAGATACCCATGTGAGTACATGACATAAAAGCAGAACATATCCGTGGCAAGATTAAGTCTGGCAGGTTTAGGTGGGCATAAATACAATCATTCATATCCACAATTTTAATTTTTAGGGAACTGAGAGGGAATAAAAAAAGAAATATCAAATCCCTTGGGCAAGGGAAAATGTTTCCTCAGTAAATGTTAAAAAGAAAATCAGAGGCCCCATTAAAATGGCGTCACCTAGGCTGAGTCCACACATCGGGGCTTGATGCTTAATCTAATTGCACTCTCAACCTCCCCTCAGAATGTAGTCTCAACAGTTCAGTCAGCAATTTTCAGATCAGCACCGATGAATCTGCCCCATGGGCCCTCTCCATCCCCCAAGGAAGATGAACTCATCTATACGATAAGGCCTCCTGCTCCTTCCCCTAAGGGAAAGCCACCTTGCCTGGACCAATCGTTTTCTTTTGCTAATAACTCTCTTGCCCCACCCTCTTTCCTATAAAAATCTTCCACTTTGTACAACTACTCAGAGCTCTCCCTTACTTGCTAGCTGGGATGTTGCCCAATTCATGAATCATTCAACAAAGCCAATCAGATCTTCAAATTTACTCAAATTGTGTTTTTTAAGAGTAAAACCGGGGGCGCCTGGGTGGTTCAGTGGGTTAGGCATCAGACTCCGGTGCAGGTTATGATCTCACGGTTCGTGGGTTCGAGCCCTGTGTCAGGCTCTGGATTGACAGCTGGGAGCCTGGAGCCTGCTTCAGATTTTGTATCTCCCTCTCTCTCCAGCCCTCCCCTGCTCACATGCGCTCTCTCTCTCTCTCTCTCTCTCTCTCTCTGTGTCAAAAAATAAACATTAAAAAATATTTTTTAAGAGTAAAACAAAGTATTTTCAGGGGGAACACTTGGAAAATGAGTCCAGGATTGAAAATGAATATCAGGGACAGCCATGCAAAACTAGAAAAGACCCAACCACAGCAAGCAGTCTGGCCCTAGACTGGCAAAAACACCGCGGACAAAGAAGAATAAAATGGGAGGGATTACTCTACCCAGTATTAAGGTTTACTACATAGTTACAATAATCAAGACAGAGGGACAGACACATAAATCAATGGGACAAAATATAGAAGGCAGAAACAGACCTCACGAATATGCCTGATTTTTGACAAAGGTGCAAAAAGTACTCCATGCAGGAAGGACAGTCTTTTCGTCAAATGGTGCTAGAACAAGTGGACATTCATAGGCAAAAAAAACCAAACCAAAACAAAACAAAACAAGAATATCGACCTAAACATCATACCTCTTACAAACATCTATCCGCAACAGATCATGAACTTAAACATAAAATGTAAAACTATAAAACTTTTGGGGGGAACAAAGAAACAGGAAAAATCTTTAGGATCTAGGGCTAGCGGATCAGCGTCACCATGTCTGACACCCAAGGCATGAATACACAGAAGGAAAGCTTGATTATCTGAACCTTATCCAAAAAATTTCTACTCCATGAAAGCGCATGTAGAGAAAATGTCAAAGACAAGCTACAGACTGGAAGCACATAGTTGCAAATCACATTATGTGACCCAGGACTACTACCTAGAACATAAGAACTCTTGAACCTCAAGATGACAAAAAATCCAATTAGGAAATGGGTAGACACCTGACTAGCGAGGATGTGCAGACAGCAAGCACATGAAAAGAAGCTCGACATTATTATTATGTAGGCACGTATTATTTTGTATCAACATTCTTGCATTCAGAACAAGCAAATTTAAACTACAGTGAGATCACTTCACACCTATCAGAACAGATAAAATGAAAATAGTGACAACACCATATGCTGGTGAGGATGTGATAAAACTGGATTACACTCACACATTTCTGGTGAGAATGTAAAATGGTACAGTCACTCTAAAAAACAGTTTGTCAATTTCTTATGAAACTAAACATTTGACCAGCAATTACACTTGTGTAAATTGATCCCAGGGAAAAAAAAAGGGGGGGGGGGAATTTTTACTCACAAAAGGGAAAAAAAAAAACCCAAAACACCCAAAACCTGTTCCGGAATGTTCACAGCAGCTTTTTTTTTTTTTTTTAAGTTTGTTTATTTATTTATTTTAAGAGAGGAGGGGAAGGGGCAGACAGAGAGGGAGACAGAGAATCCCAAGCAGGCTCTGTTTTATCAGAATGGAGACTGACACAGGGCTCAGACCCATGAACCATGAGATCATGACCTGAGCCAAAGCCAAGAGCCAGAAGTTCAAACCACTGAGCCACCCAGGCGCCCCAACAGCAGCTTTATCTGTAATAGCCAAAAACTGAATTCAGCCAAGATGCCCTTCAACCGGTGAGTGGTTAAGCAAACTGGGGTGCGCATGTGTGTGATGACATCCACTACTCAGCAATGACAAAGGGGCACCCCAATGATACTGTCGACAACGTGGATAAATCTCCAGAGTCAATCCCAACAGGTGCACATGTATTATTACCCCATCAACATAACTTTCTGAAATGACAAAACTTTAGAAGTTGAGAACAGACTGCCAGGGAGGCAGGAAGGAGGTGAGTGTGGCCGTAAAAGGGCAGCCACAGTGATACTTTGTGATGTGAAACTGCTCAGTACCTGTACCGCGGAGGCAGACACGCAAACTTACGGAGGTGACGAAACTGCACAGAACAAATGCATACACCCACACAAACGAGTACCAGTAAAAGTGGAGTTGTCTGAATGAGACTGGTAAACAGCATCAAGGTCAACATCCTGGGTGCAATACTATATGATAGTTTTGCAAAATGTTACCAAGGGAGGAAACTAGGAAAAGTGTAGAAAAGATCTTGCTGTACTGTTTTGTGAAACCGAGTGTGAATATACATTAACTAGAAATTTTCTATTAATAAAAAATATGTGCTTTTTTATTAAAAAAAATAAACTGATGCTTAATGAAGCATCATTAAGATGTATATACTTTATAATAGTAAGTGAAAACACTACCACAAAGCTAGAGGAACTATTCTGGTTTTGTTAAAAATTTAAACATGAGCTTATTTCTACACTAAAAAAAAAGTTTAGAAGGAAATACTTGTTGGGGCATCTGGGTGGCTCAATCAGTTGAGGGTTGGACGCTTGATTTCGGCTCAGGTCATGATCTCACGGTCATGAGATTGAGACCTGCATCAGGCTCGGCACAGAGCCTGCTTGGGATTTCTCTCTCTCTCTCTCTCTCTCTCTCTCTCTCTCTCTCTCTTCCCCTTTCCTGCTTGTATTCTCTCTCTCTCTCTCTCTCTCTCTCTCTCTCTCTCAAAATAAATAGATGAACTTAAAAAAAAAAAAAAAGGAAAGAAATACTTGTTAGTGGCTGTCATTTCCAAGTGTTGGTTTTATGCATCCTGTTGTGCACTTTTTTTTTTTTTTTTTTCAACGTTTTTTATTTATTTTTGGGACAGAGAGAGACAGAGCATGAACGGGGGAGGGGCAGAGAGAGAGGGAGACACAGAATCGGAAACAGGCTCCAGGCTCCGGGCCATCAGCCCAGAGCCTGACGCGGGGCTCGAACTCACGGACCGCGAGATCGTGACCTGGCTGAAGTCGGACGCTTAACCGACTGCGCCACCCAGGCGCCCCTGTTGTGCACTTTTTAATTTTTTCTCAAAATTTTAATGTATTTTCCAAACAGTATATAACAAACATAGTTTTTATGCTCCAGTAGTATTAAAAAATACTTGATGTTCAACGGGGGGAAAAAAATCATCCAGATCATGTATATTTCTTACCAAGCACAATATCAGAAGAACACAGCTTCTCTGAGGGTTAAAATATTTTCCGTTAAGCTATTTTAGGTGGTAATGTTGAATTTAGAAATGGTAATCCCTTGAAACGGAAATACGTCCTGTGATACAATTAATGAAACACATTGTACATATTCGTATTTTCACTCAGCTAATCCCATCTTTTCTGTTTTAGAAATAAGACTTTCAGTAGAACTCTAAGATGTGACTGCAGACCGATTATGGAGTCCTGAATAACAGTGCCCGTACGCCTGGGTGGCTCAGTCGGTTAAGCATCTGACTGTTGGTTTCGGCTCAGATCATGATCTCACCGGTTGGGTTCGTGAGCCTGAGCTCTGTATCCGGCTCTGTGCTGTGACTGCAGATTGGGATTCTTTCTGCCCTGCCCGCCCCCCCCCCCCGCCCCCCCTTTCCCCGCATGTTCTCTCTGTCTCAAAATAAATAAACTTTAAATCACATTCTCTAAAAGAGATAAATAAAAATAACAGCTCTCAACTTTCTGTTGTCAGGAGAATGCCAACTGGCTGACACTGGAAATCCAGGACCACTGGGGGAGGTAACGACAGCTGGTAAAACAATTCAGCCTGTGGTTATAGCGTTAAAAAGAAACAAGGGACCCAGCGGAGTGTCGTGTGCAAAGCCTCGCGTCAGCCATCCAAGACTTCATACCCAACCTATCCACAGTTTCAACCTCTCCCAGGAATGTGGCCTTGAATTAGTCAACCTGGACTTACCTAGCCAGCACAGTGAGGTAATCCTTGATAGGACCCCATCTTTCCCCCAGAGGTAGGTTACCTAAGCCTGAAACAATCCACTCTTTGCTAATAAACTTTTTCCACCCCTTCTCTGCCTTTAAAAACCTTCCCTTTCCTGGGACTCGTGGGAGCTCCTTTCTATGGTACATGGGATGCTGCCTGATTCATGAATCACAGAATAAAGCCAACTTGATCTTTAAATTTATTCAGTTGGATTTTTGTGGGTTTTTTTTAACACTAGGAAGTTAGACTCATGTATTTTTTCCCCCCAAAATTATCTCCATTTGCTTCAGATTCTTCCCAGGCCTGCATTTAACACCCTCTCGCAACACAGTGCAAAACAAATCTGTCAGCTGCAAATATGGCCATAGCAACTTTTTCCCCAATTACTAGGGCAACAAAGTGAACAGCAGAGAAAACACCTCCAAAAAGACTGTACCGCAATGCTGTCATGTGCTGTGCGATCACTGAGACTCTCTTATTTCCTTCGAGCACTGGCTTGTGGGACAGCTTGCCTAAATAAACCACGGACGGGCCGTATCACACCTACGAACCTCCCCGTGACCTACTCCCATGGGTTGGTCTCAGGTTCAGAAGTTTCCAACAGATGATACCTCCTCCTGTGGGGCACCCTGGATATCTGTGGCGGTGTTTTCTGAACACAGAGAGAGTGGAAGCTACCACAGCAACTGAAAGGCAAAACTAGGGTTTGGTGGGCAGGGTGTCTCCAAGCTTTGTGTTACGGCAAACTGCCCCAGCAGTTGGCAAGTGGATTGCCAAGAATCCAAGCCTCGAACCTTGCTTCAGTTCGCATAAATGCAAAGCATGCTTTCTTGTGACGCGTTTATAGTTTTAACACACGCTGCACACAAAATTGCGCAGAATGAAGAGAAATTGCTGCTTTGTTTTGTTGGGAACTTTACTAAGGACTGTTTGCCATTTCAGGAAACAGCATCACCAACAGCGATGATGCTTCCCGTTTTCAACAGCCCCTTCAATGCATCGGTAGCAGTGGGTTTTATGGCAGAAGCCCTCAGGGGGATTCTGAGTGGAAGGGCAAGCAGCTGCTATTTCGGTAGGTCCACTAGAGCCTTGCGATTCAAAGTGCGGTCTGAGACCAGTGGTCCTGGCCTCACGTGGGCGTTGGCTAGAAATGCAGAATCTCAGGTCTCTGACCAGAGCTGCTGGATCAGAATCTGCATTTTAACAAGACTCATAAGAGAAGCACTGTTCTCGTGACCTTGAGCCAAAGCACATATTTCAATAAGCCTCATTTGCTATACATGCTTTCCTTTGATTTTTATTTTCTATAGTTAGGTCACTATAGGATTTAAAGAATTGGCTATATTCAAGGATGTATTATCCATTTAACTTCATTTTAAGATAACAAAGGGAACACTAAAAATATTTATTGTAAAACAGGGAGTCACTGAGTTGAGAAGTATTGAGGAAGAGATCAGTTACACACTGCCAGCTGTTTGTAGTCGGGTTTTTCTACATTAACCCTAACCCTAGAAAAATAGTTGAAATGCAGCTCACTACAAAAGAAACCAATGTGAATTTTCCTCGACTGATTTGTGTGCCCCCAACTGTCCTTGTTGAGGCCATGTGATATCATGTCACTAAAATGTAGCATCGAGTGCAATCTGCCACTCACAAATGTAAACATTTGGAAACACATAATGGCTCTGAGACTCAGACACCAGTGTCTTTAAGGGAAACACCTACTCTATAAACTCTTCCCTGGAACAGTCTTATCACGTGAAAAAGGAGTCCACACCTCGGGCTCTCAGAGGAAAATATGTCTACAGGATACTGTCCAAGGGACCTGGGTTCCACGTTCCCAACTGCCCAACTGTCTCACCAGCAACTCCAATGAACATTTTATTTTCAATTCACACTAAGTTATCTTCTCCTAAACCGAATTTTCCCTTTTGCTCTGTTACCTCGGGGAATGACCACTTGTTTACTCCATCAGCACCTAGTTACGTAACGAACTGAATCAGCTGCAGCTTCACTAACTAGAAGCTCAATTAACTGAAATCGTTTTCATTCTACTTACAGGAAAAGAGGTTTTCACAAGCCACCAAGCTAAAGGCAGGCAAACGGGATACCCATTATTTTTACATGCCGGGCATACATTTCTGCTTCTTGGAGTCACAGCACTTCCGTTTTCTCCTGCGGATGCATACCACCTTCTCTGGCTCAGTTCGTGTGGTTTCCATTGAGTTGACCCTAACTCTTGGCATAGGAAAAGCACACTGTCTAGCTTTGCCTACCACAGGACTAAGAGGGGGTGGGATGAAGGGAGTCATAGGATTCAAGCCAAAGAGATTTAAATGTGGAACTTTGGTGGAAGAATGGCAAAGACCAGTTCAATTTCCACTGCTCATGCCGACCAGACCTACTGGAGTCCATATGCTCACGCAGGGAAAGATCTTCCTTGAAAATCAAATGACTGGGGAGGAAAGAGAATCCAGCTGACAAGAGTGGGGCTGAATCCTGATGACACGTTCTTAGTAAATCCGTCTCCAGACACTTTCACACTCTTTTTTGCCAAAGGCCGTTGGTTTTCTGACATTTGCAACATAAAATGCAGATGTTTTGTTTTCTTTTAATTGCTGAGTTTAAACAGATAGACAGACAGACTTCCAGCCAGATCTATAAAACTCTAATCACTATAATGGTCTATGTTAAAAACGGATCTTTGTAAGGACTGTAAAATCCCAAGATCTAATACTGTGATCTTCTGTATGGTAAGAGATGAAATTCTGAGAACCATACCCCCTTACCAAACCAGCAACATGTGTTAACTAACTTTAGACTGTCTGGAGAGACCACTCTCAGAGAGTATTTCTCAAGCCAGAGAGTATTTCTCAAGGTAGGGTCCCCTCCCTATTAAAAAAAAAACAAAAACAAAAAACAAAACACTCAAGGCAACCTAGTTATACCCATCTCTACAACATCCCTCACGACCTTTCCGAACAGAATAAAATTCAGTTTGCAGCTAATTACTCCAGAGTCGAAATTTAAATCTTCCGCACTTGTGATTGAATCACATGACTGTAACGCTTCTTGAGCTGAATCCAGTAGCCAGATATAGGCGGAGAAAAAAATTTTTTTAATGTGAGCTGGCATTCCTAGATTAGATACACCAACTGAGAAGCAGCAAACAACAGAGCTCAAAGGGTAAGCTCAGTGTCAGCAGGTTCGATACGATTGCATGGTTTTTAAATGTTTCAACAGTCAACAAAGCATGATAGCATTCATTATACTTATATGCATATTAATTCATTTAATAGATATTTATTGATGGCCTACCCTGAGCTACATGCTATGTGAGGTGATGGGGACAGAGTGGTGAGCAAAATCGGACTCACCCTTTCTCTCAGGTCCCTGGCTGAATTGTGCCCCCCACCCCTACCCCTGCAAATTCCTATGTTGGAGTCCTAAACCCCAGTATGTCAGAATGTGACTGTATTTGGAGATAGGGTCTTTAAAGAAGTAATTAAATTAAAATGGGGTCATAATACTGAGCTCTATTCCAATATGCCTGGTATCCTTGTAAGAAGAGAAAATTAGAACACAGACATTCACAGAGACAAGACCATATGGAGACAGAGACAGAAGACAGCCAGGAATGAAGCCTCAGAAGGAACCAACCCTGCTCATACCTTGATCTTGGACTTCTAGCCTCCAGAATTGTATAAGAAGATAAATTTCTGTTGGTTAAGCCACCTCATCTGTGATACTTTGTTAGGACAGCCCTAACAAACTAATACATTTAGAAAGTTTAAACTCTATTTGAAGATCCAGACCTTGATCAACTAACTATACAAATAAACCCAGACCTGTAGCTCTGACTTGGTGCAGTGTGACCTAACAAAAGGGGCTATAACGGAGGAGAGTGACCTGGTAGAGAAGACCTAAAAGGTCTTCCTTCCCTGGGAAAGTGACACCTGAACTGAGATGGGAAGGAGAGGAGTTCACCAAGCGAGAAGGGATGGGACATACATTTTAGGCAGAAGAACTGCCTAAGAACAGGATGTGCAAAGGCCCTGTGGAGAATATGGGGGACCAAAGGGACCAGTGTGTCTGGGGAGCAGAAATCAAGGAGGTGCAGGAGACATGTGGCTGACAGACAGTAAGAGGCCAAGTTACACTGTTCAAGATAAGGAAGGAGTTATTATTACAATCATATTCCAAGGCTCTGAGATCTGGATGGAAAAAATTACATTCTGATTTTCACTAACCTTTAATGAAAACTCAACATTTCCATCTATCATGAATCTTAGCAACAAATCTTGACAGTATTATAGCAGTACCTGCAACTTTCTTACCAATAGAAATTAGAAGTATTTTCCTATCATGTTGGGGTTTTTGCAGACACCTTGAAATTTATCTATGTTCATTATTGCTTTGAAATCATAAAGTTATAATGCCTTCTTAATGCATTTAAAGAAATTCATATATCACTTCTATGATCCATGTAGCACATACATTAAAAACATTTTGCTAACTGTATTTAAACAAGTGTTTTCTTTGTTGTGTTACTTTATGCAGTTAAAAATAGTATTCTGAGAAGGTTTTACCAGACTGTCAGAAAAGGTCCAGGCACAAAAGTTTAGGATCTCTTAAGATGCCTGGTATGTTTGTTTGTTTGTTTGTTTGTTTGTTTTAAAGTTTATTTAGTTTGAGAGAGAGAAACAGAAAGTGTGTGCACACCCACACACAAGTGGGGAGGGGCAGAAAGAGTGGGAGAGAGAGAATCCCAAGCAGCCTCTACATTGTCAGCATGGAGCCCAATGCAGGGCTCAATCCCACAAACTGTGAGATCATGACCTGAGCCAAAATCAGGAATCCAACACTCAACTGAATGAGCCACCCAGGTATCCCAATCCAGTTTTGTTTTCATTTGAAGAAGAATTACTAGCATGTCATTTGGGTAAGTTTTTAATGCCTCTAAGCCTTGGTTCTCTCATCACTGAAATGAGGATTGATGATATTCTCTATCCGATATAGGGGATCAAATGAGTTAACACGCACAAAATGCTTAGAATGGTGCTGGGACTTAGTCACACTTAATAAATGGTAGATACCATTTTATTACTGATGAGAATGCATTGTGGTGTTTTAAGCAGAGGAGCAACATGGTGGTCAAGTTTATACTGTAAAGATCATTCTGGCTCTAAAACAGAGAATGTCTGCAAGGGGTCAGAGTGGTGACCAAAAGAGGGGACTGCCATGGCAGTGCCACATATGAGGAATATTTCCTAATCTAATGTGAAACTTTTTAGTAGAGGAAACCACATTTTAAATCAGATCCTAAGTAGAAGCTAGGTAAACCGGATAGAAGCAGAGCCACTCTGAATGAAGCGAGGTGTAGAGGCCCCAAGTACCAGCAGCTCAGCGTTTCTCTTTCCCCTCTGGTCCATTTGGACACACTTACAAGAAACTCCTGCATCTACGGAGACCCTAATTTGAAAACTGTTCAGTTATCTTCTCATAGGACAATTCAGTGATTCTGTGCTGCCCAAACCATTAAATAACACCAGGTTCTTACACACTGTAGGATCATGCATTTCTCAGTTTGCTTGCATGTTAAGTTTCAGTGCATGTATTCTAAAGTCTGTGTTCGGTGCTCTGTGCATGCCAACCACTGTTCTAGGCACCAGGAACACGGCTGCACTTACAGCATTAAGTGAAAAGTTGAGGGTATGGACAGGAGACAGAAAATAAACAACATAAAATAATAGAAATGTACTTAGAGATGATCATGATATAGATGATTAATATCTATTCAGTGATGATCATGATATAGATTAACATCTATATGGCCAGAACCTTGTAACTGATGACAAGCATATCTCACATCTTGGCATCACGGCCTAAGGTTGAGAACATTCTTTTTGGTTGTTGTTGTTAACATTTATTCATTTTTGAGAGTGAGAGAGACAGAGCATGAGCAGGCAAGGGGCAGAGAGAGAGGGAGACACAGAATCCAAAGCAGGCTCCAGGCTCTGAGCTGTCAGCACAGGGCCCGACATGGGGCTTGAACTCACGAACCACGAGATCATGACCTGAGCTGAAGTCGGACGCCCAACCGACTGAGCCATCCAGGCGCCCCAGGTTGATAACATTCTAAACCAGCTCCCGGAGTTTCTTGCACCTAAAGATCTTCATTTTTATCATAACCTTCACTGCTTTTTATTTCATCCAAGTACATCGCTATTTGCCTATCCCATCTTTATTTTCAATGCCCTCTGTCAGTAGGCATGCCTGTTGTCTCTATTTTCTCTCTTCTCCTAATGTTTTTTTGTGTGCTTGTTATTCTTTGAATAACATTCCCCTTGCTCTTCAACTTCCTAATGAAGCAACCAGCTCAGGACTTCTGGTTAAGGAGTCATGGCAAATAGCTCCATCTTCAATCCAGCTGTTTGGAAAAGCATCAGATGGGTCAGCATCCTCATATCCTGATCCCTGACCTATAGGATGAAATTTTTATTTAAATACTAGGTACAAGGGGATCAAGTAAAAAAGACAGTAAGCTCTACAAAGGTAAAGGCTGTATCTGCTTTGTTCACCATTTGGAGCCCAGACTTCAAACGGGCATTTGGTTAAAGGGAGAGAGGGAAGGAAGGTGGGAAGGAGGGAGAGATAAAGGGTGCTTGGATAGGTGGACAGATTAAGGGAAATTGGGTAGATGGAAAGAAGGATGGGTAGAGTGATAGACGATGGATGCAAGGAAAGGAAAGGAAAGGAAAGGAAAGGAAAGGAAAGGAAAGGAAAGGAAAGAGGGAAGAAGGAAGGAAGGAAAGGTTGATAGATGGGTGGTTAGATGGACTGGTGGGACAGATGGAAGTATGGAAAGAATGGAGACTGGGGTGAGGGGAGGAACACTATGAAGAAAACTAGATACTGAGGGAAAAGTAGAACACACAGAAAATGAAGTATATTATTTGAGAGAAAACAATAAAAGTCTACGGTGGTCTTGACTTCATCAACATAGTTTATATAATCCACATAACCTTATGAGATGAGTATCATCATCATGTTCATTATGGAGATAATAGGGGCTGAGACTCTAAAACGTTGAGACTTGCCTAAGATCAGGCAAGCTTTAAACACAGAGCTGAGATACAGACCTTTGACCACTGGGTTCCAAGGCACCTGGAACATGAGTAACAGCATACAAAAATTGGCCGTGTTTTCAAGAAAGCCAAGTAACATTCTGAAGACAAAGAAAATTCGAAGAAGGGTGGGGGGATGCCCATAATCATAATTTCTGAATGATTTACTGAGTTATTTGAAATGCTGACTCCCCTACCATCAAAGGGGAATCAACGTGAGTCCTTCTGGAGAGCCCAAAGAAGACGTAATCCAAAAAGACCAACCGATATCATGCTTTGACAGGATGTCCATACTCTAAGCATTTAGAGGAGGGGAAAATGGGTTAAACGTTTGACAGAATTTTTTTATCAGTAGAAAAACAATAGAGACATAAATTCATCCCGTGAAATGGAGCCAGATAACAAAGCAAACAGAAAACAAGAGGCATTAAGAATCTGATCTCCTACACTCTGAAAGATATTCAAACTATGTTTTTATTTATTTTTTAATTAAACAGTAGCAGCCGCAGTCATTTCCTTGATATAAACACTTCAAGTGTGTCCAGCACTGCCCTAAGTGGCATGTTCTTGAGCAGGCCACCTTTCCATGTCATGGTTTCTCAACAGGCAGGAAAAGAGGAAAGCAGTATCTACCTCACCAGCTATCCTGAGAATTAACTGAAAGGATGTGCAGCCAGCGCTTCAGAAAATGCCTGGCAGGTAGTAAGTGCCTCAAGTGTGAACTGTTCTCATCACCACTACCCTGGCTTCATCCTCCAAGCAAAAGATCGGTTCGATCAACTCCACTTTACAGACACGTAAGCCAAAGCTCGCTGAGCCATCCTCAGGGATTGCAGAGCGAAAAGGACTCACTGTCAAGTCCCTTGGTCAACACAGATGCTGACAACATTGACAGGTGCCTCTGGCTGAGCCTTCTATTCTTGCCCACCCACACTGGGAAACTCTGCCATTGCAAACACAGCCGCCCAGACTTGTCACCCTAACTCCAGCTCTTGCGACTACCCTCAGCTGCACAAGTCCCCTCTAATGGGCAATAAAAGAAATGGAGGCAAAGGCAGAGATCTATTATTTACAACCAAAGACTTCCATGACAAAATACTGCAATTACTACTCACCACTGTGGCCGGATGGCTCTCTCAAACAGATAAAATAATTGTTTTCCTTTATGTTTTATTTTTCCTACTGAGCGATTTTTTTTCTTTGGGTGTATTTTAGCAACTACCGTATCAGGGTTCCAAATGAGAAATTTCTCTTGTATGTAACTTTGCCTGCTCTCAAAGAGTAAGTTAGATGGGCATTTATTACAAAACTTATTCAGTAAGTTAGATGGGCATTACAAAAACAAATAATTTTGGAGGGAAGGAGGAAAGTTCCCAAACTAATAAGGTTATTAACATATAAAATGCCATGTGAAATCCATTCTCATGTATTCCTCTAGGTAATCCCCTTCAACAAAGGTAACTGGTGAAATGAAAAGGGATGGATAGGCAATAGTTGGCTTAGACAAAGGAAGACAAGGTAGAGTGAGTGCAGGAGAAGAGAAGTATTTAGGATGGGAGAGTGTTAAGAGAAAGCCCAGAACGAATTCTGGCATCACGCCCATCAAGCAATGCAGAGACTTGCCAACCTTGTCACAGGGAGAGCACTGCAGAGCTCACAGTTTACACGGGCTGCAAAGACACAGGTGACAAGACAGGAAATGTGTCCTCAACACACTCCCTGCAGTCCGTCTTCCCACAGAGACCCTGTACCTGCTGTTCCTCTGCTTGGAATGCTCTGCCCCTGTTAGTGAGAAGGCCAACCCCTCATTTTTCAGGTCTCAATCACATCATTTTTCTTCACAGTCCATATGATCCGAAACTATCAAGTTCACTTACTTGTGGACCTTTTACTCTTTGCCTCACACTGCACAATGTATACTGCGGATGAGTGAATGAATCGGGAGCAAATGCCCAGACCTCTTACAAGGACAGATAAGACACTGGAAGCCAGATGACATATGAACTGTTGGGATGGACAGAAAGAGATTGCATTTCATGTACAGCATCCAAGAGCTCAGTTCTGGCTGCACGCTATGTTGGGAAGTCATCCCAGTCAATATTCAGACCACTGGGAAAGGGCTCTGCAATCGATTTGTGATGTCTGCCACGAGTGTGGCAACAGATAGATATGCGTGTTTTACTCACCCTTGACTCATCGTCTATTACCTAGGATGCTTTCACTGTTTCCACTCTATTCAGACAGCCAGAACGTTTCTATTTCTAAAGGCAAGCCGAGTCCCATCACTGTACTTCTCAAAACCCTATAGTGACACCCCTTCTCACTCAGAATAAAATGGCCTTTCATCATCCACCTCCTCTTTTACCGAATGGGTTCCAACTGCGCTGGTCTCCTTGCTGTTCGTCAAATACAGCAAGGACTCTCCAGCCTCCCTGGGATGGAAGTATTTTCCTCCAACAGAAGTACCCCCCTCATCCTCCAATATCCTTGTGCACAGATCCCTTACTTCCTGCAGGTTCAACTTTCACTTTATCCAGCCTTGCTCCCTTGCTCACCCTATGTAAAATAGCCCTCCCTATCACTGTCTGTAATTTCTTCCAACTTTATTCTTCTTAATAACATTTTTTTAATGTTTATTTATTTAAAGAGAAAACATGAGCAGTGTAGGGGCAGAGAGAGAATCTCAAGCAAGCTCCACACTGTCAGCGCAGGGATGGACTCAGGGCTTGATCTCCTAAAGCATGAGATCATGACTTGAGCTGAAATCAAGAGTCAGACACTTAACTGACTGAGCCACCCAGGTGCCCCTTCATAACATTTTCTACTTGTCATGTACAATGGGCCCTTGAACACCATGAGAATTAGAAGCACTGACCTACCTATGCAGTCAAAAATCCATGTATTAACCTGGACTCCCCCAAAACTTTACTAACTGCCTACTGTTGACCAGGAGCCTTACCAATAACACAGTCGATTAACACATATATGGAGTATGTAGTATATATTGTATTCTTACCATAAAGCAAGCTAGAGAAAAGAAAATGTTATTAAAGATTCATAAGGAAGAGAAAATACATTCACAATACTGTACTATACTTAGTGAAAAATATCCAGGTATAAGTGGACCCACGCAGCTCAAACATGTGTTGTTCGAGGACCAGCTTTATTTATTTATTGTCCATTCCCTCCCTCCACGCCTTACCATGTCCCATCTTATACCTAAACCCTGTCAAGGAACATGGATATCTTGTCCCCTCAAGGTCCTTCTAGCTGAGCTAAGAATCAAATTGACATGAGACAGATTAAAAGGAGAAAATCAGATTTAACAGCGTACCTAGGAGAATCCGCACAGACACGGAAGTTCTAAAAACAGTAAAGCAAAATGAGTTATACATGTCATTCTGAACTAAGGACAGGGGTGCTGGGGTCTGGAACTTCAAAGGGAATGAATGCAATTTACAGACGAAAACGGGTAAACGCTTCATAAACACGTGTCGATTGGGCCATTCAGAAACGGGACAAAGGAAGGACTTTGATTAATCAGGCCTTGCTAGGTTCCTCCCTGTCCCCCATACCTAGTTTATATCATAATATCATTATCTACGATGATAGGTCTTTTCCTGAAGCAGGTTCTCTATCCAAAATGTTTTTCGGTATTTGATGGAGGAAGTAAAAAGATTTTCCTGGATCTGCTGGGCTAAGGACTTTTTAGCTCAAAATCATCTTCAGGCTAAAGTAGTCCATCTTGGGGTGGCCTGTTTTGGGTCCCTACAATCCCATAAGGGAAGGAATTTCATCCTTTGTATTTATGGAGCATCCGCTTAGAGCAATGCTCACTATGTAAGGAGTTTCCAATAAAGAAAGTGTTGAATGAATGACTCAATGAATTTCCAGGAGTAATTTAAATGAGGCTTATTTTCATCTCCAGAAAAACTTAACCACCCATTAAAACATGTCTATATGTGACTCCTATCCCGCTACCCTCCTGCCAGGTAACATAAACCCAATTCCCCAATTTGAAACAACTGTGGTAAAAAGCCAATTAGAAATACACAACTGAATTCTCAGCAAAAAAGCAATATATCTCACCATGAAACACACGTAATAAAGAAACAAGACAGAAGAAAAGCTTTCCTGCATAGCCCTTCATAAATTTTCCCTAAAGCAGTGGTTCTCATAGTGAAGTCCACGGACTCAGCATCAAAACCCCAAAGGCACTTGCTGGAAATGCAAATCCTTGGGCCCTACTCTAGAACCTCCCCAATCAAAAACTTTGAAGGTGGGGACCCACACATCTGTGCTTTTATGAGCCCTCCAAAGGACTGATGTTCATTTGATTTTGAGAACTACTCTCCTGAATGAAGACATGCAGTTTTATTTTTTCATTATTTTAAGTTTATTTATTTATTTTGAGAGAGAGACAGAGAGACAGAGAGAGAGAGAATATCCCAAGCAGGCTTCATGCTGGCAACGCTAAGCCCAATGCAGGGCTCGATCTCATCAACTGTCAGATCATGACCTGAGCCAATACCAAGAGTCGGATGCTCAACCAACTGAACCACCCAGGCTCCCTGAAGACATACAATTTTAGAAAATTATTTTGACCAGGCACAATTTTACTCTTTTGGCTTAGAAATGAAAAACACAGTTCTTTGTGGTTAGTGAGAAAGCCCTTAAATAATAAACAGCAAATCTTACCCTATCATCGTAATAAATTGTCATTTTGGCTAGCAGTGGTACACTAATGAATCTAACATTTTAAATGTATTTTTTTTTAAATCAAGCTTTGTATTTCAGGGCTATGCTGGACTACTTACAAATAAAACTGAACAACCACATCTAATTTCATCCTAATGTAATTGTTTCAGGAACATTTCTGATAATCAGCAGGAATCCGCAAATTAAAAAATGACAGTAAAATGTCCTCGAAGAAAGCCTCAAAGGACAGAAAATGTGAATGCATAATAGCTCTGCATCCAGAAATTTCACAAAATGTCTTTACCTGAAGCTGTTTCTTTAATTGCTTCTAATGAAGTCAATGCATGTGTTAATTAACTATTAAGTGCAAACGTGAGAACTTTTAAGATGCATCACAGCTCTTCAGAGCCACCACAGCGCTCAATCATTCCCCAAGTCTAGAGAAGACAGAGGGCTGGGGTCCCCAAATCACTAAGGCAACAAACAGCTCCTTCTTAATGCACCCAGGCACTCATTACCCAGTTTTGGAGACAAAAACTATGTTCACAATACTCCATCTCTAGGATGGTTGATATAAACAAGGTAGCAATATTAATTGCTAGTCTTGGGCTAAGTGTTACAGACACATTGTTTTAGGCTCACCAAAAGCCCTAGGAAGTTTACATCCATCCCTAGTTACAAGAAACTGAGGTCCCGACACACAAAGTAACTTACCTAAAATTGGTAAGAATCTTACAGTTGGTAAGAATAAAGCCTGAACTGAATCCACGTAGCTCTCAAATGCAAGACTTAGTTTTTTTTCCCTATCGCACACATAAGGCTCCCTTGAGCCTCTAAGACCTCAAATAAAGGCACTTTTACTATAAGACTGGGAAAGATATGCCTAGGAAGGGCTTGAACACAAACTTCCTTTACCAAGAAATGGTCTCTGGTGGACCCAGATTTTTCCCGTTTTCCTTCACCGATGTTCTGAATCACAGCTGTAACTTTCTAACAAAAATATCTATGAATCACAGACAGTCCCTATGAGCAAAAGAATTCCAAAAGCGGGGGGGGGGGGGGGGGGATATTCAGAAATGCCTGCACTGGTAGCCATGATAAAATTTTAATTTGAATATTTTCTAAGACCAGATTTCAGCTTATCAAGCACTATGCAAATCATATGCAGAGTCCCCACATTGCCTGCATATGTTCCCAAGGCCTGTCATTTTTCTCCCCCTCTCCCTGGGATGTGGCCCTTGGGAAATCCAAGTAGAAACAACGGAGCTGTGATTGCCCTCTTGGCTCAGTGCTGTGGATGGAACATTTACTGTAGTGGGGATGACACATTTGAAGGAAGTTTCTGGTCAGTATTCGGTACATATGTTCAACAAGCGAGCCCCCTGGTCTCTTACGATGGCAGCATTAAATCCGGACATCAAGAAGAATTTGTATACAAATATTTTTTAAGTGTCAGTTTAAAAGCCTTCAGCCCAGTTCAAGGCAGACCCTTGCCACCTTGCTTCTTTGAAAACACACGCACACACACACACACACACACACACACACACACAAACAAGACAAACCCCCTCTTGGATGCACTCATTAGACCAGAAAGGGACTTCACAGTTGAACTCAGCGCCTTTTAAATGAGGACTATAATGGAATCCAAGGAAAGCGTAATGCCACTGTACTGTCTGGGTCATTGCTGTAATTTGTCACAGAGCAATTTGCACCCCTACCCAGGAGACATCTCACCCATGATACTCCTCATACTTCTTAGAATTACCAAGGCCTCTCCTCGTATCCTGTAATTGGGGTTGGTCCTCCAACATCTATCCCTTTTGCATTCTTCCAGATTTAGCTTCAAAGTCGCCTCCTCGGAGAAGCCTTCCCTAGCTAAAGATCACCCAATTATTTGCTTGCAGAGTACTTCAACCATGTATCATTATTTTATTTATCTTCTCTATCCATCTCTTCCAGAATCTCAACTCCTTAAAAGCAGGGACCTTGTCTGTGACGTCACTGAGGATATCTCTGAAGCCTTGGTCTTTAATGCATGCACACCAAATCAATGAATAAATAAGGACCTCTGTTTTTCTATTTCCATTCCTAAAAGCTTGGGCTCCACATATGGTGGAGAAACTTTCTTCCTTAGAGCCCTGAACTGCAGGGCTTGGCCATTTTTGACAATGATGGAAGGCATATGCCTTCCTAAAATACTTCCAGGCAGAATCTGGAGCAGAGACCCTGGGAGGAGAGCCCTAGGAGAGGCAACCTACCCTCCAAGTTCAGGAGCTCCACACCACTCTTGCCAGCCTGCCTCATCCAAGCCTCAGGACAGGATGTGCTTCTCCCTACAGTTTGGGGCAGAGGGAGGCTAGTGTTCAATCTTTGCTGCGGTACATGCTCTATGACTAAGAAACCAGAAAATGAGCAAATCTGACAGCTGCACCAGTGGTAAGTGAGCTTAATTCGAGCAAGACCAGGAGGGCATTCACTGAACCCAGGAGTGGGTATAAGTGAGGACCCATGACTGGTAAGTCGATTATCCAAATGCCAACAAGACTGCCCTGGACAACATTTCTCACTCATTAGAATAAAGACCCAATAAAAACTTGTCTAAGAAAATTTAAATACACTCCAGATGCCCTTTCTTATTTCATTAGATGCAATGCCCTTAGGCGATTCTATCCAAACCCAAGGCTTCAATTAATATCTCCATATTGATGAGTTTTCCAGGCTGGACTTCTTTCCTGGGCTCCCTTCCACCATACAGCCAAATGCCCCTTGAACACTGCTACTTGGATATCTTGCAGGCCTCTCAAACTCAAAACGAGCAAAACTTGCCCAAGGTCATACTGATAGAAAGTGACAAGTTGATTTCAGGTTTCGACGACACCAAAGAATATACACAGTCTTTCTCTCTCAGTGACGGGGATGCCTGTAGGAGGGTGGAAGGGAGGGTGTGACTATACTCATTCGCTTGGGTAAATGGACCTCAGGAAAATGAGTTCTAGAGCAGACATGGTAGTCAAGACTGTCAATAAAATGCTACCCAACCTCCCATTGACCTGGGAGTTATTAATTCACTGTTAGCTGGGAACTTCTTATAGCTGGGGACTTCTTAGACAATGAGAAGCTTAAAGGTGTTTCAGAATATTCAATTAACTAGAATTCAGTGATATTTGGGGGAAGGTGGTACATTTTGAACAGCCCTCTATTACTCGCTTTGCTTTGTAAGAGTCTCCATTGATGAAGGATCACAGAAGGTGAGGAGGGGTAGAAGGAGGAAGGGGGTCACCAATCCACTGCTTTCTTCGAATCATCCTCATGGGCAAATACCACTTCTCAAGCAACACTGCACAAGTGCTGCTGGCTGTGGGTTCTGCCTCATTTCCTTTATGTTCTAGTTCACTAACACAAATAGGCTTAGTTAGCCCCAACCCTAAAAAGAGCTCTGTTGTCCTTAGGAGACACAGTTTGCTTGCAAGCTTTAACTTTTTCCCATTTCTTAATTACAGTTGTTAGCAAACAAGTGCCAGCCCCGGGTGTCAACTCAGCCCCCCTTAGCCAGGGACGTCCATCCATCACTCTCAGTGGGAGGCTCCAACCAGACGGACCGTCCTAGACTACCTCATTTCCACACGCTTCCTCAGGATGTTTTGGACCTCACCACTTGTCAAGTTTCTCCTGCCCTTGATCTTCTCTGGTTCTAATTATCTTTGTCCAGATAGATTACTTTGAATTGGATATTTTTTCCTTATTGAACTTGGCACCAAGAATGTGCACATTTGACAAAAGAGTCAATGGGGTTTATGTGGTTTTTCAATTTAGGAATGCCATTATAGGTCATTTTCTTGTTTTCAGCAGTCATTTTAATCCGTTCTTGGAAATTCCTGTGCATTGCAATGCATTACTATGTAGAGGTCCATTTTTTTAATGTTTATTTATTTTTGAGAGAGAGAGACAGAGCATGAGTGGAGGAGGGGCAGAGAGAGAGAGGGAAACACAGAATCCGAAGCAGGCTCCAGACTCTGAGCTGTCAGCACAGAGCCCGACACGGGGCTTAAACCCACGAACCGTGAGATCACGTCCTGATGCTTAACCAACTGAGCTACCCAGGTGCCCCTGTTAAGGTCCATTTTTTAATGGTGCAAGTGGCATGAGTGTTAACACTTTGTAGAAATGAGGCAATATGATGAGCTAAGTATTTCTCCTTCATGTGAGTCGTGCACTAGATCCCATGTCATTCCCCTTCTCCACACGCGCAACGTGGGCTCTCTCTCCTATTTACCTGCCTTTCCCAATCCTCCCTCTTTTCCTTCTAGACTCAAAACATGGCCTTCTAATGCTGCACAAACTCTGTAGTGGCTTTCCCAAGTCCCCAGTCAATTAAAAATGGCTCTGTCTGGCTGAACTTTTGGAGACCTTTGCTGAGGTTAAGGATCAGTCACAATCTATCTCCTATTACTTGCACACAAATACTGGGTAGGACACTGGTGCAGAGAATTTCAGGGGATTTTATAAAAACTCTCATTCTGATGGTGTTAAGTCAAGCTACGTCCTTATCAAGGCCTATATGCAGTAACAGAAGATGGTTTCTAGGCTTACATTAGGATAAGCCATTATTTTAAGTAATTTGGTTGGGTTTTGTTTTGTTTTGTTTTGTTTTGTTTTGTTTTTACAGTCTGTTAACTGAACTTTTTTTTTTCCCCCTGTGAAGTTTCACATGGTGGCCAGCATTCGGTGGCATGCCAAGGCCAGCTAGGAGGTGCCTCTGGAATTTATCCACATTCTAACTGAAGAGAGAGGGGTCTTGGTAAACTCCTAAAAGGAGCAATGCTAATGACACCTAATCCCTTAAAGAGCAATTATGTGGATACGCGGAATCGGACTAAAATGATGAACTTCATGTTATGTGATTTTTAGCTCAGTTTAAAAAAAAAAAAACACAACTGTACAATGTACAAAGTCAGTCCAAACAAGGTCTGGTGATGACGCTTCTTCATTCACGTGGGGATCAGCATAGGCCTGTCACAATCTTCACAGAACCTTCAACTCATGGCTTTGAATAATGCTCCCAAACTAAATCATAATAGATCTGAAGCATCCTCACACTCCCTGGGTGATTACATCTTTTTTAAACAAAAGAATGACATTTAAAATGTTTATTTATTTACTTACTTACTTATCTATCTATCTATCTATCTATCTATCTATCTATCTATTTAGAGCATGCAAGACCAGTAGAGAGAGACTGGGAGAATCTCAAGCGGGCTCTATGCAGAATCCTGGGATCCTGCGACCCTGGGATCATGACCTGAGCCACCCAGATGCCCCTAGATGATTAAATCTTAACTCGTCCCATTCTAAATATCACTTGGATGTGGAAAGCGGATTTCAAAATCAAATGACTGCCAAGCTTTGAGCTCACTAATGTAGAATGAACCTTCAGTTTCTTGTTCAGACAGGGCTAACATACAGATTTGGGACGATGTGTCCTCTCAATACAAGATGTAATGGGAAGTTAGCACTGATGTTCTTACTGATGAACAAAGGAAAATTCTTTTGGTGGAGAAATTATTTCCTTATTGCAGTGTATTTCTATGGATGAACTGTTGTTTTAGCATAAAACCTTATCCTGAATCCTTGAGTTCACAAATTCTTCTCTAAAAATACAAAATCCTGGGTACCTGGGTGGCTTAGTCAGTTGAGCATCCAACTCCTGATTTTGGCTCAGGTCATGATCTCACGGTTCTGGGTTTGAGCCCCACATTGGGCTCCACGCTGATAGTGAGGGCCTGCTTGTGATTGTCTCTCTCTCTCTCTCTCTCTCTCTCTCTCTCTCTCTCTCTTTCTGAATCTTCCCTACTCACACGCACACACACACTCTCTCTGCCTCCTTCCCTCTCAAAATCAATAAACATTTTAAAAAGAAAGAAAAAAAACACACACAAAATAAAAATACAAATTCTAAATGTGTTTGTAACAACATACCTTTCAGTATTTTCTATTTAATCATTAAAGAAGTCCGAAGTAAGTTCTCCAATCAATTTTTTTCCAATAGCTATACTGAAAATATGAGCACTTTTGCTACGTTCTGTGGAGCAAACCATTAGTAGATGGTACACAGGCAAGCTTGCATTCCACCTTGCTTTGCAGATAGGATTTAAAACAATATAACAATATAATCTTTATCAAATTGATGGCTCTGTCTGAAAGAACCAAAATTCATGTTATTGTTTTTAATGCTATGAAACAGCCAGCCATGGCACCTGTTGACACGAATGAGCAAAATACGAGCAGCGTTTTTTAAAACTTCACCGGACTATATAGCAACGATTCCAGACGGAACAAGGAGCCAGAGCAAAGCCTCTGTCGTCCATGTGATTATCCAGGCTCCATTCACTGATTAAAAACTTGGGTACTGAGTACCTCCTAGGTGCCATGCCTAGTGCTACAAATGGAGAAACTGTCAAGTATGAGACAAGGTCCCCTTTGCCATGAGCTGGGAAAGAGACATTCCAGTAGCATCTGCCAATGGAAGCTCGGGGTTTTAGGAAGAAACCTGGTATAGCCTTGCATGGAGTGAAAGATGAGGAGGATCCCGGCAGGGGAGGAGAAGGGAGAGATTCTGGAAGGGAGAAATGGAAAGGCGAAGATCCCAAGACAAAGTAGGTCAGACAGCACCATTGCCTTTCTGTTGATTACAGTATAACGGCTGAGTGGGTGGAGAGTGGCATTGGATGGAAATGAAAAAGCAGGAAGGGGCCAAGTATCATGGGGATAGCGACCAGGACAATGAGTTTCTGCATTTTCTTTTCATTTAAAAAGGAAGACACTGAAGGCTCTCATCCAGGATGCTCCATTTGCTCTAAATCCAATCCTATAACTCCTTCTTCATGAGGCATAAACAAAAAATTTCCATACCAAAACCACCTGTGGATTTCATCCATCATTTCAAGTGAACCACTGTCTCAGCATGGCAGCAGGCTAAACTAAAGACTTGGCAAAGGATTTGAGAGGGTGACAGCTCATTGATCAAACATGAAATGTGTTTGCTGTAGTTTCTATAGATGGTGTAGGGATGTCTATCCCCAAAGTATGACCAAACCTGAGACATAGGAAACTTTTCTTCACTGCTGACTGGCAAGGCTCCTAAGGCATAACTTTCAAACTGAACCTTCCATTTCACACTTCCAAACTAAATATTTCATTACTCGTATGCTTCGGGGTTGATGCTGTGCCACAGGGAAGCACTCTGTAAATAATCAAAATATGCAATCGAGATGGCAAAGGCATCCCTGGAGAACAGAGACTTATTAAAGCCACAAAGATAAAAGATATTTCACTAGCCATCGATTTCAGATTTCCCTCTCAACTTTCCTTCTCAGTAAAGTATCTAAAGCTACATCAGTAGCTGAACTAGAGATCAAGTCAATAAAATATTGACAATTAGAAGGCCTGTAAAAACCCAAAGTGTGGCCATGCCAATCCAACCTGAGGCTTGGGACTGTGTGAAAAATACATAGAAACCAACAGGTACAAAGATTTAAGCATCATTTCACAAAGCATCAATAGACACATATAAACAACTATTTCATCATCAAAGAGTATGGAACTAGACATGTTTTACATATGGCCTATTTACCAAAATGTCAACCCTATAAACGTAATCCACTTTCTATACATTGGAAAATAGTCTTTAGAACCAGTCTGGCAAAACCAATATTGCTCCCATGACTAAACTTTCTCCAACCTGAGGTTCAAGATTGTTCTAACCATCGACAGACGAGACCCATCCTGGCTTTACTTCCCTTAAAAAAAAAAATCAATCCCATGTAAATATGGAAATTAAAAACAAAACAGATGAAGATAGTGAGAGTCAGAAGAGGAGGGTCACACCTGGCCACTTGCAGGTCAAAGTGAGGAATCTGGGCAGAGCCCTACCATTCCTGTGGAAAGAGATAATGTGTTCAGGGGAATAGCCATGAATGCTCACTGACAGAGGAAAGAATCCTCTCAGACATGGAGTGAAAGGAAACTGGCTAAGAAATGCCAGTTTCTCATTAATCCAGAAAGACTTTATCTTCTTAAAAATAAATTTGTATAAAAGTATTCAATCAATTATTTCCTCTCATTAGGACTTAAGTAAACAGTGAGGATGGCAAGAGCGTTATTGGTAGAGTGGAGAAAAGGGGGGAAAAAAAGAAGGAAGATAAACTGAAAGAAGAGGAAGGGAGGGAAAAAGAGGAGAAGGATGGGAGTAGGGAAGAAGGAAGAGAAAAAACAAGAGAAAAGAGAGAAAGAGAAGAGAAAACAAAGAAGAGAAAAGCCATTCCTTCTGGCAGCTTCCAAAGAGACCCTGCCATTCATCTCAATTAACCTTCTGGTATTTTCTCTTCTTCCCCACCAAACGCCAAAAGTATCTGAAGAATATGAGGGGTAAGGAAGGAGGCTAGTAAATCCCGCACAACAGGGGATAATGATTTCGAACCTGCTCACCCTGTCAAAGCTCCACAAGATCTGTGGCCTTAGAGAGGAAAATCTTTACTTTCATCAGAGTTAACAAATTGTTTTAATTTAACTAGACCCCAGCAGATGAAAGACAGATGCACACACCTCAGCTTTGGCACAGAAATTAAGTTTAAAACCAGTCTTTTAAATAAAGATGAATATATATATATATATATATACACACACACACACACACACACGCACATATATTATACATAAAACATCTCTGTCCTTCTTGTGTGAAAGAAATGTGTTCTGCATTCACATCACTATCTCTCAGTTTTTTCCAAGTATGAAAAGCGATGAGAGAAAGAATATGCAGCCTGACACATTTCTTAAACCAATCTCTGAGGCAGAGGCAGTTAGTGACATGCCAAAAATGAAAACCTTCTATCTCTTTGTTTCCAGTCCAGTGCTTAGCACACTGGATTAGAGTCCTCACAAGTTTTAAGAAAACCCATCCTTGAAGCTATGTCTTTTGCCAAGTCTCTGTCTTTAAAAGGGAGTGGATTCATCCACCTCTATTCCTACTTCTGAGGGTTCTTTCCATCTTGAAGAGCTCCTGAAAAAAAACAGACTGGAGGACAAAATATTTAACCCTATTTTAGAAACGCCACGGATGAGTTTTGGGAAAATGAAGATACAGAATTACCAAGGAAAAACCGCACTCTCACCACACTTCTTTGCCAATATCAGCTGTTAGCAAGACCGGATGCATAGAATACCTTCCTTTCGGTAACCTGATGCCCAACTTGCCACTTCAATCAGGATGTAAGAGCGGTGCTCATTTTAGGTGTTGCATGCAACAGGTTAAGAATTCACCAGATGGTTTTTGACAAGCAATATGAAAAGAATATGAATAGCTTTACTTACAGCATTAGCTTCCCTATGAATTGAAACACTAATTGTAACTGGTATAAATCAAGACACGCTTGATACACTCTTCTCTAGAAGCTATGAGGAATAACTGTGTCCCAAACCAGTGACCTCATGATCAAAGCTATTCCAAAACGCCTGCTTGATGAGAAAATAGTAAACTGTTCCACAGAAAAGCCTAGGTGTTGCCTTTTGCAAGTTCTCCTTTGCAAATCACGATGTCATTAAAGGAAGTATGGTAACGGGTCATTCCCCAAGCCTTCCTAAGCCCTGGTTTTAGAATACTACAGGCAGGAGACATGGAAGGCATAACTGAAAAGATAAGGGCTTAAAGCAGGTAAGTATAGAAGATCCTTTACTTTGAGCATCATTTCCCCCTTACATTACCGAAGCACCTGGTAGTTTCCCAACCGTCTGAACACTACTGCCCTCTTCTGAAGCCCCCTCACCCTATGAGGCAGACAGTGCAGATAGATACAATGGCTCTCGTTTCACGTAAGAAGCATCCGGTTTTTAGAGAACCTAGCTTACCCAAGGTCACATAGTGAATCAAGTATAGAAGCAAAACTCGAACCAATGTCTTCTAATTTCCAATCATGCAGTTCTTTCAACCACACACTTCCTGACTAATGGCTCCATCATGATTATGTTCTTCCTGGATGTCCACAGACACAGACCTTCCTGGAGCCCTATCTCCCCACCATCTCTCTAATTGTTGATTATTCTCTTTGCTCACTCTCCTTACTCTACCCCCTATACATGGTGTGATGGTTAGTTTTATGCATCAACTTGACAGATGCTCAGATAGCTGGGAAAACATTATTTCTGGGTGTGTCAACAAGGGTGTTTCCACAAAAAAAATTAGTATTTAATTCAGCAGACTGAGTAAAAGAAGATGTGCCCTCACCAATGTGAGTTGGCATCATCTAGTCTGTTGAGGCCCTAAATGGAAGAAAAAAGGCAGAGGAAGGACAAATTCCTTTTCTCTCTTCCAAAACTGGGATGTCCATCTTCTCTTGTGTTCAGGCCTCCTCTACACTCCTGGTTCTTGAGCCTTAGGAGTCCAGGACTTACACCTATGAGTCCCCTATTCTGAGCCCTCTGGACTCGAACTGCATTATACCACCAGCTTCCAGGCTTTCCAACTTGCAGAAAACAGATCACGGGAGTTCTCAGCTTTCATAGCCACGTGAGACAATTCCTGTAACAAATGTCCATTTTCATGACCTCCATGCAGATGACGTTCAAATGAATGACTCCAACCTATATCCCGAACTCCAGCACCACATCCATTCAATGAATATTCACCAAATGCCAACTACGTTCTTGCCACAGTATTAGGTTTAGGGATGATACTAGAAATCAGAGAAGACGAGAACCTGCCCTCATGGAACTTGCAGTCATGCAGGGGAGAAACCATTACTATAAGTTCTGTCAGGTCATACTCACGGGACAGAACAGATTCTCTATGAGTGTGTGGCCAGGATCAATCTAATCATGCCTTCCAGAGGAAATGAGGCGAGAAGCTAAGCTTCTGTGAATTTACTTTACTTTGAAGGTTTGACTTTGAGACCATGTAAACATTTTATTTAAACGTAAAACAAAATTGAATTAAAAGGCAACCCCTAAAACTAGAGACTATCCCAAGTAAATTAAAACTTGGTAACGAGTTTATATCTATAGCAAGATTATTTCTACAGACAAAAAGATCACGTTAAATATTCCTATCCTTCGTATGAGCTTGTGTTCCTCCAAAATTTTTATGTTGAAGTCCTAACCCCCAGAACCTCAGAATGTGACTGTATTGGGAGAAAGGACCTTTGAAGAGGTAACTAAGGTAAGGGCACCTGGGTGGCTCATTTGGTTAAGCATCCGAATCTTGATTTTGGCTCAGGTCATTATCTCACAGTGGATAACTGTGGATTCTCTCTCTGTGTCCCCTCTCAAAAATAAATAAGGGGCACCTGGGGAGCTCAGTCAGTTAAGCATCTGACTTCGGCTCAAGTCATGACCTCACAGTTCATGGATTCAAGCCCCACGTCAGGCTCTGTGCTGACAGCTTGGAGACTGGCACCTGCTTCAGATTCTGTGTCTCCCTCTCTCTCTGTCCCTCCCCTGCTCATGCTCTGTCTCTCTCTCAAAAATAAATAAACATTTAAAAAAATTTTAATAAAATAATGATGATAACACATTTTTTTTTAAAAAAGGAAGTAACTAAAGTAAAATGGGATCGTATGGGTGGCCCATAATCCAACATGACCTATGTCCTTATAAAAAGAAAGGATTAGGATACAGAAATGTATGCACAGAGAACAGCCCAGGTGAGGACACGGTGACAAAGCAGTCATCTACAAGCCAAGGAGAGGTCTCAAAAGAAACCAAATCTGCCAATACCTTGATCTTGGGATGACTAGCCTCCAAAACTGTGAGAAAATAAATCTGTGTTGGTTAAGCCACCCAGTCTGTTGTATTTTGTTATGGCAGCCAGAGCAAACTAACACAATCCCCATATTTAGACTCTCAGATCATGTCTCCCTCATGGCCCTTGTCATACTGCATTTTACATTTAACACTGTGATTGTAGACTGAAATCTACCGCCTGGGCCATAAGCTCCCTGAGGACAGAAAGAGGGGAGAACTGGCAGTTGTGGTGGTTTGAAATCACAACCTAAAAATTCAACTGCACTCCTTCCTCTGAAAGGTAGGGTCCAAGTCCCCTCCCCTTTAGTATGGGCTTTTGGACAACACGACCACCAGAATACAGCAGAAGCTATGCTGTGCAGGTGTTCAGGTTGAGAGCTTAAGAGACTCCTGGTTCCTGTTTCCTGGATACCCATTCTTGGACCCTAGACACCACGCTATGAGGAAACCAGGCCACGTGAAGAGGCATGAGCATGTGTTCTTTTTTTTTTTTTTTTTTTTTTTTTTTTTTTTTTTTAAATTTTTTTTTCAACGTTTTTTATTTATTTTTGGGACAGAGAGAGACATAGCATGAACAGGGGAGGGGCAGAGAGAGAGGGAGACACAGAATCGGAAACAGGCTCCAGGCTCTGAGCCATCAGCCCAGAGCCCGACGCGGGGCTCGAACCCACGGACCGCGAGATCGTGACCTGGCTGAAGTCGGACGCTTAACCGACTGCGCCACCCAGGCGCCCCGAGGCATGAGCATGTGTTCTGACTGACAGTCCCAGCTGAGGGTCCAGCTCACTACCAGCATCGAGAGCCAGCCCTGTGAGTTAGGGATCCAGCAGGACAGATTCAGTGACAGCTACGATCGGAACTGCAACGACATGAGAGGCCACTAGCCTGAGGAGACCCTGAATAGGATAATAATAAAATTATCATTTTAAAACACGAAATTTTGGGATGGCTTGTTATGTGGCCATAGATAACGCGAACATCACTCTACAGATATGTGCCCAATGAAATTCTTTCTGGGATATTTCCAAAATGCTGTCCAGAGTGCTTTAGGATGTCTCTGGGACCCTTTGCAGGTAAGCATCATTCTACCTATATTCTCGTACTGGTAAACTTTCCACCTAAACCTGCATTCAGCCAAATCAGAGGCAAATAACCCTACTGACTCTTGACCCCTAATCTGGGCAGATTGCTCAAAAATGCAAGAATGACAGAAGCTTCACAGACAAAAACAGCTGGTCAGGACCCATTCCTTCTGCTCATGAGCAAGTTTCTGTCCACTGTCACTGGCTACAGACCCTATTGTATGTGGTCACAAGGATTTGGATAATGTTGTGATGCAACATCACCCTGTCTTCTGCTTCCTCTCCCTGTCACCTCAACCCTATCAAAGATGCAACCATCACCATGGAAACCAGCCTGGGAAGAAATTCCAACATTCGTGGTCAAACTCTCTGTATATGTTGTCACCCACGGGGAGCTCTGGAGGGAGAGGCTTGTATTTAAGTAAGCATGTTTATTTCTGATTCTGAGAGACACCCATTGCTTTCTCCCATTGTTCTCTCCCTATTGGGCTGCAAGAAGAAAGAAAGAAAGAAAGAAAGAAAGAAAGAAAGAAAGAAAGAAAGAGAGAGAGAGAGAGAGAGAGAGAGAGAGAGAGAGAGAGAGAGAGAGGGAGGGAGGGAGGGAGGGAGGAAGGAAGGAAAGAAAGAAAGAAAGAAAGAAAGAAAGAAAGAAAGAAAGAAAGAAAGAAAGAAAGAAAGAAAGAAAGAAAGAAAATTAAGTTTTCATTTCTAACTGACTTCCAAAATAATACTGAGGACCTACCTTGTGGGAACTACTGAAACAAGCCAGAGAGAATCCTAAGTCCCAAGGATTTTTGAGCATTGGGCCAATTCCACCACTGATGAAGAAGAATGGTAACTAATCATAGTTAAATACAAGGCTTCGGAGCCATACAGACCTGGCTTCAAGCCCTGATCCCATACTCAGCAGCTGAGCAACTCCATTCACTCATTTATATATTCACTCAACAAATATTTTGTGTACCAATTTGGTCATGGATCCTTTGCTAAATACTGAGAAACCTTTAAGGGCAACACACACAGACCCAGCATATTTACCTCATGCCTACCATATACCACTAGGCACTAATCTAGCTGCTGGGAAAACAGAGGTGAACCCAATCAAGTCCTTGCCTTTAAGGAGCTTTCATTCTAGTGGCGGAGATAGAGAGAAAAAAAAATGTAATAGAATGACATATTGCTTTAAGAGCCAGGATAGAGACACATAGGAGTTAAAACAGAAAAAAAAGTCTCAATAAAAGAGAGAGAGAGAGAGAGAGAGAGAGAGAGAGAGAGAGAGAGAGAGAGAGGCAAACCAAGAAGCAGACTCTTAATAATAGGGAACTGATGGTTACCAGAGGGGAGGCGGGTGGGGTGATGGGTTAAATAGGTGATTGTGATTAAGGGATGCACTTGTTGTGATGAGCACCATGTGATGTATGGAAGTGTTAAAACACTATACTGTACACCTGAAACTAATATTACGCTGTATGTTAACCAACTGGAATTTAAATAAAAACTTTTTTAAGAAGAGCAAGAAAAAAAAAAAATAGAGTCTTACTTTAGGGTAGTGGTCCGAGCAAGCAATGTTGTTTAAATTCTTTAAGTCTTAGGTTCCCTATCTGCAAACAGGTGTATTACCACACTGGCTATTTGCCAGTTCACCCATGTAAAGCATGGGTATCATGCTTGGCACGCACGGATGTTCAGTGGCTGGCAGCTAGCGTTATTATTAATATCGTTTATGAAAGTATACTGGGTGATTCTTGGGAGTCGCAATCCACCATGGGCCCTGAGCCCTGCTTGTCCCTATAAAGAATGCTAAGCCCTGACTGCTCTTTCCCCCAAACATCACTCGGGGTGGTGTCTGGAGTAAGCAATCTTGAGGGACAAGATTATGTCTGCCTCCAGGGCAAAGAGAAGGTTTGCCATAAAACAGATGGATTTCCCAAGCTCACAGTTCCCTGACTTCGATGGAAACCCCATATACAAAGTATCCATGTAGCCCCCTTGAAACTGACCCATTGGGATTTGGGGGGCTTAGAGAACTGACACAAACATAATGCTTATGCTGTTTGCTGTGCTGTGAGTGATAAAGTCCTTTATCCCCCACCCAAGAGTCACAAGGTTTTTGCCAGCATGCACAAAATGGTAATAAGCAAACGTCTTAGCTTGTAAGAAGGGTAATATCCCAAATCCTGACAGTATCCCTCAAGAATCACCAGTGACCTTTAACTTAGTTTAATATTCATAAGTCAATTCTTCAGTCACTTAATCCTTGACATTAGTTTCTGTCAAGGACAGTTCTTAGGTACCATCGTTAAACACACACACATACACAACACACAACACAACACAACACCGATCTAAACCATCCCAAGTTCCTGTATACCACTACCAATGAGCCTGGCAGTTTCTTGTGTTCCTCATCACTGGAGAACTGTTATAGGTATTTGTTCTCCCAGAAAGTCAGCAAGAGTTGGGGCAACAAACAAAGCTTTAGAATCAGCACACGGGATGGTGACAAAATGGAAGATGAAAAATAGAAACAGAGAAAGAGCCAAACAATTATAAAAGCAAAGAAGGCGGGCAATTTGCAAGTATTGCATACTCTACAGATACGTTCTCAAAATGTAGACCTATAGGAAGAAAAATGATCTCCTGTAAGTCTTAATCAGCAACGCTGTGCAAAACGGCATTTTGTCAAGGGCTTATCACTTTTATCAGATGGTAAAAATCGTGTATAACAATCTTCTGTATCCCAAGAAAAAGTAAAAAATGCATAGGTAGCAGTTAAAATTTCTGCAGGGTCATAAAGGTTTTCTTGATCCCCTTATAGCATTTTCTTCCTTCTCTCCAGGCCAAATTTTTTGAGAGCCAAGATAAGTTGAATTTGTTAAGTCTTGTTATATATGGCAAAAGCTCAGGATTTGAAATGCATTTTTAATTAAGCACACTGCTGGGGGTTTGGAAATTCCAACTGAACCAGCATTTGTCTATTTCCTATTAACTGCAAAAAAGCAACATGGCCTTCCTTCCTCATTACCGCTTACTCCTAGGAGTCACGTGCACATTCCAGGGAATGAAACAGCAGGTACAAAGACAGGCATACACATACAAACCACAGTTTAAGGCACACATCTTGTTTGTTTAAAGCGAGAAATCACTTGGGGAAAGGAGGCAGATTTATCACTTTACCCAGGCACTAGCCATGCTGTGGAATTATTTCACGTCAAAGATAATTGCATCAATGAAATATTTATGTGCGCTCGTTATAGGAAAACACACTGTTTTGTAACCAAGATATTACGCTGCTTAAGTAAAAAAGCTGGAAGAGTTTAGGCTGGAGAATTCATTGTGGTCTGGATTTCTCCATTTAGTAATCTAAAACCAGGACTGTTCCCATATCAGCCGAGATGTCCTTCAGGGAGCCAGAGGTGCCGGAAGCGGTTTGTTAGGATGTTCACAAGTTCTGGGTTACAAGTTAAAGGTATGTGAGACTCAGGTCTCTCTCTTCTCTAAGGCCTTTGAAAACAGAACACAATGAAAAATGGAGTCCAAGAGAGAATTTTCTAAACGAAACCACTCAAGGCTCCTCTGGGTTGTTTGGAATTAAAAGCATCCCCTGGTCCTCATCTTTGGGGCTGATATCAGACACCAATTTCCCAGGAGTGACGCACTACATCAGGGGCAGGACCAGCCTGCCAACATGGCAAAGTCTCTTAGGACACAGAAGCCATCACAGGCACCACCAGATCTGCTACGGGCCAGTGGATTGTAATCCCAAAGAGATTTGTGTAATCTCCCATTTAGAAAATCCGCAGACTCCAGAATACACACGGCTAAGAACATAATATATTGTATCTATAGAAACTGCTCTGAGAGGGGAAATAAAAAATAACACATTGTTCGCTGCCTAGGATTGATTTATCAGTCACTTACCTAGATGTGCAATGCACGCACACACACACACACACACACACACACACACACACACAAGGGAAGGGAGAGCACAGCAATTAGGCCAACACAGACAGACTATCTCATTTCACAGAGTGGTAGGAACAGTAGGGAGCTGCAATGGCTTCCTTGCTACCTGACTCCCAAATCCCCAGCTCTTTAAAGTCACTTAATTGCTTATCTTTGCAGGAAATGTTTACTTGTCTTCTGCACTCTCTTTCCCAGAGCCCTGCTTAACAATTCATGTGGTAGAGTTTCTAGTAACTCTTCTTCATGGGACCCAAGACAAACGCAAAGGATAAACCCGCATGCAGTGAGTCCACACGGATGGCCCGCCGTGTATCGGGCTTTGTGTTAAGGGATAGGAGTTTAAAGAAAAACATGATTCTATTAACCACAGCATGATTCAGAAAGAGGTTGTGGCATACTGGATCTCAAACATTTTACTCACAATTCTTGGTTGCAATAACTGAAAGTCAAGTCACACTAGTTCAAACAAAACAGAAATTGATCAGCACATGAGGCAGGGAGACTAACGGTCCCCCCAAAGATGTCCGTGTCCTACTCTCCAAACTTGTGAATATGTCACCTCAGATGGCAAAAGGGACTTTACAGATGTGGTTAAGTGAAGGAACTTGAGATGGAGAGGCTATTCTGGATTATCTTGAAGGGCCAATCAAATCCTGTGATTTTTTTTTTTTTTTTGAGTATACACCGATACTCCAAGCACACACAATATTATATTCGTTTCAGGTATACAACAGTGATTGAACTTCTCTGTATGCTATGCTGTGCTCAATACAAGCGTAGCTATCATCTATCACGATACAACACTATTACGGTATCACTGACCATATTTCCTATGCTGTGCTCTTTATTCTGATGACTTATTCATTCCCTAAATTGAAGCCTGTATTTCCCTCTCCCCTTTACCCATGTTGTCCATCCCCACACTTCCCTCCCCTCTGGCAACCCACTTTGTGCTCTGTAATTAAATATCTGATTCTTTTTAAGTTCTTTTCTTCTCGCTCTTTTTTTTTTTAATTTTAATTTTTACTATTTTTTAAATGTTTATTTTTGAGAAACAGAGAAAATGCACATGCACAGGAGAGGGACAGAGGGGGGACAGAGGATCCGAGGCTCAAGTGACTGAGCCACCAACGCGCCCCCCCTTTTAAAAAATTTTTTAAATGTTTATTAATTTTGAGAGACAGAAGGCAAGCACGTGCACAAGTGGGGTAGGGGTAGAGAGTGAGGGAGACAGAGAGTCTCAAGGAGGCTCCATGCTGTCATCACAGAGCCCAATGTGGGGCTCAGTCTCATCAACTGTGAGATCAGGACCTGAGTGGTAATCAAGAGTTGGAGGCTTAGCCAAGTGAGCCACCAAGGCACCCCGCCCCTACAGATCTCATTCTGCTGTTTGTTTATTCATTTGTTGTTTTTTTTTAAGATTCCACATTCAAGAAATCATATGGTATTTGTCAGTCTAATTTCACTTAGCCTTATACCCTCTAAGCCCACTCATGTTGTCACAAATGGCAAAATCGTGTTCTTTTTATGGCTAAGTCACATACCATTACGCACACACACACATTCCCTACATCTTCTTTATCCATTCATCTATTGATGGACACTTGGGTTCCTTCCATATCTTGGCGACTGTAAATCATGTTGCAGTTATATGTATATACCTTTTTGAACTAATGTTCTCATTTTCTTTGGGTAAATACCCTGCAGTGGAATTACTGGGTCATGTGGTATTACTATCTTTAATTTTTTTTTTTTTTTTTTTTTTTTTTTGGGACAGAGAGAGACAGAGCATGAACGGGGGAGGGGCAGAGAGAGAGGGAGACACAGAATCTGAAACAGGCTCCAGGCTCTGAGCTGTCAGCCCAGAGCCTGACGCGGGGCTCGAACTCACGGACCGCGAGATTGTGACCTGGCTGAAGTCGGACGCTTAACCGACTGCGCCACCCAGGCGCCCCGACTATCTTTAATTTTTTAAGAAACTTTCACACTGTTTCCACAGTGGCTGCACCAATTTACCTTCCCACCAACAGTGCTCAAGGGTTCCTTTTTCTCCAAAACTTGTTATTTCTTGTCTTTTTTTATTTTAACTATTCTGAGAGGTGTGAGGTGGTATCTCATTGAGGTTTTGATTTATATTTCCCTGATGATTAGTGAGGCTGAGCATTTTTTTCATGTGTCTCTGCGCTATGTGTATGTCTTCTTTGAGAAAATGTCTATTTGGATGCTCTGCCCTTTTTTAAATCAAATTGTTTGGTTTGGGGGATGTTGAACTATATAAGTTAAAATATTTTGGATATTAACTCCTTAGTGGATGTATCATTTGCAAATATCTTCTCCCATTCAGTAGGTTGCCTTTTTGTCTTCTTGATGGTTTCCTTTCCTGTGCAAAAGTTTTTTTTTTTTTTTTTATGTAGTCCAATAGTTTAATTCTGCTTTTATTTCCCTTGACCTAGGAGACATAACTAGAAAAATGTTTCTACAACTAATGTCAGAGAAATTATAGCCTATGTTCTCTTCTAGGCTTTTTATGGTTTCGAAGTTTCATTTCAGCCCTTAATCCATTTTGAATTTATTTTTATGTATGGTGTTGAAAAGTGGTCCACTTTCATTCTTTTACTTGTAGTTGTCCAGGTTTCCCAACACCAGTTGTTAAAGACATAATCTTTACCCCATTGCATTTTTTGCCTCCTTTGTCGTAGATTGATCAGCCAAAGAAGCAGGGATTTATTTCTGGGCTCTCTATTCTGTTCCATTCATCTATGTGTCTATTTTTGTGTCAATACCGTACTGTTTTTATTATTATAGTTCTGTAGTATACCTTGAAGTCTAGAATTGTGGCACCTCTAGCTTTGTTCTTTTTCAAGATAGCCTTGGCTCTGTAGGGTCTTTTGTGGTTCCATACAAATTTTAGAACTGCAAAAATGCTGTTGGTATATTGATAGGGGTTGTACTGAATCTTAAGATTGCTTTGGGTACTATGGACATTTTAACCATGTTAATTCTCCCAATCCATGAGCATGCAGTATCTTTCCATTTGTTTGTGGCATCTTCAACTTCTTTCATCAATGTTTTATAGTTTTCAGAGTACATGTCTTTCACTTCCTTAATTAAGTTTATTCCCAGGTATTTTATTCTTTTTGGTGCAGTTGTAAGTGGGTGTTGTTTTCTTAATTTTTCCATCTGTTGATTCATTATTAGTATAAAAATGCTATCAATTTCTGAGTATTTATTTTGTATCCTGCAACTTTACTGAATTCATTTATTATTTCTAATGGTTGTATGATGGAGTCTTCCTGATTTTCTATGTCATCTGCAAATAGCGACAGTTTAATTTCTACCTTACCAATATGGATGTCTCTTACTTCCTTTTCTTGTCTGATTACTCTGGCTACGAATTCCAGTACTACGTTGAATAAAAGTTGGAGCATGGACATCCTCATCTTGTTTGTGATCTTGAGGGAAAGCTCTCAATTCTTCACCACTGAGGCTGAGGTTAGGCTGGCACTTTTTCACATCAAAGGGAAGATGCCTTTAGTAGGTGGAGGCATGTTCCCTCTAAACCTACTTTGTTGAGAGTTCTTCTCATGAATCACGTTGAATTTTGCCAAATGCTTGTTCTGCACCTATTGAGATAATCATATGAATTTTATCCTTCATTTTATTGACGTGATGCATCACAGTGATTGATTGGCAACCACTGAACCATCCTTGCATCTGGGGAATAAATCCCACTTGACCATGGTGAATGGTCCTTTTGATGTACTGTTGCTTGAGGTACTCACATGAATCCTTAAAAAAGGAAATCTTTTCCTTTCATGAAGATATGACAACAGAAGCAGAGTCATACGGATAGCAGCGGAAAAAAACCAATAGAGCACAAATAAATAAAAAGTCAAAGAGCTGACTTCAGATCCAGTGAGACCTAGTTGCTAACCACTAGTTCTCAGCTGGAAAAAGTGTTTTCCCTCAGAGGACATTGGTAATGCCTGGAAACCTGTCTGGTTATCCCAACTGGGGGGATGGGGATGTGCATCCACTAAGTAGGGGCTGCTAAACATTGTACGACACATAAGATAGTCCCCTACAACAAAGAATTATTCAGCCTAGGGGTGCCTAGGTGGCTTATTCGATGAAGCAGCCGACTCTTGATTTCAGCTCAGGTCATTATCTCATGGTTCATGAGTTTGAGCCCCGCTTACAGTGCAGAGCCTGCTTCACATCTTCTAGCTCCTTCTCTCTGCCCCTCCTCCACTCATGCTCGTTCTATCAAAAAAAATTTTTTTTAATTTTTAAAAAATTAGTGTTCAGCCCAAAATGTTAATAGTGCTCTGACCTGAACACCTTTTTTCTTTATATCTTGGCTTGGCTTGGCTTGATTCTCAGGTAAGATTTCCCCACATAGTGGCAACACGGCTACAACAGCTTGAAGCCTACAACTTTCAACCTCAGAAATCCCTTAATTAAGAACGGCCCAGCTAGGGTCACTCCCTGATTCCTATACTAATTAGAGAATTACCAGCAGCCTGTGGCTGGATCCATAAGCAAGTTTCCTAATATGATGAAAAAAGGATTGTTTTGTGAGAAGCTGATGCAATTCTTTTCACTATACATGTTTTCAGAGCCCACCTTTAATCGGTCATATCAACAGGCAGAAAGACGAAAAGAAAAATGACCTCAGTGCTCCAATCCAAGCCCTGAAACACTGAGTCTTTGCTTTATCTTTTCAAATCTACTTCCCCTAACACCCTTTCTCTGCAAAGCAGAGGCGGTTCACTTTAGTTAAGCACTAGTAATGTGCCGTGCCTTCAAATTTCTTCACATTTTCAAAACTGTGATATAAACAAAGTGGCCTATGATCAAGGATGATGTAAGTTTCTAAGCACATACTGAAGTTGAATTACTACAGGCTTCACATACGAACATGATGGATGATTCTAAGAATTAAAATAACACTAAGAAGGACAACATAAAAAATGAGATGAATAAAATCCTCTTTTTTTCAGATCAATCTCCCAGAACCCATATATTTGTCATGTTTGTGTTCAAGTTTCCCAAGTCAGGTATTACCAGGCATCGTTTACAGATCTGCACTCTTCTTAAAAAGTGGGACACAGTATTTTTCCTTCCTTTGTTTGTTTCTCCTCCTTTCCTTCTTTCTTCTAAAAACCAGTGAGAGATAGTGTAATTCCTTCTCCTTGCCCTTTCTCTGCTCTTCACCCCACCTTACACACTGCCGTTCAGAATATCCACCAAGTAGCACAAGACCCTACAAAGGAAAGGCCATGGAGCATATGCACTAAATTGCTAGATACTAAAAATGATTTTTCAAAAATCATTTGAAAAATAACTTTTAAACCAGAATATTATACATTCATAAGAAAAACACCAGAAGACACACATAAATACAAAGAAATCCAAATAAAGATAATCAGTAAAAACAAAGATTGTGTTTATATGTTAAACATAGAAGTATATACATTAAATAGATTAGTTCTGTGCATCCATACATGTATGCATAAACATATATAAAATATATTCAATACATACATATACATATATATGGACTAATTCTATTTTCATAAAACAGATGATACACTACACATTTCATGAACACATTGAATTTTTTAAAGTTTATTTATTTTGAGAGACAGAGAGAGAGAGAGAGGGAGGAAGGGAGGGAGAGAGAGAGAGAGGGAGAATCCCAAGCTCAGTGCAGAGCCCGAAACAGGGCTCAAACTCACAAACCACAAGATCATGACCTGAACTGAAATCAAGAGCCTGGACACTTAACCAACTGAGCTACCCACATGTCCCACACATTAAATATTTTTAATAAACAATAGAATATTATGTGCTGTTTGTAACTTGCTTCTCACAACTTACACTATACATCATGAACACTGTTCTGCACCTATTAATATTCTTCTGTGACATCACTGTTAGTATACAATATTTTATTAAAGATGCACCATAACCTACCTACTCAATCCCTTATTCTTAAATATTTAGGTTTTTGCTAATTTCATAACTGCAGTATCAAATATTATTTTTTTATTTTTTTAAGCTTTTATTTTTAAGCAACCTCTTTACCCAGTGTGGGGCTTGAACTCAAGACCCTGAGATTAAAAATCTCATGTTCCACAGACTGAGCCAGCAAGGGGCCCCTATAGTGTCAAATTTTAAAATGCTACTATTCAGATGGACAAAACTAAATGACAGCTTCCTAACTTTCTATCGTTTACTTAGCCTACCTTAAGAGTTCTCCTCCCCACCTGTGGCTGAGTAGTATTAATGTGCTGGTAACAGTATTGCAATTTTTTCAATCTAAATATAGTATTTGGAGAGGGCATCTGGGTGGCTCAGTTAACCGTCTGTCTCTTGATTTCGGCTCAGGTCAATCTCATGGTTCCTGAGATGGAGCCCTGTGTCGGGATCCACGCTGATAGCATGGAGCCTGCTCGGGATTCTCTCTCCCGCGCTCTGTGCCCCTCCCCTGCTTGCACGTACATGTGCACTCCCTCTCAAAATAAATAAACATGGGAAATTTATTTCCTTTAATGTTTATTTATTTTTGAAAGAGGGGCAAAGCATGAGCAGGGGAGGGGCAGAGAGAGAGGGAGACACAGAATCCGAAGCAGGCTCCAGGCTCTGTCTGAGCTGTCAGCACAGAGCCCGACGTGGGGCTCGAACCCACAAAGTGTGAGATCATGACCTGAGCTGAAGTCCGAGGCTTAACCGACTGAGCCCCCCAGGCACCCCGGGAAAAACAACGTTTTTTAATAAATAAATGTAGTCCTTGGGTAAAGCCAGCAGAAAGTGAACTCCATGAAGGCAGGGATTTTCGTCCGTTTTACTTAGTGCTGTATCCCCAGGATGTAGAGAAGTACCTGGAACATGTAAGTGCCCAATCAATACGTCTTCGATGAAGGAATCCATCTCCCTCAAGAGGATGTAAGCTCCGCCCCTCCCTTTTCCTCCCATCCCTGCTACTCCCCGAGATGACAGACAGATGTGCGGGAGGCTTACGCCACCATGTGGCCCTGGGGAGTGAGGTCCTGCCCAGGTCACAGGCCCCTTGCTGCAAAGTACCCTATCCACCAGGTTACTCAGCGTTCCAGGGGCCCTGGACACTGACGCCGGCCCTGGGTGACTGTGCTCTGCTCTCTAGGCTCAGACTGAGCTCTGCATCCCCTCTTCTCAAGTCCTTCCTGCCTGAACTCTTTCAAATCCTGACGTACAATCTGGGCCTCGGTCCTATCCTCCAACCAACCCCTCTCTTGGCCTATTTGGCCCGAAGCTCCCTGGATGTACCTCACGCGACGGCACCCCCAAAGCATGTTGGCTGGTTCTCTCCTCATGACCTTATTCATCCTCCCCAGGAACACGTCACAGCTTCTCTTTCACACTTCTACGTGAGTAGGAGCCCAGGAAGCTCAGAATTGATAAAATCTCTGGGCCCTTCTCTCTGCCTGAGCCCAGAGTAGTGCTTTTCTTATTATGACACTGCCAACCTGCCTTGCAAGGGGCAGCCCTTTATTGCAGCCTTGCCAGGGCTCCTTGGATTGTGGCGCAAAAAAACCCTGCTGCTTTGAGCTAAGATGGCCACCAGCACCCGAAATACACAAGCATTGGAATCCCGACTCGGAGAAAGGATAACACACAAAGACACAATGACCGCCCTCCCCCCATCTTCCTTCTTCTTTCCCACACTCCACTAGGCCTGAAGGGCTGGGCTCATCTCCCTCCACCTCCTCTGTGGCAGGGATTGACCTTCCCGATAATTTATCATCCAAACCAGAATGCATGTGAGAGTGAATCATTAGGCCAGGACAATAGACACAGACTCGACATGTCCCAGGCAAGCTGATAAGTGTGGTCACCCTAGTTACATTAAACCCAACACTCAAGCCCAACGGACCTAGTTCTTGATATGCTAATGGAGGCTTAAGGGATTTAGAAAATCTTATTTGGTAGACAAAAAGTTGAACACTGATTTTTTTTCCTGCCTTCCTGCTTCAAGAATCCTAATCTTCCGAGGCAAAGGGTTGCCCCTGGGTGACGACGGGAAAGGTGGACACAGAGGCACAAATATAAAAGAGAAAAGCATATTAATGAACCCAAAATGATTCACCGTCTTATTTATGCTCTTCTAAACAATGTAGCAAGGAACATCCATGGACACTCGCTCAGTGAATGCCTTAAGTTTTTTGGGTTGTTTTTTGTTGTTGCATTTAAAGGAAGTGGGCTTACAAAAGACTTGAAAATTACTCAAGAGGCTTGAGGTAAAATGAAGCCCATCCTGGAAGAACCCTAAGCAACTTGTAATTTCCTACTGGCCACAGGGTTTCTCAAATCTGGGCTTTTGCTCATGCTGTTTTCTTTTTCCTCAAATGTCCTCCTATCAACTCAGTCAGCCTTTAAAGCTCTTGCCTTCCCCTGTGAAGCCTTTGTTGATGGCCCTCCCCTGGGCACTCTCAGTCAGGTGCTCCCTCCATAGGACTCTCCCGTGTGAATGCATAACGCAAGTCCTTTCCACGGATTGAGAACTAAGTCAACCAGTGTGTGCAATGATCTTGAGAAGTTAAGTAGAGTACCCAGTTTTGCAGATTGTGAAATTGAATTTAGTCAGCTGTGGCACATGTATTCTAACCCCAGTGTACTCATTGGTGTCCACCCTACCTGGTCTTTTCTGTTGTCCTCGTCTGTTTGTTATTTTTAAGGGTTAAATGACCTATTGAATATGACGGCTCTTGCAAACAATTGTGGAGCTGGATGAACTCAACAAACTACTTTGGACCCATCTTCCTTCTGCCTGGCTGCTGAACTCTTTGATAATAAAGACTAGATTTTATCTAAATTGCAAAAGGTTAGCATGACATGAAAAGTCTCAAGAAATTCTCACTAAATGTTGGCAGAAGTTTCACATGAGCAAACACATCAGCCCTCCATATGGTCACATTTCTGGAAAGGAACAGGAACATCACCACGTGAGTTTCCAAGCCACTTCTGTTTCTGGATTTGGATACCGGTTGTGGGGTGGAGGGAGGGGGTGGGTTGACACGTGAATGGTATCCTTGACTTTATAGAGGTAGGAAGCAGGTATCCGCTGTCTTAAAGGAAGCTTGTAAAGGAGAGTTGGAAACCCAAAGATCGCTAAGCAGCCATAATGATAGAACATCCCTGATGACACGATGTTGTCTGGAATGTGGTCACTGGCCAGAAGACAACGTGAGGTTGGACCAAGGGAGAAACCACTTAAGAGTCTACACTCATGACCACTCCTCAGCAAAACCCAGATGAACTGAGAGGAGGGACAATTCAGGACACAGTCTGGTTAGTAGTGAACTGCCTCGCAGCACCACAGATACAACAAAAAGTGAAACTGTGTGGGCGTGGGTGGGTATGTGTGAGAAAAGAAGCTACATCACCAAAAGCTTTGATACTGGACCTCTCGCGCACAATGGCCAGCATCTGATGCGCCCCCACCCCAAGGTGACTTCAAAAGAAAGCTCAGAATATCCAGAGGGCAGAAACAACAGGGGCCATATGCTGGCACATCCGGCCGTCCTCAAAGTTCCAGGACCCCTTTACACTCTTCAAAATTAATCTCCCAAGCCATTTTCTCTGCTCACAGTGTTTGTCATGAAGGGGATGGGATTCTGCAAGTGCTACATTTGTAACGTACCTGTAACTTCAGTCATCAGAGGTAATAAATCCTGGGATCTGTATCTCTTCAACACACAGCCACTCTTTAAGCTGTGCTTTCTCATTAATGTTGGGGAGCTACCAGTAACAACAGAATGACAAAATTAGTAATTCTGACATGTGAAATGCACATCATAATCACAGTTTTGGTGAAGAACTTACACTAACGTGAGAGTAATGAAATCTTAATCACAGAGGAGGGCCTCATTAGAGCCTCGTCGATTTCCTCTTCATTGTGAGGCACCGTGAATTTCAGCGAACTTTGTGTGGAAAATTAGCATGTTTTCAGATTAGAAAATGTGAGAATTTGCTAGATGTATCTGTGAACATATACACTGTAAAAACCCCATCGTTTGCAGGCACACCATCATTTCAAACACAGCACTTTGATACTCCAAGTGAAGCAATGACAATTAAGAAGCCCGCACGGACAGGTTTGATTAGCCTGAATGCTGTGTATCTTTGAAAAGACAATATGTGTATGAGAGCTTTCTTCCGCCCCAATCAGGCTTTATAAAAGCACATGTGTTTGTACATAAACTCGCACTGTCCTGTCAAAACTGTGATGTAGTGGAGGACAGGGAGGCTGAGAGAAGTGGTTACCATGGCAACAAAAGATCGCCACCCCACTGGAGACGTCTGAGTGATTCCATCTCCTCTCAGGTTCTTGCCAGAATGACTTGCTCAAGTTACCCATCAGCCATCCAGAGCAGAGTCCTTCAGGCACAGGATTCCAGTTGTTCTGAATCATCCGAAGATGGCCATAACTGCCAAGTCTTTGTGTAACAGCTTTTGCTACATACCTGGCTCAGAAGATCAGTCAGGATGGTCCACTAGAATGTAAGCTACCAGAGAAGAGGGGCTTTTTCCCTGTTTTGTTCTTTGCCGAATCTCTATTATCTAGGATAATGCCTGGCACACACTGGATGCTCAATAAACATCTGTTAAATAAGTGAATGGTTGCTATAAAACACATAGTACTTATGAAACACAGCTCAAATCTCCATACTTTATTTTTTTTAAGGACTCACTTTATTTTATTTTACTTAATTTATTTTTTGAGGTAAGCTCTATGCCCAGTGTGGGGCTTGAACTCAAGACCTCAAGACCAACAATCACATGCTCTACCCACTAAGCCAGCCAGGTGCCCCTCCATACTTTGAGGTCACGATGCTGAGGACCTGTGTCAGAAAAACTCAACACCTTCAATCTGCTTTGAGTAACTCCAAATAAGATCCCTATGCAACGGAGTTTGATTCTTTACCCCTTCTGGTTATCATTAGGTCATTCAACTGAGTCCGGACAGTGCAATGGTTAAGAGGGTGGACTCTGAAAACAAATGCCTGGGTTTGCATCCTGACTCGACCACGGCGTGAATTTAAAGGAACCACTTAACCTCTGTGTGCTCCCGTGTCGCCATCTGAAAAGTTGAGTAAAAGCACCCACCTCAAACATTAGCTGCTGTAATTGAGGGCATCCTATAGATAAAAGGGTGAACAGAACCAAGTTCTTATTACTGCACCGCCCACATGACATTATGTATCTTGTTACACGTCCAAGTTTTCCCAACAGAAAAGCTGGTATACGTCTTCCTACAGTTAGGAAGTGGATTCAGAAACCCTACCAAGTCTTTGCGGCTCACACCATAATAAATAGACTTACACTTTCATCAGCTTTTCGGAAACTAAGGCTGGAAAGCAACCACGCGGCTAGATTTTGATCCTCTCTGGCACACCCCAGAGAAGAAGAAACACGAAAGACTTCAGCGAGACCAACCTACAGGGGCTTAAAGCCAGGAATTCGTGAATCTCCTCTTTCATGCTCTGCCCAGATCCCAGAATGAGGAGCAGCATGCTCCATTCCAGCCAACTGAAAAAATGGAAGCAGTACAGCCTCAGCCAATGATCACAGACAAAAAGATCTGGAAGTGTGGGTCCCAAGGCTCTCCAAGCTGGATGCTCTGATGTTAGAAAAGTCTGTGCCCCACGGGGGGGAAAAAAACAAAAAAACAAAAAACCCTCAACCTTTCAGAAAACTTGACTCCAGGTAATTTACTTAGCAATAAAAATAAAGGAAAGAAAAGGAAAAGAGAAACTATGATTCAAAGGGTTAATAGTCTCATTGCTTTTCAAATGCTTTCTGAAGCCATTTTAGCAGGGGAAAAGTGATTTACAGGAACAAATTCTTGGCAAAGAAAGTATAGTAGAGGAACATAAAGTTATGCAAAAACTTGTTGAGATTAAATGAATTACTGCTGCATATGAATCAGTCTCTTTTAAAGAAGCTACACAGTGTAACACAGAGGCTCGTGGCTGATTAGATTTGCACTTCCATCATATTTAAACTGTGCCACCTGGAGAATAAAATAATTCAATGCTTTTTATATAAAACACCCTGGCTTAATATTTCACAATGAGAAACCTTGCTTTTGAACTAAATTACACCAAAATGGGAGTCTAGGAGCATAGAAGAGTGAGTGTCTGCGGTGCTTAACCACTCAATCTGGAAAAAACGCTGAGTCTCTGACACTGGTTAACTGTTGCAATGTAAATCTTCCTATAGTTGGGAAGTGGATTAAGAAACTCTACCCATCTTCGATTTCATACCACAAAGCAGGCAGATACTGCCATGTTTTCTTGCCAGAGCACCAAGTTTCTGCCACATTCAAAAAGCCCAGAAATCTCTGAATAATCTCTTTTCTGTTCTCAGATGCTATCTTGAAAATAGAGAGAAGTCTTCTATATACAATGATCTGAAAGGACGCCATAATTCTCTACACCCTCATCCATAAATGGGCCATAAAGCACAGCTTCTCAACCAGGGTTCCTAGCTAGACTGATGCCCTTGGCTCTCAGGGCCTTGGCAACTGTTACCCAGGACGGTCTCACCCTATGGACATCCTGCGAGGGCTCTAAATTCCCTCCAAAGGACCATGCAAATATCAGCAGGGTCTGCTTCGGTCATGACTTGGAAGAGGTGGGAGACACGTGGAGAGGACAGAGCTCTACACAGTGTTAAGAGGAGTTGGTAAGAAAGCACAACACATGGGGGCGGAGGACAGTGTGTGGCCTGTAAGTATAGTCAATAACAAGAGAAATAAGAGATTTCTCCACAGAAGAACCTTAAAAATGATTTCATATGCTAGTGGAATATGACAATGCTATATTTCAACTTATTTGATAGCACACTCATTTTAATGGAGTTTCATCAGGATTGAGAATGTGCACAACAGGGGCACCTGGGTGGCTCAGTCGGTTAAGCATCTGACTTTGGCTCAGGTCATGATCTCACAGTTCATGGAATCGGGCCCCACGTCAGGCTGTGTGCTGACAGTTCAGACCCTGGATCCGGCTTCTAATTCTATGCCTCCCTCTCTCACTGCCCCTCCCTCATTGCACTCTGTCTGCCTATCGCTCTCTCTCTCTCTCAAAAATAAATAAATATTTTTTAATAAAAAAAAAATAGGTGCTTCAGGATAAAAAGGACTGAATGTCATCTAGGAAAAGAGAATAATAATATATTTGGATGACCTAAATTAATTCTGTCATTTGTCCTTTTTTTAAAAAATTTAAAAAAAAAATTTTTTAGCTGACTGAGCCACCCACGTGCCCCTGAACTTTTTTATTTAAAAAGAAAGAGTGCACGCAAGTGGGGGCAAGGGGCAGAGGGAGGGAGAAAGGGGGAGGAGGGGAAAGAGAGAGAGAGAGAGAGAAAGAGAGAGAGAGAGAACAAACCCCAAGCAGGCTCCACACTCTGTTGTACTCAGCACAGAGTGCAATGCAGGGCTGGATCCCACACCCATGAGATCACAAACTGAGCCAAAACCAAGAGTCAGACACTCAACCAACTGAGCTACCCAGGCGTCCCCTACCATTTGACTTCTAAAATTTTCCAGCTGTATTTCTACACTGTTTGTGTATTGCCTTTTGTTTCATTTTATTCAAGGAGTATTTATGGGTGCCTACCACGTGCTCCAGGCTCTGAGGAATCTAGTTCCCCTCATAGAGACAGACAAGACAGATGAACAAGGGAGACAACATCAAACTTCCATCTTCTTAAAGGGAGACAGATAAAAGCAATATCGATAGAAAAAATAAATTCAGAAATGAAATTCTGTTACGTTGTTACGTGTAGTATGTCAACCTGGGTAATGTGACAGAGAAAGAATGGGCATAGCTACTCTCAGGAGGTGTCAAAGGAGCCGAGTCAGGGACAATGAGAAGAAGTCCGCCAAGCAAAGACCTGGGAAAAGAGATTTCCGTAGCAGGCAAATGGCAGGTGCAGATGCTTCGAGACAGCGCTGAGTTGGGGTGGGGCGGGGGGGGGGGGGCATGCACACGACAAAGAACAACAGCAGCTACGGTGCCATTTGAGGGGGAAACGGTGGAGAGAGAGGAGTCTGCAGACCCAGGAGGGAACAGATCCTGGGGACCACTGAGCCCCTGGTAAGGAATACAGGTGTTCGTCCAAAGGAAGCTACTAGGCAGCTTTTAGCAGGAAAATGCCATGGCGTGGTTTCTGCTGTTAAAAAGGGGTGCTGCTGGGTGGACAACATTGAAGACTAAAGAAAAGACCAAAGAGATGGAGTGGAGTAACTCACACCGAAACTTGGTAGTTACCTCCTCAAACCTCAGGGCCCAAAATTCGAAATGCTGAAGGAATGAGTCAAACCTGACCTGACGTTCACCCAGCGAAGCAAGGAACAGATGTTCTGTTGCACAGATACATGCTTACCTTTCAAACAGAACCCTCCAAGGAATTACAGTCATCCCAAAGAACTGATGCAAAGAAAAAACTCATTTGCTTCAATATTATTTTGTTGAAGGAACCACTATTCTGAATGACCTTCTTTGGATCTCACTCACAGAGGAGCTATCGCTAACCCTGCTCTATTTAAACACAGCAACAGGACAGCAAGGCCCAAATTCCTTGAGCAAACCTGTGTTCGCCCTCCCTGGAATTCGTCTCTGAGGCTTCCATCACCAGCGAAAGGGAACTCTACCTCCTGACCTTTTCGACTGCTCTGGGAATCCAGCCATAACCACACCGTCTCCTGGGAGAATCTCGGAAGCGGCAGACGGGACTAGATTTTAAAACGAGCAGTTAGCAACAAAAGACAGCAACACTAAAATCACCATGTAATGCAATCCTGCGAGCTGTGATCTCCGGTTATACAGTAGTACAGTATGACTTAATTAAATAAGAAATGCTGGATTATTTTCTTTCTGTTGCCAAACACGTTGAGGCCTTGTGTTCAATTAAAAATTAAAACTTGGCCACATATACCAAGAGTCTAATTACATTTCTCAACATCTGTCTTTCATTCAAGGCCAAAAGGCAATAATATTTACAGAAGAGCAGAGTGAGACAAAATACACTGCTGCCTTTTCAACTGGATGAATTGATGAACATCTCCATTACATCATTAGCCTTTTACGTGGTATATCAGCTAGGAATGCTTTTGGATGCAAGTAAGAGAATCCTGGAGTAACCGTGGTTTAATTACTGGTTTATTTTGCTCAAAGAAGTCTGGAGGGAGGTGGTCCCTGGGGCTCATACAGCCATTCGACAATGCTGTCAAAGACACAGCTCTCCCATTCTCAGCTCCACCATTCTCAACAGGTTTTCAAAACTGTCACCCCACTGGCCGCAGCAACTTCTTACTCAACACGTCTCCAGAGGCAAGGGAAACCATAGCAAAAATGAACAACTGGGACCTCATCAAAATGAAAAGCTTCTGCACAGCAAAAGAAACAATCAGCAAAACTAAAAGGCAACCGATGGAATGGGAGAAAATATTTGCAACTGACATGTCAGATAAAGGGTTAGTATGCAAAATCTATAAAGAACTTATCAAACTCAACACCCAAATAACAAATCATCCAGTGAAGAAATGGGCAAAAACATGAACAGACACTTTTCCAAAGAAGACATCCAGATGGCCAACTGACACATGAAAAGATGCTTCACATCACTCACCATCAGGGAAATACAAATCAAAACCACAATGAGGTACCACCTCACATCTGTCAGAATGGCTAACATTAACATCTCAGGCAACAATAGATGTTGGCGAGGATGCAGAGAAAGAGGACAGACCTCTTTTGCACTGCTGGTGGGAATGCAAACTGGGGTAGCCACTCTGGAAAACAGTATGGAGGTTCCTCAAAACATTAAAAATAGAACTACCCTATGACCCAGCAATTGCACTACTAGGTATTTATCCATGGGATACAGGTGTGCTGTTTCGAAGGGGCACATGCATGCCGATGTTTATAGCAGCACCATAAACAATAGCCAAAGTATGGAAAGAGCCTAAATGTCCATTGATGGATGAATGGATAAAGAACATGTGGTATATACATACAATGGAGTATTACTCGGCGATCAAAAAGAATGAAACCTTGCCATTTGCAACCACGTGGATAGAACTAGAGGGTATTACACTAAGCGAAATTAGTCAGTCAGAAAAAGACACGTATCATATGACTTCACTCATATGAGAAATTTAAGATACAAAGCAGATGAACATAAGGGAAGGGAAGCAAAAATAATATAAAGACGGGGAGGGGGAAAAATGTAAGAGACTCTTAAACATGGAGAACAAAGAGGATTACTAGAGGGCTTGTAGGAGGGGCGATGAGCTAAATGGGTAACAGGCATTAAGGAATCTGCTCCTGAAATCACTGTTGCACTACATGCTAACTAACTTGAGTGTAAATTAAAAAAATAAAATTAAAATTAAAAAAAAAAAACTATCACCCCATTGTTATAAGATGCCTGCTGTATTTCCAGGCAACAAAAGCAGGAAGCAAGGAGACACAAAAGGATTTACCTTCATGGGTGTCCTGTCATTTTTATTCAGAAAGGGAATCTCTCCCACTTTCAATAATGCTTCATTGGCTGGAGTTGGATTACATGCACAACTCTAGACTCTAGAGTTGGATTACATGCACAACTCTAGACTGCTGAAGCAGAAAGGGCTGATGGGACCGGCTGAGACCAAGCACGATTCATAAAGCATGACTCTGGACAGGTCTGCTTTGCCCAAGGTCAAGTAACTGTATGGAGTAAATGCAAAATCAGGGTTCTGTTCATAAGAACAAGGGAAAACAGCTACTGGAAGGCAAGGATAGTTGCGTATCACACCAATGTTTTGCGGAATAGAAGTATCTATGAATAAACAAGCAAAGAAAAAGAAAAGTAATAGCATATCTTCTGTTTCCTCTAAAGTCTGAATATTGTGGGAAGCTGAAGTGTTGTCAGAGCTATAGGAAAGAGTGGTGATTATCTAACTATCCTCCTTGGATTGCTTGGTATTTTTTTTTTTTAGTTTATTTATAATTTTGAAAGAGAGACAAGAGAGAAGGAATCCCAAGCAGGCTCCACGCTGCCAGTGCAGAGTCCAATGCCAGGCTTGATCTCATAAACCATGAGATCATGACCTGAGCTGAAATCAGGAGTCAGCCGCCCGATCGACTGAGCCCCCCAGGTGCCCCTGGTCTTTGTTTCTTTTTTCAACGTTTTTTTTTTAATTTATTTTTGGGACAGAGAGAGACAGAGCATGAACGGGGGAGGGGCAGAGAGAGAGGGAGACACAGAATCGGAAACAGGCTCCAGGCTCCGAGCCATCAGCCCAGAGCCTGTCGCGGGGCTCGAACTCACGGACCGCGAGATAGTGACCTGGCTGAAGTCGGACGCTTAACCGACTGCGCCACCCAGGCGCCCCCCCTGGTCTTTGTTTCTAACAAGAAAGGTGGTCATCTCCATATCAAGCTTTACCATATCCACCAAAAGGAAGCAGGATAAATTAAGTCACCTCTGGAAATATTTTACAGCTCCAAAATTCAGGGATTAGATAACTCAAAAAGTAACCAGAGTGAAACAGGGTATTTCATCCAGTTTCCCTGGAAGGTGATTTACATGTTCATTTTAAATGTATAACACATACCCCAATGATATAATGAGTGGTATATAAAGAAAAGGTAAAACTTACAAATATTCTCAGGAAAGAAACTTGTCCTCAGAGTGTCACTTCTTCAAAGAAAATAGGAGGATATCTGTTTGCCGAGTCAGACACACATACAAGTGATTTCCATGTTATAGCTAAAAACACCATCACAGAGCCAACCTTAACATTTGGCTGCAGTCTAGCATATATTTCTTTATATAGCAGCATATAAAGAAATTTACATTATCACACATAAATTAGCAATTTTTAGTGCTTTAAATAGTAAATGGAACTTTGTAAAGCTTAGCCAATAAGCAAACTGTGCATATTTATACCCAGGAACCAAGGACTGACACTAAGATGAACGCTAAATGTTGACAATGGCAAAATTATTACGTAAGGTGTAATCTCCACTCTTGCTAAGTGTACAAACACATTGCAGAATGAGTGTCTGGATTTTAGAAAGTGCCACATGTAATATCGTCGGCAGGGATTATTTGGGTTTCCAATATAATATTAAGATGATAATAACATGTCACAATTCAACAATTCTATTGCAAGTCTTGTGAAAAATCTTTCCCCCTTAAATTACATGGCTTCCTGGCAGGAAATAACCATGCAAATCAATTAAACAAATCAGTTCTCAGCCAAAAGAAGAGGTCCCAAAGCTATGAGAAACAACAGAATCTAGAGAGGAGAAGCCCCTTCCTCTCTTTTCAGGATTTCTATGTTAGGATTACAGACCCGTGGGTTTGGTAGCCAACAAAACATACATGCAAGCCCTATCTGGCTACTATGCTTTAAAAGACACAAAAATTGCAAATACTTTGTACACACACACTTTTTACTTGATGGATTCCTACGGGGACTAATAAACAATGCTCAGCTGAGAATACAACTTTCATCTCTAAAGAACTCCCTATACTCAAAGGATATGCCATGAGAGAAATCAGGGAGAAGAAAAGGTTAAAAATTTTTTCCAAACCAGTATCCCTGTCCCAGACACTTAACATCAAGCTTCTCTCTATTGCCCTCTAAAGGATCTCAATATTAACAGCAGGAAAAGAAAAATTCCGGCTACTAAACTTCCATATCATCGCACACTTCCTCACTTATTTCTGATGACTTAGATAACAAGGATATGAAATTGATTTAAAATGAAAATTTTCAGGGCACCTGGGTGGTTCATATGGCTAAGCCTCCAACTCTTGATTTCGGCTCTGGTCATGATCCCAGGGTGGTGGGATGGGCTGCACCAAGAGGGCCCCACCCCCTCCACACTCAGCAAGGAGCCAACTTAAGATTCTCTCTTTCTCCCTCTTCCCCTTTCCCCTGCTCATGCACCCTCTTTCTCTAAAAAATTAAAAAAATAGTAATAAAATAAAATAAGGATTTCTGGCATGGAACATTCAGAACTCTTTAAACACTTAGGTTTCGGGTTGCCTGGGTGGCTCAGCCGGTTGAGCGTCTGACTTCGGCTCAGGTCATGATCTCGTGGCTCGTGAGTTCGAGCCCCACATCGGGTTCTGTGCTGACAGCTCAGAGCCTGGAGTCTGCTTTGGATTCTGTGTCCCTCTCTCACTGTGCCCCTCCCTCACTCATGCTCTGTCTCTCTCTCTCAAGAATAAATAAAACATTTTTTTAAAAATGAAAAAAAAAAGACTTAGGTTTCTACATGGCCTTTCCTATTGTCAGGAAACCATGCAAAAATCTTGCCACAAACTACACATCGCAATTAAGCATACTTAACCCATTACCTATCCCCCCAGCTCTGGTCTACTTTCTAGAGTTTATATGTCCATTGACTGAAGGTGTTAAAAGATATGCTCTCTAAAAAGTGTCTTCAAGTTTAAAAAAAAAACACGACAACTCAATGATTTTCAAATTCACTGATTAGAAACTCAAATGAGAAGAAACAAGGTAGGTATAAAGCTTTAGTGGAGTGTGGCAAACTGGAGATCTCACGCCCATTAAAGGAGTGAGGATCTACTAAGTTCTTGGTGATTATATAGGACCAAGGTTGCAAACAAAATTAAATGATTTCTTTTTAAAAAAGGAAAAGCCCTAAAATAATTTTATGTAAAATCTCCCTATTTCAGATGTTTAAGTTACTTCAAAACACTTTACTGGGAAAAGGCAATCACGACAATAGATTTGGATTTAACCCAACACAGCAGACATCTCTGCTATGAGATCATCCGTCAATGGCAACTGCAAACCAAGGGTGGGGGAAAAAACAGAGAAGGAAAATTCATCCATCTCTCCTACAATGAGATTCATCCTATCAAAAAACCATCTGGTTAATAGGGACAGATGCAGCAGATGTGGTAATTTGAAGTCTGCTTAGATCTTTAGCCAGTCCCTTCCTTGGTTGTTTCATCTTAATTTTGAAACAAAGTGGCTTTATATGGCATATTAAAGTATAAACAAATCACTCCAAAAGTCTGGGCCATTTCTTCCCCTGCTGGCTCAGTCCGAACACTCAGGAGACCATCAGACGGACACTCCCAAGGAGGAAATGGAGACAATGCAACAGCCTTCACGATTGCAGGAAACCATGTCGCTACTGCTGTTACGCATCCTCTCCCAGGAAAGAGCCACACAGGTCTAGTTAAACACAGAAGTTCCAGCCTTAATTTCTAATGCTACTTTTCCCCATCGTGGGTCTAACTTAAATTCTTTAACATCTCTTCCTATTGGCATCATGGCCTTTCTTCCTTATATCCATTTACCTTTTTCAAAAATAAGAACATGTTCTCAGTCCATTTTCTTCATAGCTGACAGACCAAAGGATGTAGAATAGATTCAGTAAATGAGGATGAGCTGGCAAGACGCCAACTCGTTTTCATTCGTAGGTTAAATACATTGTCTTATCTATATAACCTTTGCTATCATTAGTCAAATCTCTATTTCAGCAGCATTAAAAACTCCTTAGTGACTATTCCCAACTCAAATATATGACCTTTGGAAATTCTTGAAGGAAGCAAAGTTCCTAAGATTTAATAAAGGGACCCAATCCCTTTGAATATCTTTATGCATTTATTAGAGACTCCCAGGGGCTAAACTGAGTATCATATCTGGATTTACAGCTCTGGAAAAGAGAGAGACCGAGAGAGCAAGAGAGTGATAGAGAACAAATCCTGAAATCATCCTACTTATTGTTGCAATTCACATGAGAGATCATCTCTATGTATCAAAGAATGTAAGTGCCTGTGCATATAATTTACTTGAAAATCTGCCCAAATCTTTATTGATTATTTAATAATAAATTATTCTGGAAGGAGAAAGAAAGTTAAATTTAAAGACCCATGGATGTCATTTAACCTCCAAAGATTTCCTCAGATCCCTCTGGCATTGTGTTATATTCCTACCATTTAATATTTTTCCCCTGAAAATGAATGAATGACAGCCATGCAGACTGCTGTGTTTAAAATTTTCTATTGATTGCTGTCTGCAAGTGTTCTAATAATAGCCAAACAGAAGGAGAATTTATGTATTGTTTTGGTCCCTTGTTTTAAAAGTGGATAAAACCCATTAAAGAAATTTTTTTTAAGGACAGGAGGTCCATAGGAAATATAAATATTGGAAGTGGTGCCTAAGGTTATGTAAGACCATGGGAAGCAGCACAAAGGCCCAGAAGAAGTACAAGGTCAGTGGGGTTCCATGAACTTGCTATAATGTGTGCACATTATGAATGAGAGTCATCAGTAATGTTGCCAAAAGGTCAAGGGCAATCTGAAGACTCAAATGATGTTCAGACAGCACACAATGTGGTTTCCACAGCTCTTGTTAAGGATCATTCCAACCCAGGGAAACGCCCTGGGCTGGTATAAAAACACAACCCCTAAGCCCCAGAGGAGCAAATCAATGGTGATTATTATCAACAGCCTCCTAACCCACCCACCCCCGCAAAAAGCAACAGGTGATGACCACAGAAGCTCCACAATTAAAGATCTTGCTAATTCTCACTTCAACAAAAGAAACTAGACATTTTAACACAAATAGTTCCACAATGATAATTGCCAACATCCATTCAATGTTTAGAATGTGTGAGGCATTGTGTCAAGCACTTTACAGGGATGATGCCCTCAGGATGTCTTTGCGGAGGCTGCTGCTCTTAACCCCATAGTCAGATTTCACAAAGCCCATAGACATAAGATGGACCAAGCAAGGTCAAACCACCGTGAATACCCCAGCTACAAGCAAACCCCACCTTTTTACCTCCAACGTCATTACTCTTACCTAAGATTCTCCATCAATTAAAACTCCGAGATAATGAATTCTCAAGAATCACACGGACATATTTTAAAGTGAATTCAGAGAGGAAACAATTGGTCATCCACCCTTCATTGTCTGTTACTATCTTTCGACTCTCCTATGGTTTTACACGGGTCTTACCACAAGAGGACTTCATTTCTATCCTTCAATCTCAAACTCTTAAGAAAAAAATCCCGGAAACGGCAGTAGCCTCATCTATCTGGGATTTGCTGGGTGATTTTTAACCCAAAGAGCTCCAGGTGACAAGAACAGAGGTCCAATTTAATAGAATACTGTCAATTTCAAAGACAACTTGACTCGCCACACAGTATAAACACCTGTGTTCCCACTTCACCAGAACTGATTGTTAAATACTCTTTACTTCAGGTCTTTTAAAATGGATGGATGGATGGATGGATGGATGGATGGATGGATGGATGGACGGACGGACAGACAGATCATCCCAATATTAATCATAAAAGCAACTTCTTCAGGTAAAGGACAAGTGAGTCCTTGGAACTATTTCATTTAGTCACCAAACATGACTTGAATTATATTGCAGCAACATGCTAGCCACTGGGGAGCCAACAGGCTATAGGCCAAGTGTATAACACTGCTTTGACTGCATTAATTGCCCCAGTAGAGGTAAGCAGAGTGTTGTGGGAGCAGAGCCAGGGGGAGCTACAGCCCCGTCCTAAAGACACCAGAGGACACCTTCTTTCATAGGTGGCCAACGTCTACAGAGCCAGGTAAGTCACATCAAGGAACTGTGAGACTTAATGCCCGGGCTAAGGGCTTCAGCCACTCCTCACTCACAACCAACTTCAGCTACATGCTGCCAGCCCTTCCAACACTTCCGAAAGGCAGGAAGGGAAGATCCTAGATGAGAAGGTAGCTGGAGTCACATCACAAAGGCTCAGATAAGTCATAAAAATTAGAACCAATGAGAGGTTTCAAACAAGGAAGTGAGGTCATCAGATTCCACTGCATCAATATCACTCTAGCTCCCTTGGCAAAGAGGTTAAAAGAGGGTGAAGGTAGAAATCTGAACTGTCACTTAACCAGTAACTGAAAAAACATACCTCCACACATGTACCCTTAGCCCATGAAACCAGCCTCACTGGGCCTCCTGAATTTAGATTCTGCATTCCCTCACAATTTTCTAACTTAAAAAGAAAAACTCGATGTAAGCAATAATGTCTTCAAAAGCTCTCCAGTTTTCTTTCTTCTTTGTGCCAGCGTACAATAACCTTCTCACTATAATACTCAAGTGTTCGAATCAAACATTTACCCTGGAACTAGCACTCACCCTATCGACATCCTCCAGAAGACGTGAAATGGTTTTGTGTGTTCATTTATCCAAAACCTGATAGGAGTTTACACTCCGCACACACAAGGATTCCCACCAGCAAATGCACACAACCACACACACACACACACACAACACCAGCAACCCAGATTCCTATTTCTGCCAGGAAGCAACATGGATCAGATTCCAGGAAGGGTGCCTCTTAGGCTTTTATGACGACGGACTGATAATGACTCTAATGACTGATAATGACACTAATAATATTTTCTGAGTGCCAGACATTGTGCAAAGTATATTAGATGCATTATCCTAATACTCACTTTGGTCCTTGCACGAATCCTAGCAAAGTAAGTACGATTACGATCCCCATTGTACAGGTACAGAGAGCGGTGCTTGGAGGGGTTAATGTGCTTGCCAAAGGTCACACACCCAGTAAATTAAAATGCTGAGATACGAACCTGGAGAGACGGACTCCAACCCCTGTCTTTCTAAACACCACACCCACTGCATCAAGTGCAAGAACAACAAAGGCTGTCCTTCAAAGGTGTCTCTCATTATGTATCACTAACAAAACAGTAACAACAGCAGGCGTTACTTATGGAGCACTTAGGATCCATCAGTTATCACACCAAATATTTTACATCATCACAAGTAATTTTAAGAGAGTATTCTCAGAACCCCTGTGCCCATGTTTCAAGACAATGCATTTTTTCCCTGTTACAAAAATCCAATACACTCCAGAATATGCTTCTCAGTCAATAAATCTTTTTTTTTCTCCTATACAGCAAGTAGGGGCTTTGGAACCTGTCCCATCAAGGTGTGGTTTACAGCTGCACTAGAATTTGTCAAGCCAATATTGGCAAGTTCTATGATCTCTGAGCCTCTCTGTCGTCATCCATGAAATACAGATTCCCAGAACTCTTCAGAAGATTGTGTAAGATGCTGTGTGTGAGTGAATGTGTGCGTGCATTGCCCAGGACCTGGCCTTACAGGTCCACAACAGCTAACCATTATCTTATTCAAGACAAGCCTACAACCAAACTGTACCAGGTGTTCTCACCCTTTTAGTGAATCCATTCTGTACAAAATGTCCTAAGACCCATCACCTGATGTCCTATGGATTCTGCTGAGCTGATAAACTTATCTGTCTCCGCATCTACCAAAACCTATAGCATTTGCCCTCCAATGAAAATACAGAAAACAGGCTTGAGTAGCTGCTGTTAATTGGTGAAACCTGCTGATTGACAATATGTCTGGAAGATGTTTGCAAATACACTGTGAAACATCTGCCCACATAAGAGACTCAAAATAGATAGGAAAATTAGCTTTTACAGAAAGGGGGTAGGGGCTCCTGGATGGCTCAGTCAGTTGGGCGGCCAACTTCAGCTCAGGTCATGATCTCAAGGCTTGTGAGTTCAAGCCCCACATTGGGCTCCGTGCGGACAGCTCAGAGCCTGGAGCCTGCTTGGGATCTTGTGTCTCCCTCTCTCTCTGCCCTTCCCCTGCCCATGCTCTGTTTCTTTCTGTCTCTCAAAAGTGAATAAACGTTAAAGAAAGGGGGTAAATGGGAGGTATGATAAAAGAGGCCCTATTTTATCCATCACTGAAAAAAAAAATCTATATCCTTTCTTTTTTTTTTTTTTAATTTTTTTTTTTTTTCAACATTTTAAATTTTATTTTTGGGACAGAGAGAGACAGAGCATGAACGGGGGAGGGGCAGAGAGAGAGGGAGACACAGAATCGGAAACAGGCTCCAGGCTCCGAGCCATCAGGCCAGAGCCTGACGCGGGGCTCGAACTCACGGACCGCGAGATCGTGACCTGGCTGAAGTCGGACGCTTAACCGACTGCGCCACCCAGGCGCCCCAAAAATCTATATCCTTTCTATATACAAAGGTTATCTGTACATATTCTTGGCTGCTCCATATATACAGGCATACAAGCATGATTTACACCATCCCATTACTAAGGCTCCAATTTTCTTCAGATCATGTGTTAAAACAAAAAAAATATGTCTTTGTTCCTGTGGTGAAAATATTCATATCCTAGCACAAAGTTCTATCTTTGCAAAATCCATTCATTTACTCAACTGCAAATCAAATTTCTACTATGTGCATGGTATACAAGGAGGAGCCTGTCCAGAAGAATTCCTAGAGTTTGTCCATCCAGGTCTTCATTTTCTATCAACCCCCTTCTAAGTCAAGCAAGAAAAATGTTTCTGAAGCAGTCCTAGTCTCTGCCAGTATTCATAAAGTCTAAAAAACATTTCCACTAGTCTCATTTGTTACAATAAGGTTTTCTGAATCTAGGATGCATTTAGTATATGTACATTTTTTTATGTTTTGTTCTCAAATCTTGAGTAGGATACATTTTAATATAAGAAAAGAAAGCCTGGGAGAATTAAATTCACACATAAGAAAGATACATATTCACCAAGACACCATTATTGTGAGTGGTTTTTGTCCTACTACTTCTTAAAAAATAAGACCTTACGTTCCTTCATTAGAATTCTGTTAAGGGGATGCACTTGGGTTTGGTTGATTTTTTTTCTTTACCAACTCTTTCAAATTGTTCATTATCCAGTTGATCCTTGAACAACACAGGTTCGAACTGAGCAGGTCCACTTATACACAAATTTTTTTCTAGAGTATAATACTAGACATGTATTTCTCTTTCTTAGGATCTTCTAATAACATTTTCTTTTCTCTAACTTACTTTAAGAATATAGTATATAATACACGTAACATACAAAAAAGTGTTAATCAACCATTTATGCTATCTGTAACCTTTATGTTATCTGGTCAACAGCAGTAGGTAAGTTCGGGGGAATCAGAAGTTAGACTCAGATTTTTGACTGGAGGTGGAGGGGAGGGTCTGACCTCTAGTACACACATTGTGCAAGGGTCAACTGGATTGCAAATCAGTTTTTTTTTTTTTAATTTTTTTTTTTTCAACGTTTTTTTTTTTATTTATTTTTGGGACAGAGAGACACAGAGCATGAACGGGGGAGGGGCAGAGAGAGAGGGAGACACAGAATCGGAAACAGGCTCCAGGCTCCGAGCCATCAGCCCAGAGCCCGACGCGGGGCTCGAACTCACGGACCGCGAGATCGTGACCTGGCTGAAGTCGGACGCTTAACCGACTGCGCCACCCAGGCGCCCCTGCAAATCAGTTTTTAGGAGAGGTCAAAAACATCTTGAGAATCCAGTGACACAGAGATGACCGAAGACGGACTAAGAAAAGGCTTAATGGTATTTCGTGCATGGCCGGGTTACATTCGGATTGTTTTCAGGAATCAAAACTGAATGCGCTATATCAGAGAATGTTGGGACTCAAGGAATGGTATGGAACCACAGATCATAAAGCCCAGTGTTTCCCAAAACACACCTTCCAGAACTACCTTGCGCAGGTCAGGTGATATGATTCCATTGCCCAAGCCCCATGACTGGCTTCCCCTCCCCCAGAGGGCCCAGAAGAGTGACTGGTACATAGTGGGTGCTCAACAACTACCTGCTGCATGAATGAGATGGAGAGGTCAGTGTAGACAGGAGCAGGCTGAGAAAGATCATGACCATGAAGGTTCTTGGTCTTTAATGAATGTACCTGATTAGAAAGCAATCTTAATGTAGCTGATGGTACTGATGCAAAGGTTCCAATGGTATGGGAAAAGAACGTAAGAAAGAAGGTTGATTAAAAACTCTAAGACACAGGGGCACCTGGGTGGCTCACTTGGTTAAGCATCCGACTCCTGATTTCGGCTCAGGTCATGATCTCACAGTTTGTGGGTTCAAGCTCCACACTGGGCTCTGCGCTGGCAGTGCAGAGCCTGCTTGGGATCCCCTCTCTCCCTCTCTCTCTGCCCCTCCCCTGTTCTTGCGTGTGTTCTCCCTCTCAAAAGTCAACTTTAAAAAAATTTTTAAAGAACTGTAAGATGTAGAATTTATTATACTGTATCATCTTAACTTCATAATCAGAAATACTATCAAGAACTATGCTAAAACATTTTTTTTTAAGTAAGGGAAATGTGCCCACATGTTAAGGGTGAAATCTCCAGGGGTGCCCAGCTGGCTTAGTTGGAAGAGCATGGGGTTCTTAACCTCGTGAGTTTGAGCACCATGCTGGATGTAGAGATTATTAAGAAAGAAAGAAAGAAAGAAAGAAAGAAAGAAAGAAAGAAAGAAAGAAAGAAAGAAAGAAAGAAAGAAAGAAAGAAAGAAAGAAAGAAAAATTTAGAAAACAAAATGAAATCTCTGAAGAGTAGGATTATGGCTGATTTCTATATTTTTTTAATTGTGGAGATATGTGTATATATATAGATACACACACACATATATACACATACATACATACATACACCATTTTAGACATGTTTATGTGTGTAATTGGGAGGTACTTAAGTTGTACAACCATCATCAATACCTATTTCCAAAACTCTTTCAATTACATCTCAAACTGAGCGGGGGAGGGGGGACTTTATCATCACGTCAAACAGAGATTCTGTAATTATTCAGCAAGAGTTCCACATTCACTCCCTCCTCCAAACCCTGGTGACCTCTACACTACCTCCTGCATCTATAAATGTGTACGTTTTAGAGATTTCATATAAACGGAATGTCATATTGGTCCCTTTGTATCTGGCTTATTTCAAATAGCATCATATTTTCAAGGTTCATTAACAACTGATTTTTAAAATATATTTCTGTATATCTGCTTTTTTTTACAGTGGAAATGTTCTATATAGGAAATCAGTAGCAGTTTTAAATAACGAGAGAGGGGTGCATTTGTTGGCTCAGTCGGTTAAGCATCCAGCTCTTGATTTCAGCTCAGGTCATGAGCTCAAGGGTCATGAGATTGAGCCCACTTGGGAATATCTCTATCTCTCTCTCTCTCTCTCTCTCTCTCTCTCAACCCCCTCCCGTACTTGCTTGCACGCTTGTTCTCTCTCTCAAAATAAATTTTTAAAAAACTTAAAAAAATAAAAATAAGTCGATAATGAAGGAGATAAACTGAAGCAGTCCCACTTGGGAAGGCTTCCCGTTTCTAACAGGGTCGACAAAGGTGCAGAGGGCAGAAGGTACACGGCGCAGTCTTCACAGGGACGGTGCTAATGATCGCCGGTCAGTAAGTCTGACTGCCCCCGTGCAATCGGCCTAACGGAGAATACGTATAAAACCCAGAGTATCTTGCACAAGATACTCTTGGCACGAGATACATCTTACCACAAGATCCGCTCCACTGACAAAGGCACAGAGCATATTACTTACAATTGAAGCCCTAATACTGCAGGCAAGCATATTTTGCGTGATTTGTCAGGTTACAAATGAACACAAGAAGACAGCATCTGTCAAGTTCCTTAGGAAACCAGGCAGAACCAAATGTAATTCCTTACCTGAAAAACATAAACATGTAACACATATTAAAATTCAACTGGCATAATTTTATATCTTTCTTAGTACTTTAAGCCACATGTTTAATCAATTATTCATTCTTCTCATGGCAGACTGACAACAGCAAGTGGATAGTGAATTCTTGATTCAATGCACATTTTTTCCCTGATTCAAGGCTGTTTTGATGTAAACATTCCCATCGCAGACGTATTTTTGGTATTGCTCTGAATGCAAATATATGAAATCGCCGTATCAAACGTAACCCAGAGTTGACAGCGATTATCAGCAGCGCAATTAGGCATTTCCAGGACACAATGATCACATCGTCGAATGGACCCTCAACTCCCACTTGCAACCCCATCCAGCCCCCGCATCCGTGTATTTGTTAGCTGAATATGCATCCATTCAGTCAGCACAACATCTACTGAACGCAAACTATGTCTGTTTGATGGGACACATAGAAAAGCGCGATTCCGGGCATCAAAACCCGTACAGCCTGCTGTAGAAATAAACTACGTCCAAGGCTCTTCTCTCCTTACTAGTCAATTCCTGGAAAATAATTCCATCAGTTGCTACCTCTGCTTAGTCAATCGTTGATTCAGGAAGTGTGTTCAGAACACTTGTGCAAGAATATGCGATACAACAGAGAACAGACCCCACTCCCACCCTCCGGGAGGGTGAAAGAATGAGCAGGTGTTGGAAATGTTGCCTACGTATATGGAAATGATTTTCAAAGTGTGGCCAGGGAACTCCCCTGAGGTTCCTGAGCCCCATTCAGAGAATCCACAGGCTCAAACCGTTTCCCAAAAACACCAGAGCCTACGTGCCTTTCCATCTGCATTTTCTTCCCAGTGTACAGGGGTATTTTCCAGAGACTATGTGACCAGTGGCACCACAACAGACCGAGGGCAGAAACAATTATGAAACTCCAGCTGTCGACGAGACGGGCAAAAATGTGAAGGAATGCCATTGGTAGAAAAATTTCTCAGTTTTAATTTCTAGAAAGGTTAATATCCGAGAAACAAAAGCCCTTCTGTGTCCTCAAATCTAAGTGTCATGGAGTAAACTTAGAACTTTAAATAATACGTTGATGGTAGTTTATCAGTTGTACCTACTAACACAAGATCGCTGTGGGAGGAGGGGAAGCCTGTGTGCTCTCTGTGCATTTTTCCTCTAAACTTAAAAACTTCTCTAAAAACTAAAGTGCACTAGAAAAAGTATTAAAAAAAAAAAAAAGAGGCCTGGGGTCAAAAAGGTTGAGAACTACTGACTTAGAGAAAAGCATAACAGAAGCTAGTGAGGGAGGTGGGCAGAGAAACCGGTGAACACAGTGCAGGTAAGCAAGGTGAGACAGGTGACGGTAACTGAACAAAGGTGGAGCTCTAAAGAAACCTGTCACCAAGATAAGGCTCGCAGCATTGCTGCCAGAAGCAGAACTCTCTTCTCTCCTATAATGACAGCCAGAGGGACACAGAAGCCATAAAAGTCTCAGAGACGAGCAAGCTACAACTAAGGACTGCATGCACCTTAGCAGCCGAATTTAGACATGAAGGGCTTTTCAGGTTTGCTCTCAACAAGATGAAGATTTTGCTGTGGTTCTCACATATACCAGGTAACTAGAAGTTACCTCGAAAAAGTGTCCTCGAAGAATCACTGAGAGGAGTGGCACTGAGTCAGTCCACGTCCACTAAAGCCACTTTCTCCTGCGGCAAAGGAAGGGAACTACAGTTACGGGTGCAGAGACATTTGATTCTCAAGTTCAAGTCTTCTGGAGATGATTAATGAAAGGGTATGAGCCTTTGGAACTTCTGGTTCTCTTCTGGGTTAAGGTTTGTTCGTTTCTTTTTTAAGTTAGTTAGTTTGTTTATTGAGAGAGAGAAAGAGAGAGAGAGAGAGAGAGAGAGAGAGAGAGAGAGAGAGAGAGAGAGAAAGCGAGCAGGCCAGGGAGGGTCAGAGAGAGGGAGAGAGAGAAGATCCCAAGCAGGCTTCACACTGTCAGCGAGGAGGTGGCTCAAAACCACAAACTGCAAGATCATGACCTGAGCTGAAATCAAGTCAGAGGCTTAACCGATGGAGCCACCCAGGTGCCCCTAGGTTAAGGCTTTTAAAAACTAAGCAGTAACTGCCACCGAGTGCAGGATGCAAGGGAAATGCAATTATGTATCATTTCAGACACAGGATGATACTTATTTATAGCTGCTGCTTCCTACTGGTTCACAGCACAGGCGGAGCTAGGTTCAGCGGTCCATTTATTCTTACAGTTGATATTTTATTAAACAGCTCCTGCATCCCAGACCTGACATCAAGGGCTTGGCGATCAAGTGGGAGGAACCAATGCAAAAAAAGGCCACAATAATAGAGTTTTATATATGTTATGAGAGAGATGAAGAAGGACATGAGGAAAACGTCTTTGGCAGGGGGGGTGGGGGGGTGGGGGAGGATGTTGTCAAAACTGAGGCCTGGCTGACAAATATTGTTTGGGCAAATTAGGATTAGAGGACAGAATGCACAACATTGTAGAGACGGGGGACCACAGGTGCCAAAGAGCAGAAGAAACACAGGAACCCAAAGCAGCCCTGGGAAGGGGACGAAACCGGAGGCAGGAGAGTGGTCAGGAGTGACGATGGCAGTCCAGACAGCATCCCCGACCAGGCCAGCAGCAGAGTGAGAGGAGACAGGTTCACAGATACTTTGGAACTGCACCTTTGGGGCTCTGGGGATAAGTGGATACATGGAATGGAAGAGAAGAACTCAGCATGAACAACCCGTGTTGCGCGTGGAAGAACTGAAGGGCTTCTAAGACCTCGTCACCTAAGAGGGGAAAGTGCTCAGTGCAGCCAGCAAACCCTCGTGGTGGTGATTAAATAAAAGAGCATTCCGTGCCTGTAAGTGTCTGATAAATACAACTCATGATAGCTGAACTTGATTCTGTTCTACCTAAAACATGACCAAAATCAGCTGTCTAACTGTGCTGTCGGCCAATCACCTATTACGTGAGTGAGGGTGACAGGAACCAGGAAGAGCTATTTACTGAACCAAACGCTGGCCCAAGGAGAGGCCTGAAGTTCTTTTCCGCCATCTTTGATTTTGAAATACAAGTTTTGCTTACACAAAACTTTGTCCTCAGGCAAAGTTCAGGTGATACAGACAGAGCATACTCTTTCTATCTGGTCCATAACCTTGGGGCAGGGAGAGCTTTTAAAGTCAAGGCAGTGATGCAGTGGGAGACGGGGTGAGGGAGACTGTAGCAAAAAATGAGGAAAATCCAGCCTCCTGGAGGCCAAGGCTCCAGTAGGGCAGGAAGAATAAGAAGGGGTCCAGTGGTTGCTGACAGAGTGGGACATATGACACAGATTCCAATCATAAGTCTGAAGCTTGTAGACAAACACCAAATGATGAGGCAAGCTGCAAAATGATGACTCAGGACAGGAAATCAACATCCTGTAATTCTGCAATGCCAGTGGAGGCAGGAACAGAAATCTGAAGAACCTACAAAGAGTTCAGAAGGGAGGTACACATGTAACAAAGAGGCTGGGAAAACAGGCTTTACTTTTCTTTCTTTTTTTGTGTGATGTAGATTTTACTTTTAAGTAATCTCTAAAGCCAGCCTGGTTGGGCTCAAACTCACAACCTCAAGATCAAGAGTTGCATGCTCCACCAGCCCGGCACCCTGGAAAATAGGCTTTTCAAAAAATGGATTTGTGGCTACTGAGGTGAGAAAGAGATCTTTACTATTGCTTCTCAGGTAGAGATGCATCTATCTCCCTCCCGCACAAAATCAGACATTAACAATCAATTGACAATCAATCGGGCGTCTGGGTGGCTCAGGCGGTTAAGTGTCTGACTTCGGCCCAGGTCACGATCTCATGGTTCATGAGTTGGAGCCCCGTGTCTTGCTCTGTGCTGACAGCTCAGAGCCTGGAGCCTGCTTTGGATTCTGTGTCTCCTCTCTATCTCTGTCCCTCCTCTCCTCATGCCATGTCTCTCTGCCTCTCAAAAATAATTAAACATTAAAAAAAATTAAAAATCAATTAACAAACTAGATGAATGACACAATGAGTCAGAGAGTTTATAAAAGACCTCACAGCATGGGTCCTCTAAATTGTGATTTATTTAACAATTGCTGGTTTATACACATCCTAGAAACCTGTGCGACGCAGTCAGTGACTTTCAGAATCCGAATTAGTTCAAAATTTGCTATGCAGGTCAGAATTTCTCCAAATATGGTCAGTGGACAACCTCTGACTCTCTCACTTGAGGTGTTTGTGAGAAGTGCAAATATTAAGGCCCAAATTCAGATCCAGCCCATTAGAATCTTTGGGTCACAGGAATGTGGATTTTTCACAAGCCTCCCCAAGGTATTTTACATATAACGAAATTTTTAAGCCAAGGAGAGGGGTGCAGGGAAGCAAGGAGACCTAGAAAGAAGGACTCTTACACACTCAACTCTTCTCAGTCAATACGAGAAGTAAAATGCAGGACAACTTGGAATTTTTGTAAGCTACAGAGCACTGAAATGAGTTTCCAAGGATCCTATAAAAATCTCTGAAACCTCCCTTACATAAGATGCAGTGGGCTTGTTATTTAATCTCCACGAGCCTCAGTTTCTGCATTCTTAAAACAGGCACAGAGAAAGTGCCTCAAGAGTATAAGGTTTAATTATTTTATTACAACAGCCGATTCCAATGGTGTAAAATAGTCCTGCATTCACAAGAGGGGAAGCGCATCCATTACCTTTCTGCCCTTAATTTTGCCCAAACTGGCTCAGAGACTGGAGTCAAAGCCAGGATCCCTCCAGTGGCGGCACCACAAGAGGAAACAAACTGTCCTGCCCCCTGCTGGGCAATGACTATTCACACAGGGAGACCAGAGAGGTTTGTAGCATCAGGGCGGGCTGGAGCATGTGCACTGTGTGGCAGGGTCAGGCTCCAAAGAGCAAACATTGTCTCTCTTTGTCTAGTTTGCTATCTCTTTTCAATCTAAGATTATGATGTCGCACTGACCTCCAGAGAAAAGGGCAGTGTTCTGCACAGCTCTGATAAGCTCCCTCCCAAAAACTCATTCTAGAGCCTAGCAGTGCTTCTCACAAAGACAAGTCCATGATCGTGTCATTGAATAGTGGCCGTATGGAAGAGACATAGATGACAGTTTCCAAATGTCACTGAAGATGGTCTTCGCAAGTATCACCGAGTCAAATGTGGACGGTGTGTGTGCGAGGAAGTGTGCGTGAATTTATATGTGCAGGCGCATATCAGTTTCCTCCCAAACTGAAATACACTCAAATTCTGTTAAGCTCAGGCAACCCTTTTATAGTTTACAAGAAGACATATAATACTTAGACTCAAAAGACTCGATCACTTACCAGTTTTTTTTTTAATTTCCTTCTTCAGTCTTTGACAAATACTTTACAAATTCTTTTATACAATAATTTTTTTAAATGATTTATCTTTAAAGACACTTAAAGGTAATTTTTTTAAGTTTATTTTCAGAGAGAGCACATGCAAGTCGGGGGAGGGACAGAGAGGAGAGAGAGCATTCCAAGCAGGCTCCATGCGGCCAACACAGAACCCCACGTGGAGCTCGATCCCAAGAATCACGAGATCACAACCCTAGCTGAAAGCCAGTCGGACACTTAACCGACTGAGCCACCCAGGCACCCCAAAGATAATCTTTAAGACCTGGATTCAAAACTCAGGTTTTGCCATTTACTTTCATAAGTTGTTAGGCAAGTGGCTTAGCCTCTTCAATTAAATTTTCTCCTCTAAGATGGAAGCTGCCTACTTAGGTTTCTTGTGAAGAATAAATGAAATAATGTAGAGAAAAATGCTTTACAAATGGCAATCACATAAATATAACTTGAAGTCAAACTTAATCAAATAATCAATCCAAAACAGTTGCTCTCCACAAAATGTTAGAAATGATCTTGCAAGTTACAAATACAACGCTAGAGGAAGATTCTTAAGCACAGAGAAGCACACTCCTGTAGGGATGATATCCCGCAGGCATCGATTTTGGGTTGGGAACAAGGCCTGGATGTATTCCTGTGTGTTGACAAAGCCGCTCTCCTTCAGCCAACTTCAGGTAGGCTCCTTGAGCCCACTTTTGGACTAGGCCTCCATCTTGGGTCCTGTCTTATCTTTGGTGGGTCTAGCGCCCTTTTGGCAAAGAATTCCTAACTCATCCCACCACCCTTGATATCTGATCACCTTGACCTGCCTTCAACCAGAATCCTATTAAGTTGGTTCAGCAAGAATCCCCCTACGCTTGATGTTCCCTATTAGTAATTTTCCATCCACTGACCCTGCTCACTCTGCTCATTGGCTATCTAAATCTCCACTTGCCCTTCCCATATTAGAGATGAGCCCCACTGGAATAAACTCTTATTCCAATACTCCTGAATAAAGTCTTCCTCAAGCTTTTAACAAGTATCAGCATATTTTTTGTTTCTTTAACAGTGTATAAAAAGGGAAATAAGGAGAGAAAGCATCAGCTTATGCCACAGGGCAGTGATAAGACGCAAGAACAGCAGGAAAAGCCACTATATCTTGAACAGAAGTGAGTGCCCAACACCTACAGGGGAGCATCTTCAAGCACGCGCGCACACACACACACACACACGCACACACACCACTCACTCAGTGGAGTCATGAGGTCTAAAGTGTCCACGCTCATTGGCCAAGATACACCGCCGTCATCAGCCAGGGGAGAAACCAAGGGAAAACACTAACATGAAGCATTCTTACGGGATTATGTCACTAAGTCCTCATCTAAGAACTCGGTGTTATGTTAAACAAGGAAGCCAGAGGTAGCTGTAAAGCCTTAACCTAGGTAAGCTACCTAAAACCTATGTCTGGGGGCGCCTGGGTGGCTCAGTTGGTTAAGCGTCTGACTTCAGCTCAGGTCATGATCTCACAGTCTGTGGGTTCGAGCCCCGTGCCGGGCTCTGTGCTGGCAGCTCAGAGCCTGGATCCTGCTTCGGATTCTGTGTCTCCCTCTCTCTCTGCCTCTCCCCTGCTCATGCTCTGTCTCTCTCTGTCTCAAAAATAAATAAAAGCATTTTTAAAAATTTTTTTAAATAAATAAATAAAACCTATGTCTGCAATGCCTCAAAGTTCAGAAATTGAAACTAAAGGACAACTGACCACAAAGACCACACCAGCCTTTCCTAAGTAAGACAAGTGCTTACGTTACAGCCAATCGAACAATTTCCTTGTCTTCCTCCTGCTGCTTGTTTATAAAAGTCTCTCCATAACTCCTGTTGGTAGAGTGCTCCTAAGCACTTCCAGATTGGCTATGCCCGAATCAAACTGACTTTTGCTCAGATAAACTCTTAAAATTTTTAACATTTGGTCCAATTTATCTTCTAACAGAGGTATCATCATTATCCCCCTTTTATTTGTGAAATAATTAATAATTAGGAAAGTAATTTGTACCAAGTTCTAGAGTTCGAAAGTTGGCAGAGCCTGGAATTGAACCCAGGCAGGTTGATTTCCAAGCCCATTCTTGTCAGTACTACACAAAAATGACCTCCTGGGAGTAATATCCAGGAGAAAGGGAGAAAAGGAAATCTGCAATTCCAGGAAAAGCAGGGGGGCCCAGCACCAGAGAACGACCCCAGCTCAACAGAAAGAGTATGAGAACTGACCACATGAATGCAGGCAATGTTTTAAAAATATTCTCATGTTTTTATTTGTGTGTGTGTGTGTGTGTGTGTGTGTGTGTGTGTGTGAGAGAGAGAGAGAGAGAGAGAGAGAGAGAGAAAGAGAGAGAGAGAGAGAGAGCGAGCAGGGGAGAGGCAGAGAGACAGGGAGACACAGAATCTAAAGCAGGTTCCAGACTCTGAGCCATGAGTACAGGGCTTGAAGCAGGGCTCAAACTCACAGACTGTGAGATCACGACCTGAGCCAAAGTCGGCCGCTTAACCAACGGAGCCACCCAGGTGCCCAGCGTCAATTTTTGAATAGACACTGAATGTCTAATAGAATGAATTAGTTTGCACTTCACCTTAGTTATAATCACAAATCCTTCTCATTGTTCTTTGAATATTTTCCCAGAAGAATCTTTTTCTCCTCCCCACCCCACTGACTGTTCAGTCTATCACGTAATGTCTACTGCTATAATAAGAGCAACTTTTTACCAATTATTCTAAGGCCTCAAAGCAAAATTCACATTTCCAACATATCACTGAGAGACAGACTCCTGATCACCGCCACAAAGCCTAAGCCAAGCAAATATGCCAGGATCTAATGTAAAAACAATGACACATGAAAAATTAATTCTTATCCCCATTCAAGTGACGGTTGCAGGAGGGGAAAAAAATAAAGAGCTAATTAGCGACCAAATGAAAAAAATTAAGTATTTGAAACATCTCTCAAAGACTTATTAATATTCAGGGTAGACAAAAACATATTCACCCCATTTTATGTTCACTCACTAGTTCTCGTCCTCAGGGTTTTACCCTCATCATCATTTTTCAAGAGAAAGTTATTTCACAGGCTCCCAAAGCAAGCACTTTGTTAGCTGTACTTCATGATGTACTTGTTGATAATGTTGAGTCTACCTTTCTATCAGGGCCATTGTGAAAGGCAGTGCGTTAAGGAAAACAGTTTTGTGTAAACCAGTTTCTCCCCCTCAAAGGCAGCGTTGATTCCAGGCAGGTGAAAAATCCAAAGTGTTGAAGAAGCCCCACTGGGCTTCAAATTCTTTTTTCTCAGTATTTGAAACCAAATTTGCCTAGTTACAGATAAACACCTGGCAAATTACAAGTCAACCAATTTGGATGGTATCTTGGAAGCTCAACCTGACTGCTGTTTTGCATGCTTAGAAGAGAGTACTTTCCATGTAAAGAGAGGGGGGAAAGAGACCGCTTCAACACCTATCACGCCCCCCAAGACACAATGCATTCACGTTATCTCAATTTTTTCACCCACTTCCCCTCCCCTCACCCCACACCGGCCAACCACCAATTTGTACTCTGCTTGTAGGAGTTCGGCGTTTGTGAGATTCCACAGAGAAGTATGATCATTTCTGTCTTTCTCTGTCTGACGTATTTCACATAGCATAATGCCCTCAAACTCCACCCATGCTGTCACAGATGGCAGGATTTCCTTGTTTTTATGGCTGAATAGTATTTCAGGGTATATACACACCACATTTTGTTACCCATTCATCATAAGTGTCCATGAACACTTAGGTTGCCTCCATGTCTTGGCTTTGGAAATAATGATGCAATGAACATGGGGGTGCAGATATCTTTTTGAGACAGTGGTTTCTTTCTCTCTGGATAAATACCGAGAAGTGAGATTGGTGGATAATACAGTAGTTTTTAGTTGGTGTGTGTGTGTGTGTGTGTGTGTGTGTGTGTGTGTGTTTAAAGAATCCCCACACTATTTTCCACAGTGGCTTCACCAATCTACACATTAACTCAACGAATGTTATAACAATTCACCCAAGGAGGTCATTATCCCATTTCCACAATTAAAGACAAAAAGCTTTGAAAAGTAATTTGGCTGGGTTCACGGTCATTTCTGCCCAGGTCCAGCCCCATTCTTTTCCCTGTATCTGTGATCTCTGATACTGGCCTATTTGCACAAGCATGTGGCAGTTTATTCTAAATAAAAATCACCATTTTGTGTAGTCATAGAGACAGAGAAAGAGTATGGGTGGTATGAGAATGAATTCCTTCCAGATAGTCTGTGCTGGGATCCAGCACGAGGTGGTAGGTATTTACATACAGGCATATAAAATGAATGTCTTCTAAGAAAATGTAAACGAGGCCAAAGGATACAAGTATATATATTTATGGCCTACAGGAATGTTAATGTAATGCTTTACTATTTTCTCATGTGAATAATGAAATTAACTTCCCACAATCAAGTAACTCTAAAAAAAATTAAGGCAACAGCTATTCTGTATAGTTACCATAATTATTAAAATAAAATCTCATTAATCTTCTGCCAACTTATTGCAGATAGCACGAATTCAAGAAAACTGTTACCCCAGAGGCAACTTCATGCATTATTATGCTATTATACAAGTAATGAATAATCTGAACCTGGATAATTCAAAATCTGTCATTTGTGATCTCTTAATTTTTTTTTAATTTTAGAGAGCAAGTGCAGAAATGGGGAAGAAAGGCAGAGGGGGAGAGAGGAAATCCCAAGCAGGCTCCACATTCAGCACAGACACCAATGCAGAGCTCAATCCCATGACCCTGAGATCATGACCTGAGCCGAAATCAAGAGTCGGACGCTCACTGGACTGAGCACCTTGATCTCTTACATTTTAAATTCGTATAGTGTTAACCCTATCACTTTTCCACTTGTGAATAAGCTCTCCCCTTAAATCTTTAAAATACTTTCAACTTTCACAATAAAAGATGCCTAAGATATTCTAAATCTGGGAACATCTACACAATATTCATGCGGGGAAAACATGAACATGGGAGGGGGAGGTGGGGCTCAAGGACTTCTTCCTCTGTCTGTTCCAGCTGAGTTTCCTCTCCACCCCCACTTGCTGAAAAGGAAAATGACAATCTGTAGTTTTCCACTGTCGGATCCTGGAGGGAAAACAGTTAGAATGGAGGCTGCATTCCACTGGGGGAACATGACCCGTTGGGAAGAAATCACACACAGGTTTGTGCAGCACAGCTTAGGAACTGAAAGCAAGGTACGTGATGGTGTGAATGACAGCAAAGTCCTCAAGTGTTGAGGAGTAGGTAGAAGCCAGAAAGTTCAGTAAGAGCATCATGGAGGTAGCAATTTTGGATTACCAGTAATATCTCATAAAAACATAAGTAGAGGTCAAAATTCCTGCTATGGGGGACTCCTAGCTGGCTCAGGAGATAGGGCATACAGCTCTTGATCTCAGGGTTGTAGGTCTGAGCCCCATGTTGGGTGTAGAGATTCCTTAAAAATAAAACCTTTAGGGGCGCCTGGGTGGCTCAGTCGGTTAAGCGGCTGACTTCGGCTCAGGTCATGATCTCACGGTCAGTGAGTTCAAGCCCCGAGTCGGGCTCTGTGCTGACAGCTCAGAGCCTGGAGCCTGTTTCAGGTTCTGTGTCTCCCTCTCTCTGACCCTCCCCCGTTCATACTCTGTCTCTCTCTGTCTCAAAAATAAATAAACGTTAAAAAAAAAAAATTTTTTTTAAAAAAAAAAATAAAATCTTTAAGGGGCACCTGGCTTGCTCGGTTGGTTGAGTGTCCTTCTCTTGGTTTTGGTTCAGGTCAATGATCATACGGTTGGTGAGTTCGAGCCCAGCATCGGGCTCTGCATGGACAGTGTGAAGGCTGCTTGGGATTCTCTCTCTCTCCCTCTCTCTCTGCCCCTCCCCTGCTCATTCTCCGTCTCTCTTTCATATTCTCAAAATTAAATGAAGAAACAATAAACAAACAAATAAATAAATAAAAGCTTTAAAAAACACAACACTTGTTGGGACTATGCTTCTTTAAATACAATACTACCAGAGGACTGGACAGCAGGAGCATGGCCTTATGAACATTTCATGTCTGTCCCAGCCTCCGGCACCTGCTGTCAAGCCTTTCATAAATATCTGTATTGATCTTGAGATATGTCCTTTGCCCACTGTACATACTCTGAGGTGAATTATGGTGGCATAGTCTCTCTCTGTAAACTACACTTATGAAAAATTATGGTCATATTCCCAAATGACACAGTCTGAGGTCACTGGGAGATATTCTCGTCTTCACGACAGAGTACTCAGAGAACAGAGGTATAATGAAAGCTATGCAGAGTCTCCATTCTCGTCCTCACTAAAAATAATGTACACAAACACACCATCATACAAATAGGATACATAACTCTACTACCAACCCTTGATGAAAAACAGAATTTCTTTTATCATAAGGAACTTACATCTGAATCTGTACACAGAAGGCCAAATTTAAAGGCATTTCAGTTCAGGGACCTCCGTGTGGCTCAGTTGGTTGAGTGTCTGACTCCTGATTTCGGCTCAGGTCATGATCTCATGGTTGGGAAATGGAGCCCTGCCTTGGGCTCCATGCTATTAGCACAGAACCTGCTTGGGATTCTCTCTCTCTCTCCCTCTCTGCCCCCCCCCCCCACTCGTGCTCATGGGCGCTCTCTCTCTCTCAAAAGAAAATTTAAAAGATATACTTCAGACTCTCATAATGTATCATAGCTTTGATACACCTCGTTGAATGCAAAGTTTTATATAATCATTTAAAACCCCTTTTCAAATTATGTAGATTTCCACGTATTTTTTAACAGTAACTTGGAGAAAAAACGTATTTGATGATCTATGTCTCTTTTAATCTCCACCGAATCTGGGCTCACAACAAGCACTTAAATCAGAACCATTCTGAAGGACCAAAGCTGGGGGTGAGGGAAAGAGGAGATTAAAGAAAAGAGATTTTATGAAACATAAAAAGAGAGAGAGAGAGAGAGACTCCACTCTGGCTATATAATCATTGGAATTTTTTTAATGTAGTGTAAATTAAATTTCTATAAATAGAACCATACCCTCCTAGTGACTTAAACCATCTTATCATTATGCAGGGACAACTAACTACTTCCGTATTTGGTTTCTCTGCCACCCGATCCATAAAAAGGAACTCTAGAATGAATTATTTCCGAAATCATTGAGTAGGGGCGGGGGGAATACTCATTTCTACTTCCTCTGGTTTAGAAACTATGATTTTCATCTTTGAAACAGAAAGCAAAACCCACTTGAATTTTAACTAAATGAATCACCTAATTTCTTTTGAAAAACAGCGGTAGACATTATGTTCCAGGGAGATACTTCAGAGCATTTCTTCTCTTGCCAGAAACTCTCAGGAGAAGCTGGCCTGAGAGGCCTGTTTCGCGATGTCTCGGCACCTTACAAACCCAGAGCTGGGAGGCACCTAAAATCCTAGAGCCTGATCAAGTGGGTTCTGACCAAAAGAAAGGGACACTTAATGACCTTAAGAGTATATTACGCTCTAGGAGATCAATCTCCCCATTCTGGGTGAGTCTCTTACAAAGAGCTAGAAAGGACCACCAGAATGGAAGCTGAACCACTCACATTTCTTGTTAAGAAAACAATGTGGAGCACGAAGGGGAGGGAACAGAAAAAGACTTACAAAGTTCAGAGAAGGGGGAGAAAGAAAGCGTTTTTATCCTTTCCAGAGATGCTTCCTGCTATTGGTTTTCTTCAAAACTTTCCAACTAGGAGACAGCCAGTCCGTCATACTTTCACTTTTTTTCTGACCATGTAAAGCTCATTCCCAAGAAAGGCACTCTTGAAATGGCTACACACACACACACACACACACACACACACACACACACCCCTTCTGTCTACAGTGAGCCAGATTTTGCAAACTGCCCACATGGGCCCATGATCACATTTTATCCACCCTGCAGTCTATTTATTTTTAAATGAATTAGTCGCTAACATATAATCCCAGAACAATGCTTCTCAACTGGTTGGTATGGCTCCCCAGGGGACATTTGGCCATGCCTGGAGACATTTTTTGCTGTCACAACTTGGGGGATGCTGCTGGCATCTAATGGGTAGTGGCCAAGGATATTGCTAAACATCCTACAATGCACGAACCTACTGTGACAAGAAGTCCCTGACCTAAAATGTCCACAGTGTCAAGGCTGAGAAACTCTCTACTGGAGAAATCAATGACCGCATTTGTGATGCCTTAACGCGCTGAGAGCCACGTTTCTCAAAAGGGTATACTTTCTGAATCAAAATTCATCAATGACTCTAACATACCCCAACAAGAAGTCTGAAAAAGTAGGCAAAGTTTTACTTATTTCCCGCATTTAAAGACTAAAACACTCAGTGAACACATATGCATGTGAATGTTAGCAGCATTCACATTTTAAATCTAACATGCACAAGTTTCCTTACACATTCCCCCGTCCCTTACCCACAGAAATGTTAGCATAGCCCCACAAAGGAGAAGTGCTGTGCCCACTGTGAAGAAAAGGAAACTGAGCATGATGGAAGCGAAGACATTAATTTGTCTGGATTTTTCCAGGGCACATGCATGAGAGCAGAGTTCAATCGCATCTGTGACCGTGGCATTTTTTCTCCTACTACAATGATACCTCCTTCCAGGATAGTTGTGTAAATATGGAACTGAGCTGCTAAGTTGGTAACCATCCTTGTCAATGCCAAACATTCACAGATGTTACTTAACCAGTTTCCTTACCTAAAAACTGGGGATATGTTGTGAGGAATAAATGAGATAAGGCTCCTTAGGTCCACACTTAGCACCAAAGGAGCCCCCAGGAACAAGCAGGTGCTGTGGGTGTTCTTGTTAGTGAAACCCCAGGCCAGTGTGTATAATTACAGTGAGATGATATTTGCACAGGCAACCAAAACGTTGGGAGAGGACAGCGAACACAAGAAATATTTATTACAAAACGCTATCCAAGCAAGCAGGGGAATGCAAGGAGGGGAAACACACTGCTTTCAAGTTACAGTGGGCACAAGGTCAAACAAAAGTCTTTGGCATTCATCGGTATCTCCTTTTCTGCCTTTAAAGACACAAAGTCATGGGGCAAAGTTATGGCTAATGTATGTGTGCAGATCTCTGTTCTAGTACAATTGAGTTCAAAACTCCTCATTTAAAGGGAAAGTAAGTAGGTGACAGAGGCTCAAAATGGAGCTCGTTTTTGTGAGTGATGTGGCACTGAAATCAAAACTCAGGTCCCAGGGGCACCTGAGCACCTGGGTGGCTCAGTTGGTTGAGCATCTGACTTTGGCTCAGGTCATGATCTCACAGTTCGTGAGTGTGATCCCCACATCAGGCTCAATGCTTTCAATGCAGAGCCCTCTTTGGATCCTCTGTCCCCCTTTCTCTCCGGTTCTCTCCCGCTCACTCTCTCTCTCAAAAATAAAACATTAAAAAAATAAAAAATAGGGGCGCCTGGGTGGCGCAGTCGGTTAAGCGTCCGACTTCAGCCAGGTCACGATATCACGGTCTGTGAGTTCGAGCCCCGCGTCAGGCTCTGGGCTGATGGCTCAGAGCCTGGAGCCTGTTTCCGATTCTGTGTCTCCCTCTCTCTCTGTCCCTCCCCCGTTCATGCTCTGTCTCTCTCTGTCCCAAAAAATAAAATAAACGTTGAAAAAAAAATTTAAAAAAAAAAAAATAAAATAAAAATAAAAAAAATAAAAAATAAAAAATAATACAATAAAAAAGGTCCTAGAAACAGACAGCATGGATTCAAATCTTGCCTCTTCCAATGAGTAGCTCTGGCCAGGAGAACATTACTTAACATTGCTAACCTTCCACGTCCTTGGCAAAACTGAAGATCACAAGAGTACTTCCCTTCATAGAACTGTTTTGGAATTCAAGTGATATAATGCATGTCAAACTCTTAACAGAGGATCCAGCATACTACACATGTAGGATAAATGTTAATCAGCACGGTTATTGTTCCTGTTGTTATCAGTATCGGCAGCAGCATCCCTGATGCCCAGCTCTACACCTCGCTCACAGAAGTCTCACAATAAACGTCTGATTAATAACTGCTAACATTTAATAACTGTTTACTCTTTGCCAGACAATGTTCTATCAGGTAGTTACTATTATCATCCGCTTTAAAGAAGGAAAAAATTGGGACACCAGAGAGGTTAAGAAACTTGCCCAAGGTCACACAGCTAGCAAGGAACAGAGCTGCGATCTGAGCCCAGAAAGTGAGCCTCAGAGCTTACATCCTCAGCTACCAAACAAAACGAGTTTCTAATAGTGGAAGAGTAAAAGCAAGTGAGGTTGAGAGATTGCTTGTAATCAGGGATCCCAGGTGCTGAAAGAGACAGATATTTAAGAACGAAAGGGCAGAGTGTTTCCATAAAACGTGTGCGACTCGAAACCTTCAACTCATATGGATTCTCACTGGGCAAGTCCAAATTCCAGAGGAAAAAGATGCTATGTTTGGGGAGGGGAGACAGCTTTCAGACATCATAACTTCACAGCCATACAATTTCACCAACTGATCACAAACTAAATTCGGAGAAATAATTATCTGATGCAAAACCTTAACAGGAGACTCCTAGACAGCTAGAGGAGGCAAATGGAGTCACATTAAGAACAATGTCAGACATTTTTACAAAGAATAAATCGCATTTGCAATAGACCCAGGAGTCATCTTGTCATGAGGACTCTACAGAAGTACAGCAAAATATCCAATCCCAACCTTGTTAAGCCATTTCCTAGAGTGATTACATGAGGTTTCATTTCTAGCCACTCAAAACGCTTTTATGTTGGTCTCTTTTCTAGTGGCAAAGGCAGAGAGGTTAAGAGGAGAGAAGCCATTTTGTTTTAAACAAGCCACAGAGCGAATACACAAGGCCACAAAAGAAGTCTTTCTTCTCTCAGCCAGCCTGCTCCTCATTAAGCAGGCAAGAACGAGCCCGGAATGCACAATTTCGTGGTAATCACGGAAAACAGATGCCCACGATGGCTGCAGGTAAAACTGATTGTTTTCGCCTCTCAGAACCACTTGGTGGGAATGTGATCTGTCTCAACTCAACTTGTTCCTCCAAGGGCTGCTGGTCCTCCAAGGGTTTGTGAAAAGAAGTCCGGGGTGGGGGAACTGTACTACAAGAAACAAAAAATGGTCGTGATGTGATAAAGAGCTGCATTTTCCATCTTGTTTCTAAAGGGGTCTAGACAGACACAAAATGAAGGCTGTTTAACCCTTCAGGGTCCACACCAAAATGGAGCAGACTGGGATACGAGTCCAGGAGGTTTCGGGAGGTCACCAGGGCAGCGGTGGGAAACGTCCCCGTTTTCTTTACATAAACTGTCCTTTATCCACTGCTCCTAACACCCCAGAATGTTTGCACGTCAACAGGTAAAAACCACTTCAACTACCCAGGTCCTTTCAGGCAGGCAGTCCGTGAACAATCACAGTTCCCCTCTATCCCTCTCCAACAAGACCCACGACTGCGTCCTGAGAGGGGTTGTCCACTGGCAGCTCCCTGACCTTCTATTTCTCTCTTCTCCAAATCAGAAATGCTGTACAGGGGGTGCAGACCTCTGAAGAAGGAAAAGAGACACATACAGCAGAGCTGACTCGGGGGCACCTAGTCTTTCCCCCAAAACTAGCCCCTCTTAGGAATCTCATCACGGCACAGGAGATGGAAGAGAGCAAGGTACAGAGAGAGGGAGGAGGAAAAAAACACAGGAAGCAAAAATGCACAGCTCTCAGAAGGACGCCATTATTTTACTTTGCAATAGTCCTAAGAAAAGGGTGAATCACTCGTTGCACCTTTATTCCATCAGTGGAGACCATGAGCAGGGCTCTGGGGAAGCAAGGATGTTATCCGTCACTCTTGCCTCAATTTAGAAAAAGAAATACAGCAGCATTCTCTGTAGGGTATTAATGTATGTATCACTCTACCATCTCCAAAATGTGGTCTAAATGGAGGCATAAATGTACATACAAAGAGATTCACTGCAGCACAATTTGGAAGGGAAAAATGGGAACACCATCGATCTCCCAAAGTAGGCGTGGTGCAATAAATGATGCAAGAGCCACACAATGGAATATATGCAGTCATTAGGAAGGAAAATGCGGAGCTAAGTGAGGTGACAGTGACAGTATCTGTACAGTGCTCACTACCCATCAGGCACTTGTTATATATTATTAGCTCATTTGATCCTCACAAACTCAGAAAACTGCGGGGGCAGAGAAACAAAGTTACCTGCCCAAACACAGAGCGACTAAGTGCAAAAGCTGGCTGGGAGTCCCATCCAGGCCTGTCTGGCTTCCAGTCCATGCTCCTAAGCATTAGTCTATATTAATGGTAACAAAACAGCACAGTCTCCAGTGTTAAGGTTAAGGTTAAGCCCCTGACTTCGGCTCAGGTCACGATCTCACGGTTTGTGAGTTCAAGCCCCCCTGTCGGCTCACTGCTGTCAGCACAGAGCCTGCTTCAGACCATCTCCCTCCCTCTCTTTGCCCTCCCCCACTCATGCTCCTTCTCTTTCTCAAAAATAGTAAACAGACATTTAAAAACCAATCGAATAAAATAAAATACATATTTTTTAAGGAAAAAAAAACCCTCCTGGTTATTAACAGTGGTTATAGTTGGGTACTGAGATCTTTCTCTTCCTTTTTATAATGAACATGAACTAGCAGAATTTCCAGTTCCCGCCCCTTAAAAAGGATGTAGATGTCACAGTAGTACTGAATTTTCAAAAGATTCTCAGGTAAACATTTAATGCAAGTCAGTATGACATTCCTTATTATTATGATTCATTCTCCTTCTGCTCCTCCCCATCTCCCCTGCTCCCTCCCTCACTCATCACAAAGGAAAGGAAAATTTGAATGTCTAAGCTTTGACATTACAATGGTTGCTGATGTTCTATTTTACTACATTTGCTGTTTCCAAAACAACAAACCTCTTAAAAGAAGAAGGGAAATGTCAGTTTTACTTAATGTGGTTTTTCACCTTTTATTCTAAATCAAAATTCAATTTGCCCTAAAGTTTTGAAGAAAGCCTGACAACTGAGGTGTTTTGGAAAGATCACCTAACTCGAGGAAAAATTCATCAAAGCCCATCATTTTGCAGACAGCAGACATCTACCATAAATCAGCTTCCTTTAAGGAAAGAAGGAAGGAAGGAAGGAAGGAAGGAAGGGAGGGAGGGAGGGAGGGAGGGAGGGAGGGAGGGAGGGAGGAAGGAAGGAAGGAAGGAAGGAAGGAAGGAAGGAAGGAAGGAAGGAAGAAAGAAAGAAAGAAAGAAAGAAAGAAAGAAAGAAAGAAAGAAAGAAAGAAAGAAAGAAATGCATCCTCTTTAGGATATGGTAAGAAAAATGTGTCATTTAACATGACTTTTGAAAGGACTTTTGGAAACTAATTTGTTTCTGGTATAAGCATACGTGTGCACACACAGATTCAGTATATGCCTAGGCCTGCTGATTTCTTCCTGACAGTTAAAAACAGCACCTCTTGCTTTGTCCATTTTCACATCTTTTTTTTTTTTTTTAATTTTTTTTTCAACGTTTTTTATTTATTTTTGAGACAGAGAGAGACAGAGCATGAACGGGGGAGGGGCAGAGAGAGAGGGAGACACAGAATCGGAAACAGGCTCCAGGCTCCGAGCCATCAGCCCAGAGCCTGACACGGGGCTCGAACTCACGGACCGCGAGATCGTGACCTGGCTGAAGTCGGACGCTTAACCGACTGCGCCACCCAGGTGCCCCGATTTTCACATCTTTTTTATGTGGCTCACAAAGTGACACAGCAACTGACTCTGTACCATTTCCTTAGAGTTTCACCACGGAGCCAAGAATATACAGAGAAATGAACACTTATTTTTCAAAGGCATTATAGGGACTAAATTAAGTCAACCAAACAGTGGGGATGGTTTTCATAAAAGGGTTACGACCCTAAGCACGAAATGCCCACGTTCCATCATAGCGGTCAACAGACAGCCCTCAACTTGGTGTCCTTAGTCCTACATATTTAGCAACTAACAAGAGAATTATCTCTGTTACCTTCAAAAAGTATTATATATGAGATCAACACCAGTAGAGTGAATATCTTTGGCAAATACAACGGATCCCATTTATAGTTCTGGTGTTAGAGAATGGACTGATACCAAGGGGAAACGCTACCCAACCGGTAACAGGAATGCATATTAGGGGGCTTGATTTTTTTTGACACAGTGCTAGTATCTCAACAATTGCTGCTGGTGGTAAAAGTATAAATCTAAAATATCTGAGTACTCATTAAGCACGAGTCTCATTAATGCTTTTAACAAACTTAGAGACTGTGTATTACTAACTCTATTTTATATAACAAGGAAAATATTGAGGTCACTTAGGTAATCTACCCGAAGTTGGAAGAGTCAGAATTCAAGGCCAAGGCAGCCTAACATCAAGTCCATCAGGTTATTGTCCCTTTCCTCCATCTTGGAGTTGCCTTGAAAAGCTGTCTGGAAAAGTTTTGAGGTGGTCTTTAGAAATACTCAACTGGAGGCTGGAGAGCCTTGTGAAGAGAATCTAATTACTACCTGGGGAATGCCAGTGATTCGTTCCCTGTGAAATCAATTCATGTTTTCCATCTGCAAGTCAATGGATAATCTTCTACATGGGTGGACTTATTCAGATTTTCTGTCCCTCTCAATCTCGTTTCTAAGCAAAGCAATGATTCTTCTTATACAACATTCACGTTTCTGCAGAACGTGCCTAAATGGTTAGTATGTACATGACCCGGGTCATATAACCAAAATATGTGTGGCCCTTAAGTAAACAGTTTAATGTGACCATCTCAACCCTCAGTCCCATCTGTGGCTTTATTCTTGCTACTTATTAAGTTGAGATGAATAGGGAGGGCTGAACTATGCCTAACATTTTCCTGCTTGTTTAATTAACAGCTATGGATATTTGCATTTGCCCTCCTAACATATTTAGTACTAATTAAACCTCACAGATTTAGCACAGCTTTTTCTACAAGGCAGAGCACAAGTTAACAAATTAATCTTCGGAAAACTTCCTTCGGGTAATAGGGGGGTACCTGCTCCAACGCATAAGCAGAGACTTGAATAAGCTTTGGTTGCATTCAACGTAGTAGATTATCTACAAGAAGGGAAGAGGAGTCCTCTCTGCTGGGCAATAGCTGAAATATATCCAACCCACCACAATCCATCTTGGGTGCCCCATGTTAAGAAGCACACAAACTGAATTGTGTCCAGAGGAGATGTGGATGAAAGAGATTTGAAATCATGTTGAAAGGGAGTCTATGATTGCCTCAAGCAGCACACACACACACACACACACACACGCTAAAACAATATTCCTTAAATTAGCTCAAAATATGAGTTTTTAAAAATTTTTTTAATGTTCACTTATTTTTGACAGAGAGAGAGAGAGAGAGAGAGAGAGAGAGAGAGAGAGAGACAGTGTGAGCAGGGAAGGGGCAAAGAGAGAGGGAGACACAGAATCTGAAGTAGGCTCCAGGCTCTCAGAGCTGTCAGACAGAGCCTGCTGCGGGGCCTGAACTCTTGAACCACAAGATCATGAGCTGAGCCAAAGTCAGATGCTTAGCCGACTGAAACACCCGGGTGCCCCTAACTCAAAATATGAGTTTAAAGTGATACACCAAAAGGAAAAGACATGGCAGGAGTAGGTCTTAAGAGTCAAATAGTTGGAACTGATATGTTACAAGTATTTTCCTCTTTGAGTTAAAAAAAATATTCACATTCTAATGAATATGTTTAGGGAACAGGTGCTAATGTTTTTTTACGTGGCCTAGACAGCTATGATCTAATCCCAGTTACACCAAGGTTGGCAACTACCCATCACCAGCCAGACCTTCGTGATAGAAGAAAAGAACATACTAGAGATCTCTCGGTAAAATGGAAAATATGGGGAATGTGGCCTGCTGATGTAAAAGAATCCATCACAGCCACTATACTGATGGAGAGACAGAAAGCACACCAGCCTGAGGGAAAAGATGCCTAGGTTCTAGTCCTAACCCAGTTAGGAACAGACCACCAACTTGGGTAAGTCATATCTTCCTCTTTGAGTTTTGGTCCTCTCTCTTCTCATCCATGACTGTTTGCCCTAGATTATCTAGCAAGGTGGGCAGAATCATGGTATGCAAATTCAAACATTTTTTTACAATGCCTGGGTGGTTCCGTGGGTTAAGCATCTGACTCTTGGTTTCGACTCGGGTCATGATCTCACAGTTGGTAAGACTGAGCCCTGAGTCAGGCTCCACGTTGACAGTTGACAGGGCCTGCTTGGGATTCTCTCCTCTCCTCTCTCTCTGCCCCTCGACCACATGGGTCCACACATGCTTTATCTCTCCCTCTCAAAATAAATAAATAAACTTAAAATTTTAAACACAAATATTTTGTTTAGCTAGCATGAACACCAGATCCCCACAGCTGCAACCCCTCCATTGTATCAAATAATCACCTATTCACACACTTAACATTCCTGCCTGACCCTCGTGTGATCCCAAAGTTGTAGAATATTTCTTCTAGATCCAAAAATAATCATGCTTTCTCTGAGTCACCTACCATTTTGGGTTTTTTTTAATACTTTTCTCAAACCACTTTCAAAACTCTCATTATCCTGACCTGGAGAATATTTTTATAGCATTACAAAGCCATCCACTTCCTCCAAGGAGGAGGACACCCCTAAATGAAACTTTGACGACAGATTTAGGCAATTGTCCTCTTCCCGCTGGAAACCCTTTAAACAAACTGCAGAAAAAAATTACTCAAGGACACCGGTTCCACGGTACCACACTCAAGAACTGGTTAAACAAAGGTCACTTAACTCAATAATCAAGTTTTCCAATCTTTTTTTTTCTTTAATAAAGCATACACACACACACACACACACACACACACACACACACAGCTATTGAAAAAAACTACTGAAATCAAACAGCATAAAGTTAGAATACTTTCGGAAAAACTAATCACTCCTGCAGGGCTCACATAATAAAGCCAGCTGTGGGGTAGAATGACTTTACTCATATCTATTCACTAAATGACAAAGATGAAATGCAGCAAAGGAGGCCCATTTTTTCCAGTTTAAGGTAGAGCACACAGGAGTGTGGGTTTGAACCTTCCTAGAGTTTAATTTTTAACATCTCTGCTTTAGATAACTCTACAGTGGCATTACTTGAAAGAAATCATTATCTTTTGGAAAACGTGAGAAACATGTTTTAAAAAGATAAAAATTGTACCATACAGAGAATAATACTGTCCCCTTTCAACTTTGGGGACAAGGCGAATTTTCCATCACCATCTTACTGTAGCCTATTGGGAGTACGAAAAGGAAGATCTATCCAAATTCAGTGCTAAGAACTCCTTGAAACTTAAAACTAGCACACAACCTCTTGGTGACTTAAATCGATACATTTCAAGGTTTAGAGCCAACAACTCCTTAACAAGAAGCAGTGCCTTGAAAATAAATTTGCAAATCATGAACTCAAAATTGGCTTTATCGGTTAAGAAGAGAAATAGGAAAAACACTCTTTAAAAGTTGTCAATCTGGGTCACCTAGCTGGCTGAGCAGGTAAAACATGTGACCCTTGATCTGCTTGTGATTTCGAGCCCCACAGTGGGTGTAGGGTTTCCTTTAAAATAACAGCTTTTTAGAGGTGCCTGGGTGGCTCGGTCATCTGACTTCGGCTCAGGTCATGATCTTGCCACACCCAAGTTCAAGCCCCGCACTGGGCTCTGTGCTGACAGGTCAGAGCCTGGAGCCTGCTTTGGATTCTGTGTCTCCCTCTCTCTCTGCCCCTCCCCTATTCACACTTTCTCTCTCAAAAACAAATAAACGTTTAAATAAATAAATAAAATCTTTATTTAAAAAAAAAAAAAGTTGTCAATCTCTTTTTCTGATGACAAAAGGTCAAATGAGTACTTACGTGTACCTAATCCTAAATATGTGTGTATATAGATGACTTTGTTTTCTTGCAGTCTGCTTACAAAAATGGGCTCACAAAAAAATTAAAAAAAAAAAAAAAAAAGAAAAAAACAGGTCACAATCTCGCGGTCCGTGAGTTCGAGCCCCGCGTCAGGCTCTGGGCTGATGGCTCGGAGCCTGGAGCCTGTTTCCGATTCTGTGTCTCCCTCTCTCTCTGCCCCTCCCCCGTTCATGCTCTGTCTCTCTCTGTCCCAAAAATAAATAAAAAACGTTGAAAAAAAAAATGAAAAAAAAAAAAAAAAAAAAAAACCAAAAATGGGCTCACGCTGGAGATGTCCTTGATCTTGCTGCTGAAAGTGCATCAGCATCACTGGGAGTTTATTAAAAATACACAATCTCGGGGCGCCTGGGTGGCTCAGTTGGTTAGGTATCTGACTTTCGCTCAGGTCATGATCTCACAGTTCAGGAGTTCAAGCCCCATGTCGGGCTCTGTGTTGACAGTTCAGAGCCTGGAGCCTGCTTCAGATTCTGTGTCTCTCTCTCTCTCTGATCCTCCCCCGCTCGCTCATTCATTCATTCATTAATTCATTCTCTCTCTCAAAAAGAAATAAACATTAAAAACTTAAAAAATATATATACAATCTCAGCCACCACCAACCCCTCCCCCCCCGCCCCCCCCTCCCAAACCCTAGAGGAACAAGCAGCATTTTAAAAAGGACATTGTGAGAGGATTTATATGCAATTGAAAGACAAAGAAGCCCTATGCTATAAAATGGTTACACTATTCTCTATTCTTCTTTGATCAGAAGATACAGATCCAGAAGCTGGTAACTCACATCTCTGGACACACAAAAAAAAACAAAAAAAACAAAAAAACAAAAAAACAAAAAAACAAAAAAACCCACCACCTAAGTGCCTGGTTTTAAGTGTAGTTAAAGTTGGGGTACCTGGCTGGCACAGTCGGTTAAGCCTCAGCTCAGGTCATGATCTCATGGTTTTGTGAGTTCAAGCCCCACATCAGGCTCTACACTGACAGCATGGAACCTGCTTGGGGTTCTCTTGGGGCTCTCCCTCTCCTCCTCTCTCCCTGCTCCTCCCCCGTTCGTGATCTCTCAGTCTCTCTCAAAATAAATAAACTTCAAAAAATAAATAAAAATAAATGTGTCAAGTTTCTGTATAGCATTGTCTTAAAAAATAGCACGCTACGCTTTTTTCGGAGTATAGCCACAGATGACAACCTGTCTTGTTTCTCTCTAAATTGTGGTGAGAACAAAAGCACAGTTAAAAACTGAGTGCCATGGGGAGCCTGGGTGGCGCAGTCGGTTAAGCGTCCGACTTCAGCCAGGTCACGATCTCGCGGTCCGTGAGTTCGAGCCCCGCGTCAGGCTCTGGGCTGACGGCTCAGAGCCTGGAGCCTGTTTCCGATTCTGTGTCTCCCTCTCTCTCTGCCCCTCCCCCGTTCATGCTCTGTCTCTCTCTGTCCCAAAAATAAATAAAAAACGTTGAAAAAAAACTGAGTGCCAAACCACGGTAAGCACTTACTCCATTTCATCATCCATCTCATTTAACCTTGGTGCGATAAATTCCATATCCCTGTTTGACCTGTGAGCAAACAGAAGCAGAGGGAGGTGAAAAGCCCCCTTCCAGAAGAGTAAGGGATGCTGAGGAAAAGCCTTGCATGTTGCATTCCTTGTCCAAGAAAGCAGCCCGAACATCTCCAATGAGATGGCCTCTTCCCGTCACAAACTCTAATGAAAGTCACTGTATCCAACAGGGACCTTGGGCGAAGATGTTCACGTCCAAAATTTGCCCTCACAGTCTCAATGTGCAGATTTATGCACCACCTAGGAGACTGCTACCTTGGGCCCTTGACACTATTTGTAGCTTTTGTGTATCCTATTATTGAGGATGCAGGAAGGTGGATGGAAGCCAAAGAAACTGCATCACTGGGCAAACTGCTCCCTCTCCTTTCCATGGGTTTGTTCTAACGTCCTGCCTGCAGAAACACAAGCCCGCGGACAAGACCTCGGAAGCCAGTCAACTCTTCCGGGGGTACCATACCCACTGCCAGTTCTCAAGAAGAGTACCTCCAAGAAATGAGAATCAGTTTCCCAATCCTTATATGGAATGTGCTCAAACACCGGCAGAGCAGGTAAAATGCTAACATGCATCTCTGTCCTTTCCATCACCATGGGACACCACTCGGTAAACTGAATCTCCCATCCATCTGGCCAGGTACAAAAAAGAAACCGCTGAGAGAGAGCCTCCTGGTCAGCCCTTGCTCTGATCATGTCCAGTAGCCCTGGACAGGTCAGCCCACGTGCCTCAGTTCACTCAGGTAAGAGATACAGACTCCTCAACTGCTTGTCAAAGTGCAATACACTTCTCGCGGAGGGTTCGGGAAAGGGGTATGAGAGAGGCTTGTAATAGGTAACGGGCATCAGAAGAACATCGCTGGTTTGTACAGAGGTTTGTTTTCATTTTTTAATGAACTGTTCACTTCTTAAGAAAGTTAATTTAAAGGCTATTTTTAAGGAGTGCCGGGGCGGCTCAGTCGGTTAAGCATCCGACTTCGGCGCATGACCTCACCATTCCTGAGTTCAAGCTCCTCGCTGGGCTCTGTGCTGACAGCTCGGAGCCTGGAGCCTGCTTCGGATTCTGAGTCTCCCTCTCTCTCTGCACCTCGCCCGCTCGCACCCTGTCTCTCACTCTCTCTCTCAAAAATAAATATTAAAAAAAATTTTTTTAATGACTATTATTAACCACATATCAGTTCACGATAGGTGAATATGGGAAAAGAAATGCTAAAGGTGCTTTTCAAACTTTTCAGGTGGCAGAGCCCATAGAGATGACCATGTATTCAAAGAACAGGAAGAAATATTGAGAAATTCTATTGCATCATAAACACAAGGAAAATTTTATTTAGTGTACTATTTAGTGTAACATCACAACGATCAGATTCCATATCTGCAATTAGAAAAAAAACTGGGTATCAAAAGAAGACAGAACCAGCCTTCTTCAAATGTGTTAATAATGTTTGCAATGAGCTTATAACGTTTCATTTGCTGCTAACATTCAAGAGGAAGTAAGTGAGAGTAAACCCCAAAATATGAAGGCACTTTGATAAAAGGGAAAGCTGAACGGATCAAATTTTTATTCAGTAAGACCGTCACTATTTTACTCTACTTCAGCCTAAGTCACGGGTCTCCAGGGCTGCTGGGGGCATGCAAGAGAACCAGGAACCAGATGGCATCTGAAATCCATTTTATGATTCCGTATCAAATAAGATCTTAATTTACGGTTGTGAACATTTTAAAAGAATCGAACTCACTAGGCCTGACTCCTTCCCTGCAGGGGTCAATTTCTTTCCTCATCAAAATAGGTTTTATGATTCTATCCTCGAAGGTCTACCCATTCGCATTGACAGACTGTGGGGAAAGCTCATTCCCTCTTAGTTTCTTCCGCCCAGACTCCACGGGACTCTGGTAGGGCTGTCCATCTCGGGATGTTGCTATTGCTGCCACGGAACTGAACACGGGACCCAGGGTGACTAGTCGACCGCAATCTGAGCATGACACCTAACTAAGCCAACTGAGGTCTACTCAGTAAGAGAGAAAGGTGCTGGCAGGGAGGGATACCTCCTTCCTTGTGATCATCAGGTGTGAGAATGAAGTAAGCCAGGAGCTGTCACAGGAGAACACGTTCCTGGGGTAGAAACAAACACACAAGCACACAGAAGCAGAGAAAAGAACCCTGAGGAGTCCTGAACCACACCTCACAAACAAGGCAGCTGGCAAACCTCAGAGTAACTAGGGGTGGCATTTGGAAATCAGTCTGTTTGGGACAAGACAGGTTTTCTAGGGCCTGATTTTACGACCCACTTCCTGTTTAATGGACAGGATGGTGAGGATTCCCTGCCTTCAAATATAACCGAAAGGATGTACAGAAAGCAGTAAACAACATGAGAATTTAGGAAGAAGAAGGTGGGACGGTGGGAAGTACAAGATGATGAGGCCTGCAGAACTGGGTTAAGATCCAAAGTGCCTCATACCAGCCACTGCCTCCTAACTTTAAAAAAAAAAAAATGGTATTGGATCCTTTAGGACCTCTTATGTTAAAAGGGCGAAGTCTACCTGCCTGGCAGGGCGGTTGTAAGAAATAAATGAAATCATATGTATAAAGTGTTCAGAAAAGCATCTGGCACAGAGTAGTTCCCCATAAATGTTAGCTATTATTACTTTACCCCCGTAAAATGTAAAGTTAAGGGAAAAATATGAACTCCCAAGCTCTCACCGACCCTGAATCACTGTGACCAAGGAACAATATATTAAAACAATAACCAAAACCTCCAAAAGATTAATCACCTCAAGGGGTGGAGGGAGGAACACTGGCAGATAAACTCAGAATATCCTGGCACCAGGTTCAGCAACATCATTCTGATTGTGTAAAGTCAACCACTGGCTTGGAAAGTTCCACGAGCTACGGTGCTGGTACAAAATCCTTGGAATTCTAACTTACAAACACCTTTGAATTGGCTCTATGATCTAGAGGTTCACTGCTTTGTGAAGACTATGGTGAATTCAGAAGGAAAATATAACCATATTCTAATTTGCCATACTCAGGTCTCAGATTGCCTTCACGAGGCTGCTTGTGCCTTAATTACACTTAAGCCATTAGTTTTAACGACAGTTTTATAATTAAATACAAAGATTAGGATTTTTATATTCCTTTCAATAGGAATTACTTGTGGTTGCTGAACAAGTTATAAATTAGAATAGTTTCTTCCAAAGAACAGAGAGGAGGAAGAATTCACAAGAAGAGAGAAAATTCCAAAGGATAAATAGCTTCTATGCAGAAATTACACACTACAGAATCCGATAATGTACCCAGCCCAATAACTAAGTGGCAAATGGACGTTTGTGTTCACAGCCTCAGATTCTCTAGCTAATACACAAAAGTAAAAAATCTGTATATAATAACATTTTTTTCTAATGTTAGGTGAAACTTTTCATTGTTACGAGTTTCTATTTACAACACAGAATTCCAGCCTAACTAAAATTCTGGTTTTGAAAAAACAGGAGTTCTGAACAGGGTGAAATGGTGGTAATCATCTTTGACATTGCTTTCAAAGGCACAGAACTTATTTATCTCAGTATCAATGTTGCATGTATTACCACCCTATCACTTTTTTCACCCATGAATTTATTGAGAACGTGTTTACAATGAGCCCAGTTTTTGTCCCTCAATGCTTCTGGGATAACTGGTTTCTGAAGTGTGAATCTGTCCTACATTTAAAATTTTCACGGGGCAGAGTTCCTTCTTATCTGGAATACCCAGGTTTTTTTTTTTTTTTTTTAATGTTTATTTATTTATTTATTTTAACGTTTATTTATTTTTGAGACAGAGAGAGACAGAGCATGAACAGGGGAGGGTCACAGAGAGACGGAGACACAGAATCTGAAACAGGCTCCGGGCTCTGAGCTGTCAGCCCAGAGCCCGACACGGGGCTCGAACTCACGGCCCGCGAGATCATGACCTGAGCCGAAGTCGGACGCTCAACCGACTGAGCCACCCAGGCGCCCCTGGAATACCCAGGTTTTGATGGAACATGATTCCTAACTGGCACTCACCTAACTTCCTCACAACCCTCCTGGCACATGTTCCTACAGACTCAGAGTCCAATGAGCTGTTCTTCAGACTCTATGGATGTACACCCATTCCTTACCTCGACATGCCATCCTCAAACACTACATGAAACAGCACGTGCAAGGTATCTTCCTCCTTCGGTCATGAACAGCTACACGGAACATAAGCAACACCGGGGATGTTATGTAAGAGACGGTCAAGAAATTCAACCCAAGGGCCAACTGGGTCCCAACAAGGGTCCCAATACATGCCACTCAATGTGGGCAGCAGGGAGCCAATACCGAGAAGTCAGTCTTTGGAACCAGATAGACCAGGGTTTGATTTCCGTCTGTGACACTGATTCGCTACATGAAACAATTACTTAGCCTTTCCAAGCTTCTGTTTCCCCATCGATAAAGTTCAGATAATAATATCACCAATATCACAAGATAGTGGTAAAAACATAATGAAACAGTTCTATGAAGTTAAGAGCGCCTAGCATATAGTAAGAGCCAACTAGTAGCTATAATGTTATTACCATTACCATTCTTACTATCATCCAAAAGAGCCACATTAATATAACACATAGATTTATTCACCTTAAATGCATTTTTTTTCCATTTTCTGAAATCCTGTGATATAATGAAATTTCTCCTTGTCCCCCCCACCCATCCTACAAAAATACTGCTGTCCACTTTGGTGAACAGTGATGAACATTACCATAGATAACTTCTTATTTAAAAAAAAGAAAAAGAAAAAAACACTGTAAGCAAATGGCTACACACGGAAAACATCCACAAGAATCTACACTAGAGTTTTAACTGTGGTTATAAGGAGTGGTGAGACTATGGATCTTTTAACAGCATGTTCTAATTGTTGTTTAGTGAACGTATGTTACCTCGGAAAAAAAGAAATTAAACAAACTTTGTTGCCGGAAAAGAAAACCTAAATCACCAATTTACAGCGTGTCCAAAATCCAGGGTTACACGAATGCTTTTTGGCTTGCTCACCCTTACAACCAACCACATTTTGCAATTTTTACCAGTTCCTTGAAATACAAGCACTCAGTGGCCTGTCTTCTCCACAGGTGGTACAGAAAGAACCAAAGAAATCAATACAGCATTCCTTACTATCTGCTGCAGGAAACTCTACTGGCAGTAGACAGCTGAGGTTTTCACGGCTTCTGAATGTTTGACCTTCCATTAATTAAATCCTACTCTCGATTTTTTTTTTTAAAGCCACACAAACATCAATGTCAACAAAAGTGATAAAGCAGAAAAAGGGAAGATGTATTTCCAAACTTTTTTTTCAAGGTCCCTGAGTCCCAGAAAACACAATTTTTAAAAAGGTAATACTTAGGGGCACCTGGGTGGCTCACGTGGTTAAGTGTCCGACTTTGGCTCAGGTCATGATCTCACGGTTCATGGGTTCGAGCCCCGCATCGAGCTCTGCGCTGACAGTTCAGAGCCTGGAGCCTGCTTGGGATTCTGTGTCTCCCTCTCTCTCTGACCCTCGCCCACTCACACCCTGTCTCTCTCTCTCAAAAATAAACACTTAAAAAAAGTTTTTTTTAATTGTAATACTATTTAAACACACACACATACAAGATCTCTTTGTCAAACCTACTAAATTATAAACCGGACGTCAGTTTTGTAAAGACTTAACTTTAAATTATAATAGAACACATCTGGGGTGATTTTTGACTCTCCACAAATATTTGGTTTTGTTGGCAGCTGCAGGCAATCTCTGGGCAGACACACCACTGTAATAATTAATGCCAGCTTGCAAGCATCATAATGAAAAAAAATTTTCATGACAGCAACAACAACAACAAAAATAACTACCCCTCCCCCAAAATGTAACCAGGGATTTAATGTAAAACATGAATCCACCGGGCCTTCGCCTAGACCAGCTGAACGACATGTGTGTGATTCATGAACAAAGAATCATTCAAACTCCTCCTTTAGACCTCTTCTGCGTTTCAGCTACTTTTATGCCCATTAGGGGCTGTTTCATTCATACCCTGCTTATATCCATGCCTACCAGTGCTCCTGACTTCCACCACTGGTTCTAACGAGACCTTTACCTTCTCCTAGCTTTTAATTTCCCGAAGGTGCCCAAAGGACATACTGAGCCTAGCATAGTGCCTGGAACACAGCAGATGTTCAGCAAAAGGCTACGTCTGGGTAGACAGGGTGGATGGCAATGAGTGTGAATGGAGCCAGAGCACAGAAGCGAAAAAGCAAATGTCAGAAACTAAGACTTCTCAGATGCTAAAATTACTTCATTTATAACAGCAAATATTCTCCTTTTTTTCCTTTTTTTTTCCCCAGCGTCACTGAGATACAATTGACACCCAGCACTGTGTAAGATTGAGGTTTATCATGTAACGGTCTGCCTTACATAGATCAGAAAACGATGGCTGCAATAGGCTTAGTTAGCACCCATCATCTCATATACACACAACCAAGAGAAAAAGAAAAAAACTTCTTTTCCTTGTGATGATAACTCTCAGGATTTACTCTCTTAACTTTCATATACATGCTACATCAATGTTAACTACAGTCATCATGTAGTACGTTCCATCCCTAGTAGTTTGTATGCTGTGACCACCATCATCAACCCCCTTCCCTCCACCCACCAACTCTGGTAACCACAAATCTGATCTCTTTTTCTACAAGTGGCTTTTCTTTTTTTTTAAGATTACATATATAAGTAAGATCATTTAGTATTTCTCTTTTCTGACTTATTTCACTTAGCATAATATACTCTCGGTCCATCCATGTTGTTGCAAATGGCAAGAATGCTTTCTTTTTAAGAGCTGAGTAATATTCAGCCTGTGTGTGTGTGTGTGTGTGTGTGTGTGTGTGTATCACATCTTTATCCATTCATTCATTGATGGACACTTGAGTTGTTTCCATTATTATAAACAATGCTGCCATGAACACGGGGTTGCAGATACATTTTCGAGTTAGTATTTTCATTTCCTTTGACTATACTCCCAGAATATACTAGATCATATGGTAGTTGTATTTTCAAGTTTCTGAGGATCTCTATATTATTTTAGAAGCTAGCAAACAGATAGCTCTATAACCTTAGGAAAATTCCTTCCCCTCGACGGTTCATTTCCTCATCTGTAAATTGCAGAAAGTTATAGCACGTGCCTTAGGGCAGGGGGTGTCCTGAGGGTTAAATTGTTACTGCTTGTATTTAGCAGAGTAAATGAAACAGAATAAACGCTACAAGTCAAAGTAAGAGAGTAAGTAAAAGCAAATAAGCATTATTACTATTTTATTAAAACAAAGGGATCGCACTTAACAAATACCAAGTGTACTTAAAAATATGTTAGTCTTGGGGAGCCTGGGTGGCTGAGTCGGTTAAGCATCCGACTTCGGCTCAGGTCATGATCTCATGGTTTGTGAGTTTGAGCCTGCGTTGGGCTCTGTGCTGAGAGCTCAGGGCCTGGAGCCTGCTTCAGATTCTGTGTCTCCCCTCCTCTCTGCCCTTCCCTTGCTCATGCTCTCTCTGTCTCTCAAAAATAAATAAACATTTAAAAAAATTTTTAAAATACATGTTAGTCTTGGGGTGCCTGAGTGGCTCAGTCAGTTAAGCGTCCAACTCTTAATTTCAGCTCAGGTCATGATCTCCCAGTTTGTGGGTTTGAGCCCCGCATCAGGCTCTGTGCTGACAGCTCAGAGCCTGGAGACTGCTTCAGATTCTGTGTCTCCCTCTCTCTCTCTGCCCCTCTTCCACTCACGATCTCTCTCTCTCTCTCTCTCTCTCTCAAAAATGAAAACTTTTTAAAAAAGAAAAATTAATTTAAGAAGAAAAGCTTTTGAAAAGTGTGAAAGGGAATAAAAGAAAGGCAACATTTGTTGAATATTCAGTATATTTCGCACCTCATTTAGAGCCCTTTACATATACATTCTAATTTTGGCCCCACTATATACCAAGGTTAATACCGTCACTTTACCTGCACAGGTGAGGAAACACAGCAGTTAAACTCCCTGCCGAAACCACACAAGTTACAGAGCCAGAATTCAAACCCTCATCTGCCAGACCTTGTGCTTATCTCTCTAAACTGTGCTGAACAGATAAAGAGAAAAACGAATAAAGCCAGTCAAAATTTATCTTAATTTTAGCAATTTTTATTTTTTTAATTAAAAAAAAACGTTTTATTTTATTTTATTGAGAGAAAGAGAGAGACAGACAGAACATGAGCAAGGCAGGGGCAGAGAGGGAGACACAGAATCCGAAGCAGGCTCCAGGCTCTGAGCTGTCAGCACAGAGCCCGACGCAGGGCTCAAAATCATGAACTGTGAGATAATGACCTGAGCTGAAGTCGGACACCCGACCAACTGAGCCACCCAGGCGCCCCCCATTTTTAGCAATGTTTAAAAAGACAACTCTCAGCTCAGCTCAGGCAGCTTTAAGAAAAGTCCCCCCAAGATTCCAGTATATCCAAAAGGTTCTCTGTTGGTGGTATTTATGCCCCTAGGGAATAGCATCAACGTCCAGAGACATCAATGGTTGTCACAACTAGGGAGCTGCTACTGTGTCTAAGGGTAGAGGCCAGGGATGCAGTTAAATATCCTACAAAGCCAAGAAGACCCCTCCACAAAAACAGATTAGCCAGTCCAAAACATCTAAAGTGCCAAGGTTTAAAAAATAAAACAAAAAAAAAAAACCCTGTATTTACCCATGAAATGAAAATCTTCCCAAGTTTCCTTGGGAACTTTACTGTACTCAGTCACATCCTAGAATTCCACAGGAATAACCACTTAGCGTGCTCATTTTTTCTCCACTGTGACATGTATGCCTCCATGTGCCTCACTGCCTCTATGACCCCTCCATCACAGCCTGGCCTTAGCCAATACCCATGTCAGTGGCCCTCTTCTCCATGGAGGTGTGAACACATGGACCGATGCCAGTTTCCAGCTGACAAAGAAGCTCCCCTCAGCTTCTGGAAGGGGTCGGCCCAAGGTAAGTAGGGTCCAGACGGGGCTCTTGGAGATGTCATACAGCATCACCACACTCAACATCTTCCCTGATATAACTAACACATCTTCAACCCAGCAATGTGCTCTCTTTTGCCTGTGTTTTCTGACACAAGGAACGAGGAAACCATTTAAAATTAAACTCTGGAAAGGTGAAGCTGACTGTGCTTTCTAAGAACAGGGACTGGACAGTCACTTGATATGTTTATCCCCTAATATGATACCCTCTGCCCCTTCTCAAAAGTATTCAACTTAAATGTATGTATCTACTTGGATGAATGGTTCTCCTATGGGAAGTGAAGCCTTTTCTTAAAGTCCTAGTGTAGCAAATTTTACTCCCACCATGGAGGAAAAGGTCCTGATTCCTTAAGATCTCCAAAAAAGAGCTATCTCCTTTTGAAATGACAAGTATGTTGTTAAGCCAAGGCAGTAGCAACTGTAACCTTTTTCTTACTAGCTAGATCTGTTACTGATTACCTGTGAAGGAGTCTTGGACTGTCAAGCAAATGACAGCAGTTAAGGAGAGAAAAAAAATGACAAGGGTGACACATTTCACAAATCTGAAAAGGGGGAGATGCTGTTTGAGACCAAGCTGCCATCATAATGTGTCAGGAGAAGAGGGAGAAGGAAAGACAGGCGGTTTGCTCAATGATATCATCACCAAATATGCAAAAGCAGGAGGGCAATAATATTTCCCCTCCAAACATAATGATGTATCTATTTTAAATCAATACTTATATCAGGGGTGTCTGTGTGGCTCAGTCAGTTAAGCATCCAACTCTTGATTTCAGCTTAGGTCATGATCTCACAGTTTGTGAGTTTGAGCCCCGTGTCAGGTTCTGTGCACTGAGAGTGTGGACCCTGCTTGGCATTCTTTCTCTCCCTGTCTCTGCCCTTCCCCTGCTTGTGCTCTCAAAAACAAATGAATAAAACTTTTAAAAAAATAAATAAATCTGTACTTAAGTCTCAAATTACAAACTTGACCTAAAGACTTGCAAAAGTGAAGATTTAAAGTAAACATCCCATAACCACAATACTAAGGAGATTGAAAGGGTGAACAACCAGATCTGAACCTACCGAAGAGTCTTGGAGGGCTAATTTGTGCATTTATTCACGGAAACTTTTAATACTCATACTCAAGAGGACACATGGTCAGAAATTGTTAACAGCTGAATTACAGTTTCCTCTTTGAGGGAAGAATCCGGTTTTTGTGTTTTCTTTTTAAGATTCTAACATTTAAAGTAGGTTGTTAAGTTGATCAATTGGATGAATAAACCTACTGCATATTTTAAGAACATGTGTGGGTTTATTTGTAAGAACCTTAAAAAAATTCAGGAAGGATGGAAACCAAACTATTAACGGGGGTTCACAGAAGGGGGCTGATGAGAGAGGAAAAGAATCTAGCCCACCTGGGGCAGAAGGAGGACTTAGCACTCACTGCTTGTACTTTTTAAAAGCTGTGACCATGGATAATTTGTAGTTTTCTTAGTATTTTTCAGTTTTTAGGTTTCAGTGCTTCCATATTTTATTGTCTTAAAGTTTAGAAGGAAAGGGGTACCTGGGCGGGGGGACTCAGTTGGTTAAGCATCTGACTCTTGATTTCGGCTGGGGTGCCAGGCACTGGGATAAGGACTTCATTTAATCATCTGGGCATTTAAGGGTTTCATGTTCCCGACTGCCTTATCTACCCTGATCAGGGAATAGACTAGTGTGTGGGTTGTTTTTTTTTAACTGAATAGTTTGTTTCACAGAAGTAAGTTCATTAAGAGAATTATTATAGGGGCGCCTGGGTGGCGCAGTCGGTTAAGCGTCCGACATCAGCCAGGTCACGATCTCGCGGTCCGTGAGTTCGAGCCCCGCGTCAGGCTCTGGGCTGATGGCTCGGAGCCTGGAGCCTGTTTCCGATTCTGTGTCTCCCTCTCTCTGCACCTCCCCTGTTCATGCTCTGTCTCTCTCTGTCCCAAAAATAAATAAAAAACGTTGAAAAAAAAAATTTAAAAAAGAGAATTATTATATAAATTATATAGCAATGGCAGCTTTTCAAAGACCAAGGATATAATGAAACTGACTTGACATTAAACTTGTATTATAGATAATGCAGTTGCATCTCATGACTGAGAGGCTGTTACAGAATCCTAACAGCTCTGGGGGGCCAATGTTGGCAATATTCGTAATGAGATCAACTAAAACCAAAGGGACTTGCTAATGCCGCTAACTCAATTCTGATTAATCCCTTTCACCCTGCCCCTCTCTCCAAGGCTACAAAAACACAGTTTAGCTGGCTCTCCTAAAGACACAGGGTCAGGGGGAGGCGAACCATCTGGCTGAAGAGCCCCCTCAATGCAAACATAAGACTGTTCTGTAAAAAGCGACACATGCAAAAAAAGCATTCTCCTAGGCAGACTGGTAGGTTTCACTGTCCCAGAGAGTTTGGGATGGGATGTAGCTCTCATCAGGTCATCACATGTTCCAAGTCTAGAACCCACGGCTATCCAAGGGAGATACCCTACAGTCATAGTCGGCAGAAATTCTACTTAGGAAATATAGTAGGCAAAACAATGGCCCTGAAAGATGTCTACATCCTAGTCCCCAGAACTCTATGAAAACGTTACATGGCAAGGGAGAATGAAGGTTGCTAATTACAGACACATTAAAATAGTGAGGTTGGGGCACCTGGGTGGCTCAGTCGGTTGAGCTTCCGACTTCAGCTCAGGTCATGATCTCACAGTCTGTGAGTTCAAGCCCCACGTCAGGCTCTGTGCTGACAGCTCAGAGCCTGGAGCCTGCTTCAAATTCTGTGTCTCCCTCACTCTCTGCCCCTCCCCTGCTCATGCTCTGTCTCTCTCTGTCTCAAAAATAAATAAAAACATTAAAAAAAAATTTTTTAAATAATGAAGTTATCCTGAGCTATCCATGTGGGCCAAATCTATACCACAAGGGACCTTAAAACTTCAAGAGGGATGGGGCGCCTGGGTGGCGCAGTCGGTTAAGCGTCCGACTTCAGCCAGGTCATGATCTCGCGGTCTGTGAGTTCGAGCCCCGCGTCAGGCTCTGGGCTGATGGCTCGGAGCCTGGAGCCTGTTTCCGATTCTGTGTCTCCCTCTCTCTCTGCCCCTCCCCCGTTCATGCTCTGTCTCTCTCTGTCCCAAAAATAAATAAAAAAACGTTGGAAAAAAAAAATTTTATTAAAAAAACTTCAAGAGGGAAACACACAAGAAGAAGCAGAGGGAGGTGTGACTATGGAAGAAAGGCACACAAAGATGCAGGGCCGCTGGTTCTAAAGATAGACGGAAGGAGCCTCTAGAAGCTGGAAGCATCAAGGAAGCGAGTTTTCCTACAAAGCCTCCAGAAAAGAACACAGCACAGCCAACAACTTGATGTTAGTCCAGTGAGATCCAGCAGACTTCTAACCCACAGAAGTGTAATAAACAAGAAATTTGTATGTGTTAAGACAGTTCATGGGAATTTTCTACAGCAGTTAAAAAGAAGACGGATCCAGGGAGGAACTACTGAGTATTTTGTAAACCTCTTGGAACAAGGAAGAATAGAAACTAATTAAAAAATAATTATATGGACTTTTTTAAATCACTACTTAGATGAAAGGTTCATTTTCACTGATACATGACAGGTAAACTGGACTACATCAAAATTTAAGACTTTTGTGCTATACAGGATACTATAAAGAAAATGAAAAGACAAACCACAGAAAGGGGGAGATATTTGCAAATCATGTATCTGATGAGGATCTATTAATTGGAATACATACTGAAAAAAAACAAAAACCTCTTACAGTTCAACAATAGAAAGTCCGCCCAATTAAAATCAGGTGAAGAATTTTAATAGGTATTTCTTCAGCATCCAACTCTTGATTTCAGCTCAGGTCCTGACCTCATGGTTTGTGGGATGGAACACTGCGTCAAGGTCTGCACGAAGGACACGGAGCCTGCTTTGGATTGCTCCCTCTCCCTCGCTCTCTCTCGTGCTTGTGCATATATGCGCACGCGCACGCACACACACACACACACTCTCTCTCTCTCTCTCTCTCTCTCTCTCTCTCTCTCTCCCTCTCTCACAATAAATAAATAAACTTTTAAAAATTAAAAAAACAAAGATATTTCTTCAAAGAAGATAGACAAGAGGTCAATAAGCACATAAGAAGATGTTCAACATCATTACCCTTTAGGGAAATGTGAATCAAAACCACCTCACACCCACTAGAATAGCTTAAATAAAATAGCACAATAACACATTTGGGTAGGGATGTGGAGAAATGGGAACCTTCATGAAAAATTGTCTGACAATGCTTCAAAAAGCTAATCAAAAAATTACCATAACATTGCCAAAAATTACCAAAAACTACCAGCAATTCCACTCCTAAATATTTACACAAGGGAAATAAAAACATGTGCAAACAGAAAGTTATACACAAATGTTCATAGCAGCCTTATTCCTAACAGTGAGAAAGTATTAATAACTCAAACGTCCATCAACAGATGAATGGATAAATAAAATGTAGCATATCCATTCAATGGGACATTATTTAGAAATGGAGAGAGGGGCGCCTGGGTGGCTTGGTCGGTTAAGCGTTCGACTTCGGCGCAGGTCATGATCTCACGGCTTGTGAGTTCGAGCCCCATGTTGGGCTCTGTGCTGACAGCTCAGAGCCTGGAGCATCTTCAGATTCTGTGTTTCTCTCTGTGTCTCTCTGCCCCTCCCCTACTGACACTCTGTCTCTCAAAAATAAATAAACATTAAAAAAAAATTTTTTTTTAATTACCAGCTTCACTTAAGAATGTCTTTAGGGGTGCCTGGGTGGCGCAGTCGGTTAAGCGTCCGACTTCAGCCAGGTCACGATCTCGCGGTCCGTGAGTTCGAGCCCCGCGTCGGGCTCTGGGCTGATGGCTCGGAGCCTGGAGCCTGTTTCCGATTCTGTGTCTCCCTCTCTCTCTGCCCCTCCCCTGTTCATGCTCTGTTTCTCTCTCTGTCCCAAAAATAAATAAAAAACGTTGAAAAAAAATTTAAAAAAAAGAAATGGAGAGAAATGAAGTATGGATAATGTTAAAAACATGATGAACCTGAAATCAAGAAAAGTGACAGTAGCCAGTCACAAAAGACCCCATGTTTTAAGATTCCATTTATACGAAATGTCCCAAATAGGCAAATTGTTACAGACAGAAGGTAGATGAGTGGTTTCCTAGGACGTGGGGTCACAGGGAAGGAGGGAGCAGGGAATGACTACTGTTGAGTATAGATACCTTTTGGAAGGGACAGAAAGTTTCTAAAATTAAACCGTGGTTCACGGATTGTACAACACTGTGAATCTATCAAAAACAGTGTATTCTACATGGTACATGGAGGAATGGTATGGCATTTAACTGTATTTCCATAAAGCTGCTTCAAATGTGATTGAACTTTTACATTCCAGATGTATTCATGGATGAGTACACAGTTTTTATATAAGGCAGCATATAGTGGAGAAATAATTGTGAAACAACCATGGTTAACCGCAAGAGGGCGCCATGTTCATAGCAACAGAATCAGAAGACTATTATCTGGGTAGTATTTCATCAGTCTGATTTCATGCCTCTCTTTTTCTGGGGAAGGGGGCGGGGTGTTAGGTTTTGTCTACTACATTTAAGCCAACAATGTGACCAAAATTGATGACAGGTTGCGAAAATCATGACAAACACGGATAAAAAGTAAATGTTTACCCTTCAGTAATAGAGGAGCCGTGGATGACACTGCATTGCACTCACCCTTTCCCTTCTTGTCACACAATGGATTCTACACAGTTATTTATTTAGCATAAAATTCATCTAGATAAGAGAAATCATTACAAGAAACAAAACGTGTTATAAATACTTAGTCTCTAGTTCTTTGCTCTCCAGGTCCAGCCCCTGGAACACAGCCTAGTATAAATGGCACTCAATAAATATTTATTAAATGAATCAGAACATGAAAAAAATGAGTGAAATCCACATTCCTTAAATTTCAGGGAAAAAATGTTTATCTAGTCTGCTTTGGAAACAGGATCAAAATATTTCCCCTGATCCATACCACAAATGAATAAAACATTACAGTCATGTCACTGAATAAATATCTCCCCAACAAGTTCATAGAGACATTCTGTGGTGTTAAGTATCATTCCTTTGGCCAAGCGATCCTTTAATACTGATGGACACACCCCTCTCAATGCATTATCTTTGGTCTTCCTATTTAAAGATCTTCAATCAAGGCACCTCTGAATAAACCACAGGCACAGAACATTTCATTAGAAGAAACCACATTCCTCTCCAACCAGGTCACATGTCAACTGATCTGACATCGGAATAGTGTCTGTAACTGTAATAACACTAGCTGTATTTCCTCCCCAGAAGCCACATCCACTTGCAAACATTCTATTGCACTCTTAGTCACAAGAAGAATTATGCATCATTTGTAGACAGATTTTGCATTTGGGATTAAGAAATGAGTCAAGGATGAGCCACTGCACACACGGGCCATAATCATCTTTAAGGCACCTTGAGCTGATCAGGCACCGGAGCATTTTCATAGCAACACACTCTACAAGAAACCAGATCACCAAGTGATACGCTCAACTTGAAAAGTCCTCCTCTGCCATTTTTTTAGCGAACAGCCTACTGTCAAAACAAAGATGTTATGCTTAGCCAGTTCTAGGCGGCCCAGAAACTTTAAATAGAATGCCAAAACACGCTGTACTTGAGCGACAAGGGAACTAACTCTCACACATCATTCATTTATATACCTAAAAAGTATTCCACGTAACTAACTAGGGACTGTATTAGGTGCATGGAGATACGACAGCAAACAGGGCACATTCCCTGCCTTCCAGGAGCTCGCGTCCTGGTAGACCAGATGGACAGATTCAAATGGGCACCAGCAATAAAGATTGTCAGAATTAAGTACATGGTGCTATGAGAACACAGAGGCTGAACGCCTAATTTAACCTTGGGTGGTAAGCAGTAGCTATAAATGGATATGATAATATAGCTGCAACTTATGAGTAGGAGCTAGCCAACGAAGTAGGTGAAAAACAGTACCCTAGGCAGAAGGAAATGCCTGTGCCAAAAGTCTGGAAGAAGGAGAGCTGAGCAAGTTGAAGTAATCAGAGAGTTCACTATGGCTGAAACACAGTATGGCACAGAGACTGACAGGAGTTAAGGAGGTATAAGGGCAGGCCAATCATGAAAAATGTTCATTTAGGCTAACTCGTTAGCAAACCATCCCTGCAATGGCCTGCAAGTCTGGAAGCTGCTTCTTTCCTCCCCGCTACACCTTCTAGACTCTCTGAAACTTCCTAGAGGTCAAACCAGAAACCGTAAAAAGTAATTAACACACATCATCACTCAACTGTGCCTAAGTAAGTTCAAGGAAACGAATGGGAGACATTCTCCAGAAGTTCATATGAACAGGACTCACAACTCACATGTATGGTAAAAGCACATCGAAGTTTTACAAAGAGTTTTCAGAGGCTAGGTGTTTGCACCCCAATCTTAAACAATATTATAAACAAATAACATTACTGAGGTTTAAAAAGAAGAATGGACTAGCCAGGGCTATGAACTCCGTAACAAGCCTTGGACTCCAACCCTGGACTCTCTTATTGGTTGTTTATTTGCTACGGGAACAGCTCCTTCTCCCTGGAAACAAACTGCCAGAATGTACATAAGTTATGACCGCTCTTCCCTATGCATCCCAGATGATTCATTTCTAAGCTATTTTAGGGAGTTGCTACCTGAATTCACTCCTTGTAGGCCCTATGGCCAGCTACATGCAGAGGACTATGGGCCACTAAGACAGAGTTCCAAGTCTGGCTTGCATTCAAGACCCTCTGTTGTAATGAAATCAATTCTACAGGAGCTTTTGCTAAATGAGTTCTACTTTGCATTTTTCTTCGTATTGCTCCTCTCACCAAACTGAAGCATCTCCGAAAGTAAATCAATATTTAGAGAAATGGGGCATCCTCCAAGGGAAATAACATTAGTCTCAGATGTCTTCTACAATGATGGGGGGGGCGGTGCTCAGTGAGAGTAAAAGGAACATTTTTAAAGGTTATTTTATTCCCCAAGAACAAAACTGACCAAAAATTTAAAAAAATTAACACAATAAAACAAGGACCAAATCACTTTCTGTCGGTGGGCAAGGAAGAAAAGCAGAATGGCGGGCGGGCCAGGGAAGCTGTGCCAGTCCCATGGCATAATCTTCCCTCTGCCGCATTCTGGAAGGATGCTTCATCCTCCTCAATCCTGAGCTCCTGCAGACTAACCAAAGCCCTGGGAAGTCAGACTGCAGTCAAGCAAGTGGCACCAGATGCTACAAATACCCTCCTATAATCCATAGTCACAAGTCATAGGACGTTTTACTTATGAGCTGAAAGACCTCTCAGTTCCACAAAATACTCAATATTTAATCCTTCAACCGGTCCTGACAGGCTGAATTAAGTGATTCCCGCTTTACCTCTGAGACATTTGAAAATCGGCAAAGACAGGTTGACTTTTTAAAATCAACTAGCCAGGGAGCACCTGAATGGCTCAGTCGGTTAAGGGTCTGACTTCAGCTCAGGTCACGTTCTCACAGTTCATGGGTTCAAGCCCCACGTCAGGCTCTGGGCTGACAGCTCAAAGCCTGGAGCCTGCTTCGGATTCTGAGTGTCCTTCTCTCTTGGCCCCTCGCCAGCTTGCCCTCTACCTGTCTCTCTCTCTCTCTCTCTCAAAAATAAATAAGCAAAAAAAAACATTTTTTAAATAAAATCAACTAGCCAGTCTGAAGAAAATTCAGATATCAAACCCAAGTCTCTGAGTCCTACCTTATGGAGTCACTTCTGTCATTGTTCATAGCAGGTACCTCCACACTTCAATCTCTCAGGCCACTATAGAAAACCCATTTCATATAAGATTCCAGAAAGTACCTTCTGGGCCCATTAAACATTAAATGATTAAATAGAAATACCTCAGGAGGTTGGTTTTGCCAAGGTTCTACTCTCTCAGGGTCCCACTACTGTATAGATCCAAAATTGGTGAGGACTCAGTAAGACTTATGAAGTACTTTCCAAAGGGGGGTGAAAAAAAATCCCAAATCTTGCTTTGAAAAAGTCCTTGAATAATATACAGCCTCAATAATGTTATCAAATTTTCCTGTCTTTATTCTGTTTTCCACAAAAAGGCAGCATCTCGCACACAAAGGAAAATCTTTTTTTATATATATATTTATTTTTGAGACAGGGAGAGACAGAGCATGAACGGGGGAGGGTCAGAGAGAGAGGGAGACACAGAATCTGAAACAGGCTCCAGGCTCTGAGCTGTCAGCACACAGCCCGACGCGGGGCTCGAACTCACGGACCACGAGATCATGACCTGAGCTGAAGTCGGACGCTTAACCGACTGAGCCACCCAGGCGCCCCCAAAGGAAAATCTTTAAGTCCTCAAGATGATGTTCTTTCCCAGACCACACTGAGCAAGAAACATTATTATTATAAGCATAATCATACGCAGTCATTATTAATAAAATAAACATACTGCATACCTTTCATTTCAGAACTTGTAGCATCAAGATAAACAACAAGATTACTCTTTTTAAAAAGCAAATAAGTATTTAGGAAGCAAACTAGTTCTAACTTTCCTAAGAGCCAAAGCAAATTTATACTTACCCCAATGTCACCAAACACTTTTTTTAAACGTTTTATTTGTTTTGAGAGAGAGAGAGAGAGAGAGAGAGAGAGAGAGAGAGAGCACAAGTGAGGGAGCAGCAGAGAGAATGGGGGACAGAGGATCTGAAGCAAGCTCTGCACTGAAGCAGTGAGCCTGATGGGGGACTTGAACTCACAAACTGTGAGATCATGACCCGAGCAGAAGTCAGCTGCTCACCCAACTGAGCTACCCAGGTGCCCCTACAAACCCAACACTTAGAAATCAAGACCCCAAGGCACCTTGGGTGGCTCAGTTGGTTAAGCATCTGACTCTCGATTTTGGCTCAGATAATGATCTCACGGTCATGCGATCAAACTCTCCATTAGGCTCCACATTGAGTATGCAGCCTACTTGGGATTCTCTCTCGCTCCCTTTTTCTCTCTCTGCCCCAATCCCCCCCCCCCCACCACCACCAAAATAAATCTTCAGGACTTAAAAATCAAGATGCCTTATCATGATGAGCACTGAATAATGTACAGAATTGTTGAATCACTATACTGTACAACTGAAGCTAATAGGACTGTGTATGTTAATAGGACACTGCATGTTATAATGCAATTAAATTAAAAACTTAAAAAAAAATAAAAATCGAGATGCAATATTCAAAAATAAGAACAACTACAAGGCTACTAGACCACAATAAGGAAAAAGAAAAACAGAACAGGTCTTGTTTGACCTTTTGATCTTATTGCCTTCTTAATTACAACAGTTCAAATAACTGGGGAGGAATCAAGGACAAGGACAAGGAAGCCGATTGAGGCCTCCTTGCAAAATATTTGCCCAGCACTGCTCTTCCTAAATCACTCTTTTATTAACCCAGGCTCAGAAAGTTTCTAATCCAACCCCTTTGAAGTCTAATAATGGTCCTTCTTTTGACTAAAAGCCAAAATGGGTAGCCATTCTAATGGTTAAGCATAGGAACATCAGACAAAACCATAGCCTATTTTTCCCAGAACACACAGAGTTGGATCCCGGTAGACTCATCTTATTAAATGGACTGCAGGATAAAAAATGTTGAGCCTAAGCTAATACAGGAGGAAAATGGTAGCCTGGACTGAAAGAATCAAGATACTTCAACCTAAAAACCTCGGCCTCCTTGGGGAACACTGAAGAGTCTTTCAATTGTATGGTGGTTAAGAGGTGTAGGAAAACAACGTTCGAATCCACATGCTAACATACAATCCTCTTGCAAAGGCATGCCTCAAGTGTTGGCCATTCATTCCTCTACTGTCAACTTCTCCTCACACCAAGCCCCTGAAGACTGACCCCGTCTCCATGTGAGAAACACAGGCTCTCCCCGACCAAAGCTGAATGACCTAAGCTGGACCCTCAGATGCTCCCCCACTATTAACAATTGAGACACAAATTCTAGGTATTTGGTTATGGCCCTGCTGCTGAAATGTCCCATAAAGCCAGCCTGCAATGGCCACTCTTCCATGTATGTCATAATAGAGAAGGCTGGTTTGCAAGAGTTAGAAAAATAAAGTAGATGCAAAAAGAAAACCCTGGCTATGCCTCATCAGTTTGATTATTCATTATACACAGAAGCTGAAGTGATTATTTGCTGGTAATTTTTGAACTTCAGGGGAAAAAAATGTAAACCCTCCGTCTCTGACATACACACCAAGCCTAATTAGTGCAGACAATACAAGCCATTACCCAGCTTCAATGGCCTCTCAAGTTTTCAAAAGAGTGGAAATAGATAAAGACTGTAGCACAGACGACACTAAGAAAAAATCCCCCAGAAAAGCCTTAACGGGGACGAGGTGCCTTGAGAGAATCTAGGATTAACAGCATTATTCTAGAAAAGCTTTTTAATTACTCTGATATATGCCTGGCAATTGCTGCTTCTGATTCAACAGATTTAAAATAAAGACAAAGAAAACAGAACCCCAGTTTCGGTAAATATTAATATTTTCACTGATATTTTTAACATTTTAAACAGTGAAACATCTGGTTTCACATTTTAACCAAAAGAGAGACAGGGAAAAATAACAAGTGTCTCCTGGAACTTATTCAGTATGTTGGGAAATTGTGCAGCGCATCCTTGGATGGGAAGAACCCATAATAGTTTGTGGACACTATACGTACCTCCTCAGCTACAGCTCTCGAAAGGGATAAAACATGACTGAATTTGGGAAACCCATCTTCAATTCCTTGCCTCATAAACAGGGCCACGGAAGCTTTGAACAATGACCTCTCCTGCCCTTCTACCTCACAGGAAACATAAGTCATGAGAACCCACAGGGCCCACATCATTCTGAAACATACATCAAAGATGCTACTCTGAAGTTCCGAAGAAAGACTTCAGCGATAGGACTCCTATCAAGATGGGCGTATAGCCCTGCAGTTCTTGTCTCTCTATCAAGGCTTCAGGAGAATGCCTCGGGTTTCTATAAACTCTACAGATAGATGCTGATTGCACTCAAAATGAATATTCCCAGGATCTAACCTCATTGCGAACTGAGGTTTCCTTTAATTAAAACAATTTCCAATAATGCTAGAGCCACATTAAAAGGGCGGTTCATAAGTCAGTGGACTATAGTTTTCAATGGATATTAACACCCATACTTACATTTGGTTTAAAAGTATATTCTTTTGGCCAGTGTTTCAAGAATCTTTGAAAATGCAATAGCGTATTACACATTTTCCCCCAGGTTAAGAATAGTATCCAATGCTTTACGTTTAAACGTTCTTCACTTGAAAAGCTGTCTGGTAGTTAAAAAAAAAAAGTAACCATATTATCTGGACACACAATTAACATACTGTTCAAAGATAATTTTATAATCACCTTTCCCAATTTTTTGACATTCTGAACAAAGATTCGTGATTGTTAATTCCAGGTCTAACCCTTACTTAACTGAGTGATCTTAGATGTGTTACTTGATCTTTCAATGCTTCCGTTTCCTCATCTGTAAATAGAGATGCTAATAATATCTGTCCCAAATAGGGTTGTAGGGAAAAACAGATGACTTCATACATGTAGAGCATGGAGAATCATGCCCAGCACACTGTAAGCCCTTAGTAAGTGCCAATCACCATCATCCCTTTTTTCATCATTCATTTTCACTCTTCACATTGAAAGGTACCGTAGCGGTTCAGTGTCAGAGTAGGTCAAAATTGGGGGGTAAAGTGTTATGTGTCAAATGTAATCAACCCTTCACTACCACTCTTTTATTAAAAACTGAAGAGCATTCTTTGGTAATTTTGTATTTCTTATCCCTAGAAGGAGATAGAGGGAAATCTTACAAAAGACCGTACCTGGGTGTCAACGAGTCCAAATCAAACTTATCACAGTCTTCTCCTTATCATTCAGCGGGCAGAATGATACGATTCAATGAGACAAACCAGAACAGTCTCAAAACATGTAAAATGCATCCAGTGTGATAGGTACTCCCATAATGGGAAGTGTTTTTTAATTACAGAGAAAAAAGGCCATACAGGAAACCGGGAAAATTATCATCACTGGGAAGGAGCAATAATAAAAACCTTAAAATAAAAAAATAGTAAAAGGGCTCCTGGGTGGCCCTGTCAGTTAAATATCCGATTCTGGGATTTCAGCTCAGGTCATGATCTCAGAGTTCATGGGTTCAAGCTCTGCATCAGACTCTACACTGGTAAGCATGAACCCTGCTTGGGACATTCTCTCGCTCTCACTCTCGCTCTCGCTCTCGCACTCGCACTCACTCTCTGCTCTCTCCCCCTATTTGTGCTATCTCCCTCCCTCCCTCTCCCTTCCCCCCCAAAAGTAAATAAAGATTAATAAATAAATAAACACAATTTTTTAAAAAAATAAAAATATATCCACTTCTATGGTTTCCAAGTATTTGATGTTCTTAGATTCTACCAGGAACTCCTTGGCATTTTATTCTTGTATTTACTCCCTTTGTGTTAGAACAGATCTATTTGTTACAAAGTTCTTTGTCTTTTCCAGGATGCAAGAGGGTTGGATAAATTAGGCAATCCCAGGCACATTTCTCTAGAAGTTCTTACTTAGTTCTTCTCATTAGTTACCCTACGTTTATTTACAAACTGCCAAGTAACACTGGTTTATACTTTAGATGTTTATGAAAATGAGAGATAAAGAACAACTCTGAGGAAAATCTCTTCTAGGCTGACACTATGGGTCTGGAGTTTCCAGTAGAATATTCTGTTTTGAAATGGCAACAAACAACCACAGAAAGTCAAGGGTAATTTTTGATTTCAAAAACAGTGGCATTTAGAATCCAGTTATACAAAACACTGATGCAGTCAAAGGCAATGGCTGGAATATTTCCAGGTCTAGTAAGTGGACATTCAAAGGACTGGTTAAAAACACGAACAACAAATATCTCAAGCTTTAAACTGATAAAAGTGGCTAGGTCTTGAGATCAGATACAAAGTCATAACGTTCTAGAACAATGCCAGGATGGGGCACCTGGTGACTCAGTCCATTAAGGTCCAACTCGTGATTTCGGCTCAGGTCATGATCTCACGTTTATTGAAATCAAGCCCCACATCAGTCTCTATGCTGACAACACAGAGGCAGCTTGGGATTCTCTCTCTCTCTGTCTCTCTGTCTCAAAAGTAAATAAATAAATTTAAAAAAAAAAAAGAAAAGAAAAATGCCAGCATGCTTAAATCTTAGAATCCATCAAGATGACTACCAAATTTGGGGGAAACAATCTTTTCACTTAGATCACTGAGGTGATGTAGTATCTTAGGCAAACTTGGCTGGAGAAAGCTTCACATTATCAAAGTCTGAGGAAGATCTCTACACATCTGGGCATCCGTCTTCCTAGTAGCCCACCTCACTTTCAAACAACTCTCCCACTCACCACTCATCCTTGCTTCAGTCTAATGACTCCCAACTTTTCCAAATACACATATAGGTTGTAATTTATTTTTTTAACCATTTATTTATTTTTGAAAGACAGAGCGTGAGCATGGAAGGGTCAGGGAGGGAGGGAGACAAAGAATCCCAAGCAGGTTCCAGGCTCTGAGCTGTCAACACAGAGCCCAATGTGGGGCTCAAACTCACGAACCATGAGATCATGACGTGAGCCTAAGTCAGATGCTTAACCAACTGAGCCTCCCAGGCACCCCATACACAGATAAGTTTCAAAGTGTACTGGAACCTAATATGATAGTTGTTATATTAAAAAAAAATAAGAAAGGAAATACATACAAACCAAAACTGTCAAGAAATTCACTAAAAGAGTTCCTATTTTATTAACTCCCAAAGCATCTCTTCTCCTTCTCTCTCTTCCTCCCTCTCACAGGAGGTCTGAACAAAATGGTTACTCATGATATGGAATTTCTAAATACTGTTTGGTTGATGGAGGGAGGAGAGAGAAGGAGATGGAGGCAATTTTTCCTTTGTCTTTGGGGCTTTAACTTTTGACCTTATGAATGCATTCATGAATTACTCATATAACTAAAAATAATGGCAAAAGAGTGAAGCATGTGTGTAAGAGATGTCTAGAAAAATCTAAAAGTGTGTTGCAATTACTTCAAGACCCCCTAAGAATACAAGGTACTACCCAACCCCACACTGCACACTGGGATGAGGAACCAGTGGCTCTATCCAACTGTTGAGAACAATGAGAATTAATAAAATGATGTCAAAGCGCAGGCAAAGACCATCTTTCTCTCGTCCATCCCTATAACCTCCATCAGGCACACAATACCTGGCTTTTAACCAACACTCAAATGAGTAATTTTTCAAAGGCTGACTGAAAGGCCATTTTTTCTTCTGTGGTGACTCCAACACGGTCTCCAAGACTCCTTTTAAAAGGATCACCGTGGGCGCGCGCGCGCGCGTGTGTGTGTGTGTGTGTGTGTGTGTGTGTGTGTGTTTCACTGACCTCTAACTTACCCATAGTGAAGAACACAAACTTCAACTCTACACCAGGATGTTGTCTGCTGATGGTACACCCATGTAACCATCAGGCAGATGAAGGTAGAGACGTTTCCAGTACCCCAAAAGACTCCTTCGCTGGGGCTTCCTTTTACCCTTTCAACAACATCTTCACCTAGTTTTGGTTTTGTTTCTTTGTTTTTCTACCATGTGCAAAATGAAAGAGATTCTGAGTAAGACACTGGCAAGGAAGCTTATACTGTTTAATTGCAGAAACCAAAAATCTTTAATAAAGAGATATAGACTAAAAATAGTACCAAGAACCTAGCACTATTCTATAAGGAGATGAAAATTTAACACTGGGCTAAAATTACGCAGGTGACATTTATTGTAAAGGGTATTGTAGATATGAAAATGTATTACATTTTCTAAATGAAATTTTCTCAATGAAATTACAGTTTCTAAATGAAATATCTTTATTCTCAATAGTCACTGTTTAAATAATTATTATTTACATGTTTACTTACTACAAATAAAAGATTCACTCAAGAAATAGTCACATGTGACACACTGTGCCCCTCACAAGTCTCATAACTGTTCCCTGTGAGAAACTTTGTTCCATCCATAATTTGAGAATGTCAGGAGGCAACATAATTTGTTAAAAAAATTTTATAAAGGACAAAATGCCTCAGACCATCTCTTACACAGGAAAAGTGAGAGCTTCCAAAAAAACTTTTTTTAACTAAGCCCCACAGAGGCTACTTACACCTTAAAGGTAGTAATAATGATAAATTAACAAGAATCTAGCACAAACTATTTGGGGCATCTCTAAAATCCACTCTGTATCTCTCCCTGTGACAAGTCCAAGAACCGTCACGTCCCATTCATAACAGTCAAGAACTTTGAAAAAAAACATTTGTCTTATCAATGTAGAAGCCCAGAGAAGTATCACACCATTAGCTTCTCAACACAGCCTGGCACGGACTCTGCCCGGCACAGCACACAAGTTAGAAAATCAGAAAGTTCCAAAGAATCCATCATTTTGCACAACAGAGAATTTTTCAGATGGCTTAGTAAAAGGGACACATTAATGCCAGAACATCAAAACCGAGGAAAGATTTCCAGAAGACATCAGTGACTGGTGTGGACAATTTATTTCTATCAGGGTTTCTCAACCTTGACACCATTAATACTTGGAACCAGCTACCTCTTTGTTTGGGAGTGGCTGCCCCGAGCATTGCAGGATATGGAATGGCATCCCTGATCTCTGCCCACGACATGCCAGTACCATGCCCCCTATGCAGTCACAACCAAAGGAATAACTAACTCCAGATGTTGCCAAAGCCTCTTGGGAGGTAAAATAACCTCTGGGTGAGAACCACTGATTTATAACAAGGACACCCAAGAGAAGCGCCTCGGTTAACCATCCGACTTTTGTTCCCAGCTCAGGTCATGATCTCACCATTCATGAGTTAGAGGTCTGCATTGGGCTCTGCACTGATAGTGCGGAGCTTGCTTGGAGTTCTCTCTCCCTCTCTTTCTGCCCCTATACCACTCGCGTGCTCTCTCAAAATAAATAAACTTTAAAAGAAATGACACTGATGACGACGATGATGATGATAGTGGTGGTGGTAATAATGACAGCAATAATAATAATAATAATAATAATAATAATAAGACAAAACAACCTCCACCTAGTCAGCATTCTACATCACCTGTTGCACTGAGAACTTTATATATGTTTCATCCTATAAAGCAACCGAGAGATAAGTACCATATAATTTTCCACAATTAACAGAAAACAACAGAAATGAGGTTCAGAAAAGTAAACTGTCCTCTTAAAGGTCACACAGTTAGGAAGAGGATGAACCAAGGACTAACGAAGCCTAACTTTTAAATTTATAATTTTATTGGGGCGCCCGGGTGGCTCAGTGGGTTAAGCGTCCGACTTCAGCTCAGGTCATGATCTCACGGTCCGTGAGTTCGAGCCCCGCGTCGGGGTCTGTGCTGAGGCTCAGAGCCTGAGCTCAGAGCCTGGAGCCTGCTTCAGATTCTGTGTCTCCCTCTCTCTCTGACCCTCCCCCGTTCATGCTCTGTCTCAAAAATAAATAAACATTAAAAAAATTTAAATTTATAATTTTATCACTAGCATACTCTCTATTGCCAGCTCAATGAGAGTGCTCTTTGAACAAAGCACCAGGTTACTCCCAACAGGTAAATATGGAACATGGTACCCAAAGGATCTAACAGACCATATCTAGTGTCAGGGCAAGCAGGCCAGCAATGGACAGGGAACTCTCAGGTGACTTCTTTTAAAAACATATCCATCACCTATGAGCTCAACATTCCTCGGAGCAACCTTTCAAGACAGGTATCAATATTCCCATGCTACAGGTAAGAAAACTGAGTAGCAAGAGATTGAGTAAATTATCCCAACTCACCTAGCTGGCTTCCCGGATGGAGCGAAGATTTAAAATAAGATCGGTCTCACAGCTGAACCTCAAGGGCTTGGAACGCAGTGATTTTATGCGTTGAGCAACAATAATAAAGAACGAACATGCCAACACACTATTAGCAGTAACTGACAAGGGGGAAAAGTCTCTTGGGTCCCATTGCATAGGGAGGCTTTCATAAGACCAACTGAACCCTAGCCTCAGGCTCCAATCGCCTCACAGGCTGGGAACTCTTCCGGTTTTCTGTCACTCTGGACCTACCTAGAGGATCTTGGCTCTTGGCTTTTTAGATCACATTTTAAGTAGATCCAGATTTTTTTCTTTCTTTTTTTTTCTTTTTTTTCTTTTTTTTTTTTTTTTTTTTTTTGGTTAAGTGAATTCTCCCTTCACAAAAATATTAAGTTCACAGCTGAAGCTCAGCTGGGAATGTGAGGTATACGAACAACGTGTCTCATGGAAAATCCAAAGGGGAAAGGAAAGAAACAAAAGGAGATTTATGGTGGGAAAATGAGAGCAATACCCAGAGTGGGAATAATCTTAAAGTACAGATATTTAATCTGAGAGAAATATTTGGATACTGGGAATTCCAAAGGAGAACTGAGCCCATGATTATGGTCTAGAAGGACCCATGGGCTATTATTAGGAAGTGCATTTACATTGAAATACAATGCTACATACACACATACGCACACCAGAGCGGTGTAAAAATACTATTTGTGGTCTTCCAAAGCACTCTCATCACAGACAGCAATGATCGGCTCTAATAGCTGGGATAATTGACCACGCTGGGACCCTGAGCTTGTTTCCGGACACTTCAGCAGCTCCAATGCGGAAGATAAATTTAAATTTAAGGCCATTAGGACACAGTAACAAGTGTCATGGTTTCCAAGGGGAGGTTAAGTAAGTAGGTGAGAGAATTTTGTACAAACGTTTACCAGGATCACAGAAATACAGTTGTCCAACGGCATACATTTTGTGTTCCCTTGCAATATGAAAATAATAGAGCTCATGCCACTGAGACAACTGAGGGCAATAAAGGCGGCAGAGAGAAACATCGGTGGACATTGAGGAGACATCACTAAACTAAAGAACGATTTAAGCCCAGGGGTCTTTCAGGAACACTGTGCGCTGGGCTGTTCACCTTGGTTCTACCCAGTCCCATTGCCCTGCAGAAACCCTGAAAGAGTTCCCAATCCAGAAGCCCTTTTACTTACGATGGAAAATCCAACTCAAGCTAAGGAGGGGACACTCTCCTTTTCTTACCTAGTCGTACACCCAAGCCCTGGGGCCTGGAAGCCAAATAGGCCAGAAGAGGTGAAGAGGGGGCACCTGGGTGGCTCAGTCAGGTAAGCATCCGACTTTGGCTCGGGTCATGATCTCATGGCTCGTGAGTTCAAGCCCCACATCAGGCTCCACGCTGTCGGCACGAAGCCCACTTCAGATCCTCTGTCTCCCTCTCTCCGCCCCTCCCCCGCTCTCACGAGCATGCGCTCACACCCGCTCTATCAAAACGAAACATTTTAAAAAATTATATAAAAAAAATAAAACAATAGAAAAGGAGGAGAGGATTGGTTGCCCCGAGGAAAAATGGTACCCAGTGACCACAGAAATGGAGAACGGACGTGACGCAGGCAAGAACAGATACACCATGCATTCAGGTCGGTCTTGTCCATGTTTAACGGTGAACACCGCCCAGCTCCTCCTTCTTCCGTCGGGCTTCACAACCCACCCAGGGTCCTTTCTTCTGTACAGCCCTACTGCACACCCACTTTTTGAAGTTCCCCTGCAGCCAACACACATCCCTCTCTATTTTCTCCTTTTCCTTCATTTCAGGATCTCCTCTTTTCCAAAGCATCTCATGATCTCATCCAGGGCTGAAACATGAGCCAGGATACAAATTCATTCATCAAAAGGTGCTACCAGCATTATCCTTGCCAGTGATGTCACATGTTAGGTACAATCATTATAACCTGAAGGCATGCGTGCCGCTAGTAAAGCTTCAGACTTTGTGGCACTTTGGGGGAGACCAAGAGGACCTTTCCTCCTCACGCCTTGAAATCGTCCTAGGGAGAGACAGAATGCCTCTGAGGACTCCCTCTTCTATCTAATCTCTAGCCCATACACCTAAAAGGCCAATTGGTGTGCCAGTGACGCCTCTGCTTGGAAAAGTAATACTTCCAAAAGGTTATTTCAAGACAGACTGTTAAATGAAACATGAGTAAGTCCATTAGAGTGTTCATTAGGAACACAAGTCAGAAACTGCTCCAGACAAGAAACTAGCAACGACAACAACAAATGGAAAATGAACTCCAACTCGGCTCCCCAGAGAGAATCGAATGAAGTGACGGGTATTTTCCTTCTCTAATTTCCGAGGACCCAGCAAAGGTTGCATCTCTGTCAGTGATATTAAAGAGCTGGTCTTGGGGGAAGACGAAGGCAGCCCTGTGCTGGAGTTCTGGCATTCCTCCATCAGCCAAAGAGGGGACACCCCAATCTCCACATACGGAAAGGAGTAGATCTCTCCACTTCGACAAACTACAGGCGATACAAGTTCAAACCCTGCTACTCTGCTACTTACACGACACGTAAACATACACCCACAAGTTCAATAACATACAAATATGTGTTTGGTCAAACTGCAGAAGAACTCACAAAGAAAGCTGCCACTGCAAAGGTATATTGGCCTTCTGAGTAATTTCACTAAACATTTGTTCACGTTATTTGCTTATGGCATACGGATTTACTTTTTTTTTTTTTAATGTTTATTTATTTTTGAGACAGAGTGAGACAGAGCATGAACAGGGGAGGGGCAGAGAGAGAGGGAGACACAGAATCGGAAGCAGGCTCCAGGCTCTGAGCCATCAGCCCAGAGCCCGACGCGGGGCTCGAACTCACGGACTGCAAGATCGTGACCTGAGCTGAAGTCGGACACTTAACTGACTGAGCCACCCAGGTGCCCCCATACGGATTTACTTTTAATGTTTGCCATGACATGTGTCTTCCAGTTTCAGTGGTATCCCCTGTGCAGTGACTTCCTCAACCCGCACCTCTAAATGTGGTGACCAGACACCCCATGTGCCCAGATGCTTTAGATGAAAACCTCTGGAATCCAGAATTGCCGCTGACACACCTCAGCCAAACTGGGATGGTCAGAAATTTCCCCTGTGTGGCTTCCTCCCTCCAGAAAAATACAGATGCTGCCTCTGCTGTGACCCCACAGACCCCTGGACCTCTCATTCCCAGATGCATCCGCTTGTTGCCACAACTGTTTTATATTCCAAAATAGAGTATTGATGCACTCGGGAAAAAATAAAAATTCACCATCTACAGGGCCGTCATGACACAGCCTCACTTGCACCACAATCTGCCTCGCTCATCGTAACCCGGCAACGCGACACTGCCTTCCCCTCTACCTGGAAAGGTCTTTACCCGGTTCTTGCCATTCTTCTCGTCTCAGCTTCAAGGGTTACCTTGTCAGAGAAGATTTTTTTCATGGCCTGGAAAGAGAGCTATGGAAAATAGCCCTATTCCCTCCAAAGTTCCAATGACTGTCAACTCCAACAACCCATTTATGTCCTTTGTGGCACCTATATGCTTTTTAATCGTGTCTGCTTTGTTATCTGTGTACGAATTTGGTCTCTCACTCTTCTTCCATGAAACTGTATGTTTCAGGATGGAACCAGGCAATACCCTCATCACCTTGCAAATACCTGGCAGAGAGTAAGCAATTGTTTGGGTAATTAATCTACTGGGGTTTGTTTTCCTTTTTGGTTTTTTAGTTAATTTATTTATTTTGAGAGAGAGACAGCATGCATGCGTGCACAGGAAAGGAGCAGAGAGGGAGGGAGAGAGAGAGAGAGAAGGAGGGTGGGAGAGAGAGAGAGAGAGAGAGAGAGAGAGAGAGAGAGAGAGAGAGAATCCAAAGCAGGTTCCACTCTATCAGTGCAGAGCCCAACAAAGGGCTCGATCCCATGCACCATGAGATCATGACCTGAGCTGACATCAGCAGTCAGACTCTCAACCGAGCCACCCAGATGCCCCTAATCTATTGATTTTAAACAAAAGACTGATGAATAATTTAATGAAGAGCTACATATAGTCTCAGTCAGCTGTAGCTGTCATAACAAAATACCATAGACTGGGTGACTTAATCAACAGGAATTTCTCAGGGTTCTAAAGGTTGGGAAGTTCAAAATCAAGGTATCAACTAATTCATTTCCTAGTGAGAGCTCTCTTTCTAGCTTTCAGATGGCCATCTTTTCACTGGGTCCTTACATGATAAAGAGAGACAGAAAGCTTTGGTCTCTCTTTCTCTTCTTATGAACACACTAATCCCACTAAAGGGACTCCATACTCATGATCTCATCTAAACCAAATTACATCCCAAAGGCCCCACCTCCAAATACCATCACATCAGGGATTAGGGCTCCAACACATGAATTAGGAGGGGGCAGAAACACGCAGTCCATAACACATACAGACAAAGGAAAGAAAGCTTTTCTTCTCAATGGAGAACTGATTTTTAGCTACTGGAAACTAACTGTAGAAAATATGTATGCATATGGGAAGGCAAAACACTACCACACATTTTTTCATTACTTATCTCCATGTAATTTCACAAAATAATCATAACTCATAATATTTGTTGAGCATTTATTGTTATGGGAACATTTTTCTTGGTCTTATTCAGCCGCTACTGACATGACCAAATGATTAAATCTACATTTGCTAACATTTTCTGGTTAGAGTCTAGGAGATTAATGTCTAAATCCTCGGTTGCTTTTTTCTTATTACATGGGACATCTTTTGGATTGTCTGCCAAGCCCAGAAGCCAACCCTCTTCTTGGGAAGCTTCCTGCCAGATCTCCATGGGGGAGCCCTAGGCAGCCATGATTAGGCTGGGAGTCTAAGCTCCACTCATTGGCCAAGAGCAGTCATGTGACCCAAGCTTGGCAAAGCAGAATGTCTTTCCAGGGAATGTGGAATTGTGACTGAGAGTCAGCTAGCCAGTCTCCGTGGGTGGCTGTACAAGGAGCAAGGGGTTATTCATGTTTTCTTCCATGAAAGAAAGCTGCTCTGCAAAGAAAGAGAATGCTGCAAAAACAAGAAAGCAGAAACACGAGGGAAAAATAAAGTGCTGATAGCTTTCCAGGTCCATTCCCAAGTACCAGCTCATTCTGGAGCCTGAGAGCAAGAGATCCCTGTATCCTCAAGACTCCCTCTTTTTCTTCTTCTGCTTCAGTCAGCTTCACTGCTAGCTAGTTCATATATTGTCAAATAATGTTTTAATTTCCTGAGAACATCAAAGTCTTTTGTGTACTTACATACACACGTGTGTGTGCAGGCACATACTCAGCTATAAAGACCAAACTATTTCTCCCACAGAAACTCTGGGAGAGGGGAGGTCATCTCATGATCTCTGAATTAATCCAGCCTGAAACTGATCTGTGTATCTCTATGACTCAAAGCCAAGCTATCTCAAGAGCTTTCAGGAAACATATTTTTCTAGACAAATGATAATTTTTTTTAAGCGGAGGGGAAAATAATAATGTGCCCCAAGCTGGTCATTCTTATCGCATTTCTGACTCAACATAAGTGCAATGAAAAAGTTGGCACAAAGTGGGTGTTCCGGAAATGATCACTGCTGCTAAGTTGCTATTCATATCACCTGCTCCTAACCCAGTAGTCTCAGTGGGGCTGGCAAGGTGGGGGCACACAGTGCTGTGACTCTAAAAACACCTTCTCTGAGCAAAGATTGATTAAAACTACAGGATAACTGTACGAATTGGCAAAGAAACTCGGCACTCTGTGTTCCAAAGGAATTCTAGATGACATAAAATTAATGAATAAAATGACTGGCTAAAAAATGAACAAATCAGGAGACTATAGATGCTGGAGAGGATGTGGAGAAACGGGAACCCTCTTGCACTGTTGGTGGGAATGCAAATTGGTGCAGCCGCTCTGGAAAACAGTGTGGAGGTTCCTCAGAAAATTAAAAATAGACCTACCCTATGACCCAGCAATAGCACTGCTAGGAATTTACCCAAGGGATACAGGAGTACTGATGCATAGGGGCACTTGTACCCCAATGTTTATAGCAGCACTCTCAACAATAGCCAAATTATGGAAAGAGCTTCAATGTCCATCAACTGATGAATGGATAAAGAAATTGTGGTTTATATACACAATGGAGTACTACGTGGCAATGAGAAAGAATGAACTATGGCCTTTTGTAGCAACGTGGATGGAACTGGAGAGTGTGATGCTAAGTGAAATAAGCCATACAGAGAAAGACAGATACCATATGGTTTCACTCTTATGTGGATCTTGAGAAACGTAACAGAAACCCATGGGGGAGGGGAAGGAAAAAAAAAAAAAAAAGAGGTTAGAGTGGGAGAGAGCCAAAGCATAAGAGACTCTTAAAAACTGAGAACAAACTGAGAGGGTTGATGGGGGGTGGGAGGGAGGGCAGGGTGGGTGATGGGTATTGAGGAGGGCACCTTTTGGGATGAGCACTGGGTGTTGTATGGAAACCAATTTGACAATAAATTTCATATATTAAAAAAAAAATGACTGGCTAATACTGATTTACATTTCTTAAAAGAAAACTATGTAAATTCATACCTATTACAGAGAAGCAATACAAAAAATACATAGTCACATTGGCATTCGAAACAATGAAAGCATCTTCACTCTTTGGCAAAAATCCAGAAGGAGCAAGACGTCAGCACGTCATTTGTGCACGTGTCGGGATCACTTTCCAAGCTGCCTCCTCTGTATCTTACTAAGTCTCACACCCCCATTCCTTCCAGCTCCTTCATGGCTCTAGCATGGGCTGGGTGGAAACTTCTAACAGCTGATGGTCCTTTTATTGGTCACTAGCCACCTGCTCCAAGAAATCTTAGAGCAAAGCATGACTATCCTCAAACAAAAGCAGAAGGAAGGCAATGTGGGGGAACAAAGGGAAACAGTAAAGTGGTAAGATTGTGCGATCACCTTCACTAACAATCAAACAAACCAAACGGTAACAATGAGATCCTATTTGAGGTCTATCGGGTGGGCAGTTATTCAGGAAAAATAAATACTACATAGTGATGGTAGAGATGTAGAAAAAGAACCAACCCATACTTAACTGGTAAGAGGGTACCTTGTTCCAGCCATTCTGGAGGGAGTCTTGGCAATTCTTTCACATACACATCGTCTCTGACCCAGCAAACCCACTACTAGAATTTACCCTACAGAAAAAATCAGGAAGATGCAGAGTGCATAGGGCACACAGGTGTTCGGAACAATGAAGACCAAAAACTGGTCTTACAATAGAGAAAAAAATGTCATCAATCCAAAGGTCCCATGCTAGTGGAGTGGTTCCCTGAAATTCAGCACATATATTTAAGTCCAGGGTTCTTCAAACTTCATTCTGAAAAGCTACAGGAGTGGCCAACATGTCTAAAGTTCCCCTGCAGAAGTAACCAGGGAATTTCAGTGGGTGGGTTTCTTCCCAGTTCATCCCAAACATTACCTGCATTACTATCCTCCTAAAACTATGTGTCATAAAATGATTCTACTGCTTAAGAAATTAAAAAAAAAATGGTTGGATAATAAGGACTATTATGCAACTGTTATAAATCAGGTTATATAAAAAGAGATACAAACTAAAAAGGATAATTAGCTCCCAAGTATCTAGTACGTTCCAGTGAAGGTTGGGTCTTTAATACCCACTAATTAAAGGCACAGATTGTCCTGCCATACACCAGGGCTCTCGTCCCTAACAAATTCTTAATAACGGTGTAACCTTTTAATTACATCTGCATGAGGCAGTAATGATAAAATCTCATTCTTCAGATGGTGATGAAATTTAACGGAGGATGCATGCAAAAGTGTTTTGCCTCCTTGTCCAGTACACAATACTCCATAATGGAAGCCCTTTTGATATACATCTGCCTAAGCCGAGAAGTTCACATTCAGCCAGTATTTGATACTTCTCATTCACGCAGTACTTGAAACCATCATCACAACAAACCTCCTAGAAGGCACCCATAAGACCAAGTCTTTTAGATGATCAAAAATTACTGCTCTCACGCAAAGGACTCCAGTCTTTGAAAGGTACACCTTTGAAATGTACATTTTTGTGGGTTGTTTTGTTTTTGGGTTTTTTTTGTTGCTTTTTTTTTGTTTTTTTGTTTTTGGCAGCTGAGGAAGTAAGTACTTCATTTCTTAAGCAACTGCGAAACCTTGCAAACAACCCCAACAGGACACTCACCTCTCCCACAACCACACGGCTACTCAGAGAACACTCAGAGCATCACAGAGTGTTACCAAAAGCTTTTATAGAGAAGGGGATGGCTGTCGTGTTTTTATGTCTTTGAGAAATGGTGCTAATTCCGATCTCATTTCTGCAGTGATTTGATTTGATCATTTTAAAACACAGACATAAAATGGCTCATTTATATAACCAGTTGCTAAGAGCCTTGGCATTTTAATAGGTGGCTTATGAAAACATACCTTTCGAAAGAAAATACTAGTGTCTACAGAGAGGAAAAGGATGGATGAGGCTCATAAAGTTTAACTGCATTTTAGTTTTGATTTGGGAAAACTGCAAGATCATCCACTTGGGAAACTCAACCTATAGATCCACTGACATACTGCGAAGTCCTACCAAATACAGTCCCCAGCCACCTGCTGCCGGGAGAGCCCATCGTCTCAAGGGTTCCAGGAGCCAGTCAGCAAACAGCAAACTTGGTATCTGCCCCTCACTCACAACCTCCCCTTCCAGTCTCCCGGTGGTCTCCGTGACTCAAGGAACTGGACGGAGTCTCCCTCCTCAAAGTCTGATAAGACTGGGCTCGGTGGTCTCAGAATGAGGTGGTCTGGACACCATGGCTAACCACTGGCTGCTGATTGCTCTAAAAAAGGGAGTTACCACCAGCTCTGTCCTTTTCTCAAGACACAACACCTGCTAAACCACTCAAATTCAATCCTGCTTAAGCCATTTGTGTGTATTTCCCCAAATTTTGCCAAAAAATGATATGCTTTTTTAAAAGCCTCATATTATTTGTGTTTTGCATATCAGATGTTGACATACTTTATATCAGAATTTAATTTAATTTAAGAAATGCTTTGCCGTAAATTATAATTAGCTAACTGCACGTGTGAATGCCTCCATGGTTTGAAATGATTTATTAAGTTCTGAATGGCACATGCAAAAAGGAAACATCATCTGTGGTTCCACATTTACCTTTTCTTTAATGTTTATTTTTGAGAGAGAGAGAGACAGAGCACAAGCAAGGGAGGAGCAGAGAGAGAGGAAGACACAGAATCCGAAGCATGTTCCAGGCTCCAAACTGTCAGCACAGGACCCGACGCGGGGCTCCAATTCATGAACTGTGATCACGACCTGAGCCAAAGTCGGACACCTAACCAGCTGAGCCACCCAGGCACCCCTACATTTACCTTTCCCATGCCATAGTAGTAAAGCCCGGGCATAGTACCAATCAAAAAGAAAACAAAAGCTTTGTCGGCGAAATTAACTGTCTGCAGATACAAAGCAAAACACTTACTGATAGACTTCTCACTAACCCAATACTATATTTGAACTTCTCCTACTTTCCAAAATGAAGCCAGGTTAACAACTGAGTAGCTAATAGAAAAGAGAGAGAACAAGTGATCAACGACACTGAAAATGTGTCATATGTGCTCAGTTGTGAGGACACAACTCTTCTGGACCATTCCTATTCTACTCTGGATGATCTAAGTAACAACTATTGCTCTGGCCTTAGTAAATACCATTTTTATGACAGTAATGAAAAGGAACAGTCTGCCCGTGTTTTTAAGCTAATGACATAGCAAATGTAATAGGACAAGACACAATGGTCTAATAAAAAAGAAAAGCAAATCCTGAAAGAAATTTGGACTATGATAATGGCCTCAAATAATCATTTTCAATGCAACACACCATGTTATCTCCTAATTGTTCCTTTCTAGTTATATAGTAAAAGCCAAAAGATGTAACACATTAACTGCAAAGAATAACTAAGTGAAATTAGGAGACTCCGTCTGTCTCTCTCTCTCTTTTCTTTTTTAAATAGAATTTAAAAGACTTACAGTCTTTTATTTTTTTTAACACAAGATTCTATATTATTCAAACACTGCCTTCGTCTTGAAAATGTTGGTTAATTAATCCTCCATGGGTTATCTTACACTTTTTTCTATGAAAGCACTCACTGCGCCTTTTTAAAATTTTTTTAATGTTTGTTTATTTTTGAGAGAGGGAGAGACAGAGTATGGGGAAGGGGCAGAGAGACAAGAAGGAGACACAGAATCCGAAGCAGGCTCCAGACTCTGAGCTGTCAGCACAGAGCCCAACACAGGGCTCCAACTCACGAACTGTGAGATCGAGACCTGAGCCAAAGTCAGATACTTAACCGGCTAAGTCACCCAGGCACCCCTCATTGCACTATTCTGCATTTAGTTTGTACATCTATCTCCATGCTTTTGTTTTTTTAATGTTTATTTACTTTTTAGAGAGCGAAGAGGGGAGGAGCAGAGAGACAGGGGAACAGAGGATCCAAAGCAGGCTCTGTGCTGACAGCAGGCAACCCAATATGGGGCTCCAACCTGGGAACAGCGAAATCATGACCCCAGCGAGCTGAAGTCGGATGCTTAACCTACTGAGCCACCCAGGCGCCCCTATCTCCACATTTCATTCAACAAGTATTGACTGAGATTCTATTGCTGGGCACCATACCAGACAGCGGAGATCTGACAACAAACATGGTTAAGTTTAGTGGTCTGATGGAACAATATACAGACTCAGAGCTGAAAAAGTGCCGGTAAGTTCTATAAAGGGTAGTCAGTACAGGGTGCTGTCAGAACATAGAGAAGGAGGATCCAGTCCAGATGTGGGAATGAGGGAAGGCTTTCCAGAAGATAGGACTCAAAGAGTGAATCCGTGTTGGCCAACAGAAGCAGCAGCAAAGGAGGGGTAAGGAAAGTTAAGTGCATTGTTGCTCCAAGAAATGACATGTGCAACAGCTCAGTGGTAGGCAGAGCACTGCATGAAGGAGAAGCCCATCTTTAGTAAACTCACAGGGAAGGGAACGCGTTCAAGATGAGGTCAGAGAATGAGCTGGAGGTAACCACCGAAGGGCTTGGTACCTCTTGTTAAGCAGTTTCAACTTTGATCCTGACAGCATTGCAGACCCAGGTCTCACTGTTATAGAACAAGTGTTCTGGCAGCTGTGAAGAGAGGAGATTGGAGTTTGAAGGAAGCCCCTAGCAGATGGCTTCCCAGAATGCGGTGTAGGGACTCAATGTAAGATCAATAACGCTGACTCAACTTAATTCACACTGAAAAACATGCCCACAGCTGTTGAGATTTCTCCGCATCTTCTTGCTGTTTACAGCCAATCTGTGATCACTTCCTGTCCCAGTTACATCAGTGGTGTTACCCTCCACGTCGAGGAGCCCATGTATGGAAGGAAAGTAATGGGATACAGATCTCTTCTGTTTAAGTGAAGGAGAGTAACTTGCACTCTAATTTAGAAACACCTTCATCAGGGAGCCTTACCCTTTGGGGGTCAAGAGTCTGTACAGTCATGACTCCCTCAAATCACAGAATCTTGAATGTAACTTCTGAAGCTCACTCACAGGCCCCCAAATACCTCTAGATCAGACGGACTCCTTGGGTTCCAAGAAACAGGAAATCTAAGTCACACGAACTCAAGTTGCCCACCCTCCAGGACTCTATTATCTTACAGACCTAACATGCTTAACATGTTACCGAATAACGGTACAGCTTGAATCAAGAGGTACGGTCTGAATCATTAAGACCGTCTCTCTTTCATCTCTGCGAGCTTCATTCTTAGGATCCATGCGATAGTAACATGAGCAGCCAACAGCTATAGGCCAACGACACGGCCAGTTCAAGGGTGAAGGAAAGGCGATGGTATTTTTTCCTACTGCACCAACACTTACAGTATTAGCTCTAATGATTTCTGAGTAGATCACATGCCCATCTTTGAATCAACCGCCATAGCCAAGGAGACGTGATTCTCTTTTTGGTCAATCTTATGCCACATGCCTACTCCAGGAACTGGGGGTCAAAGTGGCAGAGGAAAGGGTGGTGGTGGGGCGGCTGTGATAGTGGTGTTGACTCGAAGAAAATCTAAAAGGTTTCTGCTGAAAGATAGGGAAGTAGGTGCTGGTTACAAACTCTTGATCTACTGAATTTAAGTAGACTAATCTTTTGCATTAGAATCAAAGAATCACTGTATTTCAGAACTCAAGCAAACAAACACAGTGATCTAAACCAATAATTCTCAACGTGTGGACGCGGAGCCCTGGGGGATCCTGAGACCTTCTCTGGATGTGCCAGAACTGGGTCATTCTCCTGCACTGTTCAGGTACTGAGGGTCCCTGTACTTTAGCGACAGTGTAGATGTTTACATGACTGGTGCCCTGCCCAAGGCTGTGAGCTCCACGCAGGCAACACCCACACTGGTACCACTCCCCACAGTAAGCCCCACATCTGGCATACTTCCTGGAAGTCAACAAGTGTTTCTTGAATGAGAAACTGAATAAATAACAACACAACTAGAACACCTGAATACTTTCTTGGATCTTTACCCACAAATGCTCTTTCTTATCGAGAGAACCACTAAAAAAATTCTCAATCGCACATTCTCAGCGAAGATGTTATATAGTAAGAGGCGTGATTCTTATCCACATGGAGCACAAACAGATATTATAACAATGAATAAAAATTATTCACAACCTACAGTAAATGCCAAACCAAAACAAGCAACATAACCACACTACAATCTGTCATGATTTACTTGGGAAAAGGCTTTCTCAGGGCCCCTGTGAGTTAACATATTCAGATTGGGGCACAGTTTAAAACAAATACCCAAGAACCATCAGAGGACAAAGTTAGATGCTACATAACAGTGAGGAAACTCAGCCCCTATTAAGGCATGTTGCAAGGGGAAAATGGCTTATGTAAACTAATAAACGCTGAGAAAATATTCTTTTGCAGAATTACTTTTTTGTATTTAAAAGCAACCGTCTCCACCTGACCAAATCACAATCTTCATTCACGTAAAGAAGAAAGACACCAACTGTCCATAGGCGCCTACCAACTGAACAGAAATACAGAAAGCAGAGGAACATGTAAAACTATAAATTGACACCACAAGAATGGGATCAGCGAATCCACACTGGGAAACCATAGAACAATTCAGGTTTTTTTCAAAAATAAATTGCAGAGGGACACCTGGGTGGCTCAGTCGGTTGAGCGTCCGACTTCGGCTCAGGTCATGATCTCACAGTTAGTGGGTTCGAGCCCTGCATCAGGCTCTGTGCTGACTGCTTGCTCAGAGCCTGGAGTCTGCTTCAGATTCTGTGTCTCCTCTCTCTGCTCCTCCCCCGCTCACGCTTTGTCTCACTCTGTTTCTCAAAAATAAATAACTGTAAAAAAAATTTTTTTTAATAAAAACAAAATAAATAAATTGCAGAGAGGGGCTCCTGGGTGGCTCAGTCAGTTAAGCATCCGACTTCGGCTCAGGTCATGATCTCACAATTCACAGGTATGAGCCCCGTGTGGGGCTCTGTGCTGACAGCTCAGAGCCCGGAGCCTGCTTTGGATTCCGTGTCTCCCCCTTTCTCTGTTCTTCCCCCGCTCGCACTCTCTCTCTCTCTGTCCCTCAAAAATAAATAAATGTTAAAAAAATGTCCTGCAACAAAAATAAATACATGAATTAATTAATTGCAGAGAGAGACAGAGAGATAAAGAGCATGGGAGAAGAAACAGTGGGGGGATGGGTAGGGAGTGAAGCTAGAGAAGAAACTTAACAGATAAAAAGAAATATACCAGATGGGACATCTGGCTGGCTCAGTTGGTAGAATAAGGGACTCTTGATCTTGGCATCATGAGTTCAAGCCCCATTTTGGGCATGGAGACTATTTAAAGCAAAAATGAATCAACCACTCAAAATATCTCAATACATGAACCTTAATTTGATCCTTATTCAAAGAGAAAAAACTATTTTATGGCATTTGATCATTAGTAACGTGAACACTGAGTGGATATTTGATGACTAAGGTGTTAGAATTAATTGTTTTAACTTAAAATTTTCAAATGACTTTTTTTAAAAAATGTTTATTTTTGACAGAGAGAGAGACAGGGCATGAGCAGGGGAGGGGAAGAGAGAAAAGGAGACACAGAATCGGAAGCAGGCTCCAGGCTCTGAGCTGTCAGCACAGAGCCCGACACGGGGCTCAAACTCACGGACCGCAAGATCATGACCTGAGCCAAAGTTGGACGCTCAACCGACTGAGCCACCCAGGCACCCCTAAATGACTTTTTAAAAATCCCTCTCACAGCACATACTGAAATACATGCGAAGTGATACAACATCTATGAACTGCTTCAAAATAAAATAGGAAGGAGGAAAGGACCGAGGGTGGATGGCGGCACGCTGGGGTGCCTTCTATCATGCTGTCTGCTCCTTCTGTATTCTATCTCATTCTCTGGAGACAAGAGGGAAAACAGATTTCACAAAAGCAAGGGGCTTCGCCACCTTGTCTCCTATGCCCAGTCCCTGGCGCAGTTGCTGAAAAACAAGCAGCTCAATCAGTAAAGGAAAAGTGCATTGGAGAAGGAAAAAAATAAGAAGGGCTCCATAAATATTTGTTGAAGGAAGGAGAGGACATTCCCACTAGTCCACACTGTCCATTTAGTTCCTATTTCTCATTTCACAAGCCCAAAGGTAGTGGCCGCATGTGGAGTGCCATCTAAAGCTAACTAGAACCTTCCTCCTTCCCCAGGCTGCTTCTGCAGACACACACATCACATACGTGGCTGTGGTCAGCAGTGGCTTCTAATTCTCCTCCTCACTGTCACTACTGTTACACGTCGAGGTGACATCTCCTGCAGGACTGACAGCTCAGTATGCACATAAGTGCCATTTTTATGGGAATGCAGTGAAAGTGATGGGGGAGAGAAAAAAAAAAAAAAAACCTTACCCAAAGTAACCTATTTATTTTTAAAACAGCGAATACTTACTGAGCCTGTACTATGTGCCAGAACTGATCTAAGTACTGAGAGCTTCACACACTCACATTTTTTTTTAACGTTTATTTATTTTTGAGAGAAAGAGCATCCGAGTGGGGAAGATGCAGAGGATCCGAAGTGGGCTCTGTGCTGACAGCAGAGGGCCCAACGTGGGGCTCGAACTCACGAGCCGCGAGATCATGACCTGAGCCGAAGTCAGACACTTAACTGACAGAGCCCCCAGGCGCCCCCTGCACTGATATTTTTAAGAACGGACACATGCCTAGCACTCCCCTTCTCCAATTGCACCACATGAGAGAGACAGCGGGGCATAGTGAGCTCTAGAAGTTAAGAAACCGGGTGTGAATCCTGGGGTTTTACCGCTTACCAGATAGTGGGATATTTCAACTCTCTTCACCTCAGTGCCATCACAGATAAACTGGAGAACACTGAAAAACCTACTTCCCAGAGTTGCTGTCAGAATCAAACAAAGTGCTTACCACAATGCCCAGGAAAAAACCGTCATTCAAATTACTAATTATGGCACCAATGTTTTTCTCTAGGAAAATTATAAGTTCTAATTTGTTTTAATTGAAAGAGGATTAGAGGATATTTGGGTCACCGGGTCACGATGTCTACCCACTACCCTTGCAAATGTAGAAGCTGACGTAATTTGGGGAATATACCTGTCCTGCCTTTCCCAAGTCCTTGTGGGATCTTGGAGGAGACAAGTAACTACCTACCAGAGCTGCAGATGTGCAAACAGTGGTACTTGTTTGCCCATCACATCTGGAAACCTTTCCAACTCCTTGGTGGCCAAGAACTCTTGACAAGTTCCAAAGCAGTCTGGCTTATCTGTGCCCCTGCTGCACAAGGGAAATGAGTCCCGCTGGCTGGATGGAAGAAAACAAGGGGCCCCGCAGGTCTAGAGACCCTAGGTAAGTTCTCGAACTTCACACCGTTAAAAAAACATACGACGGGTGATGGAGACCTTAAGAAAGCTGCACGTAAAAGCCAAATGGGTTGCTGAAAGGGTTTTGCGTAAGGCTCATCATCTCCAAAAATAAATCAGTCCTTTGCTCTGAGCTGACCCATCCTCTTTCCACCATTAATGGATTCGTGAACAAAGAAACGGACACAGGACACAAGAGCGCTCCATTTCCTCCTGAAAGTGGCCACCTAAATACCTTTCACATCTAATGCAGCATTTAGGGCTTGCGTTGTTATTCAGGAAGGCAGTAATGCTAGAAGCCATGGTTTTTCTCTTGCCTATCAATAATTTAAACTCTTAGTAAGTTATGGGCAAGATCTGCTTGCTGAAAACTGCCATGTTTCTCTCCTTCTAGATATCTTTTGCTCCTAGACACCAACAAATCTGTGGGAATATTCACAAATATTTTAGGCTTAAATGGATACTAAGTATTTACAGATGCCCCGAGCGAGCAGCAAGATCGGCACTCCCTGTGCCCAAGCCACCACACATACACACACAAACAGCCGAAGACAAAGAGGAGACCGTACTGTCTTCAAAAAGCACTAAGATGCATGAACCACTTTTAAAGAGCATACTGGTTTAAGATCTTTTTTCTTTTTTAAAACAGTTTGGCAGTTTCTTTTTTTTTTAATTTTTTTTAATGTTTTTATTTATTTTTGAGACGGAGCATGAGCAGGGGAGGAGCAGAGAGAGGGGGAGACACAGAATCTGAAGTGCTCCAGTCTCTGAGCTGTCAGCACAGAGCCCGACACGGGGCTTGAACCCACGGAGTGTGAGATCATGACCTGAGCTGAAGTTGGACGCTCAACCGACTGAGCCACCCAGGTGCCCCTGGTTTAAGATCTTTTAAAAGATAATCTTTGAAATCTCTAAGCCTAAGGTTAGCTTTGGGAAAACTAAGAGAAGCAATGAATAGAAAAGAGCTTACAGCTTGTCAATTAAACATTTTGGCCAATGGCATGTTCTTTTTTTTTTTCTTTAAAGTTTTCTTAACATTTATTTATTTTTTAAGAGACTGAGAGACACAGAGCATGAGCAGGGGATGGGGCAGAGAGAGACACAGAATCTGAAGCAGGCTCCAGGCTCCGAGCTGTCAGCACAGAGCCCAACGCGGGGCTCGAACCCACGAACCGTGAGATCATGACTTGAACTGAAGTGGGACAACTGAGCCACCGGGGCGTCCCAGCACGTACGTTCTTTTTTTTTTTTTTTTTTTTTTTAATTTTTTTTTTTCAACGTTTTTTATTTATTTTTGGGACAGAGAGAGACAGAGCATGAACGGGGAGGGGCAAAGAGAGAGCGAGGCACAGAATCGGAAACAGGCTCCAGGCTCCGAGCCATCAGCCCAGAGCCTGACGCGGGGCTCGAACTCACGGACTGCGAGATCGTGACCTGGCTGAAGTCGGACGCTTAACCGACTACGCCACCCAGGCGCCCCCGTACGTTCTTTTTTTATCCCCAAACTAAGGGAGGCTCTTACCATGTTTAGAATCTGTTTAGCATTTAAATAAACAACAAAAAAGGTAGCTTTAAAGTCAATTGTTCAAAACTTTAACCTTAGCAGAGAAGGGCTAGAGCTGGCTAGTAGTGGCTCACAAGGGCATCTCTTCCCAAATCCTTGCTCAGTGACCTCAGTTTGGTAGCTGGGGTTCGCCATGGTGGGTATAATGACACCACAGGAATCAGGAAGCGCTACAAATCTGGCTATTTTTTCCCCAGAGTCAGCTGTTAAAATGACACTTATCAGCACACTGCTGAAGCTAAATGTCCATCCAAAAGGGAATGGTTAAATGAATTACTGCACAATTGTACGATGGCCGTCCTAAACACCGTGGAAGGTACAGAACTATATGGTTATTAAAGAGGAAGGATTTCCACGGTACCTTAAGTTAAAACTGTATACAATTTAAATGCTATGTACATATATACAAACACATGTATTTTTATATGTATCATGCCACTTCCAAAAGATATAGATATAGATATATATATATATATATATATATATATATATATATTAACATTTACACACACACGTAAAGGAAAAATTCTGGAAATACATACATCAAACATTATCAGTGGATGGTAAGATTGTGAGTAAGTTCTAGCTTCTTAATCTCACTTTTCTGAATTTTCCAACATTTTTAGAATAAACAACTATGATTTCATAATGGACAGAGGATCGCAATAAAACTTAAAAAGAAATTAATAAAAAGAAATAATATTATATACTAATGTAAGCATATGCATTTCAAAGCTAGCATTATGAGCTACTTTAAAGTGACAAGGATTAGGGTAAGAAGTAAAATGGAGTATTATTTTTAACACAGACTGCAATGAATTAGATACTACAGTTCTGTGTAAATTCTCAGAAGTTGTTTTGCCTAAATGAGCCTTGGTCTGCTTCTGGGCTAATTAAGTATAGCCATCCATCCAGTTTGATAAAACTTTGAAAAATAAATTAATATATAATTGAGAAGACTGTATTTCTTAGTGACCTTTCAGATCATGACACACACTGGTATGCATCACTCAACACTTGGTACATTTTGTGCCTAATGCAGAAGACCAGATCAACCTGACATTTAATCGCATGGATTTTTTTTTTTTTAATTCTCTAATTATACTAAGGGCATTGTATTGAGACATCAACACTTTTGCCATGAGGAAGCTCTAACAATGTCACATCCTCCACAATTCGTGTGCAGTAGGTTTTGAAGATAGAACACGGGACCAACTTCCCATTTCAAATTGTGAGGTCTTTCCCCATGCCTTTCCAACATGTTGTCAACAATAACATCAGTGAGAGCAACAACAAAGTCTTTAAAAGGGAGTAAGAGGAAATGAATCCATTGTATCAGCACTGCCCTAGGCAACATTCTTTAATTTCTCTGTACATTACCTGACTTGCTCTAATGTTACATGAATCTGTGCCACCACTCTGCGCCTTACATCATAACAAGGCTTCTCTTCCTTCTCAAGGAGATTCGCCATCTCCCGTGGGGGTTCCCCTGCACTATTCTTGGGGACTACCTGATTAAAAGGCTTTAAAAGAAGGTTTTGCTTAATCAAGTTCTTCAGATTTGCCTTGTTTTTCAGGACTATGATAGTTCTGAAGAGTACAGGACAGGTATTTTGTAAAAAGACCCTCACTTTAGGTTTGTCTGATGTTTTTCTCATGATTTTATTAAGATTTTTACTAAGTTTTTCAAAATACCGAAGGGTGAGACGCCCTTCTGATCACATCATATTAGGAGTATGTGATGTCAACTTAATACTGGTGATGGTGACCTTGAATCAGTTAGTTAAGGTCATATATGCCAGAGTTATCCACTATGAAGTTGCTGTTTTCCATTCCCCATCTTTGGAAGGGAGTCACCAACTCCACGTTGTTCTTCAGAGGAAGCAAATTAAGCTCCCCCTTGCAAACGTGAAAGTATCAATATATAGTATTTGGAATTCAGGAAGAAGATTGGACTCTTCTTCCCCATTTTCTTATCTATTCCATCATTTATTATTATCACTGTGAACTCACAGATACTCATTGTCTTCTGTGAGCCTTAATCCAAAACTATTACTTATTTGGTTGCTATTTCTATTTTCAGTCTACACTGAAATATGGCAAATTAAGATTTAGGATTTTCTCAGGCATTCAAAGTGCAACGGGGCGCCTGGGTGGCTCAGGCGGTTGGGCGTCCGACTTTAGCTCAGGTCATGATCTCACAATCCGTGAGTTCGAGCCCCACGTCGGGCTCTGTGCTGACAGCTCAGAGCCTGGAGCCTGCTTCTGATTCTGTGTCTCCCTCTCTCTCTGCTCCTCCCCTGCTCATGCTCTCTCTCTGTCTCAAAAATAGATAAAAACATTTAAAAAGGGGGGGGGGGGATGTGCCAGCCACTATGTTAAATTGAAATAGTTCATTTATGTTAAATTTATATTTGCCCAGCTTCGATGGTTGCCCCATGGCTGTGGGACTCTAAAATTTGCTATCCAGATGTATGCATTTCCAGGGTCACCACACTGCATAGCCCTAGGGGCTGGTAATCACAAAACAGTATTTTTGAAAAACGAAGGATTTCTTTCATCCAGTCCCAAGAAACCTGGTGCTGATTATAAACCTCACTATTCACCACTAACTATGGGGTAGCTCTTGTTTTTTTTACCGTTCCTGTATTCCATTCCTCTCCCTGATACAAGGGCAAGACAGCAGTATTCATGACCAAGAGCCTAAGAGATTTATTGGTTAGTGCTGGGTGCTTAGGTGGCTCAGATAGTTGAGCAACGGACTTTAGCTCAGGTCATGATCTCAGGGTTCATGGGTTCAAGCTCCCCATTAGTTCACTGCTGTCAGGGCAGAGTCAACTATGGATCCTCTGTCCTCCTCTCTCTGCCCCTTCTCCAATTGTGTGCACATCTACACGTGTGCTCTCTCTCAAAATACGTAAACATTAGAAAGCTGGTGCTAAATTGGGAGATAAGACAGAAAGTGGGGAAGACAATGGAAGAAGACAACCACTTCCATTTACTGATCACTTGACCACATGTCAGGCACAGTGCAAAGCATATTCATTTCTTAAGTCTCTCAAAGATCCAAAGTCCCTCTAGGAGACAGTATTAGCCATGGCGCTTACTCAACAAAATGAGATAATGCGCAAGTCACACATAGCTAGTCTAGCTAGCTACAGACTCAAATCACCCTGTTCCAAAGCCCTTTCTCTTATGCACGAGACTCTTCGGCTTCCAAGCAGCTCCAGATCTCAACCTTAAAATGCCTTTGACCTAGGATGGCTGAGTCCAGAGGGTTCCACACAGGCTTGTCAGTTGCAGCTTCACCTTCAAGCCCTATTCCTGGGCACTCCCCGTGCCACATGCTACATATCTAATTCCCAAGCTATGTGCTCTTGGCATGCAGGAGGTTATGTAAGATTGCTGACATAATTCTTAAAGGGAGGGTAAGTTTTCTGCTGTCTCATTTCAGTACCCAGAAGTACAGTTATATGCTTACACTGATGCCAATGTATAAGTTATTTTATCACCAAATCCTTCTGATTGCCTGCAGTACCATTAAAAAAAGAGAGTCGCGGGGCGCCTGGGTGGCTCAGTCGGTTAAGCGTCCGACTTCAGCTCAGGTCACGATCTCACACTCCGTGAGTTCGAGCCCCGTGTCGGGCTCTGGGCAGATGGCTCAGAGCCTGGAGCCTGTGTTTCCCTCTCTCTCTGCCCCTCCCCCATTCATGCTCTGTCTCTCTCTGTCTCAAAAATAAATAAACGTTAAAAAAAAAAAAAAAAGAGTCGCATACAAAAATAAACAGCATCTCTTCATCTACCATGACAATGGTGATCCAAAAAATGCCCTGAGCATTTCCTTCCAGATAAACCAATAACACCACCCACTTATACAAAATGCACATTCAACTGGAGTTGGCTTCGTAATATGTCAATTTACATAGCTTCATTGTGCAGTGACAAGAGCCCATCTGCTTTCTTGGCGCCAAAGAAGAGATGGGTTGCAAGTCAGCGTTAGGGAGACCCGAGCCTGTAAGGTTTCTATGTGCACGTTAATCTGGCAAGTTCTTCACCACCCCTACCTTTCACTGTTAACTCAGGACATTTTAACAGATTTCTTCAACAGAAATCTGTTTATTCATCAAGTTCCGTCACAAACGGGGGGAACAGCAAGCAACCAGCATCACCGTCTAACTCTGGAGCCCAACCTCCGCAAGAACGGAAAGACCCATCTCACAACAGAATTTTTCACCATTAAATCTTAACAGAAACGCTTCTCTGCAGCTCAGCCCAGCTTACGCATTGTAGTTGTTCTTTGGGATAGTACACTCTCAAATCCTTGGCTAAATCTCTTTACATGGCTCTCCTTGAAAGAGTAAGTATAAAATGGGGTCCTAGAAGAAACAAGGTAAGTACCACCTATGTGGCTGTCTGGTTAATGATTAATGCTGGGCTCTCCAAACTCCAAGCGCAGGAATCAGCATATTAACGTGATTTTCAACTTTAAAATCAAACAGTGGATGGGCACCTGGGTGGCTCAGTCAGTTAAGCCTCCCACTTCCACTCAGGTCATGATCTCACAGTTTGTGAGTTCAAGCCCCACGTCAGGCTCTGTGCTGACAGCTCAGAGCCTGAAGTCTGCTTCGGATTCTGTGTCTCCCTCTCTCTCTGCTCCTGCCCTGCTCATGCTCTGTCTCTCTCGGTCTCAAAAATAAATAAAACATCAAAAAAATTTTAAATAAAATAAACATTAAAAATTTTTTTAACTAAAGAAACAAACAAACAAACAAAGATGGAAAATGATGGCCACTAGCTAAGGAATGTGTGGCTTCTACAAGCTGAGAACAGCTCTCAGTTGACAGCCAGTGAGGAAAAGGGTATCCCACTGTTAGAATCACAACAAACTGAATTTTGCCAGCAACCCAAATGAGCAAGGAAACAGATCTTCCCCTTGAGGTTCCAGAAAGGAACAAAGCCCTGCCAGTGCCTTGATTTTCACCCCATAAGACCTGTGCCAGACTTGTGACCTTCATAAACAAAATACATTTGTGTTGTTTTAATGCATTTTTTTAATGTTTATTTATTTTTGAGACAGAGAGAGACAGAGCATGAGCAGGGGAGGAGCAGAGAGAGGGGGAGACACAGAATCTGAAGTGCTCCAGGCTCTGAGCTGTCAGCACAGAGCCCGACACGGGGCTCAAACTCACGGACCGTGAGATCATGACCTGAGCCGAAGTCGAACGCTTAACCGACTGAGCCACCCAGGCGCCCACATTTGTGTTGTTTTAAGACACTAAGTTTGTGATAATTTGTTATGGCAGCAAGGAAAACTACTATTTAGGCTCAGGCAAAATGCACCCCATTTCTGAACGTCTTCTTAGGCTCTCAGTCTTTAAAATCAAAAGGAACCAGTTACACAGTATATATTGTTTACAAATGTTGTTGCAGGACCACATTTGCAAAACCGAAGACAGCTGGTGTATTGGGCAAAGTCTCCAAGACATTATTACCAAAGGTATTAAATCATTCCAGTCTATTCTAAAAGGCAAAGATAATTAATTTTGATCGGTGATTCCCAGTTTTTTTCAAGTATAAGGAGCTTTTAAAATGGCAAAAAAAAAAAAAAAAATTACAATGACCCCTACATGAACACTTGTGCTTTCAGTAAGTGTGGAATGATAAAATATATAATCCCCAAATCTACTCTAGATTCACCAATGCTTGTAAATGAATTGGCATCTTATTAATCACAAAAGCATCTACATACAGGTGAAAACCTGTATTCCAGACAAAAATGAGACAATTATATATGCAAATAAAGCCTGATACATATATGGATTCAAACATCCTTCTGGATCCTGATCACCAGCACTGGCCAAACCCATAATGTGAAAACCAGTGTCATAATATGGAAACCGTTAAGGTCTTGGCACATACCAGGTCAGAGAGTACTTCTGTTTGGGACATCAGTTTTTCTACGTTCTATCTTAAGGATGAGTGTGAACATATTTTTAATATCTTAAAGATTTTTAATCCTCCTAATATTTTAGGGATTTTTTTAATAACCACAGTCCACCAAAGGTTACTTATGTACTGCTAAAACCACACTTAGAAAAAATATTGTAAAAGAATGACTATCAAAAAAAGAGGTGCTTCCCCAAAAGAACCCAGGGTAGCTACAGTTACCATGGGTTTTTTTTTCTTTTTTAAAAATTTTTTATTACATTTCTTTATTTTTTGAGAGGCAGAGAAAGACAGAGCGCGAGTGGGGGAAGTGCAGAGAGAGTGGGAGACACAGAATCCCAAGTAGGCTCTAGGCTTTCACTCTGAGTTTTTAGCACAGATCCCGATGCGGGGCTCAAACTCATGAACCGTGAGATCATGACCTGAGCCGAAGTCGGACACTCAACTGACTGAGCCACCCAGGCGCCCCTACCATGGTTTAGATTATCACCAACCCATGATATGTCAACCATGAGTTCCGTGGAAGTTTACAAGGAAAATACAAAATAAGTTTTAAAAAATAAACGAATTCGGGGCACCTGCATGGCTCAGTTGGTTAAGTGTCCAACTCTTGATTTCAACTCTGGGCATGATCTCATGGTTCATGGGATCAAGCCCCATGTGGGGCACCATGCTGACAGCACAGAGTGTACTTGGGATTCTCTCTCCCCCTCTCTCTCTGCCCCTCCACCGCTCATGCTCACTCACTCTCTCTCTCAAAATAAATGAATCAACATTTTAAAAAAATAGTAAGTAAATGCATTGAATAATTCTTCTACCTGTTAAACCATGGAAAACCAATACTTAGACAATATGCTGCCCATCACATTTTCTCTCAGTAGATGTGACTTCCCCCAGACTCCCAGACTAGGCTGTATATCAGACTCCTTACCAGTTCAGGCTCCTGAAAGCACTGACAAATGATTCAAGGATGACCTACACTGGCAATCAATTTCCAATATGGTTTACGGTTAACAGTATTACACTATGCAACCCATTGAAAATAATCATATGCCCATGTGACTAAACACTGGAACACTTACCAAAAGCTTATCGAGGTTGCAATAATCTTACTTCAATATTAGGGGTAAGTAAAATAAAGACATGACAATATCTCCATCGTTTATCATGAATCCTACTTGTTGACATCTGATGATGACAAACAAAAGGCTTATATGATTAAACTGAAGCAAATAAGCATGTAAAACTGGAAAGAGGGGTGTCATTTGATGGTTTTAGAAAGGTTATGCAGTATCTTTATTTTTTTTTTTTTAATTTTTTTTTTCAACTTTTTTTTTATTTATTTATTTTTGGGACAGAGAGACAGAGCATGAACGGGGGAGGGGCAGAGAGAGAGAGAGAGACACAGAATCGGAAACAGGCTCCAGGCTCCGAGCCATCAGCCCAGAGCCTGACGCGGGGCTCGAACTCACGGACCGCGAGATCGTGACCTGGCTGAAGTCGGACGCTTAACCGACTGCGCCACCCAGGCGCCCCTGCAGTATCTTTAAAAACTAAACACTAGCCTGGCATTTAGACTTAGCCAGTAATCAGCTATGTGCCTTTAGGTAAGTAACTGGACCACTGCAAGCTGAAGTGATTCCCCCACTCATTTGTGAAATGAAGGCACTGGTCTGCATTTAACTCTACAAATTCTAAATTCATAAATGCTGTGTGGACTAACATCGTCCCTAACCATGACCTTTGGTTCCTTACTCGTAACACTGAGCTAGAAGTCAACCCACTGCTTTGAACCAGGCTCCTGATTTAATGAACAACCTCAAGTGTGGTCCCCAGCAACCCTCAGCTTTTCTTTTCCTGACAGCTTCCTATTCTAAATTTGAGGAAAAATAAAATCACTTGGGGAGAGATTTCTACATAATGCAAGTAGCATTACTGTTTACAAAAACTAAAATAGGCACAAACTAAAACTCAAAACTAGTGAGTTGATTTCCTTTAGAGCTTTATAGTGTGTGGAGGAAAGAAATATCAAGATAAAGCATCTCATTGTAACCAAGTACACTGTTGAACTTGACATTCTTCTTCCAAAGTACACAAAATAGAACACTTAATCCATGAAATAGATTTGAAGAATGGCTTCTGACCTTTGACAGTTGGCATGGAACCACAATAAAGAATGCCAAGTTTCTGAACAGAAAAAAAAAAGCAAAGAACTAAATGACTCCTGGTCTTCAGACCCAGGCAGGAAAGCCAAAACAAAACAAAACAAAACATAATTCCACAACGATTTTTGGCAAGCGAGAATTTGAAAAGCACCTACTGGCGAAAACCTACTCACATGAATGGGAGTATCAGAAAATATGCCACACTGAAGTATAAAGAAAGAGAGAGAGAGAGAGAGAGAGAGAGAGAGAGAGAGAGAGAGAGAGAGAAGAAAGAAAGAAAGAAAGAAAGAAAGAAAGAAAGAAAGAAAGAAAGAAAGAAAGAAAGAAAGAAAGAAAGAAAGAAAGAAAAGAAAGAGAGAAAGAAAGAAAGAGGGAAGGAGGGAGAGAGGGACGAAGGAAGGAAGGAAGGAAGGAAGGAAGGAAGGAAGGAAGGAAGGAAGGAAGGAAGGAACGCAGGAAGGAAGGAAGGAAGGAAGGAAGGAAGGAAGGAAGGAAGGAAGGAAGGAAGGTATTCAAAGTCTTGACTGCTGATATGAAATTGAAAAAGGTAAATTTGAAACTTGCCCCCACATATGTGAGACACAAGGTTACAGTGACTAGAAACAGCCAGAATTCTAATGTGGGTATTTTATCCACTCCTAAACTTACTGCATGGTGAGTAATAATTGTGGAGGCCTCGCTTTTAATATGGTGTCAATACTCCCTTGTGAGACTTCATTCTGTCATTTATCAATAGGTCTTTAACCTTTGGCTGTCATCACTCCCAAGGGCCTTTTGGTCTCTGATGTTCCCAACCATCCTTCTTTGCGAGAGCACCTCTTTCTTGTCTGTCCAGACAAGATGCCAGAATTGATGTCTCCCAAGCCAGCGCCTGCCAAAGCAGCTGATTCGATAGCATCCTTGTGCCTTATAATTTGGTTAAGTCCCTTAAAAATTAGGCCAGTGTGGGGCACCTGGGGCTCAGTCAGTTAAACGTCTGACTCTTGATTTTGGCTCAGGTCATGATCTCATGGTTCCAGAGTTCGAGCCCCATGTCGGGCACTGTGCTGATGGTGCAGAGGCCACTTGGGATCCTTTGTCCCCACCCGCCCACCCCACCCCCGCCCCTTCTACGCTGTCTCTCAAAAATAAATTAATTACAATTTAAAAATAAATAAAAATAAAAATTAGGCCAAGGGAGGAGCTCAGAAAGAATCTTCAAAACAATAGTGAAAGACTTTCAGTGTGCTGTTAGCACATACAATAAAACTAGACACACTGAAAGTTAAGACTCATGAACTGGGAAATCACCAAAATAAAAAGCTTACAGGTGATTCTTCATAACTGAACTGCTGGCAACTCTCTGAGTGGTGTTCCACGCTCAACACCTTTGCAGGTACCCTCTGCCAGATTCCTCCGCTGTTATCAGGTGAAGAGCCGCCCATTCTTCGTGACTCCCGGGTGATGCTCCTTTCTCTCTGCCACAAAAGCACCCAGCCCACAACTTTTGTTCCAGCAATTATTATGTGTTTTGTAGTTGTCCCTTTTTCCGGCCATCTCTCTCAGAAGACCTGCTCATTTCTCTACCTCCTGAGTCTCATCCCACCCCAGGTGCACAACAGATGCTTACTATTCACTTCCGTGACTATCACTATCAATCAAGCAAGGCATCTGCCTTACATGTAGCCATCAGGGTCTGTCTATCCACTTTGGTGAAAATGGCACCCCACTATGGACACTGTTGAGTATGTAAGTCTGATTCTTTCTATGCCCTGTGGAGGAGGCTTAAACCCTCCTCACTGCTTTTACCCAGTATATGACTGAGTCAAGGAAACAGCTTACATATGCATTATTATCGCTGTTAATGTTAAAATCCTCTCAACAATGCTACAGCAGTGTCATTATCATGTCCATTCTTATGGAGGAGGTAATTAGGGCCTGGGTGGGTCTAATTAGGGCCCTGGGTGGGTTGGGGTTCTAACATCTCCCAACAAGAAAATCAGCACCAGAGCAAGGACTGGATCCCAGGTCTACCCAACTGCCAACACTCCTGCTTTCCGACCTGTCCAAGTTACCCAAGTGTATGCACATCTCCAACGGAAAACAGAAAGACCAAACAATTTGAGGAAGGCTGTTCACCTAATGCGCCCATGTATGTTCAAACGTCTACTTAAGAGCACAGCCACTACTGGTGACCATTTACCTGTTTGCAAGGTTTCCTAGGCTATATAAAGAATATTCATTCTTGAATTCTGGACTTAAGTGTGATTTTTTTACTTCATTAGCTCAATGATCTTTAGGGACCTACAAGCCTTTCTCCACAGCTTAAGTCGGGTATCTGAAAGGCCCTGAGCACATCCAACCTATTTCAATCCAAGCTCCCACAAGCGCTCCCCCACTTGAGTGAACAAATACATGAAACCAAAGGTTAGCTAAACAGAGAAAGGCTAGTTCTCTCTGTGTCACTGCCATGCAAGAAAGAGCCTGTTTACTAACTTGCACAAGCTCCCTGGTGGCTGTGTGCAGCAATGAGAATATCCTTGTATAACTAGTACATGTGGCTAATTAGGTGACATGACAAATTCTTTTTATTATTATTATTTAATTATTTGGGGGGTTTGGGGAAGAGAGAGAGAGAGAGGAAAGGGGGGGGAGGGGGAGGGGGAGCCGGAGGCGGAGGATCCTAAGCAGCTTCTGTGCTATTAGCACAGAGGCCAACACGGGGCTCTATCCCACCAACCATGAGATCAAGACCTTAGTCAAAATCAAGAGCCGGACACTTAAGCAACTGAGCCACCCAGGCTCCCCTCCCCAAAACAAATTCTTAGTTAGCACCTAATATCCTAAGGGTTGGGGGTACCATGGTGAACTCAATATATATCATTCCTGCTTTCCTGGAACTAATATTCTTGTGTGTAACACTGACTGATGATTCAACAAACAAAAGCAACTTTAGATAGTAAGTGCTTAGAAGAGAATAATCGTGTGAAGACAGGAAGATGGAAACAAAAGGGGACTATGTGGAGGTTACTTTAGATAGGTAATTACAGAAGTTGTTGCGATGCTGTTGAATTTAGAGGTCAGAAGGAATAAACCAGGAAAAAATCTGATGGAAGACCATTTGAGACAGGAACCACAAATAGTCTGAATGGACTTAATACATTTAAGCAACAATCTAGGAAGACCAAGCGAATGGAGTAATCTTTCTCTTAACGACCTCTGTTTTGATTCCACCGTGGCTGAAGAACACACTCTGTATGAATCAAATCTTTCAATTCAGTGAGGCTTGTTTTATGGGTCAGGATATGGGCATCTGTGGTATATGATCTATGGGCACTTGAAAAGAAGGGGCATTCTACTTTTGTTGGGTAGAATATTCTATAAATGTCAACTAGATCATGATGGTTGATGGTCTTGCTGAATTCTTTCCTATCTTTGCTGCTCTGCTCTCTAGTTGTTCTCTCACCTGTTGACACAGGGGTGTTGAACTTCAACTTCAGGTCTGTCTATTCCTCCTATCCTCACTACCAGTTTGTTCCATACAGTATGCAGCTCTGCTGTGTGGTTCATAGACATCTAGAACTGTCGATTTGGTGGAATGACCCTTTCATCATTATAAAATGTGTCACACACACACACACACACACACACACACACACACACACACACACACCAGTTATTTATTTGTTCTTAAGTCTACTGGATCAGATATTAATATAGCCACTTTTGCTTTCTTTTGGTTAATCTTTCCATGATATACCTTGGTCCACCCTTTCACATTGAACCTGCCTACAACATGTGATTTAAAGTGAGTTTCTTGAAGGCAGCAAATAGTTGGGTCACGTTTTCAGTCCACTATGCCAGACTTTAAACTGGTGAACTTAGACCGTCGGCATTTAATGAAATTATTGATATGTTACCGTTCAAGTCTAGCATTTTATTTTTGTGTCTTCTGTTTGTTCTATTTCCTACTCTACCTTTTCTTTTTCTTGTCTTCCTGTGGTTTACTTGAACACTATTTAAAAATTCCATTTTAATTTGTCTCTATTACTTTGGGGTATATGTCTTTGGTACATTTATTTTATTTTTTTCCAGGGACTCATGTGCTAAATACTATATAAAGACATCAAGGAAACAAGAGGCTACAGTTGTATCATAAAAATATTTAAAATTTCATTGGTTCTGATGTGTCTGGCAGGAAAAGAAAACAGTGTCAGAAGGGACTCTGAATAGCAATGACAAATGTACCGGCAAGTTATCATTACATCAAGCAACTGGAGAAAAGACTCACTTTCAGCCCAAAGTCAATGCATTATCTAATTCCATGAATCTGCACTTCCTGAATTTCTGATTCTTACCACTTTAACAAAAAGAACTCATAAGGATGATAAAGGCCATTCATGGTAAGCCAGTATTTGAAAATAGATGACTGTGTATAAGAAATCAGTAACTCTGTCTGGTGTATTTACTGTCACTACCAAACAATATTTGCGTTAATATTACATTTTTTGTAGTGAAATCTAAGAAACCTGAACTATTTAAATGTAAATAAGAACGTTCTTATTTTACACTACGTATTTATAGGCCATAATCTGGCAGATTTAATGACTTTTAATTTTAGCACCCACTGCACCATATATAGACTCTCCTGCCCTATGCTTGAAATCAGAATGCAGCCCTTCTATTCAACCACACTGTTTCTCCATTACAGATGACATGAGGCTTCTTGTTTTCCTGCTCTTATTAGAAGACTGGATTTTCATCTAGATGAGAGTACAACTGAAGGCCACGTCACTGCAAACAATCTGGGTGCTGCCCGGACAATCTGAGGACCCAGTATCAGAACACTCTAATTTGCTAGCTTTTTCCATGTTACCCACATTCCCTCAGACACATATGGCTGTGGTTTACTAGCTCAACATTGCCTTAAGCAAGTGGCACCAACCAGAAAAAAGGTGAGCCATACCTGGTCCCAAGTAAGAGGCAAAAGGCACCATATATGACATCACAAAGTCAAGGAACGACAATCTCTTCATTGGATATTCTGAAAACTCTGCTCCATTAATAAATGAGAGATTAAATCAGGGCAGTAAACAGCTCCATCCACTGATAAACTGAATGGTAACCAAGTCATCTAATTCTATAGGCACAGGGTAATAATGTTCCTGTAGATTTTCTAGTTTCGTAAAAGATCTCTTAAACGCAGAGGTTGACGACCACTGGCTTAGCGTCAGGGATAGAAGAAAAGGACAAAGATAAGGAAGTTCAAGTTGAAGATGGAATCAGGCAGGTTTCCTTGTGAAGCACTAAGATATTTTAGGTCCACGTTGGTAAGTGGGATACGAGAGCCAACTCCGGCTAGAAATAATCCCAGGCAAAAGGTAGTTTCCAAGGCAGATGTGTGCCTCCCTAGCCCGGCCGCCTCCATCCTGAGCCCTGTCTGTAGTCTCTGCAGCAGCTGGCTGAACAGCCCCTCGGGTCAACACCAGCTGTAGCTACCATGCGTGCTAAGGGAAGATAGGGCACAATAATGAAACAGAAAGGGAGGTAAAATACAACAACCTCCCAGAGGTAGGACAGGGCTCCTGGATGTCTCCCAGCCACATTCTCCAATGCCCGCACACCTGCAAAGTCAGACCACCATTGTATCTATCTCTCCAGCTCACCGCAAGAGAATACCACAACTAGGGTATGCCTCCGTCCTTTGCTTATATAAAATATGCAGCCGCGGCAACCAGCTGTTCATCCAGGCTCCAGCCAAGCTCCTGCTGCTTGGTAACAGTGAGCATTTTACCTCTGATATAAAAACCACACAGGGATGTAAAGCACAAAGGAACTCTGATTTGTCGTTTTCTTTCCCTTATGCCATACCTTCTTGTTCTTTAGATTCACAGGAATGGTTTTTGTCAACATTCTCCTCTTTGTTGATCTTCTATGCTTACCTATTATGTCCAGGCTGACAGTATAATCTGTTTCTGTAAAAAAAAAAAAAAAACAACACCCCCCCCCCCAAATCTCACGCTTTCTTAGGGTTTCCCAAACTCAGACCACTGACCTTTCCGGGCTGGATAATTCTTTATTGTGGTGGCTGTGTTGTGCACTATAGTATGTTTAGCCTCTGTGGTATTCCCCTCCACTACCGTCAGTTGTAGCGATCAAAATACAGACTTTGTAAGTTTCTCCAGACTTTACAAAATACACGCTCCCCCCAAATGGGGGGCGGGGGTAGGGGAAGTGGTTCACATTTGGGGAGCAAATGGCCCATATTACAACTGGCCTGAAATGAGCCAACTCAAAGCGCCTGAGGGACATAAGAGGTTCATCTCAAAAACAGGCTCATTATCAAGTTTGAGAATATAGACACACAAAAAAGCCAGTCCCAGTAATGAAATATTTCAATAGCTAAACAGTGTGAGCATTTTTATCATTCCACCTTTCCATTTCCTGTTCCAAACCTCCCCCCATAGTAGGGTTTCACCTCAATCAAATTTTTATTACCATTTCTCTAACATCAAAACAGATGTCACAGCACTGAGTTACAGAGCTATTTTCTTTAGAGCAGGAAGCAGTTGATTTCTCCCTCCTGGGTGTCTTAAGAGATAGCAAATAAACAATACCACCTTTTTGTAACACCACAGTTTATACTCCAGTAAGGGAGGAAATATAAAAGGTTATTTAACCAAATAAACAAATTCACACCTGTTCTCTCTCTCTCTCTCTCTCTCTCTCTCTCTCTCTGTTTCTCTAGAATTTTATGAAGGTGTAGTTTTAACATAATATTGTTTCCTGCTGAAAGAAATATTTGAACTACAGAAAACTGCCTCTCTCTAATTCCTTCCCTCCTTCCTTTCTTCTAGCGAGCGTGAGAGCCCACAGGGATCCGGGAGGCAAAATCATGGTGACCGACTGTTCCTGATTTACTTTCTTATGTGCCTAACTCTTCTCTGCTTACTCTTCTATTATGAAATATATTCACAGTGAGAGGTGCCAGCTTTTTTGTGAAGCTGTCCTGTCTCCTCACCATAAGTGAAAATCGAAACAGGTCTTCTCTATCAAGAAAACCCTATCCACCCCTCTTTACACTTCTGTGGTAAGTAGCCTTACCCTCTAGTGATGGCCCTCAGTGATCATCACCTCCTCCTGGGGCTCCTGTCCTTGAATAATCCTCTCCCTAGGAATGTGGGACAAATGTAGTAAGTCATTTCTAACTAAAAGAAATGGGAAGAAGTGACATTATTTCCAAGATCAGGTTATAAAATGACTATGTCTTCTGTCATAGGTTCTCTCTCTCACCTTCTCCACAATCTTTTGCTCAGGGAGAAGCGAGGTGCCATATTGTGCAGCCACTGTGCAGAAAGGTCTCTGTGGTGAGGGACCAAGGCTTGCCAACCATGAGAGGGATCTTGGAAGAGGACCACCCCCCCATCCCAGTCAAGCCTCAGATGACACTGCTGCCCCAGCTGACACTCTGACTACAACCTCATCAGAAAACTTGAGCCCAAGTTCCCAAAGTAAGCCATGCTCAGACTACTGACCCAGAGGAATGGAAATACGAAATGTTTACTGCTGTAAGCTGAAAAAGTTAGGGATAATTTGTTACACAGCAGTAGATAGCTAATATACCTTCCTAGCTGGAGACATCTATAGCCATGATAAGAGTTAGTAAATGGTCATTTAACTAACTCATGTCCAAAGAGCCTCTGATTCCAGAGGACCTCTCTACTCCAGCTCCCCTCATTAGGCTCCTGGTGAGAGGAAATAAGTCATCACCATGACTTCAGCTGTGTGGAAAGTTTTTTCATGTTGAAGCAACCAAACTGCAGCGGAAGTAAGAGACAGTGAAGTTTGGATTTGGGGTCAGTTTTCAACAGTCATCTCAGAAAAGCTCTGATAAAAGAGATTTTCAGGGTAAAAAATGTTTGGGGAACACAAGCTATACCCTTTTCTTGGAGAACCCTAAGGTTTCTTAGCCTACTAAAAGCTCTGAGAAATCCGACAACAAAACTCTGCATAAAATCAATTTCTTATGAAGATCCTACTGAAGTAACATTCTGAATGGCATTCTTTGTAGGACAGGGGTCCAGAGAGCAGTTCTCAAAGTGTAGCTTGAAAAGGAAGTGAAAATCCAAGTGACACCAGTCTTGGGTCTTATTTTATAGTGTATTTCCCAATGCAAAACAGATCTTATTCTAAAAGCATGAAAATGAGGGGCACCTGGGTGGCTCAGTTGGTTGAGCTTCAGACTCTTGATTTCAGCTCAGCTCATGATGTCATGGTTCCGTGAGATCAAGCCCTGCCTCAGGCTTGGGGCCCTCTCTCTCCCTGTCTCTCTCTCTCTGTACCTACCCCACTGGTGCACACATTCACACTCACTCTCTCTCTCAAAATAACTAAATAAACTTAAAAAAAAATAAAATAAAAGCACAAAAATCAAATTTCTAATAAAGTGATACTGATAATCATTTACCAGTCTTCCTCTAAAGGACAGGCCAGGGCACCAAGAGCCCATGACCATTTCAGATTTAAAGGTTAGGGAGACCTCAGCATTCTCTATGCGGTCATGTATAAATCTGCTCAACCTCTTTTTTTTTTTCTTCCTGCCAAGCAGAACTGGGGAGAATATACAGTGTAGTATTCAAGATGATGAGTCCCAGAGTAACTCTGAACTTGATTTTCGGTTCATTACTTACAACACATGTCAATTAACCTTGCTAAGTTTCAGCATCTTTATCTGTAACACAGGGCTAAAAATACCTAGCTCATTGGATGACAGGAGAGAATTTAGGTTTAGTTTTGGCACAATTTCTGGCACAGAGTAGGCACTCAATAAATGCCACCTACTGCTACTGTGATCATCGTGCAATCCATCAGATCTTAAAATAACCACGGTGAGCTTCTAACAGACTGCCAACACCTCAACACGTTTCAACCACATCAGTCGAAACTGCACAGATTTCACGGCCTTGTTATGCCTTTGCGCTGCCAGGCTAAAGAACCGTCCACTCTCAAGGGACGGCTCTTAGCTCTTCACCCACACCTGTTCCAACCACATCTGTCTCAACCGTCTCGGGTTCCAAACTGCAGATGGTGTCATCACCACCACCTCAATTTCAGAAGTGTCGCCATCTCTTGCCAAAGGTAAGCGCTGCTGTTTTGTTTCCAATACGATTCAAGACGCCCCTCAAGATTCTACCACTGGCCCAATCAATGGTTTAAGAGACACATTAACCTGCAAAACCCATCAGCTCCTTGGGTCCTTACCTAGTCCAAAGATGAAAAGTAGGGGCTCCTGGGTGGCTCCGTCGGTTAAACATCCGACTTCAGCTCAGGTCACGATCTCGCGGTCCGTGAGTTTGAGCCCTGCGTCGGGCTCTGGGCTGATGGCTCAGAGCCTGGAGCCTGCTTCCGATTCTGTGTCTCCCTCTCTCTCTGCCCCTCCCCCATTCATGCTCTGTCTCTCTCTGTCTCAAAAATAAATAAAACGTTAAAAAAAAATTAAAAAAAAAAAAAAAGATGAAAAGTAGACAGACAGCCAGGCTCATAAAAAGGCTTCAATCTTCTTTTCATAAAATTTGGGAAGGAGAGCTACAGGCCCGTAGTAACACGGCCACATGCAGCACTTTGATATGGTCGGTTCAGAACCCAAAGGAACTGACTTGGTGCCCGGGCAGGGACACAGAGCAAGGGACTGGGTGACCAGGCAGCCACAAATGCAGCATCCGCCAGCCCAATCCTAACTCGCACAGAAGACAGCGGTTATGCAAAAGTGCTAATTTTTCAAGATGCTCCCTAGAATCTCTAAAGTTGACTACAGACTGCTTGAAAACTAGTGTCATTCCAGGATACAAGCCCTGATGTCATGTAGTCTCACGGGAATAATAGCTGAAAAGGGAAATGTCACCCCAGACTCTCTCTTACCTTGCAACTCCAGAGCAACGTTGAGGCACGGGATGCACCTGGGCCTTTGAGTGACCTTAACAAGGTGCTTAACCTCTCCAGGCAACATTTCCTCGTTTGCAAAATGGGATGTGGTCTGGATCTTCTAGGTTGTTAAGAGTTAAATGATGCTTTGCCCATTTAAGGGCACAGCAGGGCAGTGAACCTGCGGTGGGTCCTTCAGCTCCCTCGGAGGCCTTCTGTTAATCCTAAGCAGCAAGTGGGGGTGCCCGGGTGGCTCAGTTAAGCGTCTGACTTCGGCTCAGATCATGATCTCACAGTTCGAGTGGGTTCGAGTCCCACATTGGGCTCTGTGCTGACAGCTCAGGGCCTGGACCCTGCTTTGGATTCTGTGACTCCCTCTCTCTCTACTCCTCCCCCGCTCATGCTCTGTCTCTCTCTCTCTCTCTCTCTCTCTCTCTCTCAAAAATAAATAAATACGAAAAAAAATGTTTTTTAAATAATAAAGAAAAAAATCCTAAGCAGCAACTGGCTCATGGTCACCAGTGGACACTCATGGACACTCATGGTCACCAGTGTGTTTTGAGCATTTAGTCTGTAAGAAATGTGTTGCGTGTTTCTAGCCTCAAAACAACACCAACGTGGGTTCTGTTATTATCCCCACGACAGATGGGATAACTGTAGGCCTGAGAGACTAAGCAAGACAGCCAGGAAATGCTGGTGCTGGGATTCAAATCCAGGCCGTCTGACGGCGGGGCCTCAGGCTCTAGCCATTATACCACACTGCCTCCCTGAGGAAGCATTTAATACATATTTGTGAAAGGATGGATGGGTTGACAAACACAATTATTTGCCTTTTCCACCCTCTGGGACTTTTTTTTTCCTTCCGAATCAAAAGGAAAAACACTGATGTGTTTTCCCCGCAGATTCCAAGAGTGGCATCTTGCTAAAAAAGCAAGCTCATGCGTTTATACTGATTTTAAGACAATTATTTCCTGAACCACATTTTTGCTACCCTGAGGGTAGGTACTTACACACTTCCACATAATGACATCACCGTGCAAGGAGCAACAGCTCTTCGCTACAGGCACTTTTTTTCTTTGTAAATACAAAAATCCGATAGGCCGAAAACGTGTAGCCTGACAAATCACAAATCACAGTCTTCTACATGAGGATTTGAAGCTCAAGAATTTCAATGTACTTAATAACATTAAATCTGAGGCAGATGGCTGAATGCCTTAGGAAATCCCAAACTGTTAGGGGTATCCGGATGGAAATTCCGTAGCTGGGTTTGTATTGCTTTTCTCTAGATCAGAAAATGGCTGGCACCACCTGGTGGTTCTTTTTTCCTCATAACTCCCCATGAACCATAAAACTAAGATCTGGATGATATTCTTACTGTCCAAGCCATCCACGTACGAAAGCAGACCATCCTGGGGCACCTGGGTGGCTCAGTCAGATAAGGGTTCAGCTTCAGCGCAGGTCATGATCTCACAGTTTTCTGAGTTCAAGCCCCACAGCCTGCTTCTTCGGATTCTGTGTGTATGTGTGTGTCTCTCTCTGATCCTCCCCTGTTTGTGCTCTTTCTCTCTCAAAAATAAATAAATAAACATTTTTTTTTAAAGCAAACAAGCTTTAATTTATATCTTATTCATATAATTCTCATTAAATGCTGAACAAATTTAGTTTTTCTCCATATGGAGATATTCTCATCTCTAGAGCTTTCTCTTAAATATAGAACTTATAACAAAACATATGAGTTCCAAATCCCCAAGACTCACTCCCAGCCCACATGAGCACCCCTGACCTTACACAGCATAGGGAACTACCCATACCATTCACTCATTCGTGTGTAATTGTTAATAAGCTAATTGTGCCTTTGATGACGTAACTCCAATACATCCTGGGCTCTTCACCATTTTACAGGTGAGGACACTGAGGCTCAGACTAAATTAGGAACTTGTCCCAGAGCTAGCAAGTAACAGAGGTGAGATTTCTTTTCTTTTCTTTTCTTTTCTTTTCTTTCTTTCTTTTTTTAATTTTTGAGAGAGCGCAGGTCGGGGAGAGGCAGAGACAGAGAGGGACAGAGGATCTGAAACGGGTTCTGTGCTGACAGCAGCGAGCCCGATGAGGGGCTCAAACTCTGCTCTGGAATCGAACCATGAGATCGTTGGACACTCAACTGACTGAGCCACCCAGGCACCCCAGAGGTGGGATTTCGTGTAAAATACAGTTTTACCTGTTCTCATAGTCCTCACTGCTCTGCTCTCATTTGTTTTGTCGTGACAAGATGATGCTGATTAGTCCTAACATATCTGCATGAAAATGGAAAAGTTCCACTTTGAAACCTTATTAACTAATGGCAGTTATGCTGAAACTTCCTGTTGCTGGAAATCGAAGTCAAGAGGCAGTTGTACTAGACACAGAACAAAAGCTCAAACAATTGCTAATTCGTTTCAAAGTTCAGTTGACCTTGGGTAGCTCTGAAACACTAAACTCCTTTTTCCAAAAGAAACTTTTACAGAGATAACCAGAGGCTAAGAACTACCCCAAAGATGGGAAGGGCATTTGTCAAACTTAAAGCCAGGATCAAGAAGAAACAAGTCAGAAGAAAGCCACTTGTCCAACCTTGTGTCTCTAGGCTCCCAGAAGCATGTATCATGATGGTGCAAACAACAATCCTGAATGAAATTTCAGGTAGAGAAAATCAAATGGGAACCATTTGGGAGAGTTAAAAAGGTGAGCAAAATGAAGCCAAGTGACCTGGAATATTCCATGCCCCAGGTTGGCTCCGGAAAATTTTAATAAGATGCCCGGAATGGTATCCTGTGGACTGGGAATCCACACCAATGCTGAAGTACATTCACTCCTAGCCCCACGGACTCAGCTCTTGATTATTCAACACCGACAAACGGTTGACAATCTTTAATTAGAATGAATTCAAAGTAACTTGAGGCACAGTTTGGACACAGAACCTCACTGGATTTTGGGTAGACTTACCCAACTTATATTGCATCCACTTTGCTTCGTGTGTATGTGTTTTCCTTCTAGAGGGAGAGTTTTCATTGAGGGGAAGAAAATAACCTTATAATTCATTAAGAGATGAAAACCTGTAGTGAGGAGAGAAGGAGCAGTGTAGTGAGCAACACTGTGAGCTTAGTAGTTAAAAGCCTGGACGCTCGACACAGGTCGTCCTGAGTCTGAGCCCAGCCACCTGCAGGGGGAACGCTCCTGGTCAAGGTACTTAAACTCTCTGAGCTTCTCACACTTCTCTTCAAATGTAACAGACTTCCTGCTTTGGTAGCCCTCAGAGCGAGCACTTCACCAAATATTTCTAGCCCTCTGTAACCGGGAACATGGGAAAGTCACACCTCTCCCGGCCTCTTCCTTCTGGAATGGATGGGAGCATACGATTAGCTCTGGCCCATGAGCTGTGCGAGACGTGAGGTGTATCATGCCCAGTCCAAACACTTTACTACAGGACCAAGACCATCGAGAACCTTCTTGTCCCTTTTGGACAGCAACCAGTGATGCTGGGAGTGTGGCCTCTTTGCGGATCTGAATGACTGTGATGGGCAGGCCACTTCCCCACACACTGATGCATTTGAGGCGCAAGAATCCTGAGCCAAAAACAAACCTCTTTTCTTTTTTAACAATACTGGTATTTGGGAATTGATTATGTCTCTTACTTCAGACAATAAGGACTAACTGGCTACTTCATAAACAGGTTGCAAGAAGTAAATGAAATACTGCTGTTAAGATGCCCTAAGTATAGGGCACCTGCATGGCTCAGTTAAGCCTCTGACTGTGGCTCAGGTCATGATTTCATGAGTTTGAGCCCCACATCAGGCTCTGTGCTGTCAGCACAGAGCCCGCGTCAAAAATCCTCTGTCTACCTCTCTCTCTGTCCCTCCCCTGTTCTCTCTCACTCTCTCTCAAAAATAAACATTAAAAAAAAAAAAAGATGCCCCTAAGTATTCAGTGAATGATTTTTTTTGAAACAAGAAACAAGCATTTCTCCCAGACAGGTACAAAATGATGAAATGGTACTCCAGGGTACTCTGGAGATAGATTATTTTCTTCACATCTAATAAGGAAGGAACTTAACTGAACTAAAATATAAATCAATAAAAAATCTTTTCCTTTCTTCCTAGCTTCCACTGAAGATTTGAGGTTGGTGCTTAGGAACCTCAAGAAATTCAACGCCAAAGAAACCAGCTCTCCCTTTCCAGATTCAGCTTCACACTAGAAAATTTCTCTGCAATGCAGATACATAGGTTACTTTATAGTAAGGTACAAAGCGTGAATATAAAGCAATTTATCAATTATGCACTACTATGGTTCAGAGTCACATAGTTTTCTTTTACATAACTGATACCAGAAATGAAATAAAATATCACCAGCCAAATCCATTTCGATACCCTGTTTCTTTATAAAAAATAATGCTAATTTAAAGAGAACTACTTGGAGGGCGTCTGTGTGGCTCAGTCGGTTAAGCGTCCAACTTCAGCTCAGGTCATGCTCTCATGATTTGTGGATTCAAGCCCCGAGTCAGGCTCTGTGCGGACAGCTCAGAGCCTGGAGCCTGCTTCTGATTCTGTGTCTCCCTCTCTCTCTGCCCCTCCCCCGCTCACACTCTGTCTCTCTCCCTCTCTCTCTAAAATAAACATTAAAAAAATTTTTTAAGAGAACTACTCAGGAAATGTTCTAAGAATTGAACCAGTGTGTTTGTGTTGTGGTCTACATTTTGGTAAATTCCCAGTATATAATATAGGATGACTAACCAGTCCCATCTTGCCTGACATTTTCCCAGTTTTAGCACCTAAAGTCCTGCACACCCAGGAAAGCACTCAGTCCCAGGTCACCTAGGGCAGTCTAAGACTGCCGTAGTTCTAAGAATGCTCCATAGCCCCAGGAGCACTCTCGATCCAGGACAAACCAGGGTGGTTGGTCACCCTACTGCAAAGACATCCTTCAAGTGTCAAATAAGCAAGACACCTCTTCCTGGAGTGTTAAAATACGGGTAGGGACTTTACATCATCGAAAAGAGTCTGATATTAAAACAAAGATAGGTAATACAGTACTATATAAACTGTGGATGAACATTCAGGAAAATATTCAAGCAATTCAAGTATTGTTGAGCTTTTTGTTCTCCTTTTACAGAAGTACACAGGTGCAAAGGATTGATAAGCAAGTGGGGAAGAAAAGCCACTGACCTAAAAACACCTAGGGGGCAAAGTTCACTTCCCACTCTACCCCCCCCTAAATTGCTACAAGCTTAGACTAGTCATTGAACTCCTCTGGGCCTCACTCACATTTTCTTTATTTTATAACAGTCCCTACCAGGGGCACCTGCGTGGCTCGGTCGGTTAAGCTTGTGACTCTTGGTTTCAGCTCAGGTCATAATCTCACGGTTTTGTGAGTTCAAGCCCCACACTGGGCTCTGCCCTGGCAGCACAGAGCCTGCTTGGGATTCTCTCTGTCTTTCTCTCTCTGCCTCTCCCCCACTAATCCTGTCTCTGTCTCTTTCAAAATAAATACATAAACAAAAAAAAATTTTTTTTTAATTTTAAACACTCCCCACTAAAAGGCAGGGACTTTGCTTTGTTCACTACCATGCACACTGTACCCAGAACCACGCCTGGCACAGAGACATGCTCACTCCACACTGTTTTACTAAAGGAATAAATCTCTAAGCATGTGATCACCAGAGAAACTGTCAAAGATCACACAAGTGAAAGTGTTGGCAAATTAATAAGGGCAAAGCTCTTTTTAAAATATTTTATTTTTTTTTAACGTTTATTTATTTTTGAGACAGAGAGAGACAGAGCATGAACGGGGGAGGGGCAGAGAGAGAGGGAGACAAAATCGGAAGCAGGCTCCAGGCTCTGAGCCATCAGCCCAGAGCCCGACGCAGGGCTCGAACTCACGGACCGCGAGATCGTGACCTGAGCTGAAGTCGGACGCTTAACCGACTGAGCCACCCAGGCGCCCCTAAAATATTTTTTTAAGATTTTAGTTTCAAGTGATCTCTACACCCAACATGGGGACAGAAATCACAGCCCCGAGATCAAGAGTAGCACCCCCCATTGTCGAGCCAGCCAGCCACCCCTACAAAGCTCTTCATGCTTTATTTTCTCCCATTCAGTGAGTTATGAATACTATGCTATTGCCTTATTTGGATTTTGATGGGTAGTGATGATGGGTGTACACTTGTAAACTTAAATTGGGGAAAATCTTTTAGGCTGAATTTTAAAAATCAGTGTGTATGTGTATGTTTGGACATACATACACACATGGTCATGTATGAGTGGGAATATGTTCTAAAAGATATTACGTGGACAGAAATCAAATATTTGTACTTACTAATGCGAAACAAAGTTCAATCAAAAAAGTGTGAATAGGGGCGCCTGGGTGGCTCAGTCGGTTAAGCGTCCGACTTCAGCTCACGTCACGATCTCACAGTCCGTGAGTTCGAGCCCCGCGTTGAGCTCTGACGGCTCAGAGCCTGGAGCCTGCTTCCGATTCTGTGTCTCCCTCTCTCTCTGCCCCTCCCCCACTCATGCTCTGTCTCTCTCCGTCTCAAAAATAAATAAACGTTAAAAAAAAAAGCTTGAAAATATGAGCATCATGAAGGGAAAAGACTGTACAGTTTTGATGTACAAGAGGAGCAGGGGAAGAGAGTGAGAGGAAGGTGGAAGAAAGTCAAAAGCTGAGATTGTACGAGGAAGGTCTTGAAGCGGGGATAATAAAGCACACACTGGGCTGGGGTGGGGGTCAACAGCAGTTGGGCTCAAGACGAACCGGCCATTCTTCCACCTGGCGGCGCTATGACTGTTCTAAACGCCAAGTGTTCCTGAATGAACACGACCCGTATCTGCCTCCTTTGAGCCTTACCCGAAGGAAGAAATCCTGGCCAAGCTTATTCTGGTGGCTTCCGCAAGATGATAAAGCATCTAGTAATGGGAACAGCATGCTGTCTAAGAGGAGCTCCCTGCCATGGCCAGCAGCAAATTTGCACCTACCCAGAAAGGGAAGAGGACAATAGCAAAGAAACCCATTTTACTTTTTACCTCTGCCTCAACTTTGCGTTTAGGATGATGGATCAAAAGGTAAAATTATCAGGGCACCTGGGTGGCTCAGTCGATTAGGCGTCTAACTTCAGCTCCAGTCACCATCTCATGATTTGTGAGTTTGAGGCCCATGTCGGACTCTGTGCTGACTGCTCAGAGCCTGGAGCCTGCTTCTGATTCTGTGTCACCCTCTCTCTCTGCCCCTCCCCCGCTCATGCTCTGTCTCTGTCTCTCTCAAAAATAAACATTAAAAAAAAATCAAGGGGCGCCTGGGTGGCTCAGTCGGTTAAGCGTCCGACTTCAGCCCAGGTCACGATCTCATGGTCCATGAGTTCGAGCCCCGCGTAGGGCTCTGGGCTGATGGCTCAGAGCCTGGAGCCTGCTTCCGATTCTGTGTCTCCCTCTCTCTCTGACCCTCCCCCGTTCATGCTCTGTCTCTGTCTCAAAAAGTAAAATAAATGTTAAAAAAAATTTTTTTTTTAAAAAAATCAAAATGTACGGGGTGCCTGGGTGACTCAGTCGGTTGAGCATCCGACTTCAGCTCAGGTCATGATCTCACCGTCTGTGAGTTCAAGCCCCACATCGGGCTCTGTGCTGACAGCTCAGAGCCTGGAGCCTGCTTCCGATTCTGTGTCTCCCTCTCTCTCTGCCCCTCCCCTGCTCATGCTCTGTCTCTCTCTGTCTCAAAAATAAATAAAAACATTAAAAATAATTTTTTAATTAAAAATGTAAAATTCTACCAAATAAGTAAAATAAAAAACAAAATATACTAGACAAGCATGTATACACACATATCCATTACCATAAAAAATGTTAGAAGATATGTCTGACACCCATATTTTAAGTAACTGGCAAAGTATTAGAAAGTATTTGTGGTCACTACTCTGACACCCACAGTACCCTTTGTGGGTTCATAATTCAAAATTTAAAAAGAAGTCTTGCGCGACTTATGACAATCACTAGATAGTCCAACTCAACACAGATGTAGCAAAAAGATCAGTGGAAACTGTAAATACTGCCTTGCTTATGTGACATGAATAGTTCTACAGGCGCATGTTTAATGCATTGGTAAGTGAGTTCCCAGCAGGGTCAAGATCTTCCCTCGCTCTTCAGTGCATACTCTGTGCTGATAAAATTTTTAACACAAGTTCCATCCCTCAAATGCCGCTGTATCAAAAGTCAGAAACACACACCACACTCTTCTCCACTGTTCGGAAGTTCTGATAGATCAAACACTTACTCATTTCTCTGCTCTACCCATCAACATAATATCACAGACACCTACGGTGAACTTCTGGATCAATAATGAACCTTAAGATGTTTCCAAAAAGGGCAACTAGATGACAAGGAAACAAAAGCAGTCTCTATCCACACAAGACCATGTTTTATTCACTCATTTTAAAAAGCTTTACCTGATACATTTTGTAGCTAACACGAAAAGTGGCTAACTTTCTGGGAGAAAATCGTCTTCTGGACCAAGAACCCTCAGAAACAGACAACAACATAGGTTGGTCGTGTGAAAATTCTAACCTTTTATCAAAAATAGTTTTGGGGGATGCCTGGGTGGCTGGATCGGTTGGGTGTCTATGACTCAGGTCATGATTTCACGGTTTGTGGGTTTGAGCCCCACATCGGGCTCTCTGTTATCAGCGCAGAGCCCGCTTCAGATCCTCCGTCCCCCTCTCTCTCTCTGCCACTCTCAAAAATAAATAAACTTAAAAAAACTTTTTTAATAATAATTTTTAAAGCAGACAGAAAGAAACATAAAGAAATGCAACATACCGTCCCTTTTTCACTTTAGGGTTTGGCCATCCCAGTAACTTGAACAGTACTTTGTATATACAAAACATCCGATCCTTGCATGAATGAATGAATAAATGAATGAATGAATGGTTCAGTGAATGAGTGAATAATGTGCATCCATCTGTCTTCTCTCAAAACGTCAGGAATTCCAATGGCAAAAGTTTCACGATCGCCATGCCCGTATATTTTATATGAAGAGCCCACCAGATAAAGAAAAGTGGTTTCTAAGGTCTGAGTTAGAAGAAACATCCTTTCTGCAAAATGGGTAACTTTCAAATATAGTCACAAAAACACCCAGAGCTGGTCTTACAAAAACCACTCCAGGAAGCCTCGTTTAGAAGGAAGGGCACACAAAACGTCCTACCAGTAGAGCTCAGCCATGTGGGTTTTACAAAGGAGACACACACTGGCTGTAGTGCCTGCCAGCTACGTGGGCTGCTAGGTCCCCAGGCTCATCTGGTCCCACCATTAACCCACAGTTACCACACACGTCCCATGGTGACAAGCCGTGACAGATTAAGTCACACCACTGAAAAAGGAAATACCTACTAAGGGTCCCCACATGAGGGAGAAGTATGGCACCTTGGAGATGTGAACAGCATCCTCTGATCAGGGGCTGGAGATACAAATGTCTGCTGGGACCAGGAAAGTAACCTAAATAAACACACCTGCTGGGCATTATACTAGGGGGGACAGCACTCACTGCAGCTGGAGAGGGTATGCCAGACCTCAAGGATAAAAATTTACAGTTAGGTTCTGGGCTAATAAAGGCGGCACCCTAATTTCACTGCGGGGCAACGTGTCCAGGTGAAAGCCACATGTCTTAGCCTCCCTCACAGTGTGGGGTAGCCAGTGAGGTACCCGTAGAGCTCGTGCAGGTAACTTCCAGAAAAGCTTCTTACAAGAGGAAAGACAGCTGTCATTTGATCTTAACCCCTTCTATCCTTCTCACTTCTTCCGGCCTCGAACTTGGTCTAGGAGACTTACTCAAGGGGAGGACAAGAGCCTGACCTAGGGATGGCAGAACAGAGAACAAAAATTGTGACGCTGCAATGGGCTTTAGATGTGCTGGACTATCTTCTCCCAGACTGGTCATTTCCTGGGAGAAAACCAATGTTGCTTAGGTTACTATCTTATAGTCTCTGCATTGTCATCCCAATGCAGTATCTAAATGATACAGAGCCCTAAGTGTTTCTAAGATCAATCAGAATGTTGACATAAATGAAAGCAATGAGGGCACAGTCAGAGGGAAGACTTAGGGGCACCTGGGTGGCCCAGTCAGTGAAGCGTCCGACTTTGGCTCAGGTCATGATCTCATGGCTCCTGAGTTTGAGTCCCGCGTCAGGCTCTGTGCTGACAGCTCAGAGACTGGAGCCTGCTCCGGATTCTGTGTCTCCTTCTCTCTCTGCCCCTCCCCCGCTCACGCTCTGCCTCTCTCTCTCAAAAATAAACAAACATTAAAAACAAATAAATAAAATTTTAAAAAAAGAAATGGGAGACCTAGCGGCTTTGGAATCATAGGTACAGATGTGACTGCTGGCTATGCCATGTTCTAGGGAACTGGCTCACCTTGGGCAAGGTTCTTAACAGTCCTCGGCTGTGCCACAGAGGCTCTAGGCTCTAGAGCTCTAGGTAAACACAACTCCCTGGAGGAACACAAGGATCACACTCAACTGTTTACCTGAAGCACTCAGCACCCTAGCCAGCAGACAGGATGTGCTCGGGAAAAGGAGTATTAGGAGGAGGAACTCATTTGAGTCCCAAGATGGAAAACAGCTTTGTAAAATGTTTGGTTTGAGACCTGCAGGTACAAGATCAACAGCACTAAAGACGTGGAAGGAAACTTAATTAAATAAGTGACGCCAGAAGGGGGCAGATGGCACACGGTAACTTTTAAAAACCAAGTCTGGATAGTCATTACCCCCGGTGTAGGTGAGGAAAAGGGCACGCTAAACCTAGCAGATGGGCAGTGACACCCCTTCCTCCATTTACTCAAGTACACCCAGTCACTCATTCTTGCCCTTGTTCATGCAAGCCACAGTCCCTGGGAGCTTCTCACGGGTGAGGCACCCCTGGTTCACCAGTGAAGACCTGACAGTGAGCACATGCACGCGTGCACATACCCCTTTGTTCTTCCACAGCTTCCTGTCTGGAGCGCTGTCCAACAATTCTCTGTGATAAGGAAAATATTTTACATCTGCACTGTCCTAGAATGCAGCCACAGTTACAGAGCACTGGAAACATGGCTCTAGCAACAGAAGGCTATTGTTATTGGGGTTTTTTTTTTAATTCTATTTCGTTTTCATTAGTTTATATTTCACATTAAGTAGCCGTATGTGGCTAACGGCTACCACAGAGGATAGTGCAGGTGCAGGCATGTCTGAGATGCAGCCCTCACGGTGGGAAGAAGAACAAGTAAGGAAAATGTTAGACTCCAGAGGGGCGGACTGCAGGACTTAGCTCAACAGCACCCCCGCACGCTCATAATGCTGTGTGCCAATTAAACAGCTCACGTGTTCACCTTTTCCGTTCCTACCCTCTCCCCACCCGACTCTGTGACATGCCTTCTCAGGTGTCAGAAGTTAAAAACGAATGGCAGATGGCGATGAACGCTTGACGTCCTTCATTCAGGTGTCCATCAGAGCACTGAGTCAATGAACTGAGTTACCCAAACCAATTTCGTCCAAACTGCGTGCTTCCTTCCCACACATCCCTGCACAGAGAATTACACGGTCACCTTCACATCAGGTGACACAATGTGGCAGCACTGAAGAAAACAAGGAATCTAAGAGAACACACCAGGCTTTGCTCCTCTCCATTCTGACCTATTTCAGAGGAGTACGGATGCCATGTCCTAAGCCTTCATGTCAATAGTACTTTTTTAAGAGGTCATATTGTCCCCAGTATGTGACACCTGGGGCACAGAAGTTGGGAGCCCATAGTCTCCCTCCCCCTCCCTTCCGCAAAGCTGGAATGGCTCACATTGTAGTCAGCGGCAGGAAGGAACAGTACCTTCTTTTTCCATGGGAGTTTTGGGGCCATCTCAAGCCCACAAGACATCCATCTAATGGAGGGGAACTCAAATCACCCCTGAGGCCACACTTCCTGTTCTCTCAACTGAGTGACACATTAGAAAGTGTCAACCAGCCACCAGAAAGTCAGCAATCACATGTAAACCAGTATAACCCAAATGCCCTGTTCTCTAGGCAGGAATCAACCAGACCAAACAGAGGCAATGGGGCTTAGCGGGGCTCATGGCCACTGCACGCACACAAATACACCTGGCAGAAAGGCAGCCTTATTTCTCAATGGGAGCTGGCCTTTGTTCACAGGGTCAGTTTGTAAAGTCATGGTCAGCAGCATTCGGAATAGAAAACAGAGCTAGTCTTTCTGAGCAGTTTCCTGCAAGGAGGAAACACTAACACTCACAAAATCTAAGGCTGTTTTAGATTTGGGGCACCTGGCTGGCTCAGTCGGTAAAGCATGCAACTCTTACCTCCAGGTCGTGAGTTCAAGCCCCCCTTGGACACAGAGCTCACATTGAAAAAAAACATTTTTTTAAGGCTGTTTTAGATTTTATGAACCATCAAAACACAAAAAACAAAGCCACATACTCTATGGTTTGGGATATGTCCTATTTGTCACATTGTAACAACTTAAAAATGAATGAAATTGTGTAATTATCACCGTATGTTTGTTGGCAAATCAATACCCTTTCCGGCTATGTCCAATTTACACCTGTTAATCCTTGCATTGCTCTGCACACAGCAGATATCACCATCCCCAGCCCATACCAGAGAAAAACAAGAACCGAGGGCCATGGCCAGGCCTGCAGTTCAGAGCCCAGTGGCTCTTCCCCACCAGGGATATTTGCTACATCACAATAAGGGAGTTGGTCAGCAAGACTGTGGTTTTTGGCTCTATAGTCAGTTTATCTCCCAGAAAAGAATCTGAAGCGGAACAGGATTGAACACCCCCAAATAAGCCTCTGGTGTAGGATTACCCTGACCTGATTATTTTCAAGAAACAAAGAAGTTCTGAAAACCGAGCAGAAGCAACCCTTTTGTAAGAGACGTTTACATTTATAAGAAAATCTATTTGTAGACGTGTCTCCCTCTCTGGCCAGGAAGGGGGGAAGGACTAAATCACCAAAGACTTCTCAATAAAGAAGGTGTGGACTTCAATCTGCATAACACCCTTACCCTTGTTTACTGAGCTCTTCCTGGTACCTCCCACAACTGGCTTCCGCTTCCCCCAACCTCATGCTTTTGTCTCCAGGTGAAGAAGGTATTCAAGGTGGTAGCTTGCATTTTGGGGGGTTAGTGTTCCTGGGTATCTCCCTTGTAAACAAAACACATACGTGTTATTGTTTGTTTTCTCGTGTTAGTCTGCCTTTTATTATAGGAGATGTCGGCCAGGAACCTCGAAGGGTAAAGGGAAAGTTATTTTTCCTCCCCTACAAACCTAAACAGGTATAAATCTGAGATGCTCCCGTTCGTGAAATCCTGAACATTGCTCTACACTAGGAAGCTAGTTAGGTGGTGCTGTAGTCTGCCACCCACAGAGATGGGGTGGATTCAGAGCCTCCAGCTTCAACCTATGTTCTATTCTTTTCAGGGGGGACACAGAAAACATCCCTTAGGCATTTAAAAGGAAAAAAGAAGGGAAGGCGGGAGGGAACAAATTGGCCTCACTCCGCATTTCAGTGATTAATAACGATTCACATGGGGTGCCTGGCTCCCTCAAGTCCACAGAGTGCAGGACTCTTGATCTCAGGGTCGTGAGTGTCAGCCCCACACTGGGTGTAAAAAAAAAAAAAATTTAAAAATTCATGAAACCCTAGTGTTTTCAATAGTACTGATTCTAAAATGGTCATAACAAGCACGATATTTTAATAATGGCTTAGGCATAAATGTGATCCTCACCACAGAACAGAAATTCATGACCGACAGAAGCTTCGAGACAACTTCAGAAAGAACTCACTGCTCCGTGTTGCTCCATTATACGAAGTGATGTTGTAATTTACAGAGCTCAACAGCATGATTAGGAAAAAGTGCCATGCCTCACAAGTGCGACACAAGCCAGCTGTTACAGAGACAATACATCGGTGGGTCTCTGAGGCATTCAACTAATTTTTAAACCTGTACATTTGTGAGAATGCTTGGCTGGGTAATGCTATTAAAAATTGTGAAAAGACGAGAACCAGGATTTACAAAGTTCTAATAAGAGAAAACTAAACCATTGCTTCTTCCCAGCAGGAACTGAAAATTCCTTTACCTTCAATTCAATTGTACTCATTATTTCTTCTTGGGATGTAATTGTACCAATCTCTGTCCTCTGGGAAGAGGAAAGGGGGAGGAGAACAGCACCGTGACCCTGAACCTCTGCTTTTTAAAACCACCAAGGGCCTGCTCTTCTTATCTCTGCAAGAAACTCCGCATCTGTGATAACGTGGCATGAGACAACACTGCAATTTTCAAGAATTATTTTATGCAAATAGATCGCCTCCGTCTGCATATAAATTAAGAGTAATAAATCCTATTTTCTCATTGACTTATATTACGATTTCAGAGTTCATTCATCTTCACTTCTGACTGAGCTGACACCAAATTTCTCTGCATCCCCCATGAATACAACTGGAGCCTTCCAAACTTACAGAGCAAGAAATTCTTATCATGGGCAAGAAGGGATCAATTACAGGCTGGATGCTGGCTATGTGCCAAGTGTTGTGCTCTGTGCTTTAAATACGGCACTTCAGGGGCGCCTGGGTGGCGCAGTCGGTTAAGCGTCCGACTTCAGCCAGGTCACGATCTCGCGGTCCGTGAGTTCGAGCCCCGCGTCAGGCTCTGGGCTGATGGCTCGGAGCCTGGAGCCTGTTTCCGATTCTGTGTCTCCCTCTCTCTCTGCCCCTCCCCCGTTCATGCTCTGTCTCTCTCTGTCCAAAAATAAATAAAAAACGTTGAAAAAAAAAATTTAAAAAAAATAAATAAATAAAATAAATAAATAAATACGGCACTTCAGTTAGTCCTTATGATAAGGGAGTGTGGGGCAAGGTGAGGGCAAAACACTGACTGGCACTGCCCCCGTCCCCCCTGGTATATGTGTGATATTCCTCGGACACTCCTAGCTACCCAAGAACAAAGGAAGGGGGTTTAAGTGCTTGCCGAGGTAATGTGGGAAACTACGGCAAATGAAAAACTGAATTCCTTTACTGCCTACAGACCATTGACAAGTCCCTGACACCAGCAGAGTGACCTCCCTCTAGGAGCTCAGCTGCCTGGATGACACTTTGCTAGGGGCCAAAGAGAACCTTAACATTATCCCAACCTTGAGGATCCTGTAAGTCTACTTTCTTTATCTCAACTGCCTCAAGATATATGCTGGCAATCATACTCCAAGCTTATTACCCCCCATATATATATCTGAAAGGTCTCATGACTGAGGTTTTATCGAATGATAATAAATGGTATTCCCCTAGCAACAGCTAGCCCCTCAAGGCCCTGGAAACCTTGCTTCCAAAATTCCATAGAGACTTACTCTATCCCTGACCTCCTCCCAACCTGAGGGTATATAATAATGAGTTATCAGTCAAGACTCCAGTGCAGCTCTTCCTGTCCATGGGTCCTGTCGCCATGCTTTAATACAATCACCTTTTTGCACCAAAGACCTCTTCCAGAATTTTTTTTTTCTTAGCCGTCGGCTCTGGACCGCCCCACCATCACCCCAAAACCTCATCACTTATACCAGAATCCAAAACCTCATCACTTATACCAGAATCCTAGACCAGATACGGATGGAGCCACCTTTACAGATGGAGACCAACAGGGGATTGGTGGGGGGACCAAGCAGAGCAGGGCAGTGTGAGTGCTGGTGTATCTGGCTTTGCAGTCCACAAGCTTCTTCTCCCTCCACACTAACTCAAACGAGGGGGAGGCCACCGGGATCTCCGGATCCATTTTCAACAAGAGCTGTGAGTATTCTCCATGGTAATGGCAACCTCAGCCAGGTGCCGTGGGGAAGGTCCCTCTAGGATCGAGTCACCAGCGTGCCCTCCCCAAAGGCAGCTAGCGTACCGCTGAAGGGAAATCCTCCGGGGCGAAAAGCAGGATGGGCTGACGGTGAAGATTGTTCCCTCTTCTTCCATTTCCATCAGCCTCTGAGAAGAGAGACCATCCATTCTAGGTTTACACTGGGTTTGACAGGACAAATACATTCTAAGGGCCATTCCAAACAATCATTATTTTTCCTTCATTTCTCATTTCTTATAAAGTAACACAACAATTTCAAGTAAGTGGGACACAGGTTGTCCTTTTAATGAAGGTCCTTTATTTTAGCGGCATTTCGGAGGATGGGAGAGGGTCACAGTATGTATGCCCTGTGACCATGGGGCGAGGGTCACCCTCACTTTAAGAGTGACAGAAAGCACACCCTCCTCACTGCAGTTTTTCAGCTACAGAGGAAGACAGGACCGGGCTTTGCTTTCTCGCTGCTGCTTCTTGTTTGCAAAGATTTCTTCAACGAGCCATATTCCTTATCAAAGATCACAAAGTAAAAACATGGAGACTGAACACATCCCTTGTAAATATATCACTTGCCAACACAATGTTTTTAGTATTTTTTTTTATTTTTTTAATGTTTATTCATTTTCGAGAGAAGAGGGAGACAGAGCATGAGCAAGGGAGGGGCATACAGAAAGAGGGAGACACAGAATCCGAAGCAGTCTCCAGGCTCTGAGCTGTCAGCATAGATCCCAACACAGGGCTTGAACTCACAAACCGTGCGATCATGACCTGAGCTGAAGTTGGATGCTTAACCAACTAAGCCACCCAGGCGCCCCTCTGACCATACCCACCTGAAATGTACATCTAACTTTCCTTTAACGACCAATATAGAACAACCAATAAAAACCCTTATAAAGCATTTTTCACGATGTTAACATGCATATGCAGTCCATGTGCTAAAAGACGGTCAGGCACCGGGAGATGGTCGATCTGGAGCAAAGGGTAAAGTCTGTTGCACAAACATCACATATTTCCACAAAGAGTATGCCTCGCAAGAGGCATAGGCATAGGGGTTAAGAGCTCACGTGCTGGGTGTGAATCCTGGTTCTTCCTGTCCTCGGCAAGTTACATCTGGGCTCAGGTTTTCCTCCTATAAAACGGGGCAACAGGGGCGCCTGGGTGGCGCAGTCGGTTAAGCGTCCGACTTCAGCCAGGTCACGATCTCGCGGTCCGTGAGTTCGAGCCCCGCGTCAGGCTCTGGGCTGATGGCTCGGAGCCTGGAGCCTGTTTCCGATTCTGTATCTCCCTCTCTCTCTGCCCCTCCCCCGTTCATGCTCTGTCTCTCTCTGTCCCAAAAATAAATAAAAAACGTTGAAAAAAAAAAAAACATTAAAAAAAAAAAAAAACGGGGCAACAGCGGCACCTATCTGCTAGGGCTGATGCTTATGAACGTAACAGGTTCTGCCACAGAGGGAGTACCCAGTGATAGCCTGAATTGCTAATTCCTTCAATTGAAGCCCTATTGCTTTCCTGTCTCTGAACTTCCCCATCTCTAGATCATTCTTTTTTTTTTTCCTAGATCATTCTTAATAGCATCACCACCACAGCAAACTTGTCACAAATAGCAACATGGCAGGGTCAGCTATTCAGTTCTTCTGCATCCCATGTACCACACCTAGACCCCATTCCCCAGGTCCCTGTGCAGCTTGGTGGGGTCAGGAAACCAAATTGTAGCCAAAGGATATGTGCACAGAGTGACATGAGGCTATTTCTAGACTTGACATAGAAAAAACTTCATGATATTCCCAAGTTCTTTGCTCCTCCACCAGCTTGTTACAGATGTGCCAAGGGATACGGCAGCCCCACGGTGAAGATCGCAGAGCAAAAAAATTGGAGGGGCCTGGGACCCTGAATCACCACTTGAAGGAGCGTCGCCTGGCAATCAGAAACATCCCTTCTAGATATTATGTAAAGAAATTAATTGCTGTTATGTGGAGTCACAGACATTCTGGAACTGATCTGTTACGGCAGCTAGCATTACCCTGACATAATCAAATCTGGTAAGATTACTCTCTCCCCGTTACCTACAGAACGAAAACGGACTTTACCAGCATGGCAGGAAGGTCTCCCCAGTCCAACCCCAAACTACTGTCCCAAGCCCACTTCCCACGAAGAAGCCACTAATGTGCCTAGTACTTAAGTACCAGACATCACCAGATGGCCTCCATCCTTGAAATCCTTACTTTTAGAGGCCCTTCTATCAGAAGAGCCCAAATCCTTAATATGTGACAAAATTTTGATTAGCCTTCAAGGATCACTTCATTCACCACTCCTCTGAGAAACTCATGTGTGCCTGGTCACCATGTCCTCTGGCTCCCAGAATAAATAGAACAGACTAGATTCACTCCTTTAGTATAGGAGTACTACTTATTATGTAGTAAATTGCCTCTGTATTTTCACACCTTGTGTGTGCTTCTGGAAGGTAGAGGCTAAGAACTCTTCAACTTCACGTTCTCAAGCCTTAACACACTAGCTGGCATAAGGAAGGACTGGGTAAATGTTATATGAGTAAATACGTAAATGCAAAAAAGAACAGGGGCATATTCCAGGCACCATTACGTAATATCTATTTGGCCTCAGTAGCCCAAAAGTGAGGCTACTTCCTCAGTGCAGTTCCTTGGCAGGTCAGTGACATCTGTCTAGAGCCCAGTCTAAAGTCTGTAGATTTAGACACTGAATTCCAGGGAGCCAGATGAGAATGTTGGTAAATTGAGGCAAATCTACTCCACTGCTAGACCGAGAGCTCAAAGCCTCTAATCCAACCATCAAAATGGATGAAATGGATAAAAAATCAGCAATAACCTAAATGCCCCCATTTGCCTCAATAAAACTAGAAATAAATTAAATAACCCTCAAAATAATTTGTTACGTAATAACATATCCATAAGCGGAATTTTACTCAACTATAAAAACTGATAGAGACCCACTTTTCCCATCCCAATTCATCCTCTACATCTTGGTCCTCAGAATACCACTGTGGTGACAGTTCCTTGGGCATCGAGACCCCTCTGCCATACACCTACCAAATAACTTTCCTTCCGCATTCCTTCACATGCCCACGTATGATTATTTGATTATAGTCTGTCTCTCCCACAAATATTAAGTGAATGACAGTGGTAAAAATGTCTGTTTTTCAATTTTTAAATAGGATAGCAAATGAATGGATGAAAGAATAAATGAATGAACATTCAACAAATACTGACAGGAAAAAATAATGTACTTGTGGATGAAAAAAATTGATTACGTGTTGCTTGTTCGGCATAATCCTATTTTGTGAGGGAAAAATGCTATACCCAACTGCCAGCATGCACACACACACACACACACACACGAACCTCTGGAAGGTTCTTCGCCAAAATGTCAATGGTGGATTTTTCTAGCAAAGATAAAAACATCTGCGTGAGGTAATGCTGACCCCATTCAGAAGAATCCAGGCTCTTCCTCCTCCTTGGTCCAGTTCAAGGTAGTATCCCCTTGAGTGAGGGTTGAAATGGACAACTTCCATGAGCAGGTGGAGGAGAGGCCCACCTTTCTGCCTTGCTCTCCAATTAGGAAACCAGCAGCTGTTATGGGAAAGTGTAGACTGGCCATTCCAGCCATCCGTCAATGCAGTGAGATGGCAGAGCCCAGGATGGGAGCCGAGTGGCCAGACCAGCCTCATCTGGCAGTGGGCAGCGAGCTGCATATCAGAATGGAGAAAAACAGGTCTTTTATTCTAGTTTCCCAGCCTGAGCCGGTTCACCATGGAGAGGAGGAGGAGACGAAGAATGAATGGAGCAAAAGTGCTCTGTGTCCTTACCCTTCCTCTTTCCTCCAGGCTGTTTGGGGGGGAACCAGGTGGCTTTCCATGGCGATTTACTGGAAACAGTGGACTAATGTGAAAGTCCCATCTACCCGCTCTGTCACTGTTCAAATTCAAACTACAGGCTCCAAATGGAGATTTTGCCAAAGCTACAAAAATTAGAACAATCGAGATTTTTATTTGCAAGGCTGGCATGGACAAAGGAATATATGCACACGTTCATCATTATCACAATGATATATATAAACCCTTCCCTTCGATACTCTAGGTAAGTACACCTATTATTCTGCCATATACACATGTACACAAACACATACTGCATATTTTATATACAGTAAAGTTTATAAAAAATCAAAAATAGGAGAAATTAAGCCAGCATAGGCTTATATTCTTTGCTGTTTGATGGAACCACTTTCTCCTAGAAATCTATCAAATAAATCATTTAGGATGTGTGTCTATATGAAAATCTGGAAATATCCTAAACTATCACTAAAAAATGCTATACCAAAAAGGGGAGTACTTTGTGAACTTTTAAGACCACAAATGCAGCTGCTCATGTAGAAAGATGTTAGTGATACAATATTAAGAGAAAAACAAGTCTTGAAACACTATATATATTATTTGATTCATCTTTTAAAACACATACACTTTATATATATGTGTGTGTGTGTGTGTATGTGTGTGTGTGTGTATATATATATATATATATGAGAATGAATATATTAAAATATAGAATAGAGAAATATATGAACATCAAATGAAGGTATAATACAAACGGAAAATAGTAATCATGGCTGGGAGGGTTACTGATGTGGCTGTCTTGTATTTTTTTCTTTTATTTTCTATTGTTTTCTTTAAAAATGAGATGAACAATTTTTTTAATTTTAAAAAAGGTTGGAACCAATAAAGAAAACTCTAAAGGAAAAAGGAAGAGACATTGAGAAGAGCCAGCTGAGAAACTAGGTCCCATCAGAATAACCTGCATAAGCTGGGGTGCCTCGGTGGCTCAGTAGGTTAAGCATTCAACTTCAGCTCAGGCCATGATCTCACGGTCCATGGGATCAAGCCCCTTGTCAGGCTCTGGGCTGACAGCTCAGAGCCTGGAACCTGCTTTGGAATCTGTGTCTCCCTCTCTGCCCCTGCCCCACTCACACTCTGCCTCTCTCCCTCTCTCCCCATTGCTTTCTTTCTCCCTCTCTCTTTCTCTCTCTCTCAAAAACAAATAAACATTAAAAAGGGAGGGGGGGTGCCTGGGTGTCTCAGTCAGTTAAGCAGCTGACTTTGACTCAGGTCATGAACTCATGGTTCGTGGGTTCGAGCCCCATGTTGGGCTCTGTACTGACAGCTTAGAGCCTGGAGCCTGCTTCAGATTCTGTGTATGTCTCTCTCTCTCTCTGTCCCTCCCCTGCTCATGCTCTGTTTCACTGTCTCTCAAAAATAAATGAATATTAAAAAAAGAAAAAAAAACATTAAAAAAAAAGGAAGAATCTGTAAGCTGGGTTAGGGACCCAAAGAACTTGAACAGACACTGGGTATCATTTATATGGATACAGAGTCAAGACAATGTTTGCACCCCGGGTATCACCCGCCCACTAAACCTTCCCACAGTGCTCCTCCCCATCTCTCCCTTCCCTCCAGGTATCCAAACTTTACTGCTAAGGTTGGCTGTTTTCTAAGGCTGGGGTGCTGCCATGTTCATCAAAGAAACTAAAAAATCACTTAACTCAGGGCTGCTCACCAAGCAGAGAAGAGGCCAGGTAGTTAGCACAAGAGACAAGAGGGGGAGACTGTGGAGCAGTTCATGGTGGGGACTAGGGTCAATCACTAGGATGAGCAGCCACTCAACTACTCCTGACTGTCACCAGGCAGGACGCAAGACCAGCTGTGTCCACCCATCTTCAGATGTTTTTAAGGAGAAACTGAAAACTCAGAGGTAGGTCTGGGAAATCTCCTGATATTTTCAGTAACCATTACTAAATGGGTTCACCTTTGAGTGAGGTGCTGCTGCTGCTTCTTTTTTTTTTTTTTTTTTTTTTTTTCTTCTAGGTAGGTTCCACGTGGAGCTTGAACTCAGGACCCTGAGATCAAAAGTCACATGCTCTACCACCAGATGCCCATTAGGTGAGTTACTAAACCCTGTGGCTTAGTTTCCCTATCTATACATTGGCGATAACAACAATATCTGCTTCACAGGGCTGTTGTGATATTTAAATGATTTAATCCATACAAAGTACTTTGAAAGTTACCTAGCCCAAGGTGAGCCCTGAGTGTTTATCATCGTCCAACCACCACCTCCCACAGGCCACTCTGAACAACCATGCCTGATGGTTCAGCGCTCTGAGGACAGGGCCAGGGCCTCCGCTAGCTGTGTTCTCCTGACCACAGGCATGACAGCAGGCACCCTAGCGGGCACCCTGCAGGCAGCAGTGTTTTCTAGATGCATGAATCAATCATGGAATAATTCCCAAGCAGTTAGGATACATGAAGCACCTCTTGCATCACCAGCTCAGACAAACCTTATCTCCAAGAGCATGACTGGGCTGCCTCGTAAGCAGCCTCCTGGTAAGGCTGCCCCTCACACTGGCCTCTAGAACCTCTACCTTTTACTTGTACTTTTAGAATTCCACTCTGGTTGGAGACTAGGGATATGGGAGGTGTAGGGATGATGGAAACAGATGGCAGTCCCAGGGGGGACTCCTTGTAACTGCTGATCTATCAGGAGTCTAGAAGCCACTCCCGCCTGCCCTGTTATTTGTTTACGCGTCTCCCTGCTGAGAAAAATCTTTTGGTCCATATGCTGTTCTGGAAAGTTGGCGCCATGTCAGAAGGAAGAAGTGAGAAATGTCGGTGGCTGTCTACCATGGGCATCTCGCCTGCCCCAGGCTTGGGAGCCTTTGTGAGACCAAATGTTACCTCAGCCATCTTGCCTGTGAGTCCTGCCTTGAGGGAAAACCTCAAATCACTCTGCAGACAAGGACAAAGAGTAACAATTGTTATTGTAACAACGTGTGGCCCACCCCACACTCCACACTGTCAACAATCCTTACCAACCTGACAAGAACCCTTTCAGCTAGGTATTAATATTCCCACTCTACAGAGGAAGTAAGCAAATCTCAAAGAAGTGAAGGAACACGCCAAACATCTAATGGTAGAACTCAGATTCAAAAGGGAATTTGACCTGAAAGACAAGGTCCTTAATCATTTGGTCATTTCACTTCCCAGAGAGATTCTCAGGGCTGGGGGAAACATCTCAGTATTTCCATGTGTCAGTCCCAAGGCCTCCCACCAACCATGCACTTATCATCTATCTCTGGGACAGCGCTTACAGACATCCAATCTTTCCTCTTCTGAATGCCATTGGAAATCTGTTGGCACTATTCCCTTGAGCAGTCATTCATTTGTAGTTTTGACTACAAGTCATTCATCTTGTAATCAAAAACTACAAGCCTGGGTGGCTCAATCATTCGAGAGTCCAACTTCAGCTCAAGTTGTAATCTCACAGTTCTTGAGTTCGAGCCCTGCATCGGGCTCACTGCCCCTCACCCGCTCACACTCTCTCTCAAAAATAAATAAAACATTAAAAAAAAAAAAAAAAAGCAAAAAGCAAAAACTACAAGCCATCAGGGAGCCTGGGTGACAAGATGAACCATTCCAGCATCACCCAGCTTGACAAAGCCTTGTTAAATGAGTTCTTAAACCCTTTTAGCTAGATTATAGGACAGAATGGTCTTCTTTAATATTTTGCATGTTTTATCGAATCCTTGAGCCCTGTCTGTGAGCCCACCCTGAGTACTCCGTTTAATATTATCATCTGCTAAACCTCAGACATTTTCAATGCCCTACTCTTTTTCCAGAACCCTTATCAACCAATATACTTCATAATTTACTAATTGATGGCTTATCATGTGCCTTACCCTACCTGCTTATCCGTGCTAGACTACACCACTCAAAGGCAAGACTCTGTCTGTTTTTTTAACCAGTATATTCCCAGCGCCTGCAAGACAGCCTGGCACAGGAGGCACTCAATAAATACTTGCAACCGTGCTAGACTCAAACGACGCTTCTTGCTGCTGGGTTCCTAAAATTCTAGGGCTCTCGTGCTGCCTACTGGAAAGCAAGGACAAGAGACACATGTAGAGCATGTGGCATAAGGCCTGGCACAGGGTGTACATTCACTACCTCCTCCCTATTCTTTACCCAGAACATGAAATCTGTGTTGTATTCTGTATCTGGCTTCCCAGATTGAGCCGCTGATGACTTACCCTTACCACGGACCAAGCAACGTCTGAGGTTGGAAAAGGCATTCTTCATTAAATGCAATTCCTCTTTTAGAAAGAGCTGTCTATTCTACCAAGGACGCTGAGCATTTATTTCATCTGTAGACAGAAGCTTATAATGTTGACAAATATCTGTAATGATCAGTAAACAAATATGGGAAGGGGAGGGACTGGATATATACATTTTTTTAATTCCCAAGACCCAAGGTCAATTCAATACTAGAATAGCAGGCATGGGCCTCCAGTGATCCTTCAGGTTCAATGTAAGTGAATGAGGAGAACTGTCCAAGTGATAGAGAAAAGCTCTGCAGCAATGAAGTGCAGGCATATTCCTTTCATGGGGCTTTGCAGATACTGCGCTTTTCCAGAATGAAAGTTTGCAGCAACCTGCATGGAGCAAGCCTATCAGCGCCATTTTGCCAACAATCACTTGCTCATTCATGTCCCTTGTGTCGTATTCTGGTAATCCTTGTAATATTTCAAGCTGTTTCATTATTATTATATTTGTTATGGTGATCAGCTATCAGTGATATCACTGACTGAAAACTCAGATGGTTAGCATTTCTTACCAATAAAGTATATTTTTCATTAAGGTATATGTATGGCTTCTTAGACATAATGCTATTGCACACTTAATAAACTATAATACAGTATCCACCTAAGTTTTATATGCACTGGGAACCAAAAAACATTCATTTGACTTCCTCTATTGTGATACTCACTTCACTGCAGTGATCTGAAACCGGACACAGGATATATCTAATATATGCCTGTATTCACATTCTGATCTCCCCACAAGACCTTGATTTCCCAGAGGATAAGGGCAGTGTCTCAGGGAACCTTTAAATCCCCTGGCCCCAGCACGATGATGGGCCAAAACAACACTCATTGAGATGGGGGCAGGGGATAGAAACAGGGAGGGAACCAGAAAGGGAGAAAGTAAGGATGTCTAGGAAGGACAGGTGGGAAAGAGGGTGGAAAGGAGGCAGGAAGGAAGAGAAGAAGAAAGGAAGGGAGAAGAGAACAGGATTGTGCACATAGGAAGATGACCGTTTTAGTAAAAAAAACAATTTTTTTAAAGAAATGAAAACAAACATGATCTTCATGCTTTTTTTATGCCTGCCCATAGGTGTCAAGAGATAATCAACCTGGTAACACTGGGGTGGGACTCACAAGGTTTAAGACTGGAGAGGAGAATGCCAAAAGTTTTTCTTCATGCACTTCTGCCATGCCTGACTTGCTCTGCTATGGGGACTGAGTGACACGGCAGAGCTGTCCCCCTGAGACCACAGCACTGAGAGAAAAGAACATGGCAACTGCAGAGGAGAAAAGGGACAGAGTAATTAGGGGATCCTGGGTACTTCCCAGGAGGCAAGTACTAGATCTCAGGGGGAGAGCAGTCAGCAGCCAGACCAGAACAGCCCAAAACATGGCAGATGGAGTGAGATGCAGAAAAAGGAACAAGGAAGGCGCTTTCACCTTGGACCAAACTCAGGGATCAGACATCAGAAAGAGCAGCACAAAGGACTGCAGGCAGAAGTCGGGAATCTGGGCTCCTCAGCACCATCTCGATGTAAAGTTTTCTAGTGAATGCTGGAAAAGAAACTCAAAGCCTTGCCCAGGAGATGAGGCTAAATATGGAAAGCAATTTGCCACCTTTCCTTTCTCCTTCGCCCCATATAGTCAGGGACCCTTCTTGGACTATTCTAGAAAATCCTGGAAGAATCACTCTTGCCTTTTGTGATCCCGCCAATATCCACAGTAGTTCCCACATATTCATGTCTATAAGCAAGGACGCTGTTTATGTCAGGTCGGCCTCCCAGAGTCTCTGCAATCAGAATTCTTAACTCTACCAACTTACAAGCTGGGGACCTGGGGGAAGTGACTGGTCTTCTCAGACCTCCAGCTTCCTAACTGGGAAAATTGCGAAAGTAATAGTACAGAGCTCACATGGTTACTGAAGACAATAAATTAGCTAATTCCAGTAGCACAGTGATTAGCACACAGGAAGCTCTTGGTAACTTTTATGCCATGCTTCATATACTATTCACAATCACCCTGTGCTACAAGTGCTTATTATTAGTTCCATTTTACAGATGAGAAAAATGTGCCTCAGGGTGAAGTAAGATTCCCAAAGCTAAACAGCTAGTAAATGGCAGTCAGAGTTTGAATCCAGATTGAAAACTCACATTCCCAACTCATAATTATACTCTCTCCTGCTCATCCACTTCCTTCACCAACATGCCTTAACATATTCTACCCACCCATCTATTCTTTTATGCCTCTATCAATTCCTCTTCCTCTCTCCTGTTTCTGACCTACACACACATCCATTTTTTTTTATTGAACACATACTCTGAGCCAAAGAGCTCAGAGAAACATGTAAAAAGATGATGATCAAGGGCGCCTGGGTGGCGCAGTCGGTTAAGCGTCCGACTTCAGCCAGGTCACGATCTCGCGGTCCGTGAGTTCGAGCCCCGCATCAGGCTCTGGGCTGACGGCTCGGAGCCTGGAGCCTGCTTCCGATTCTGTGTCTCCCTCTCTCTCTGCCCCTCCCCCGTTCATGCTCTGTCCCTCTCTGTCCCAAAAATAAATAAAAAACGTTGGAAAAAAAAAATTAAAAAAAAAAAAAAAAAAGATGATGATCAAAAATCAGATCCCATTTCGCTGTTTTCTAAAGCCAAATGCATGCCTACCATCCAACCCAGTTCTTTCACACCTATGTAAATACACACAAGAAATGAGTGTTTCTGTCTACCAAAACACCCCAACAAGAATAAATAGAGAATTTCCGTTAAAAATAACCCCAACTACAAATGACCCAGATGCTCCTGAATAGAAGAATGAATAAATTGATTATTGTATATTCATATAATGCAATATTACACAAGCAATAATAAATGACTGAGACAACAGCAAAATAGATATATCTCACAAATAACTATGTTGACCAAGTTAAACCAGGCAGAGAAGTGTACATACTAGAGCTTTTATTTGAAATTCAAGAGCAGGCAAAAAATGTATGGTTAAAGAAGCCAGCACAACAGTGACTTCTTCAGAAAGACAGTACTGAGTAGGAGGAGGCACAAGGGAACTTGTAAGAGTGCTTCTAGATCTTGATCTGGGTGATGGCTACTCAAGAGTATTTAGGTTTAAAGGTCACAAAGGTCACAAAGCTGTATTTAATATTAGTGCGCTTCAGGCATTTTATGTATTCTAAGATTCAATTGAAAAAAAGAACAAAAGGTAATAAAAATATCTAAATTCATTTCACTGCACAGGTCTCCAGGGTTTCGGGCAGTAGCCAAGATGGCGGGCTTTGGTGCTATCCAAGGAAAAGTGCTGACTTGCCTCTGAGCTGAGACCTGAAACAACCCTGTTTGCAGAAATGGGACTAGTGTAGATCAGGGCACATCCAGTGGGGTCACAGCCAAGTGCATCTGCCGCTGCTCTCTGCATCTCTTGGCCCCAAAGCAAGCTTTCAGGACTGCAGAGAGGTCTGCAGCAAAAGCTAAAGCACAGCTCATCCACAGCTGGCCTGTTTGTGCTTATTCTACATCATGCACTTTTCGTAGCCCTCAAATTTAATTCCTACTTCCTATTTCCTGGCACAGTCAATGGGTTTTATTAGGTACATTATGATCCTCTGGTTCTGTGTGTTCCCCTTATCTGACCTGGAATGCATTCTTTCAAGATGTTGGTTCCCCTTGGGGTGCCTGGGTGGCTCAGTCGGTTAAGCAGCCGACTTCGGCCCAGGTCACGATCTCGCGGTCCATGAGTTCGAGCCCCGCATCGGGCTCTGTGCTGACAGCTCAGAGCCTGGAGCCTGTTTCAGATTCTGTGTCTCCCTCTCTCTGACCCTCCCCCATTCATGCTTTGTCTCTCTCTGTCTCAAAAATAAATAAACGTTAAAAAAAAAATTTAAAAACAAAACAAAACAAAAAGATGTTGGTTCCCCTTGGCCACAAAAGTTTCAGACAAAGGGGGTTGTTGGAGCCCATTCATTTTTTTATCAGGCACAGTATTACATAAGTCACGCACATTCTGTAGGAGATAAGGAAAGCGTGACAGTCCGCTGCTGGGACAAATTCATATCTACATGAAATTGGAACCTTTCCAGACACTATATATGAAAGTTCACTCAAAACATATCATAGATGTAAATGTAAGACTTAAAACTGTAAGTCTTAGGGTGCCTGGCTGGCTCAGTCAGAAGAGCATATGCCTCTTTGTTGAGCATGAAACCTGCTTGGGTTTATTTCTCTCCCTCTCTGCCCCTCCACTGCTCTAAGATAAAAAAAATCAACTTAAAAAAAAATAAAAGAAGAGAAGAGGCACCTGGGTGGCTCACTCAGGTAAGTGTCAGACTCTTGATTTCGGCTTAGGTCATAAAATGATCATGAGACCATCACGACAGTTAAAATATGCCCCACAGAATTGGAGAAGGTAATTGCAAATAAAAAAAATCAAGAAGGGGCTTGTGTCCATAACACATAAAGAACTGACTCAACAGCAGAAATAACACAATTTAAAAATGACGGGGGGGGGGGGGCGCCTGGATAGCTCAGTCGGTTAAGCATCCAACCCTTGGTTTTGGCTCAGGGTCACAATCTCGCAGTTTCAGGAGTATGAGCCACACGTCAGGCAGCATGAAGCCTGCTTGGGATTCTCTCCCCCACCCCAACCCCACCCCGCCCGCTCTCTCTGCTTCCCCCCCAACCACACTTTCTTTGTCTCTCTCAAAATAAATAAACTTTAAAATAAAACAAAAAATAAATAAACATGGGGAAAGGATCTGCATAGATATTTCTCCAAAGATACACAAATGGCCAATAAGCACAGGAGAAGATGCTTAAGATCATTAACCTGCAGGGAAATACCAACCAAAACCATGGTGAGATACGAATTCATACACTTGACATTGGTGGATTTTACACAGTTGAAATAATAATACGTGTCGGTGGTGATGTGAAGAAATTGGATCGTTCATACATTGCTGGTGAGAATGTAAAATAGTGCAGCTGCTTTGGAAACTGGTCTGACAATTCCTCCAAAAGTTAAAAAAAGTTTCCATATAAGTCAGCAAGTCCACTCCAAGGTATATTCTCCCCACCAAAAAAACGAAAACATATGTCCCCACAAAAACTTGTACGTAAGTATTCATCACTACCGCACTCATAATGGTCCTAAAGTGTAAACAACCCAATGTCCACCACCTGATGAATGTATAAAGCAAATGTGTATCTCTACTATGGAATATTAGTTAGCCATCAAAAGGAATGGAGTATTCATACATACTGTAACACGGATGAATCTCCTAACATTATGCCAAGTAAAAGAAGCTATTCACAAAGAAGCTCATACTGTAGGTCCCAATGATATGAAATCTCTGGAACAAGCAAATCTACACAGACAGAAAGTTGATCTGTAGTTGCCTAGGACTGGTGGTTAGGGAAGTAATCATCAACAGGTAAAGGCTTTCTTTGTGAGGTGATGAAAATGTTAAGTTAGATTTTGCTGATGGTTATACAGTTCTGTGAATACATTAGAACTAATGAAATATAAATTTTAAGTGGGTAAAGGGTATATTTATTTGAATTATATCTCCATAAAGCTGTTGTGTGTGTGTATATGTGTGTGTGTGTGTGTGTGTGTGCGCGCGCACATGTATTTTAAAGAAAGAAGTTGGGAAAGGGGAGAAGAAATGACTATGATGTTAAATAATAAAAAACAAAACAAAAAAACCTATGGGCTCCTGAGGCTGTATCACCAAAAGACTATGATTTCAGTTAACTGTGCAAGGACCCAGAGCTGGCTCTCCCTCTCCTTCCTCTGTTCTTTTTTTTCTTGTCTTTTTTTTTTAATTTGTTTTGACAGAGAGAGAGTAGAGAAGGGGCAGAGAGAGGGAGAAAGAGAATGGCAAGCAGGCTCCCCACCGGCAGCATGGAGCCCAACACGGGGCTAGAACTCATGAACCATGAGATCATGGCCCAAGCCAAAATCAAGAATCTGACCTTGACGGACTGAGCCACCCAGGCATCCTTATCCCAATCTGTTCAGACTGGCCCTGTGACCTTGGGAAAGGCACATCTCCTCTGTGTCTCACTGTGAAATGAAGGATTATGTCTCACTTCTCCACGTCTATTTCCTGATTCTTAAAAATGCATTACAGATTCGTGATCATAATATAACATGACGAGGAAGAGGAAAAAAGATAAAGAGTAACAGTAATAAAATTCACTGAAATCTTCCTTCATGCCACTGTCTTACAGTATTAGCCTATTCAATTCTCCCACTAACCCCTTGAGATACATAACACTATGCCCACTCCACAGATGAAGTGTGTTAGGAAAGGGATAAAACATTTTCCCTTGCAAGGATATTATGAAGGGAAATTCCAGAATGTCAACTGTGGAATGGACACAGAAAGAACCCGGTCCAGCTTAGAGCAGGATGGAAAACAACCTGAGAGAGGACTGTGTTTAAAAAAGGAATTGATGGGGGCTCCTGGGTGGCTCAGTAGGTTGAGCATCTGACTTCAGCTCAGGTCATGATCTCGTAGTTTGTGAGTTCAAGCCCCACGTCAGGCTCTGTGCTGACAGCTCGGTGCCTGGAACCTGCTTTGGATTCTGTGTCTCCCTCTCTCTCTCTCTCTCTGCCCCCCTGCTTGTGCTTTCTCTCAAAAATAAATACATAAACTTTAATTTAAAAAAAAAGGAACAGATGGATTCTTTGATTGGTTTGGGTCTGGTGGGAGTATTTTTCAGTTCTGCTGAAAGTTTGGGGACACTTTGGAGTTGGGCACACAAAAAATTAAGCAGTGGAAAAAGGAAAGCCTAATATCATTAATGTCATAAAAAGCAATACAATTATAGTATACTATGTGGCTCAGCTGTGAATGTTTATCCAAAAATGCTGATATGCAGATCTTAAGAGGGCAGAGGAATGAAAATGAGTTTTAGGTGGAATAAGAATATTAAAGCCTCACCTTCCTTACTAGGGAAAATAATAGGTAATGATAGTTAATGTCCACATTTCAAACTGCAAGAAATAGAAACACAAACATGATTTCTAACTCTGGGGAGAAGTGTGAGAAGAAACAGCTTATAGGGTTAAATAGAGTCCCCCTCTAAGGGATCCTATCAAAAGGTGGGAAGGGTGATGCTGGGAACTCATATGTTTTTTTTATAAATCAAAGTACTTTTTGAGCTTCTTAAAATGATCTACATGTATTACTTTGACTCTTTAATAAAAATAAAGTTAAACCCAAACAAAATATCTTATCCAAGATTGAGCTAGGAATCAAACATTGGTCAAAGTCCAAACTCCAAGCCATGATCGACACACTTTGTGATCTCACCTATGGGACATTTGCCCCTACGGAATCTATATAAAATGCTCTTGGAGAGGTCTTTGAAAACACCTTTATATATATATTAAGTCATCTTTGACACAGTCACTGATATGAATTAATTTATTCCACAAAAGAAATGGAACCCTTCACAGTTCAACAGCTCCTACCAACACTTAACTGAGATGAGTAACACTAGAAATTAAATCAGAGACACCAACACTGGCAGCGTCCCTCGAAGTATGAGCAGCTCTCAACAGCCTGCAGATATTTTAATGTGTTTTTCTCAACGTCTACCTATGGGGACAGGCTCCCCAGAGACCAACCCAGCTTGCATCTAGCTGCAGAGAGCATGCCTCATCCTTGGAGAAAGTGCCTTAGCTCCCAGGCATGGAATCAGTAAGGTCGAGAAATACTTTCCCACCAAAAGAGTCACCTGGATTTCTCAGTTAACTAATGTTCAGAAGCTTTATTGTCATCAAAAACAACCTGATAACTTCTACGAATATCACAGCCCCTAACAAAGTAAGTCCATGGAACATCACAAAACTGCTCTGGCTCTGGATGAAATCTTTACCTAACAGAACCTTCAGGCTTCATGTCAATAGTGTGGATGCAAGAATGTAGGTCCATTCTTCAGTTGCTCAAATAAAGAAAACAATAAATTATCATTCTTTCTGGTTCTTAAATAAGGGTTTATTATACCCCAAGATTAAAAGGAAGGAATAAAAGTAAAGGACAAATCAGACCAGAGACAAAATGGATAGGTTTCCTCCCATGATTGTACATTACTTTTGTGACATTTTAAATATTGCACTTTGCTTCAAGGCTGTCATCCTGTTTCCAAATAGCTCAGAGCCATGCCCCTCATCACAGCCCGAAGACTGCCTGCATTGATTTAATGACCATCTCTGACCAGAACCTGCCTCCAAAGTATCTATATAACAGGTGGGCAGTGGAGGGAGAAGCAAGGGGTAGGAACTGTTTTTCCTACTGGTTAGGTCCCTCCTCCAACGTTCATCATTCACCCTATCTGGGTAGCTTTCACCTGCCCCCCACTGGAGGTTGGCATGATCAAGGTCTATACAGATCTCGCTTTAGAATGACTTCCAGGCCATCAAACCACCTTAATAAAACTAAAAAACAAAAAACAAAAAAAACAACAAAAAAACAAAAAACAAAACAAAACAAAAAAACCACCTCCTCAGTAAACAAAAGTATCCCCACCAGGCAGACCCACAGCCTAACTGGGGGTGAGTCAGCTCACCAATGCACTGGAGATTTGGCTGAAACCTTGCTGAAAATTTCTCAACTTGCTGATGTTAAGCCAGAAATCAAGAAGGAAGCAGAGAAAGAATAGAAGCAATTTAAGTTCACTGGGAGTCCCAGACTCGACAGCTACACTCCCAAAAAGCAATCATTCTGCATTTGCTTTAAGGACTAGGGACTAGCAGAACCACCTCCAAATGCAGCGGACAGAATTTTGAGAGAGGAATCAAGATGCTGTGCAAACAGAAGTCACAACCACCTCTGTGAGGGAAGAAGCAGGTCTCCTTAGTGAGTAAAACCCAGCTTGTGATCATGTTGTCGGAGTGTGAATAAATATTACAAGACACTAAGGGACATCGTACTCAAAGCTTCACATGTTCTAATAACCGTGGGCAACTAGACTGCCTATTGTCCCCATCCCAGTTCCTCTCCATGCCAGCTGTGTGTCTACAGGCAAAGTGCTTAACCTCTCTGTGCTCAGAGTCATCTGTGAATTGGAAATAATCATTGGGAATGTACGCTGGTGCAGCCACTCTGAAAAACAGTATGGAGATTCCTCAAAAAACTAAAAACAGAACTACCCTATGACCCAGCAATTGAACTACTAGGCGTTTATCCACAGGATACAGGTGTGCTGTTTCGAAGGGACACATGCACCCCCATGTTTATAGCAGCACTTTCAACAATAGCCAAAGTATGGAAAGAGCCCAGATGTCCATCGATGGATGAATGGATAAAGAAGATGTGGTGTATATATATACAGTGGAGTATTACTTGGCAATCAAAAAGAATGAAATCTTGCCATTTGCAACTACGTGGATGGAACTGGAGGGTGTTACGCTAAGTGAAATTAGTCAGTCAGAGAAAGACAAAACTCATATGACTTCACTCATATGAGGACGTTAACAGACAAAACAGATGAACATAAGGGAAGGGAAACAAAAATAATATAAAAACAGGGAGGGTGACAAAGCAGAAGGGACTCATAAATATGGAGAACAAACAGAGGGTTACTGGAGGGGGTGTGGGTGGGGGGATGGGCTAAATGGGTAAGGGGCACTAAGGAATCTACTCCTGAAATCATTGTTGCACTATATGCTAACTAATTTGGATGTCAAGTTAAAAAAATAAAACTAAAAAAAGGAAATAATCATGACTCCTACAACTCAAAGGGGAGTTAAAATCTTGGAAGAAGATAATTTACATAAAATGCCTAGCACCGGCACATACAAAAGTCAACATCATTTTATGGTTGTTATTATTACTATTATTCCCATTTTACAGATGATGAAACCAGCCTTTGAAGACATCACAAATCTGTGTGAAGTTACATAGCTAACAAGTAACAGAACTGGGTCTGATGGACTCCAGACCTCTTATTACCGTCTCTCCTCTCCCTTCAACTTTCCCCCTGATCATTCCTAAGGATCTCTCCAATGTGAGATCAGCCACTGGCCTGTCTGGGCAATAAAAAAATCTTGTAAAAAAAAAAAAAATTAAAATTCCCTTAAAAACCCAGATTGTAGTAATTATTGTAGTAGAAATGGTTGTTTTTATTGCTACTGTTATCACCCTAGTAGTAAGTAGTCAGTGCCCTATGGTGTGCCATTGTGGGCTAAGGTGTATACATTCAACTTCACCCCTCCCCTCTTAGGAGAGCCTCCCCTTGGCACAATTCAGTGAAAACATCAGAGACTGGGAAGTGGTAACACAGAAAGAGAGCTATGTGTTGGCAAGGCAATCATGAAAAAGAAATATTGTTGAATGGTCCCAAAACAAGGGTCTTTAAAACAGATGGGGTGGAAGGACCAGCACATCAAATGCCCGTGTCATAAAAGCAAGTATCACACACCCCACTTTTGAGAAGCTGATGAATGGTTGACAACCACAGATCACAGAGAGACGGTCCTTTGCTAACCCATCACAGCCATAAAGGTAGGGAAGAAACGGCCGTGATTTTTCTCTAATGGAGTGCAAAGCCACTGCACTGAGGGTAAAATTCAAAGGAAGAGTTGGAACCTCCCAAACTTAAAAGAAAAAAAAAAAAAGTTTAAGACAGTACTCGTGTCCAGGGACACATCTTAACAAAGCCACATCACTTTCATCTTCTACATTTTTATATAAGAGGTAAAATGACTCTGGGTCTGATTTTAGCTCTTCTTCTGTATCCTAATCCCTAAAAGAGCTGAGACTGAGTCTTGTTCACGGCTATACACTCGGTATGTACAACAATGCCTGGCACATAATAGGTAGATAATAAATATTTGCTGAATGCATAAATCATTTATCTAAATCTCTTAACGGGCAAACATTAAGGACTCAGTAAATAAATGGTGCCTGATTATCATTATTCCTATTTTTCCTCTACATAAAGATCAATCTATTTCTTTGGATTCCCACAATTTGCAAACCTTAAATGCAAAGTTCACAGTCAGTTAAGTACTTCATGAATAAACAAAAAAAGTACCTGCCACTATATCACAAACAGATGCCTGCCATCATAAATGAGGACTTAAATCACACTAAAATCAGACACGCACACAAACCCTGCAATTTACTGTTGTATATATTGAACATTTCCTTCCTAGAGCAGACAAAGGAAGCCACATAGTAGAAAAGGTAAATAACCAGTGACCTTTTTTTTTTTTTTTAACAACCTAAAAGCTCATCACTGTTATTCCTCTTTTCCACCTGAAGAGCAAACTCCTTGAGGGCCAAAACTGGAGAAGAGATAAACCCAAGACTGCTACTTCTAGTTGGCCAGAAAAACAGATGAATGCTAAGGGGGAGATTTTAATGTTAAAGTGTATTACTTCTTTTGAGGGGATGGCTAAAATATTTTAACAAAAAGGAAATGTTTCTCCCATACCAATTTTTCTGTTATTTACTCACCCCTGCTCCTATCTTCACTAAAAGAAATTCATAGGATTTTATAACTCTAAGCAATATCAGAATCACCGAATGACCAAACTTCTCATTTTACCAGTGGAGAAAAAGCAGAGGTGTGGCTATTTCATGAGAAAACAAAATTACACCCAGGACATCGACTGTTCTCAGAACATAATATAATTAACACAGCCTGACTTTAGATCTGCAAAGGCCACTAATACCCTTTGCAAATCCAATTTGCATTTTTGCCTCAATTTCTGCCTTACCCTTTTTTCATATCCCAGCTTTCACTTTCCCCGTAACTTGACATCTCTCTTAGGAATTCATGTACAAGAAGGTCTTTCAACAGGTGCAGATCAAGAGGCCCAGGGTTCTCAAATCCACATGTAGGAAGTGGTAAAGACCAAAGCTTTTACAAATGTGGTTGCTTGCCATCAGTATTCCCCCAAATCAAGTGGGCCCAACCCAACCTGACAAAGTCCCGGCCTCTGTGACTGGAGTGATCCAACCAGAGCTCAAATGATCCACCACGTACTCTGTGACAGGAGCACACCGTTCACTGATTTCTTCTTTTAAAGTAGGCTTCACACCCAACGTGGGACTTGAACTCATGGCCCTGAGATCAAGAATCGCATCCTCTACCAACTGAGACAGCCAGGAGAGGAGCCCCTTCCCTATTAAACTAAAGCCAGAAAGACCCTACACCGTGCCCCCAGTCAACAGGCTACAGAGAAGACAATGACATCTCCTGTGGTTCCCAGAGAGAAAGGTAAGGACACAAAAGCACACTGCTCATGTGAGCGAGTGATCAAGGTCAAAGTGACATCTACAGAATTTGAGAATTTGAGAATTTTAGGGAGGAAAGAGTCACTCAAGGTCACGTGCAACACTTTTCTGTGACATATCAACTAAAGTCCAGAGCAGTGAGCAAGGTCCCACAGATGCGCAGGAGCAAACTCAGATCACCCAGTTTGCAATCCTGTAATGTTCCTACCACCCTGACTGGAGAGATGGCATATGAGTGTTCCAAGGCTACCTGAACACAACTGTAATTTGCCTTGTCTTGGCACATTCCCTGCCACACTAAACCAGTTTGTCTTTCAAGGCCAAATTAAATGTCACCTCCTCAGTGAGGTCTACCTCATCTTCCTCCTGCCCAGATGAGATCAATCACTCCTTATTCTATGTCAAGGACTCAGCCATTTCCTTGACCTGAAAATACCCTCAGGTCACTCAATCCTGTAATAAATTTTATCATTCACCACTTTTCTCTTCCTCTGAACTGGAAGCTCCCTGAGGGCTAGGTTCATCTTCCTACTCTCTCATTCTCTCCCTTTCACTCAAAGCCTCCCACACCAAGCACACTGGCGTGTGGTCATTAAAATATTAATTTACCCAACAAAGATTTAGTAAGCTCCTACTTCAGGAACTTGCCCCCAGGCACTCTTCACTCTTAAAAGGGAAAAGTCATATTAAAGAATTAATTATTCAAATGCCAATGGGTGGTATAGAATCATCAGGTGAAAAACGTATGGTATTTATGTAGGTAGGAAGCAAGAAGTAAGGGAAACCCCCCTCCTAAGAGGTTCTCCATGTGGACATGAACTTTTTGGGAACATTTCAAATGTTGTGTACCTGCACTAGAATGTATTCAATCCAAAGATTTTGATGACCGAGACTCCACCAACAAGAAAAGTACGTCTGAGGCAGCCCAGTCAACAGCAAAGATTAAAAGTCAACCTTTGACCTTTTGGTGACCAAAACAGGGAGGGAGACACTGGAGTGAGATTTTGGAGGAAATTTCTAAAGAACATGATCGAAGTCAAATGACCAAGGATCAGAGTAGTGACTACGCATTCCCCAAGGAAGAGTCTGACACTGAGATCGCAACTATGGCTATGACTCAGGCAGGAAGGTTCAGGCAGATGTGAGCCAGGAAAGGTACAGCAGCAGCAAAGAACAGCAGGTTCCTCTCAAACCTTAAGTCAAGATTACAAATACCAAGCACACCCAAGTATCTAGTAGTTGTGGAAGAAACCAATTTTTCGTTTCCTTCAACCTTCTTTTTTTCACCACTACCCTCCACATACAACAGTCTGATACTGCCTGGCAGATGTGTCCATTCCTCCCAAATACCATTCCCAACAGTCCCCCAGGAAGCAACACACATAAATTTGAAATCGCTTTCTTGTCTTTAAGGACAAGATGATCTCAGCGTGGAAACTGCACAGAAGGATTTGGGGAGGTTGGGTTTTAATTCCAGTTTTGTTGTTAATTTACCAGGTGGCCTTTGGCAAGCCGATAAACAACCTTCTGTCTTCACTTCTCTATCTATAAAACGATTATCCAGAATGTTCCTGTTTTTTTTAAAGACACTGGAATATTATGAGATCTGCCAGGATGTACCACTGATGCTGCTTGAAAATAATTCAGTAATAATAGTCAATTTAAAAAATTATTTAAAAGTACTTAAAAGTTGTTTGTGCTGTTAATGGAGAAGAAATTATTCCACGAGATCATGTCTTTTTTTTTTCCTAAGTAGTTGGAAAACTCTGCGAAAGCATTTACATTAATTGGAAAAATAACACATGCATGCAACAAGCCAACCAAAAACTGAAAACTCAAAAAAAGACACACTACTAGCCCAACGATCACGACCTCATGCTTCAGAACTTCAGAGTCCAGGAGTAACAAGAGAAGCGGAGAGCTCTGTCTTGGAAATGGCAGGTCGCACTGGGGATCTGTTCTCTACTACCTTACCCGCTAACCAGTTTGACTTTGGGCCTTAACCTTTGAAGACACATCTTCCCCATGGAGAAAATGGAGCCTAACAGTGCCACAGCTGACAGTGGTTGCAGACAATTTCATGATACGGTAACAAAATTTACCACAGTACATGGTACATCCCAGATGGTCAACAAGTGGTAACTGACATAACCTTAGAGATGAAAGCAAGCTGGCTACCTTGAGAACCTATGACTACCGATTGAACACCGACCATATGCATAGATCTCATTACGCCATCCAGGAACAGGAGTCAAGACGAAGACTAAGATTCAAAACCCTCACTGAATTCTTTCAATAGCCACATGAGTACCAGTTATTATTTCTAATTTCATAGATGAAAAAATTACTGAGAGGGTCAGTTACCTGAAGGAACATCTGGTCAACTCAGGTAGTCAAGGTCCAGAGCCTGTGCTCTTAACCACTATGGTATGATGCCCCTCTGTAGAAAAAGGGAGTCGCTCTGTATTCTTGAGCGTGGGAATACTATAATCAAAGCAACTCCTTGGGGAAACTATTCGGATCCTATTAACAAAACTACTTGAAAGGGGAGACTAAAATCAGACAAACCAGGTAAACCCAATAGAGAAATCCAGAGGAAAGGGAAGGTAACAGCAAAGAAAATAAACATGAGTAGTATCAACTTTTCCTTAGACTCAACAGATTCAGACACATAATATAAAACATCTGGGGAAATCCAAGACCAGCTATTTTCTGGGAAAGCTGGGTCCTCTGACCAACCTGTAATCTAGAGTGTTCTATTATCAGGCTTCCTCCAAGAACTAAGGAGAAGTGGGGAAAGGAGACAAGGAATAAAGCTGTTCCTCTTGGTCAATGGCTGTGAAAGGCCATTTTACAGTATGAACATGAGGTTGTCTCTAATGTGTACTGAAAAATTCAGAAGCACCTAAATTCTAATCCAGGTGGTCTGGTTGTAACCCCAGGAAGTTAGGACCAGCATATAAGTAGCCCATTTCACATGTGTCGTAAACTCATTAAATGACTGTATTTAGCCTTAAGTCTATGTATGCAAGAGAACACTTTCTCAAACTTACGGCAGAGGACCTCACCTCCTGGTGTCTGAATTTATCTGAGTACTTTTTCTAGTAAGTGACCTAGGTGACAGAGGAAACTCAAAATTCTTGCCCTCACCTAAGTAGATAGTGGTCAAAAAGTCATGAGGACCTATGGAAACCAAGCAAAACAAAGTACCATAGGTTAGCAGCACCCAGCCAAGCACTGTCAAGAGAAGATCCTGTTTCACTCATGGATCATACAACTAACTCACCAACTCATCTTCTGTTTGAGAAAATCCTGACTGCCTACACTGGCTTGCCAACAAAAAATGAACACATTAAAATGCTACAACAGGCACTCTATGCTGATGGTTGAGGGTTTGTTTTTTTTTTTGATAAATCCATAGATGATCATTCTAATTTGTGTGTCATTCTCTGTGAGGTGAATTAATGTGAGTTTGATCCTAGTCCTTGGAGAAAATACCCTTGGGCACAAGCTTCTCTTGAACCACCACGAACATTTCAGATAGGCTTTTTGTTAGCAACAGAAACCAACTCCAGCTAACTTAAAACAGAAAAAGATGTTTATTATGTGCCCACAAATAAAAGAAAAAGCTGAAGAAACAGCCTTAGAAAGGATGGGAACCAAAATAACCCTAAAGATCAATGCACGACGGACACCTAGGTGGCTCGAATGAGCATCAGACTTCAGCTCAGGTCATGATTTTGTGGTTCATGAGCTCGAGTCCCTCAGTGGGCTGGTTGCTATCAGCACAGAGCCTGCTTCAGATCATCTGTCTCCCTCTCTCTGTCCCTCCCCTGTTCACACTCTCTCTCAAAAATAAATAAAAACAAAACAGAAACAAAAACAAAAAGATCAAGGTACCAGGAGCTAGTCGTTTTTTCTTACGTGTTGGTGAATAGTTTTGACAATACTCAGTTCAGAATTCAACTTCAAGAAGAGTGTGTCTGATTGGCTTAAATTTCATGTTCTTTTGCTAGACACAGAACCCTGGTTGACCATCCCATTAAGACTGAATGATACTGAGGCACCTTGCTGGCTCAGTCAGTGGAGCATCCAACTCCTGCTCAGAACATGATTTCACGGTTTATAAGTTCGAGCGTCACATAGGGCCCCCTGCTGTCAGCACAGAACCCGTTTGGGTCCTCTGTCTGCCTCTCTCTCTGTCTCTCCCCTACTAGTGCAGCCTGTCTCTCTCCCTCTCCCTCCCTCTCCCTCCCTCTCTCTCTCTCTCTCAAAAATAAATAAAACATTTTTTACAGGTGATGTTATAAAAAAGTCTAAAAATTTTTAAAAACATTGAAAGATATTAAACTGTGTACGTTCATTATATATTTTGGGTATTAACTCCTTCGTGGATGTAAGCTTTACAAATATCTTCTCCCCCTCAGTAGGGTTGCCTTTTTGATTTGTTGATGATTTCCTTCACCACACAAAAACTTTCCAGTTTGATGTAGTCCCATTTGTTTAGCTCATTGCAATATTATTTATAATAGCCAAGATATGGAAGCAGCCGAAGTCCAACAATAGATGAATGGATAAAGAAGATATGGAATATATATGCAATGGAGTATTACTCAGCCATAAAAAGGAATGACATCTTGCCATTTGTGACAATGTGGATGGACCCAGATGGTGTTATGTTTTGTGAAATATGTCAGAGAACGACAAATGCCATATGATTTCACTTACATGTGGAATCTAAAAATGAACAAACAAAACTCATAAATACAGAGAACAGAGGGGAGGGGTTTGGGTTGAGCAAAAATGGTAGACGATGGAGAGATACAGACTTACAGCTTTAAAATAAATAAGTTATTGGGGCACCTGGGTGGCTCAGTCGGTTGAGCATCCGACTTCGGCTCAGGTCATGATCTCGCAGTTTGTGAGTTCAGGCCCCACGTTGGGCTCTGTGCTGACAGCTCAGAGCCTGGAGCCTGCTTTGGATTCTGTGTCTCCTTCTCTCTCTGCCCCTCCCCCACCTGTGCTCTCTCTCTCTCTGCCTATCAAAAATAAATAAATGTAAAAAAGTTTTTTTGAAAAAATAAAATAAGTTATAGAGATATAATGTACAGCACAGGAAATATAGCCAAAAATATTGTAATAATTTTGTGTGGTGACAGATGGTAACTAGACTTTTATGGGGATCATTTTGAAATGTAGAAATATATTAAATCACTATGATATATACCTGAAACTAATAGAGTATTGCAAAACAATTATATGTCAATTTAAAAAGAAAGACTGAGGGGCGCCTGGGTGGCTCAGTCAGTTGAGCATCCGACTTCGGCTCAGGTCATGATCTCACGGTCCGTGAGTTCCAGCCCCGCATCGGGCTCTGCACTGACAGCTCAGAGCCTGGAGCCTGTTTCAGATTCTGTGTCTCCCTCTCTCTGACCCTCCCCCGTTCATGCTGTTTCTCCCTGTCTCAAAAATAAATAAAACGTTAAAAAAAATTTAAAAAAAAAAAAAAAAGACTGAGAGATTTTCCCCAATTGGGAAAAAAAAAAACTGGGGATGGAGTAAAGAAGGGAGGGAATAAAAGTGAGAGAAAAAACAAGAAAAGAAAAATGTGCACTGAGCCACTCCAGGCAGATAAGATACAAGTGCATCTCACAAGCAATCTGCTTGTCCACAACAGCAAACTACAGAACTGTTTCTCTTCCCAATTTGACATCCCAGTTGCTGGAAGCTGAGCTACCCAGCCTGAGTGGCAAAGCCTGGGCTGTGGACGGATTGGTGACCGTAAGGCGGCCACCCGACAGTGAAGCTTCTTGGCCTCCCGCTTTTAGGTAATTTGGCCTTAAAAGTACCTGGGGTATTGTCTGTTGGGGAATTGCCCTGAGCAGGCCCCCTAGGAAAGGAACGATTAGGGAAGGAAATAAGGTTCTGCAAGAAATTGTGCGGCCTTACGTTTAGCCCTTGCCATTCCCCAAGGAGACTCGTCTACTTGAAGGAAGGACAGCCTCATGCATTTGCCAGCAAAGTCGGCCAACGAAGGAGAGACATAGGGATCCGAAAGCCCCACTCCGGTAACTAAGGAGTGTATCTGTGGACACAGGTCACTCTGACCCCTAGGCCCACCTGGCCCCCCGGAGGCATTCCAGATGATGATTGAACCTAGTCGGTTAAAGTACAGAATGGTTCATTGGTTCCTAGGTGCATTGTCTCTCTGAGAATGTATAAGGCGTGGGTTTCTGAGGCCCTCTTGGCCCCCTTCCTGGCACCTCGGACCCAGGAGAACACTTTTGTTCTTCAAAACCACGAATGGTTCAGGGAAACAACTAAGAGGTCGTGTCCCTGTAACTGTTCCACTTGAGGTGTTGAGAGATAAATGACCTCTCGTGAAAACAACAAAGCAAATACTTTATAAATTATAGATAAACATAGATACATAATAAAAACAATAAAAGAAATTCATCAATAAGCAAAGGGCAGGAGGGAATGTTATGAGAAAACAATCATGTTATTCCTTATTGAGTGATGGTACAAAGGAACAATTTTAGAAGTGGGCAATGTTGGAAGAACACAGATGACGTATGTTACAAGGAAATCACTAGCAAATATAATGCCACGCTTGCTACAACAAATCGGCCAGTTCAACACACTGCTGTTGCCTGTGTCCATTTTTATTTTTGTTTTGTTTTATTTTCACTTTTTCGCCGACGCCGTTCCATCCTTCGGGGACCCCTGGACCTGCTGGAGCTGGCCTCCGGCACCCAGGCATCTAGTGGCTCGAGCTCCACTAAAAAGGTTGAAGTCCAGGTCTAGAAGTGGACCCTCATGAGAAGAGCATGGTTAAAACGCAGCTATTAAAAATGAGCTGATTAGACGGCTGGCTGGCTCATTCTGAAGAGCCAAGGACTCCTGATCTCAGGGTCGTGAGTTCGAGCCCCCCATGGGGTGTAGAGATTACTTAAACAAATAAAACTGTTTTTTTTTTTTTTAATGAGCCCAAAAGTCCACAAAAGCCGTTAAAAAAAAAACAAAAAAAGATTTCAAGTATTTCCTGACATCATCTCTATTGTACTTGGATTTTGTGTTGCCTAAACAAGTAGTAGATGGTGTTTCCAAAAACCTACTCCTACAGAAGATGCACTAGCAACCTCCCGCCTAAAAGAGGTAAAATCCAGGAATTGTGAAACAGGGCCTTCAAGAATGCAGAGTATCTCTTTCACCAGTGGGTTGGGTCATAGCAAGGAAGAACTTAACACCTGCCAGACAAGTAATTCTTGGCAACAATTATAACAAAGACTTAAATTCGGAATTCCACGGAAGCTGGCAATTTGCTCTAAGATTCTATTGCTGAAAGACCACCCCATTTAAGCAGAGTGTGCCAATTACTGAACTACTAGTATTCACACTTTCCAAGAGATCTTCTTCGAGAGTTGTTGCTTTGACCACTAGCACCGGAATATCCAGTTGTGAGACAAATGATACATTCCAGGACTCTTCTAACCCTCTCCCTGTCTCGCACCCTCAGACAGAAGCGGAAAGGACGCCCACAACAATAACAAAGGTTTATGTTGCGTTGTGTGTATACATGAATTGCCCACGGGCATCTGGTAAAAATGTGACTCCCCAAATAAACCAGTGGGGCCAGTACATTTCCCGTTCAGCAGGAAGAAATAAGCTTTTCAGTCTTAATTCCCCAGTCTGCAGAAAGAAAGAAGAAAAGAATTCTTTCAGAATTGTTTCCTAATCTGGAAAAGAGTGAGAGAAAAGAGAGAGAAAGGGGGAGAGAGAGAGAGGGGGGGAGAGGGAGAGATTCTAGTAGAAAAGATACGGAAAAGAACAAGAATGAAAAGAGGAGGATAAGCAAAGAAAAGACACCAACCAAATATTACATTAAAGCCATCTAGGGGAGCCTGGGTGGCTCAGTGGATTAACCATCCGACTTTGGCTCAGGTCATGATCTCACGGTCCGTGGGTTGAAGCCCCGCATCAGCCTCTGTGCTGACAGCTCAGAGCCTGGAGCCTGCTTCAGATTCTGTGTCTCCTTCTCTCTGCCCCTCCCCTGCTCATGCTCTCTCTTTCTCTCTCAAAAATAAATAAACTTTAAAAAAAGTTTAAAGGGATCTAAAGGTGATGGTCAACTAACACCCTGAAGTCACAATATGAGAGAAAGGAATACACGCCCAAGTAAAGCCTACCATCCACCTCTCCCCACCGCCGGGCCATCTGCTGCCTATCCCTAGATATAACAGGGAGCCAATGAAAGAACACAGACTATGAGGTATGTAAGTGCAAACTCATCACCAATATGAACAAGTAAGTTGTACCACTTGGAGTGGAAGAATAAAGAGAGAATCTGTCTATACTACCACGTAGTAACACACAAAATGGGTGAACAGTAAAAAGTACTTCCTTCAAATACGAAAGGACATAGCTCCAAAGTTTGGGATAAAAATTTTTTTACTATAGATCTTGTTTATTTTAGAGAGAGACCAAGCGAGCACTCCCGCGGGGGAAAGTGGGAGACGGAGATAAAGAATCTTAAGCAGGCTCCATGCACAGTGTGGAGCCCAACACGGGGCTCAATCCTATGACCCTGGGATCATGACCTGAGCCAAAATCAAAGAGTCGGACACTCGGACTGAGCCACCCAGGCGCCCCAAGGGATAAAATCTAAAAACAGAAAAACTGAAGACCATTTGAATCAATCTCCTGACTGATGAAATACTGAACTATCAAGCAAGTAATCTTGCTATTCAACTAACAAATACTTAAGTAAAAGATAAAACTCCATTGGGGGGCAGAATATAAGGAAATTTGTATTAACATGCAGTGTAACAAAAACCTTAAAAAAGTATGAATCCCTTTGCCAAGCAATTCTGCATGCAACAGTACTGTCTCAGGAAAGAGTCAAAGAGGTAATGTTATATACACACAAAGATACTTACTATAGTATTCTTTGTAAAAGCAGAAGTTCAGACACAACCTAAATATTCAACAACAGATCTTATTAACTTATGTATTTCACAGGTATTGGAAACATCATTCTATAACAAATATAGATCATGTGGGAAGCAAATTCAGGCTATGAAATAGTTTAAATCTATGGGACAAACGTTCACACAACTACAGGTGGTAAATGTAGATGTGTGCATGATTTTAAATGAATACATATGTGCACTCATATATAATACTATTTAAAAATCAAATGTATGGTAATATAGTTTGTTTAGATTTTCTAACTATAAATTAATGCAAAAATAATAAGGATAATGTTGTATACTTACATAAAGGTTAGAACTGTAATGGGCCCACCTTTCATTAGACTGAGAAATGAACTATTATACTCCAAATATCCCTATATTATGAAGTTCCATTACCTAAGAAAATCTTGCTTCACCCCTATTCTGCAGCTAATATTCATATGCAAAGATCCCATTATTAGCGAAATCACATGTCACATTTTTTGTGGGTTTTTTTTTTTGCCAAACTACATAAATCAATAAAAACAAGGAAAATATTTAAATAGAAAACTATTCCAACTTGAATTTGGTACATCAATGGGATTTTCACTTCATCTCAAACAAGCGTTTATGTCTCAAGCTTCCTTTTAAGCAAAATGATAGTCATACTCTTCAGCAAAGCCTCAAGTGCCTTCTAAAATACATTCTCCCCTAGCTCCAAATTCTCAACTGAGCATCTGGTGGCCCTGATTAAAGCACTGCATCTGGTTATGGCCATATGAACAAGGTCTGGCGAATGAGATGCGAGCAGAAGTGAAGTGTGTAATTTCCAAGACGTGTGTGTGAAGAGACCTGCCCTTCCCTCGTCCCTTCCCCACTAACAGGAATGCCAAGAAAAATAGCATAATGGCCAAGCAATAAATAGGGTGGAACCCAAGTTCCCATTCCCACAGAACCACATTAGCCCTGGACTATTCTAGGGCCGGATCATTATATAAGACAGAAATGAACTTGTATGATAGTGATGCCACTGTGATTTGGTGGCATCCAATTATATTTTGGACGATACACAGAAAACTTGAACACAGTGGAACCAGTCAGCTATTTAATGTTTCCAACCTGATCTTCTGCATCCCTTCCTCCAAAAACATTTCAGAATGGAAAATATGCCACTTGTCACTTCTTAATCATTTGAGAAAACAGAGTAACGAGTTAATGTCAAAGGCTTCTGTGTAAACACATAAAATACTAGGCGTAGTTACGACAAAATATTGATTAAGTACAGTCTAAGTTGGATGCAAGATTTTCAGACAAGAATAAAATAAGCATATCTGCCATCTAGATTAACAACAACAACAACAAAAAAAAACCTCCAAAGATCGTATGCATATTTTATTTATGTATAAAAAATGAAAAAAAAAAAACATGTCCAATTGGTTATCTCTGGAGAATCAGAATTTTAGGTTAAGGACAAAGGAAGATAACAGATAAAATGCAGTTTTCTTCTTTATATACCTATGATTTATTAAGAGGTTTTGCAAAAAAAAAAAAAAACCATGTATTACTTTAATAACATAAAAAATTATAAAAATAAAGCATATATTAGAACTCTGTAGGTTACATCAGAAAAAAAAAAAAGGCAGAGGCAGGGCCAGGGGGAGGCAATGAAATCACCATCTACAAATAAAACCGCAGCCTTCTGAATTCAATGAAATAAATGCATAAACTTTTAACTTCTACATATAAAAAACTACAGCACACCATGAAACTTAAATCTATTTCTTTAACTTCCTTGCCTTTAAAGGATCACACAATTTCTCCGAGAAAGAGTAAACAGAAAAAAAAAGAAAATTTAAGAAAAATTTAAAAGATAGAAAAATAAACATTCTATGTCTGGTTAAGATATTTAAAAACTCCTAACCACAGGCTACCCACTGGCATCGAAGACACAACATTTTCCAACTGGATGTTAAGTGAGTTCATTCTTGAGCTTCAATCTAATGTCTGAAGGCTATCGAGACCTCCAAAGGACGTGGTGGTGGGTAGCCTGTTATGAAACTCAGGCAATGATACCTTATTCACTGCCAAGTACCTACTCCTACCTAAGAAAAGCAGAGCTACACTACACTGAATACAAGATAATGCACATCGCACATTAACATCACATACACTGAACATTAGCATGTATTATTAGAGCCTGTATAATACAGTACCAACAACTGACTATACCATTCAGGCCACCAGTAGTTCAATATAACATGTTGTATCTTTTGAAGAACATGCCATCAGACTAGCACTTGTTAAGATCAGCAACACCCAATTTTTATAAAAGGTGCCCAGTTAATTAGAGAAGTCACATTCTCATTACTGTGAAAACAAGTCCCACTACCCAGGCTCAAGGTAAAAGGACAGCCACCTGACTGTATGTGAAAGAGTCAACTTTCAGTTTTCTTAGGAAAAAGTGCTCCTAATCTTTAAGGGACTTACAGTCTAAGGAGCTATATTAAGCATCTAGAAGCCATCTCCACAATTTTACAAAAGCCCCAGGTATTCAAATAGAGGGGGAAGAAAGGAAAAACAGTGTTCTTCATCTCCAGAGCTCGAACCAAGGGAAGTGTTGAGCAAACAGCGGGAACTAAGCAAATGTCTAAGGCAGGCAATGAAAGTATTCAACAGACCCACCATCACCCTTAAGGTCCAAAAGAACCCCTACATGGCTAAGTTGAGAAGAAAAAAAAATGGGATGTATACTGTAAGTTACCACGAACAGAAGTTAAGAAAATAAAGTTTTTCAAGTAGCAATGGGAAAACAAACTGTCTAAAATCAACAAAATCAGTTTTAGAACCCACAAACCAGAAAACTGATTCACAACAGTCTTCAACCCATACACACACATGCAGATAATAAAGTTTAAAATGCTAAAATAATATTCTTGATGATTTAAAAACCTCAAAAATTAAATACTAGTTATCAAGAACTAAAAGCCTTTAATCACCCCATTCTAAAAGAAACATGAAAGCATCAAGATTGTCCAAAGTGCTTGAGATATGCTAATCCAATGCTTCCATAAACTGTGGGTCACCAAATCTGATAGAAAAGAGTTATTTCAAGGGGTGTGACATTCTATTTGCACACCAAGAATTATTCGTATACTAAATAAATAGTGTAATTAAAATGTAAGTATTATATATAGATATACACATTTACATACACAGACTCATATGTAACATAGAAAAGGCATTACTAGATTCATAGTAGTTTTCCAAAACTAACAGATCAGGAAAATACAGGTAGTATTAGCTAATACTGAGTGTCTAAAGTTTTTTTGAAATATAGACTCTAAAAGACTGGGAACCACCACCCTTATCAACTGACCTAGATAATACAAGGCCTGATAGAAGGAGGCAGCGATTAAATTAGCACTAGGTCAGAGTAAGATGGCAGAATTAACTAAGCAATGACAACAATCATTATTTAATACCTATCAGAAAACGTGTGAAAGGAGAAGAGAAAGACCCATCCATTCAAAAAGGCAAAAACTCTCTTCGTTGCTAGTGTTTTTAGAGGTCCAGTTGGGGCTGGGGGTTTGGATCAGCACAGACCCTCCACTTCTGGCCTTGGCAATATACTCAATACTTTCAGTCCAGGGTCATAATTCTCTGTCTCCTTGGCTATTCAGCTACCCAATGAGCTGTCGTGATAACTACTTTTGCACACCACCAGTGACTTTCAACAAATTCTAAACTTATGCCAAACAACTTTCGAACACACGTGATACAGAGGGTTGCACCACGGGCCAAGAAAAACCACCGACGGACTCTCCATTTTGTTAATGCTTGCCCCGGAATTGACGGAATAGGCAAACGCTATCTCCCACACAACAAAGGTATGTAGTACACAAAAGTCACTCCACAGCAAATACTGGAATACCATTTGTCTGAATTTCATCTTGCATATGAAGGTAGTATTAAAATGAACTCATAGTCCCTTCGGGCGCCTGGGTGGCTCAGTCGGTCAAGCATCCAACTTCGGCTCGGGTCACAATCTCGCAGTTCATGAGTTCGAGCCCCACAGAGGACACTCTGCTCACAGCGCAGAGCCTGGAGCCGGCTTCGGATTCTCTGTCTCCCCTTCTCTCTGCTCCTCCCCAGCCTGCGCTCTGTCTCTCTCTCTCAGAAATAAAGACACATTAAAAAAAAATTTTTTTTTTTAATTATACTGAATTTACAATCCTTGCGTGCATACCAAAACAAAGTCAGAAACGCCTAAACGGAACACTGAATGCCCAAAAAAGTCAGGCTGGAACTGCAACACTGTTATGAATAATCTAACAAAGGGGTGAGCCAAGTATCAGTAACAAAATTACCAGTGAGTTAGGATTTAAAATATGAAACTGAGAAATCTATCTTTAGGGACGAAAGAGGAACAAGCTATCCATGCTAGCATCCATGTAAAATAAGGGGACAACTACAATTGCTGGAAATAAAAATAAAGATTTGTGCCACAGAGTCGTCCACACACATTTTTGAAAACCTGTATTTTCAACAATGGAGGGCAGTTTGAGTAACATACGAAATAATCCAGAGAATAAAGTCCTACATCACTATGAAAAACTATATTGTAGGAGATTATATATTGACAAGAAAGGAGGTGATGAATTACAAAATAAAAAAGCAAGCTGGGTAACAGTACCTGAGGAATAAACCCATTTTTGCTTAAAAGTAAGTAACAGTATGTTTATGGGTACTCGTTACATATAGTTTAAAACACACTGAAAAGAAACAGACTGCCACACCAGCGTTTCTCAAGGTCAACTCCAGGGAGTACTAGGTTCCCTGGCACTTTAATAAAGGCTAAAGTGGACAAAAGAGACAGGACTTCAAGTTCCCCGGTCAGATGCTAGCTAATGCGTATTTAGGCTATCTAGAACACATGCAGCTTTTTTCCGAAACTGTTTACCAACGGAATTCTTCTGAGGAACATCTTGATAGGATAATAATAAAGAGTATGCTTTCTTAAATGCTGAAACAATGTGTTCACACTGATCCTTACCGGGTAGTAACATATGAGATAACTATAGTTTTGTCAATCAGCTTGGATCACTTTTATAATAAGAAAAATAAGACATATTATTTTTTACTGACTACAAAAACTTCTGAATCATCCTACAAAACAGACTGATTAATGTCTAACTTGCAATAAAACTTTATGAGAAGAAAGAACAAAAATGTGTGAAGAGTTAATAAACTCACATTGGCATGAAAGAATCTTTTATTACCCACTTTTCCTAGTGAAACACTGTCAATAAAACAATACCATTCTGAATAATTCAAACCATCCCATTTGCATTTCTTAACTCAGTGGAACAGTATGAGAAATACCTCCCTGAATGTCAAACAACAAGCTGAGAAAAAGAAGAACCAGAAAAATGGTAACCTCAAGATGAAATACCCATGTGATGAATAGATTCCGAAATATGTAAGTGAAGGAAAAGAAGGCAAAGTCAGAGGTGGAGACTAGCTTTTAGTTAACATTCCTTAAATCCATCCATCTATGATGTGTCATATGGGATTAAGTATGAGGGAAGCCATGTCTACTCTGATAGGGCTCATGGGCTTAGGCCAGGGGGGTGGGAGAAGAGGAAGCAGAGACACTTTAATAAAGATATGTGTAGTGCATAATGAAGCACAAAACAGGCCCCTAACCTGGGGGGAGGGGATGCAGGAGGATGTGGAACAAGGTGCCGGGTAAGGCTTCCTAGAGGAGGTACCAGCTGACCTGACGCCACAGGCACGAGCAGGATGTATGTCCACGAGGGGTATGTACGAGGATGTTCATAGGTGTATATGGATGTTCACTGCAGTGTTCCTTACACAGTTTTCTAGTCTTCAACAGGCTATAATCCCAATACCCATCTCGTGCTGTTCATGGAAAAACAAAAAAATAAAAGTTGGCAATGTTGGCAATGTTAGGTCAGTCCCCAGCTCCCAATGACATTTAAAACTCACTATATGCCCTCTGATACACACAAACATGGACACACACACACACACACACACACACACTCACTCCCACACCAGAAGTACAGCCTGTGCCTCTCGACTTCAACAAAATGACATCTGAATAAGACCCAACACAGATCCAAGGACCAATATTTGAGAACCAACTTCCCAGAAGACCAAAGCACTTGCTGCAACATTCCAACCTTAACACTGTTTCCAACCCAAACCCTAGTTGACTGAGCCAGCCAGGCACCCCGGCATTTAAATTTTTTAAACAGTGATTTGTTCTTTAAAAAGTAAGGCAAACAATTTTCATGACAAAAAATAATTTATTGAGTTCCTGCTCTAAGTCTGGCAATATGACAGGCCCTAGCATCCACCATCAGCCAAGCATTGAACTAGGCCTTAGGGAAGTACAATCAATAGCATCATTAAAACAAATTTTAAAACGATATAAAGATGAAATAAAATAAACATAAGACAAGCCAAGACCACTAGAGCATTGAAAACCAGTAAATTAAAATGTTAAGTAAAGAGACAGGAAGTACTCATTGCTTCCTACAGACATATACGTGTATATACAATATATTTAACATCAGAGTTACTTTTTCCCAGTATGTAGGAGAAGACGTGACGCACAACGAACAACATAACCAATGATGACAAAGGCAATCAAATTTCAAAGTATTCAGCAACCATGTGCACAGTCCTAAGAGGCTGAGACTTTGATATAAACCCATGTTGTTCCAGTTTCAGTTTGTGACCAGTAACCAGTAACCAGTTATAACAAGATTATGACAGACAACAAGATACACACACACACACACTATTCTAAACAGACTCTTTATATAGAAAACTCATTATAGTTACTCATTATATAAAAAACACTGTCTTTAATTAGAGTCACTAACATAGTTATTCTCAATCTAATTATCATGTAACATATAACAGGAAGATTTGCAGCCACAGCCAGATGGGCAGCCAGTGGGTAAACTCCCTCCGGATTCAGTGACCCTAACTACAAAGCTATTTTTCTTTAATTATCTTACAGGAAAAAAAGTCTCGATCCATGGTGCTCTCAAACCTCAAAAGGCTTGGGTAGTTGAGAAGAAACTCATTAACTTGGTTATTACAGCCCATACTCCAGAAAAGCAAAGAAAAAGCATACCTTTTTAATGAAAAATAACAAGAATAAAATAATAGCAGTAAGAGATTTTAGTTCACTGGTTTATCAACATTTGTACACATTCTCTAGTTTCTTTCTCAAGAGGTGGTCAAGGACTACAGACATCATTTACAGAACATAACTTAAAAGAACATACCTAAAACATTACAATAAATATAATGACTATACCAGCTAACTTTTTTTATAAGTCTTAACTAATGGGGTTTACATGTCTCTTTTCTTGTTGTCTCCTAGGAAGAATAATCATAAGACATACCTGGGGTACTTAATAATCACAGGATCCCCTGGGGCAACTGGGTGGCTCAGTTTGTTGAGCGTCCAAGTCTTCATTTTGGCTCGGATCATGACCCCAGGGTCACGGGATCGGGCCCTGCATCGGGGTCAGCACTGAGCGTGGAGCCTGCTTAAAACTCTCTGTCTCTCAACAAAGTAGGAAAGAGTATCCAACGGAAAAAAGACAGTCTCTTTAGCATATGGTGCTGGGAGAACTGGATGGCAACATGCATAAGAATGAAACTGGACCTTTCTTATACCATAGACAAAAATAAACTCAAAATGGATGAAAGACCTAAATGTTACACAGGAAACCATCAAAATCCTACAGGAGAACACAAGCAGCTACCTCTTTGACCTCGAATGCAGCAACTTCTTACTCAACACGTCTCCGAAGGCAAGGGAATTAAAAGCAAAAATGAACTATTGGGACCTCATCAAGATAAAAAGCTTCTGCGCTGCAAAGGAAGCAATCAACAAAACTAAAAGGAAACTGATGGAATGGGACATGATATGTGCAAATGACATATCAGATAAACGGTTAGGCATCAAAAATCTATAAAGAGCTTACCAAACTCAACACCCGAAAAACAAATAATCCAGTGAAGAAATGGGCAAAAGACAGGAATAGACACTTCTCCAAAGAAGACATCCAGATGGCCAACAGATACATGAAAACATGCTCAACATCGCTTATCAGGGAAATACAAATCAAAGCCACAATGAGATAACACCACACACCTGTCAGAATGGCTAACATTAACTACTCAGGCAACAACAGATGTTGATGAGGATGAAGAGAAAGAGGATCTCTTTTGCACTGCTGGTGGGAAAGCACACTGGTGCAGCAGCCACCCTGGAAAATAGTATGGAGGTTCCTCAAAAAATTAAAAATAGAATTACCCTGCAACCCACCCAGCAATTATACTACAAGGAATTTATCCCAAAGGATACAGAATACCGATTCAAAGGGGCACATGCACCCTAATGTTTATACAGCACTATCAACAATAGCCAAATTATGGAAAGAGCCCAAATGTCCATCAACGGATGAATGGATAAAGAAGATGGGGTATATATACACAATGGCATACTACTTGGCAATGAAAAAGAATGAAATCCTGACATTTACAATGACATGAATGCAACTGGAGGGCACTATGCTAAGTGAAATAAATCAGAAAAAGACAAATATCATACATATGATTTCACTCATTATGTGGAATTTGAGAAACTTCACAAATGACCACCATAAGGCAAGGGAAGGAAAAAATAAGATACAGAGAGAGAGAAGCAAGCCGTAAGACTCTTAAATACAAAGAACAAACTGAGGGTTGATAAGGGTGAGGGATTCAGGCTGGGAGGGGGGTGGTGAGTAGGAAAAATGGGTGAAGGGCGTTGAGGAGGACACTTGTTGGGATGAGCACTGGCTGTTGTATTTAAGTGATGAATGACGGGAATCTACTCCTAAAGACAAGAGCACCCTGTATACACTGCATGTTAGTGAATTTGACAAAAAAAAAAAAATTCTCTCTCTCCCTTTTGCCCCCACCTCCACTCCCCCCCCCCCCCTAAAAGAAAATCACAGAATCCCTGGAAATTCTGATTCTGTCACTCTGGAATGGGGCCCAGTATTTTAATAAATACATTAGGGTGACTCTTTTGATCAGGCAAGTTTGGGAAATAGTGGGTTATCCCAGGAAATCCTAAGGACCGAGGAAGAAGGAACCACCCACTGACAAGTAAAGAAACCAAGGCTTAGAGAGGTCACAAAGCTACTTAAGGGTCAGAGGCAGAAACAAACACCACTGTGTGAGCTCAGACCAGTCCCTTGCAGCCTGGAAGTAAAACTGCCTTAGCCAAGTTCCTCCTTCCTCCTTCTGCAAAGAGAAGGATACTAACAAAACCCATTTCAGGGACAGGAAGGAGTTAGTAACACACCATTCGTTTCTTAATGTCAGCCTTAGAGTACCCTAAGTAGAAGACACTGGTAAACACCTATAGTGCAGCTCCTGGTACATAATATGAATAAAGTAAGACTTCCTTCCTACCTCCCATTCTTCAACCCTTCTCCCATCGAGGTCTTATATTGGAGCATTTGTGCCTCCTTCTATCAAATGAAGCCAAAGTTTCCTGGACATATACAATATTAGTAAAATATATAAAATAAATGTCTGACAGTTAGTAGATAACAGGTTTACTTAAATTTTTTCTTTTCTTTTATTCATTTCATGAAAATTACATTCACACTTTGATATCCAAAAATCCTACCAGTTTCTTGCCTAAAGAAATACACTTCAGGGGCGCCTGGGTGGCGCAGTCGGTTAAGCGTCCGACTTCAGCCAGGTCACGATCTCGCGGTCCGTGAGTTCGAGCCCCGCGTCAGGCTCTGGGCTGATGGCTCGGAGCCTGGAGCCTGTTTCCGATTCTGCGTCTCCCTCTCTCTCTGCCCCTCCCCCGTTCATGCTCTGTCTCTCTCTGTCCCAAAAATAAATAAAAAATGTTGAAAAAAAAAATTTAAAAAAAAAAAAAAGAAATACACTTCAAAATTTATTTCATTTATTCATTTAAAAAGCCTAATATAACTAACATAAATCTCTCCGTACAGTCTTAATTTCCAACTATAGAGGTTAACAGAAAACGATGATAACTAACATTTACTGAGTATCTCACAAGTATTAAATCACTATTTCTCATAAGAAGTCTAGAGGGAGGTGAGTTTGGTCCCATTTGGAGTTAAGGAAATGGGAGGAGAATGGGAATAACACTGCAATTTCTGCCACAATCCCTAATACAGATGAATAAAAGATTTCTAACAGTGAAAAACTGGAAATTTACAGAGGTGATGAGAACTGCCCAAGGTCAATTAATAAACAATGATACAAAGATGTTAAACAGGCCCAGGTGGCTCCAAATCATGTATGATTTCCATGACACCATACCAGTAAAGCATGCCATTGACACTGTGCTGTACTTTGGTGAAAATTGAGACCCATTTTTTTATGTTTGTTTGTCTATTATTTTTTATTTTTTTATTTTTTTTAATTTTTTTTTTTTAACATTTATTTATTTTTGAGACAGAAAGAGACAGAGCATGAACGGGGGAGGGGCAGAGAGAGAGGGAGACACAGAATCGGAAGCAGGCTCCAGGCTCTGGGCCATCAGCCCAGAGCCTGACGCGGGGCTCGAACTCACGGACTGCAAGATCGTGACCCGAGCCGAAGTCGGACGCTCAACCGACTGAGCCACCAAGGCGCCCCTGTTTATTATTTTTTAGTAATCTCTACACCCAACATGAAATTCAAGCTTAGGACACTGAGACCAAGATCGCATGTTCTTCCAACTGAGCCAGCCACGTGACCCCGTGTATTTTTTTTTAAGAAATAGAGGGGCGCCTGGGTGGTTCAGTCAGTTAAGTGTCTGAGCTTAAGACACTGAGACCAAGATTGCATGTTCTTCCAACAGAGCCAGCCAAGTGACCCCATGTATTTTTTTTTTTTAAGAAATAAAGAGGGGTGCCTAGGTGGTTCAGTCAGTTAAGCGTCTGACTCTTGATTTTGGCTCAGGTCATGATGTCTCATGATCTCAAGGTTCATGAGATTGAGCCCCAAGTGGGGCTCTGTGCTGATAGCTGGGAGCCTGCTTGGGATTCTCTCTCTGCCTTTCCCCACCCTATCTCTCTCAAAAATAAATAAATTAACATTTTAAAAAAGAAAGAAAAGTAAGTCATCCCATGAAAATTAGGGCAAAAAAGTATGTAAATAGAATTATCAGATTTTGAAAAGGTAACAATCTTGACTGGAAATCATATTATAAAGTATTTTCAGCCTTACCAACGATGTTGAATGCCAGCATTTGCTCTCTGTTTTTAAACTGAGGATTAATGTAAGAGGGGAAAGAAAAAAACAAAAACAAGAGTATTCTGCAAAAACATTCCTTGAAAAGAATAGGAACCACCTAGGATCAGTGGTACAAACCAATCTAATGAGGCCAAAATAAGACATACCCAAGCAACACAAAGAACCCAGTGAGCCACAAACTCCATCTGATGTCAAGTCTAAAATGAGAGTTCTGTCATCACCATCAGTGGCCTTGAATGTGCCAATCCCAGCTATGAGTGTCTCATCTGGCATGAGACATTTCACAACACATCTTTATTTGCAGGCTGAGGCTGCTTGCATCATCCAGATTTACTGACATATGAAAACCTGCAATGCGAATGTTTACTGTTGTCATGGAACCTTCACATGAGGTCAAAATAACACACACCCATCATTGTGACATTTCCAAATAGGAATGAACAGTAACACACATCAGAAATGGTGATACTTAATAATGTTATTATTTGGAACAAATCAAGACAGCTCTTTTTCAGATACATGTATCATCATGGGAGGCTTAGCAGTATCTTACAAAACCTGGCAATAAATCCATAAGTCCTTCATTTCACGAGGAGGTGGAGTAAAATACCAGGCATAAGCGTGACCAGTATAAGTGGGCATTGCCAGCACCTGCTCCAGATGGGTTCCTAGCTGGTACAATAGACAGAATGCCTTATTTTAAAGTTCAGCACCTTTCTGTCAATCCCTTTTTTCTTCACCCAATGCTGTGACCGAGACATTAAAGAACACAACATGTTGGAGTGCCTGGCTGGCTCGGTCGGTAGAGCATGCAACTCTTGATCTCGGAGTCATGAGTTTGACCGAGCCCCAAACCCCAAGCCCCAGGTTAGGGGTAGAGTTTACTTTTAAAGGGGTGAGTTTACTTTTCAAAGGGGAAGGCAGGGGGCTGACTCAATCAGGGCAGCATGGGACTCTTGATCTCTGGGTCATGAGTTCAAGCCCCATGTTGGGCGAAGAGCTTACTTTAAAAACAAAACAAAACAAACAAAAAAGAAAAAAACCATGTGATATACACAAAGCATTTTGCTGGTCTAGGTTTGTGTAAATGGCATCTTGAGGGTTCAGAATCAAGCTGCCACCTCAGAGTCAGGGGCCAGAATTCTAAAAATTAGTATCATTCATTCCAGAAGGCAAGGCACAGCAGTCACTTCTTCTGTCTACACACAGTAATCAAATGTTCTTTCCAAAACCCTACAAGGAATCTTGATGTGATTAATGACCATCTATCCTGCAGCTTTTTATATCAAAAGGAATAACGAGCTAAATTAATTACGGTTTGCAGCGCCAACAAGTGCATGGTTAATGGCTAAAATCAAAGTCATCTAGATGGTGAAGCCTCACCCAAAATTAAGCCAAATTACCCTCCATATTAATATTGAGAACCAATGCCTATCTATGCCATCAATACATTTACTTCTAAACATTTTTATCCTTGGTAAGGATTTCTCAATAATCAAACTGTAATTGGCATTGAGCCCAAAAAAATATACAACCATAGCAATTAATATCTCCCTGGACACCAATTAATTATTCAGCATTGCCTAGCTGCCTTAGAAGCCCAGAGATGCCTGGTTGGTCTGCAAGGGAAACACTTATTTAGCACTCCTCCTGTGTGGAGAGGCACTATGACTCATTACCACTGCACACTTACAACACTCAGAAGGGATACTCAAAGAGGATCAGATCAGTTACACCCAGGAGCCCAGCTGAGGAAGACTCAGACAGATGACATATCTACCAGCTGTGTTATTTTTTTGTCCCTAAAGGCAATGGCCAAAGGCCCAAATCAGGCGCAACAGAAGTGGGTAGGAAAGAAAACGGAGTCACGGTCAAAACTGAAACCACCAGAATGTTAAATAATAATCATAATAATAACAGCAGCAGCTGTAGTCACAACAGTAAAAGCACAACCATGCCCAGAGCTGATGGGAAGTTCTCAACAGAGGAAAATTTGGTTAAATGTGACTTAAAACAAGAAAAACCTTGGATTCAGCAATTTCAAATCTGGGAAGCACTTCTAGGAAAATCATTAATCATGTGGGCAAAGAGTTAGCTATAAGGATGTTCATCACAGAGTTGTTGTTTGAAACGTGAAAAACTGGGAACACCCAAGATAACCACAAATAAGGAAATAGTTACATAAATAATGTCCTATAACGAAATACTAAGCAAACCTTTAAAATGACAGTATAAAATCAAGTGGGGTTTTTGTTTTCAAGACAAGGCAACATGCATGATTTATTAGGAAGTGAAAATTCTAGGAGCGAAGTGTATACACTTCAATATAAATTTTAACTTTACGCACACATATATATCTAGAATAACATATCCCAAAAGAATAAGACTGGTTACATTTGATTGGTGGGATTGCAGGCAATTTGAGAGGGTCTGTTCATTCTAAGATTTCTGTGATAAACATGTATTCTTCTTGCATTAGAAAATTAATGAAGAGCACTGAAGTATTTCCCCAACATTCTACCACACTGTAAAGGCATGCTGTTTTCAGAAAAGACAAATATTTGCTCCTTAAATTAATTTTTAGCCTAAATCCAAATAGTTAACTCAAGATGTCACCATAAATAGTTCTTTCTCTCTGTAGAATACTTAAGAATAAATGCTTGAGGTAAGATGGATGCCTTTTTCAGAAACAGAAAGTATACTGACTGTGTGAAATCCACACCAAGGGGATCCAGCTCCACAAAAATAGCCATGAGAGATAGGAAGCCCATAATTAGGGAGTCCCATTTTTCTCTCTCTAATTCCTACTGGTAACATGTACCTTTATGGTCAGTCATCTGAAGAAATCAGGCTTACCATGAAATGAAAACAGATCACAGACGGGCGCCTGGGTGGCTCAGTCGGTTGAGCATCCGACTTCAGCTCAGGTCATGATCTCACGGTTTGTGGGTTCGAGCCCCGCATCGGGCTTTATGCTGACGGCTCGGAGCTTGGAGCCTACTTCTGATTCTATGTCTCCCTCTCTCTCTGCCCCATCCCCACTCATGCTCTGTCTCTCTCTGTCTTAAAGATAAATAAAACATTAAAAAAAAAAATCTTAAAAAAAAAAAAAAAAAAGAAAACAGATCACAGCAACACAGACGAATGTCAACCTCAGGAAAAAACAAGATCCTTTCAGGAGCGCCAATGGATAGTGGAAATAGCACCCACGTCCAAAACTACAATCCCTTTTGACAGGACTGGGTTAAAAACCCCTTACAGACAACAATACTAGAGGAATAACATGAAGAGGGCTGGAAACAGAAGGAACAATTACAAGCTGTCCTCATTTTTTGTGCTGGAAAATTAATTTATAGCAAAGACCTTGGCATCAATGTTAATTCAGCATACATACACCAAAGACCCCATAGAGATTTTTAATACGATTTCTAATAGACTTCAGCTAACATGCTTACATTTTGAATTAGACTTGAAAAGGGGGATTAAAGTTAAAAATGGATTAGGAATGCAAATTAAAACAAACCCTCCCAGATGCATTAATTTTTCCAGATACCATAGAAGTCTTCGTCAAGTCCAAAATGAAAGTATAAAAATGGCCTTATATCCATGGAAATCCACATCATGTTTTCCAAAGCAAAAAGCCAAGGAATGTTTATCACATATCTTGGGAGTTGATCACTTGTACACCTAGATCAAAAAGAATAATTAAAGTTCCAAGAAGAATTTCAGATCAGCTTCCATGCACATTATCATGTGCCCCATGATTACAATCACCTGGTCCAAAAGTATACTAGGCTTTCCATCTTACAGGGAAATTTTGCTCTGCACGCCTTTGGGACAAGTGATGGGCAGTTTATACCCAGTCATTATGCCTTGGATATTACTGCAAAGACGCTTGCCATTTCTTACTCTAATCTTTCCTATGTCAGGTTTCTTTGAACTCATTAACTCTTTAAATCACACCCAACAGACATGAAAGGCATAAATCAAACATCACTAACCGACTTTCAAACTAACTTCTCACTTAACTATAATGAACACAATGGGTGAGTGTGAGACCAAAAAAAGGGGGGGGGGGTTATAATTGGGAAGAGGTAATTAAAGTGTGGATGAAAATGGGGCATGTATTAGTTGTCTCCTATTGGACTGGAAATAGGACTTAGCATACGGTAGGCACTCAAATATTCACTACAAGTATACTGGACACAAATGCTTTGCCATATTTGGCTGTCCAACACCATGCATATAAATATTCACCACATTTTGACTCAGTTCTGGTTCTGATGGAGCCGTAGTTGTGATGCGGGCAGGGCTGGGGGGGGGGGACAATTAATAAGAAGTTCAATAAACAAGCATAAAATCCAACTGTGGAGAACACCACTGGGTTGCCTGGCAAATACCGCAACCCCTCTGCTTATCTAGACATTGTCTCACTCCCATCAATTGATTAAAAAAGACACACCTCCAGCCACCATATCTGCATGGGACTCCATTGCAGTGGCCACAGTTTACTGGTCCAGAACCTTAGGAACCAATCACAGTCCTTCTCCCTGCAATTTACAACAAGGACTAAGAGATTCCAGCCTCTGCCTGGCTGAGCCTGGGAGAGGAAGAAATGTATGCTGACCGTTGTAGATAGCCAGTCTCTGCTCGGGAAGGTAGATCAGTCTAATTGAAGAGAAGAACAGAAAACTGAAGCAAGAGCACATTAAGGGGTAAAGGAGACACCTACAGAGAAACCTGATGAAGTTCCAAGTCATGAGTCCCAGGGTGTTTCTGAGGCTTGACAAAATACCTTACCTTGGGTACCTCTCAGGTACCCTTATACCCTTAGATAGACACCTTTTCTTTCTTTCTTCCTTTTTTTTTTTTTTTTTGGTTCATGAGCATTGTACTACTTGCAACTCAAGAGTCGTACACGAAAGACTCTCTAACAAAAACAATCAGCAAGACAAGAAAGAAAAAGTTGAGGCCACAGACAGAGTAGCGCAAGTGAGCCAGGGCGGCCCTCGCACAGATGAAGAACCCACAGCACAGGGCCAGATCGGAGATGTGGGAACGGAAAGTGCATGAATTACACTTCTGTTCAGCCTCTGTGGAATGGGGAGAGAAACACAGTGACTAAATTAGCTAGAGATATCAGCGTTGTTTCCACAGTGTTTTAGTATCTGTGCATACCACATTCTTTTCCTTTCTTGTACAGGCTTGTTTGAAACTCTGGCAAAATGCTGCACAGGGGAAGCAACTGAAAGTTGGCTGAGATCAACTTCTGGGATTTCAATTAAAAACATTCTCTCGCTGCTTGTCACCGCTGTGGAAAATAAAGAGCTGCAAAGGCAAGAGGTTTTTTCCTATTGAAAAATATTTCTGTTAAGCTTCAGAATGGTGCAAATCGTTTATCGACATACACAAATAACTTCTGTTCGAGCTATACCAGGGCTCTGGTCCAATCCCTAGTTTCTGGGAAAACAGCAAATTTTGTATAGACTAATTCTACTGTTCTCATTTCCTAAGCGACCTCCACGAATTTGCATTTATATCTCCAAGAATGCCTAAAAATTCCCACCAATGCCTGCTATCCCACAGAGTTCCAATAATTATCACTTCTACTAATACATGTTCATTCTGCTTCAGAAGATACCCACCAGGTCTCAAAATTCATGATTATTAAAAAACACCACTTTCACCGTACAAAAAGAACTGGCAAGACTATTCTCCCCAAAAGGACAACACACGTCTTCATTTTGCCCCATGATACTAAAACACTAAAGAATACGACAATAAAATCTCTTTGTGAGAGTTCTCCGATATGAATTAATGATGACTTTTAATATCACACGACAGACAGTACGTATCTGGATTCACTTCTGCTTATTGAACAATTTTACAGGTTGGTACATTAGTACTGTACAAACAGAAGGCAGGCACACAAGCAAAGTTGAAGCAGAAAGAACTCTCCCCCATCTCTGAGCCCTGTCTTCGTAGAGACTCTGGAACACCACTGCTACCTCCAGTCTCCAGCAAGGAGAGAAGCCCTAGGCTGCCACCCGTCTAAATAGAAGCCCAGCTTCAAAGAGTGGATAAAAGGAAGAGAGTCAAGATGGCTCCTTTACAATGAAATTCCAAGCAACACAAGGAGAGAGCAGCCCACAGAGGCTTCAGAGAGCAGGGAGAGCTCTGGCCCCCTATATAAGTGCAAGTTAACTTCCAAGTGGAGGCATTCACTCTTGCAGGAAGCCCCCACGTTCCTGCTGAAGTCACAAGCAGAAAGGCTGAGTTTTAGCTGTGAAGAAACACAGCTCGGGCTCTCTTACCTGTACCAGCCTGCGGCTCCCTCCCCCTTATTCCAATTTGGGAGAGATAGCCAGGGTTCCTCCAGCAACTCTGCAAATGGGGCGGGGCTGCCCGAGTTTCTGCTGGCACCTGAGAGCAGGAAACTGCGCATGCTCCCCACCAGAGAGAAGCGCTGGGCTACAGAGTAAGACCAGACCAGCAGCAATGACCTTCCAACATTGCTATTAACCTCAGGAAGCAGGAGAGAAAATTAAAATTGCCCCAAGGAGCTTCAACAACAGAATCAGAAATTAAAGATCAAAGGAAGAGAACAAAAGGGCCGTTGGTTGTTACTAAATGGCTGGAACAAGGCCACAGGGCCAAGTGGGTTTAAAAAAAAAAAAAGGCAATTAAGTTTATCCACATTTAGCAAGGGGTCCTTAGCTTGAAGTCTTAAGATGGTGCAGAGGCAGTGAACGAGAGCTCAGCGATGGGACGTGGGTTTGCACATCAACTATGCCATTTCCTAGTTGGGTGTGACCATGGGCAAGTCATTTCTCCTCTCTAGGGAGCAGTTTCCTCATCTACGTACCAGGGATCAGAGTAGTGCCCCTACTATAGGGCGGAGTAAGCACTAACTTCCTAGAACACAGCAAGCACGTATGAAATGTCATCATCAAGACAGTCTACACAAGCAAATCTACACCCTTTCCCCAGAGGTCAGTTTCCTTAAGAGAGAGGAAAGAAGGTCTTTCCTGCAAAGTTTTTGTTTTTATTGCTTGCCAGTTGGTTTGCTTTAATCAAAGTTGCTAAGTGCTTTTTATAGATGGCCCAATTTTCAATTTGCCTAAAATCAAGCAAAGGAAAACCATTTTCAATTCCTTGAAACCATGTAAATTTCCTGAACTAGAAAGGAGCACTGAACACGTAGTCTTTGGGGAAGTCATTACAACTTTCTGATTCAAGTCTTACCTTTCCAACTAATCCCAGACAGTACAGCAACACCGCCACACTGATGGCTGACAGTGCTGCAAAATATGCAGCCGGCACAAAAGAGAGCTGACACGGGCCAGAGTGGCCGGCACTGACCGACTCTGCTTTATTTTCTATTTTGCCTGCTTGACCCAAAATCAGATTCTTGGGACTAGAAGGGGGGATAAGGCCATCCAATCTCAAGTCCCTTCTCACCTGCCACATCTCCCAAGGGTTATGCAGCCTCTGAAATGTCAACGTGGGTGATGGGGAGCTCACTGCCTGCTTAAAACCCCACAACGGCTGGCCTCCGTACCAAACCCAAACCCCTTAGCATGGCCTTCTGGGCCCTGTGGCCTGGCCCCAGATGGGTCTCCCAAACCACTTCCTACCACTCTCCAGGGGGCCCACTCCCATCCGACCCTCCAAGTCCTCTCCACTTCTAGGAGTTCATTTCCACCATTCCTCAAGCCCAGAATGTCCTTTCTCTGTGATTCCCATCTCTAGCACCTTCTCAGTCTCCCAGGCTTAGACCACCTGCCCATTCAGTTCACAGCCTGTTTTACAGGCAGTCAGCCCACCCTTACTAGACCAGAAGCTCAGTGAGGACAGGGCCATGTGCTGGACCCCACGTAGAGAAAACACCTGGCTGAAAAAGCACCTGCCTTCCTAGAGAAAGCAGTAAGGTGGTGACCACCTCCCCTACTGACAGCATTTTGAGACCAAACTTGAGCAGATAAAAGGAGACTCAACGGCCTCATCTTGGATGCTTCTCAACTTCCTTGGAAATCAAGTATTCACAAACATCTCAACAAAATGTCAGGTACTCCACACGGGGGATTCCCAACCTTAACCACTCATTACTATAAGCATAGGCACTCTAAAAAATACTTTTAAAAGAGAAAAGAAAACACTGATGCCTGGGTCATATACCCACAATTCTGACGTAACAGCCGTGCGGTAGGATCCCTGACATGGGCATCTCTTTTAAAAACTCCTCCAGGTCAGGGGTGCCTGGGTGGCTCAGTCGGTTAAGCATCCAACTTCGGCTCAGGTCATGATCTCACGGTCTGTGAGTTCGAGCCCTGCCTCAGGCTCTGTGCTGACAGCTCAGAGCCTGGAGCCTGCTCCGAATTCTGTGTCTCCCTCTCTCTCTGCCCCTGCCCTGCTCACACACTCTCTGTCTCTCAAAAATAAATAAATGTTAAAAAAAAAAAAAAAAAAAAAAACTAATCCAGGTCAGTTTCTTGTGCAACCAGGGTTGAAAACCACTTCGTTGGAGCACTGCTCCTCAGACTCTTCGCCGGGAAGCACCAGTTGTTTCCAAAAGTTTGATACTTCCAAAAGTATCAAAATACAATAAAAATAAATTACCAGAAAAATATAAAGAGAAAATGCATACGAGACCCGCGCCTCAAATTTCGTTTCGTTATTAAACTCAACAGATGCACAACTACTCTGTGAAATTATTATTCACTTTCTAAACGCTGACTCTCAATTTCTGTATTTATACCGACATGCACTGGTAACAAAAACAGTTTGCACCCCAGCGTGGGTCTGCAGAGGACGTTTAGGGTAGCGATGCCCGGAGGGTACACACAAAGGACAAAATGTAGTCTAAGAACTTAGTTGAGGATTGCACAGCACTGAAATTATACTACACAGCAGTAAACAATTACATATCCAAACAAGGGAGAGCCATAAAGGTCAGGGCAAAGCTCCCATCAGAGAGATTTCTGGGCTGCTTCCGGGCACAAGGAAAGGAGTCCCCTCGGTGTTGACAGAATGCTGCAATAGTGGACTTTCTGGGATGTATTACACACAATTAAAACATCCCCCTTTTAAAACTATAACCTTGCTTTTGGCCACTTGTTTGGTTTTTTTTAATTTTCTATGTGTGTTTTACATACTACCTGATCATGTAAAGATATGTCGTTCTTCTCTTTGAAGACATACCGTCATGATGGGGGTACATGTTGAAAATGACAGCATCTAACAATAAACAGAATATATTACTAGGAGGAAGACTCAACTAGGAAGGGGAGAATCCTTCCTACAAGTAATTCAAGGAGGGGCGAGACCCAGGTGGGTCAGAAGAGCTAACGAACACTTCAGATGGAAAGAGGCCGAAGGGTGGAACTTAAGGGGCTTGAGGGTCAGACAGGGAGACTGGGGCAAGGAGGGATTTCAGCACGAAGATGGCCAGGTGTAGCATAAGGTCCATTCCCGTCCTCCTCGGGGTCAATGCTTCCACAAAATTCTCAAGAGAAATACCAAAGACAAAGAACAAGCTTCAATAGGTTCTAAGCCACAGTCCACAGTCTTTCTAGTAAGTTTTTAAAAAGAACTTGATAGGAGCGCCTGGGTGGCTCAGTTGGTAGAGTGACTCTTGATTTCGGTGCAGGTCATGATCCCAGCATTGTGGGATCGAGCCCCGCATCCGGCTCCACTCGGAGTGTGGCACCTGCTTGACAGTCTCTCTCCCTCCCTCCCTCCCTCCCTCTCTCTCTCTCTCTCTCTCTCTCTCCACCACACACCCTCTCTCCAAAATATATACTTTTAAAAAGTTACCAACAACTTGATAATGCACTTCTGTACCTGAAGCATGGTGAAAAAAGATGACGTTTCCTTACTGCCTCTAGCACTGATGCACAAACTCAGAATAATCTTGCCTCGTTTACTTTAACAACCACACACACACACACACACACACACACACACACACACTAAAAGCAGCTTCTCTTGGTGAAAAGTTAAGGATTTTTTAAAAAGAAATCCCTCAATTACAAAAATAAAAATAGTGCTCCTCTACTGCCTAATGAGAGTCCTTAATTAGATTTTTCAAGTTGCTAAGAATGTAACTTCTTAGCTCCCTCTAGTTGCAAATATGACACGATATGTAATATTATTAACAATAAACACTGTAGATAGGTTATTCTCATTGATCCTCCAGATAAGGCTAGTGGGTGGGTATCACCATTTTGTGACAGACTGAGGCCTAATGAGGTGACATGTCTTGTCCAAAGTCCTACAGGTTGTCAGTGACAAAACCAAGGCCCAAACTCACATCTCTGGTGCCAAGCCCTTTGCAGCTCACCACTTGCAAAGTGCTTTCACTCCTGCTACCTTTCTAGATTCTGTAAGAGCTCAGCCAGACAAGCTTTGGCTAGCAAAATCTACGCAAATTTGAAAGCAAAGAGGACACATGAAAAGCACAAGCATCTATTATTTTAAAATCTAGAATACTCTGCTCTTTGGAAGGGGCCAGTCAAAAGTTTTGACATTTTTCAGGTTGGAGGCTTCAGCGTACCTGGTATTTCACATTGCCCAGCCCTGGAGCCTCATTGAGAATCACCATTAATCCTTCTGGGTATTAATTAATTAATTAATTAATCCTTCTGGGTCACTTTAATGTCTTTTGAGCCTCTTTAAAGCTATTCCTTATCCACCCCAATTACCTTCCTCAAACCTCCATGGCCTTTTCAAACTTGTTCCTGCCTCAGGGCCTTGACACTTGCCATTTTTTCCGTAGGGAATACTCGTTCTCCAACATCCTTACGCCCGCTTGACCCTGTATTTGGGTCTCAACTCAAAGACCACCTCCTCCAAGAGGACTGTCACATATTATTACCCCATCTCTCTCTATGGCCTCCTGGTTTCCCATTCTTGCTAGCACTCTTCACTACCTGAGATCCTGATTCACTGGAGATGCAAACTCTACATGAGCACAGCTCAAAAAAGAGAAAAACAAAGTTAACACAGCAAAAATAAACCAGTTGCCACACATATCATAAACAAACACACCCTGAGAGAAAATGCCGTGTCAATACATTCAAAATAACAAGACTAAATATTGACTGTTTTGCTAGTTCACGTATAGCACACAGTAACACTCAAACATGATATACACAGAAAATGTCCAGCAAACTAGAAAACATCAACCTCTTCTTCCTGCTATTTAACACTCCTCCCTCCGCCAATACTGTCCACAATGATCCTTCATGTTTCTACGATGAACAATTTTTTTAACTGTGGCTACAAATTATCACCTGTACTCCTCCCTCTCGGAATCAGTTAGTTTATAAAAATGACCTAAGGAAAAACTGATAGCTAAGCTGTCCAACAGAAAATATATTAGGACTCCCTGGCCAACTTCCCCCTCTGGAAAGCTGGGATCAGTCTTTGCAACAGATCGGTCTGGGCCACTCTCCAGGGGCCTTGCCACGGCAGGATCCTCTTGGTCATTAACCATAAAAACAATCCCAAGTCCTTCATTTCCCTCTGCAACCCAGTGCGGCTGGAACTCGGAAGTCGGCTCATTCCCAGCATGTTATGCTGATGCGGAACACTTTTTTAATAAAAGTGGTAAGTTTGTGAGCTAAAAATATAGAGGATGACTTCCAGCTATGATAAAATAGCCCATTTTCTGGGCCTTTTATAATGCCAACCACAAGCACAACTGGGAATCAAGTTAAAGTGTTACTATTTCCAAGGAGAGTGTATCAATTCTTATTATGGGTGCCTCTCCCCCTGAGCATACTTAAAAAATGGTATTCACATGTGTAAAATCTCTCTTCCTGCACCAACCCCATCAATGAAGGGCTGGTGTCAGAATTATTTCCAACAGCCCACCTCTTGTCAGGGTAGCTGCTGTCAGCTTTATTTCAGAGATTTGGGGATCCCAAGCAAGATAAGCAAACCCAGAGGGTCTCTACATAATGCTGGCTCTTAACCATGTCTGTGTTTGGATACAATGGCACTGAGTAACTCAGTATAAAACGATACTGTTGGGGCGCCTGGGTGGCTCAGTCGGTTAAGCGTCCGACTTCGGCTCAGGTCATGATCTCACCGCTCTTGAGTTCAAGCCCCGTGTCAGGCTCTGTGCTGACAGGTCAGAGCCTGGAGCCTGTTTCAAATTCTGTGTCTCCATCTGTCTCTGCCCCTCCCCACTCACACTCTGTCTCTCTCATAAACAAACAAACAAATAAATAAATATTTAGAATATCTTGCCGTAAAAACAAGAAATAAATAACCCTCAACCTCCATCAAAGTCCTACAACTGCTTCACAGTACCCTTAGGACATAATCTCAAGCTATTCTCCCCAATTTAACTTCCCAACATCCTCCTGACACATAGGTCTTGATCTAGCCAAATCTCTGCTTATCATCTATCCAACACTATGGATGTGCTGGTAAGTTTATGGTCTAAAAATATAGAGGATGGATTTCTACATCCAGGTTCCTCATACATGGTGGACTTCTGCCACCCAGCGTCTATTTCCCCTGCTCCTGGAAGAAGCAATCCAATTGCGTTGAAGAAAAGTATTCATTCTCCACTGGCTATGATTTACTGGTACCACCAGTCAAGGCACTCTGTGTGGGCATTTTATTCAAACTGGGTCATTTGTTTGTTGAGGGTTTTTGTTTTTGTTTCTTAAGTAATCTCTACACCCAACGTAGAGATTGAACTCACAACCCTGAGATCAAGAGCTGCCTGCTCTACCAACTAAACCAGCCAGGCACCCCAAAACTGGGCCATCTGGACATCTGAATCAAGATTCAGTGATTCAAGAAGATTCAAGAAGAACAAGACTGAAAATGGGTGATTCCTCCTCCATGGGGCACCCCACATAGATGGTTCATCAGTACCCTCCATCCAACAGTCCTCGGGCTGTCCATGGTCCTCCTCCCTGACCCCGTTTTTCAGGTGTCCCTCGGATTCTATAAGCTACTCCGCATCTCTATCCATCGTTTTTCATAAATGTACTTTCTACTTAAGGTGGATTCAGGGTAGATTTTCTGCTTGTACCCTGGCAGCAAAACCACTCAGTGATTATTTTCAAGCCCCTCAAAACCATCCCTCCCAACACTACGATGCTGTCTTCTCAATATTTTCTAAGTCCTGTCATATACTCTGATTTTTCAGGTACTATGCTTCTCTAAATAAAATACAAAAGCATAATGTTATAGCCCCACTGCTTGTGATTTTCCAGCATCAGATGTGCCACCTGAAAGGTGATACAGTTTGTTATCTACCATTACTAAGTGCTCACTATGTGTATGGCGCCGTGCTAAGTGGCTTCCCGTCCATCATTGCATTTAGTCCCCACAAAATACAGCAGTTCCCCTTACCTGTGGCTTCACTTCCCACAGTTTCGGTTGCCTGTAGTCAACCAAGGTCCAAAAGTAGATGATTCTCCTCCCCCTGATGAATCGTGACAAGTTCAATAGGAGTTTCCTACTACATCACAATGCCTACACCATTAATCTCACTTCATCAAATCATTTTATCTTCTCACATTGTCACATGAAGGGTAAGTACAGTACAGATAAGTTGAAAGAGTGGGGGGGGGGGGGGGGTGGGCACCTGGGTGGCTCAGTCGACTTCGGTTCAGTTCATGATCTCGCAGTTAGTGGGTTGGATCCCCACGTCAGGCTCTGTGCTCACAGCTCAGAGCCTGGAGCCTGCTTCACATTCTGTGTCTGCCTCTCTCTCTCTGCCCCTCCCCCTGCTTGTGCTCTGTATCTCTCTCTCTCTCTCAAAAATAAACATAAAAAAAAAAGAGAGAGAGAGACCACATCATACAACTTTTATTACAGTATATAATCATAATTGCTCTATTCTATTATTACTTATTGTTGTTAATCTCTTATGGGGCCTAATTTATAAATTAAACTTTATCGTAGTTACATATGTATAGTAAAAACATAGGGCTTGGTACCATCCATGGTTCCAGACATCCACCTGGGGTCCTGGAATGCATTCCCTGCCTATAAGGGGGAATACTGGATGGTGTTATCCCGTTTCACAGATAAACACACTAAGATTAAAAGAGATTAACTTGCCAAGAGGTGTACATATGCACCTATTAAATCACCAAACTTGGATTTAAATCCAAGTGCACCCACAAAAACCTAAATTCCCAACCACTGATGAAGATAATACTTGGGGGGTGGGGTGCCACAGAGTGGTTACAGATGGGTATGAAAATAATTACATCTTGGAAACTTTCGTTAACTGGCTACTGAACACCCAACCTGTACCTTCTCGTGGGTTTGTGCATCAAATTCTGCCCTTTTAAACACCCATGAACCCAGTCTTGAAAACTATTTAGAGTTGAATGGAACAATCCATTACTTCAGTGACACAGAATAAACACAACCTCGTCCTCTGAAAAAAGATTTCTGCTGCCTAAATCATAGGCAACAAGTCCTCAAACTCTAGGGTTGTTTTAAGCTATTAAAGGACTTACTCCTTAATAAAACAGGGAAGTACATTTTTTTTTGTATTTAGCTCACAAGATCATTAGGAGAGCCAGAAAAAAGCATTTGTGTGGGAAAGGGTTACCACCGTGACAGGAGAGTAACAAATATGCCCAGAAGAGGCAGAGCGGGCCCATCTGGGTCTAAAGTTAGACACATCTGTCCAACCAGGTATTAATTTTAGCATCAGCTACAAGTCACCAAATAGAAAGAAACATGGTGCCTGTAATCTTTAAGCAACCCACCAGGCATCATGAAGAATGACTATTTTCAAGCAACCCACCAGACATGAAGAATGATGTCAACTTTCACTTCTTCTGCTCATTTTAAACACTACCAAGCCATGAAATTCAATTCTCCATTAACCATTGTTTCATATCTGACAAACTTGCATTTCACAAAATACAGCCCTTTCCGCGGAACTGGGATCACCTGCCCCCCAACACAAATCATCAAAAACAAGTTTCCACACTTTGATGCAATTTCTACAGCCTAGCAAATTCAGAGTGGGTCCGGTAGATAGCTAAAGGGTTTTGGAGGATCCACAGGCGGTGTACAGAAATGGCAGGTTTGAGAGGGGGCTCTGAAGTCAACTAAGTTTGGGAAACGCTGTGTGAGGCGACACAAAATATATTCCTTGAATACGGTACTGCTCAGAACATTTAACAGGTTGTGTGTTTCAGAGCTCTACACATGGGTATTAGAACACAAAGCATTTCCCAAGCTTATTTGTAAAGAGTACCCTGTAGGCAAGTGTTCCATGGGAAACACACTGAAAATGTGGACGAAGCCATAAAGAGACAGAAACACAGGTCCTAGGAATTCCTTCAGAACATCGTGTACTTTGAGAAAGCAATGCACACCAATAGTTGCACGTGGGAATTACACTGTGGACCCAATGCCTCAGGTTCTCTGCATTCTAGACAAGGAGTCCTAAGACTCTTGAACATTCTTGATAATCCAGAGGATACTCACCAGGGAACAGAATGTTATTTGTCTAAAGCTGGAGGATCAAGTATGGAAGGAGGAAGGAGGGCAGGGAAGAAGCGAAGAACAGGGAAAGAATCACTGGTGTCTCCATTTTCTTTTTTTTAATTTTTTTTTAACGTTTATTTATTTTTGAGACAGAGAGAGACAGAGCATGAACGGGGGAGGGTCAGAGAGAGAGGGAGACACAGAATCTGAAATAGGCTCCAGGCTCTGAGCTATCAGCACAGAGCCCGACGCGGGGCTCGAACTCACGGACCGCGAGATCGCGAGATCGTGACCTGCGCCGAAGTCGGACGCTTAACCAACTGAGCCACCCAGGCGCCCCTGGCGTCTCCATTTTCAATTAATGCTGAGGAACAACTAACTTGCTTTCATTTTTTTTTTCTTCAATAGATTTCACCTTATGATATGAAACCACCTCAGGGTATATTCTTAAACGCAAACAAACATCAGTCTTCAAAAGATGCACCCTATGACTCTATCCACAGGTCAGCAGACAGAATTCTACCAACAAAGGCCCTTTTGTGAAAAACGTTAAAAGCGAACTGGTAATCAAGTCAACTCATTGTTTTATATTGAGCAATGGAAATACCAACAATGTTTACTTCAGGGCAAAAATCGATTTATTAATGCTAACTAATCTGAACCCCCAAAAGAACATAACCTAACTGGAATACTTCCTGGTTTAATGGTTTCTGGAAGCACAAATTCAAACGCCACCACGGGCCGTGCAGATAACTTGAACGAGTGAAGCATGCAGGGCCTAAGAAACTAGGGAATTGTGGGGACTAGGGGGAAATCTGAGAGTACGACCAAACCTCCAGGCATTCGTGATCAGTTCAATTACGACAAGGTGCTGACTTCCCCTCTCCCCTCCCCCCAGCAAAACAAAAGAAAACAAAACAAAACAAAACAAAACAAAACAAAACAAAACAAAACAAAAAAAAACAGGTGCAGTCCAAATTCAGCTCCCAGGCTGCTAGTTTGAGACCTCTGGGAAAGCTACCATCCGTAAGAAGATCTGAACCTAGTCCTCTACAAATACCTGATGAGCACATTAAATTTATAAATCACCAAGTTGAGAATAATGTCAACCCAGATGCATCAAATAAATGTGTTTACAGTGGATGAATATTCGCAGGTGTATGTACAAATGTAATACGCTTCCAACACAGTACAACTGAGGTGAACATCTTCCAGTGAGTAACCTGTTGCGTAAAGTTGGGAAAAATATGCCACCTCTCTGGGCCTCAGTTTCCCTCATCTATAAAAGGAAGATGGGAATACCAGCCCCTTTGAGTAGTAGTAAAGCTTCTACAGAAATACATTCATAACACTCTTAGCATAGAGTAGATGCTCGATTAAATGGTAGTTAACTGTTATTACAGTGCATATTTTGGTTACGATCGTAAGCGGTATTTCGAACGATTTCACAAAGTGAATTTTTGTAACAGTCAATAGGTAAATGATGCTGATCAAGCCTTGGAAGACACTCCTAATTGTATAACCAATCTCAGCCACTTTCCAGAAGCCAGAAAAAGATCGTGGTGCCATCTCATGATGACACACAGGCACACAAAATTTTACAAATACTGATATCATTCAAATTTGAATGACAGATTGTACACATTTAGCATTAATTCTGTTAAATATTTTTAAACACTCAAAAGAGCAAATCCAAACACCCAGGATGCTGACAGCTGCCTGCCAAACACCTTGCACACGGTCGTTTGCTATCCATAATTCATACCCATTAATGTTACTATTTTCACCTTCTCTTCCAGCAGATGATCTTCATACTTGCCCTTTTTTAGGCACTGAATGCTCTCCCCCACAAAAAAACTTAAAATTCCAACTTGTTGGTTCACTTTTTTTTTTTTTTTGTAATCCCTGAAGAAATTGGACCGGGAAGGGGGAAAATGATGAAGTAATAACATGCAGGTGCTTCCTACCTAATTAAAAGAGAAGTTTACAGCTGCACTGGTAGTGAATCATCCCTGTGGGTTATCCACGTGTATCCTTCAAGTGGCACGTAACTCCATCAAGAGCCATATTCCATATGCTTTCCTGAAAACTGCCTGCTTTTAGCTTGGTAAAATGATGACTGTCAGGTAACTAATGGTATTTTCTGTTTCCTGGCTTTTCCTCCCTATGGACATCCCAGTCCATTTGTGTTTCCTTAATTCTAAAAATAATTAAGCAACCTTGAAGCAAGAGGCTCAAAGCTTAGTAAATCAAGCTTGAGTTTATACTGAATCAAAGCATACTGTCACTAGAAAAAAAAAAAGCTACAGACAAAACTGTGTCCAATGTTACCATTTGTGTCCTCTGTGTACATATATCTATTTCACAGACACACACACAGATACACACACACACACACACACACACCCCTGTCAGCCTCTAGGAAAGGACACAGATGGAGGTAAAGGGAAGGCAGCCCTTCATTGTCCACCCTTTTTATCTTTGGAAAATTATGCACCTGATGAGTACACTAATGGTCCTAAAAATTTATCTCTGGCTTTTTAAATTTATCTGGACTGCAAGGTGTTTTCTTATATTTCAAATTACTGATGTCCCAAGTGTTTAAGTTAATCTGTTTTTATTTCTTTTTTTTTTTTTAATTTTTTTTTTCAACATTTTTAATTTATTTTTGGGACAGAGAGAGACAGAGCATGAACGGGGGAGGGGCAGAGAGAGAGGGAGACACAGAATCGGAAACAGGCTCCAGGCTCCGAGCCATCGGCCCAGAGCCTGACGCGGGGCTCGAACTCACGGACCGCGAGATCGTGACCTGGCTGAAGTCGGATGCTTAACCGACTGCGCCACCCAGGCGCCCCAATCTGTTTTTATTTCTTAAGCTTACCCAGGGATATTTCATTTTTTTTAATGTTTATTTATTCTTGACAGAGAGAGCTGGGCTGGGCTGTCAGCACAGAGCCTGATGCGGGGCTCAGGACCTGAGTCGAAGTCTGACGCTTAACCGACTGAGCCACCCAAGTGCCCCATGTTTTGTTTTTTAATATATAAACTGAAAAAAAAAAATCTACAACAGACCATTAAGTCTAAGGACGAGTTACCCAGGGCTAGAGGTTCTGCTTTTTTCTCTAAACTTCTGTAATACTACTGCTTTTCAAATTAAAAAATAAAATAAAAAGCTACAAAGACAAACAACACGGAGATAGTACCGCTTATTAGTAAGAATGGTCAAAATCCAGAACACTGACAACACCAAAAGCCCGCAAGGATGGGGAACAAAGGGAGCTCTCACTCCTTCTGGCAGGAAAGGAAAACATACAACCACCTTGGAAGACAGTTGACAAGTTCCGTACAGAATTAAACATAGTCTTACCATACAATCACACTCCCTGGTATTTCCCAAAAGAGTTGAAAAACTTAACAGCCACACAGAAACCTGCACACAGATGTTTAGAGTGCTTTATTCACAACTGCAAAAACTGAGAAGTGACCAAGATGTCCTTCAGTAGGAAAATGGATTAACTGGGGCACATTCAGACAAGGGAGTATTATTCAGCAACAAAAAGGAATGAGCTATCAGGCCATGAAAAACCATGGAGGAACCTTAAATGCACAGGACTAAATAAAAGAAGCCAATCTGAAAAGACTACACACTATACCATTCCAACTTTGAAACATTCTGGAAAAGGAGAAACTATGAAGAAAGTAAAAAGATCTGTGGTTGCCAGGGGCTGGGGAGTGGGAGGGATGAATAGGAAGAACAAGGAATGTTTAGGTTAGTGAAAATACTCTGCATGATACTGTAATGATGGATTCGTGTCACACATGCATCCAAACCCATAGAATGTACAATACCAAGAGTGACCCCTAACATAAACCATAGACTCTGGGTGATAATGACGTGTCAATGTAGGCTCATCAATTGTAACCAGGGCCCCACCCTGGTGGGGGATATTAATAAGTGAGGAGGCTGTGTATGCACTGGGGCCAAGGGCTATGGAAGAAAACTCTATACTTTACTCACTGTTTTGCTGTGAACCTAAAACTGGGTTAAAAAAAAAATCTACTTCAAAAAAAAAAGCTACACAGAAAAATGTCAGAATGAGACCAAATTATTTTTATGGTGACAAAGAGAATGGCTACATACAGAGGCAGGGTCAGAATCATTTCAAATAAATGCCCACCCTTAAGGGCACTTATTAAGGGTTTTTATTAAATGACCATAAGGGCACTTATAATTTTTAAAGGAACTTAAATAATTGTATCTAGTTAGCTTTCTGTGCTTTTATTTCGGCACATTACTTCTTTTTTAATGTTTATTAATTTTGAGAGGCAGAGACCAAGCATGAGTAGGGAGGCCAGAGGGAGAAGGAGAGAGAGAGAAGGAGAGAATCCCAAGCTGAGAGCATTGAGCCCAACGCAAGGCTCGATCCCATGAACTGTGAGATCGTGACCTGAGCAGAAATCAAGAGTCAGAGGCTTAATGGACCGAGTCACCCAGGCGCCCCATGTGCACTCTTTATCTTTGTTTACCTTGATTAAAAATTTGGAATGGAGTAGCACCTGGCTGGCTCAGTTGGTGGAGCACATGACTTGTGACCTTGGAGTTGTGAGTTCAAACCCCAGGCTGGGGGCACAGATTAGTTAAAAATAAAATCTTTTAAAAAAAATCTGGGGTTGAAAATGTTCACCTGCACCCTGCACTCTTTTCAGGATCTATAGAAAAATCTAGCTCCACAACATTCTTCAAATGATCTCTTTTAGTAGCAAATGAGTTGTTTTCATCCTATGGCTTAGGGGCTAAACACATCAGCTTAAAATTAATGTTAGCTTAGGGGTGCCTGTGTGGCTCGACTAATTAAGTGTCTGACTCTTTGTTGCAGCTCGGGTCACCATCTCATGGTTTCGTGGGTTCGAGCCCTGCATCGGGCTCTGTGCTGACAGCATGGAGCCTGCTTGGGATTCTTTCTGGCTCCCTCTCTCTCTGCCCCTCCCCTGTTCATGCTGTCTCTGTCTCTCTCAAAAATAAATAAATAAACTTAAAAAAAAATTAATGTTAGCTTAAAATCAGAATGTTTAAAATATTATTCTTCTTTTCAAATTGTCCCACTGACAAACAAATGCAAGATAAGGAGAATACTTAGAAAAAGTGTCTAAGAGTTAAACCGTATCCCAGAGAGAACTATTTTTATTAAAGGAGGGTAATGCTCTTCATTTTCTTTAAAAAATAAATAAATAAATAAATAAATAAATAAATAAATAAATAAATAAATAAAACAACCAAAACAGAATGAAAACTAGCTACAGGTATAAAATTTGAGTCCCTTGTTATTCTGGCAGACAACAGTAGGGTGCCTACTGGGGCACACACTACACCCGAAATCAGGGAATATGGTAAACAGTGATTTAAGGAGACTATCAGCTTTCATGACCACTGCTCAACAGAATGTTGTCAACTCTTCCTTTGGAGAAGAGTGAATTAACGTCACTGAATCTGAGATTTTCTTTTCCACTCAGGAGACAAAATGCTGACTCCTCAATCTGAAATTATGTATGAAAGAAAAACTTGGGGCGCCTGGGTGGCTCAGTGGGTTGAGCGTCCGACTTCGGCTCAGGTCATGATCTCACGGCTCGTGAGTTTGAGCCCCGCGTCGGGCTCTGTGCTGACAGCTCGGAGCCTGGAGTCTTCATATTCTGGGTCTCCCTCTCTCTCTCTCTCTGCCCTCTCCCGCTCATGTTGTCTCTCTCTGTCTCTCAAAAATAAATAAAATAAACATTAAAAAAAATTTTTTTAAAGAAAAGAAAAACTTGATTTTCCATTTCTTAACCCTCAGAATGCTTACACAAGAGAAGGCATCCAGAAGGGAACCTGGATATATTCTCATTCATACTCTCTCTTCCCTCGCATCTCAGTCTCCTTCTTTTAGACTCAGTTCCCCAACCCTCTGTGTCATTATGCCAAATTAGAAAATGGCCTTCATCTTCCATCTGAGGCTTCCTTAACAATGACCACCAAGTACTACTCCTTTTCCTCACACACACACACTCTTAGCCTCTCCCTGATATCCAGCTACTACTTCGTATATCAAAACTCTACTTTTTATGCAAATATCCCAGACCCTCCATCACCTTGCCATTGAACTTTTTTCAATCATAGCCTATTGGTCATCAACTTAAAAATCCTGGAGACTCAACAATGAACGAGATCTAAGGTCCAACCTCTCATCCAACATGAGTCAACTCACAGCTTCTGCTTAGAACAGCCAACCCTGGGCTTAGAGAGAACACAGATGTCAATGGATGGAACACCTTTCTAGGTGGCCACAGCTAATTTTAAGGACTGGCACAAGTCACCAGTTACTCCCATAGTTCTGCTCACATCTCTCAGAGCCACAGAGAACAAAGGGAACTTCATTTCCACACATGAGCCCTCCACCCATTTAAAGTGTTGGTCTCCACATCCATCCTGCTGTTTTATTCCAACTAAATCCCCCAGACTGTACCTTCTTCTCTTAGACCTCTGCAACTGTCATTAAAGAGACAATGGTATTCAAGAAAAGTGGCTTTTAAATTACCTTCCTTTTGGTTTTAAATAGTGTGGAACAAAACATATTGGATCTTCAATCAAATTCTGTCACATAGAAACACTGTATGAATTTCTAATCCTAAACCATGTCTTTTTAAGGCTACAACACATGGTTAAGATAGGGCAAAACCTGATCTCTCCTCTTCTACAATCAATCACCTCAAGGTAGTCCGTATTTATAAACTTCATTCTTCCCTGGGACTTAAAAAGTATTTTTTTTTAAACAAGTACAGTATAATTAAATTTAGCCCATTTTGTCCCTTCTCCAAGAGATTCTTAACATTAATTCAGTTCTACATTTCCAAAGAAAATGAAAATTAACTAAATTGAATTATCCCTCATGATTATTTATACATGGGTTTTAATTTATATTACACCATTTACATTTGCTAAGTGCAAAATGGGACTAGGCTGCAATTTTATACTTATAACCTACTCCACTGCCAAACTAAGTTCAGCTCAAATTATAATTGCATAGAAAATGCAAACATATGATTTTGACTTTTATTACCATTTCATCCCACTACAGAAATTTAACATGGTTTTGCCAAGTTGGAAGAACCCTACCACATAGTATTTGTTCAAGCCAATGTACAACCAAAGAAATAATAATAATCTGATTTGAAAAGAATTTTTTGAATTCATTCTGTTTTAGCATTCTCTTACATGTTTCTTGAGAACTTTACCACTATATTGGAGTAATCACCAGCTAGTACAAAAGCTCTTACCTCTCCTATAATCCATTCCTTCTCAAGGAGTGACCACCCTACCCAAAGAAGAATCAATCAAAATGATTGCTCATTGGCTGATTACTAGTAAAAATTGAAGAAGTACAGGGGCGCCTGGGTGGCTCAGGGGGTTAAGCATCCGACTTTGGCTCAGGTCATGATCTCGCGGTTCACAAACGTGAGCCCCGCGTTGGGCTCTCTGCTGACAGCTCAGAGCCTGGAGCCTGCTTCAGATTCTGTGTCTCCCACTCTCTCTCTGCCCCTCCCCAGGCCACACTTTGTCCTTCTCTCTCAAAAATAAAATAAACATTTTTTAAAAATTTTTTGAAAATCAAAGAAATACCAAAAAAAATAAAGCACCAAAGAAAATCTGAATTGATTTGGAATATCAGTAAAAAGAAATTTAGAAAATACCCTTAGGTCCAGGTTAGGTATGAAGGAAAGAAATTATTATAATAATGAGGGTATTAAATGCTTTTACCATGTGCAGGCTCTGTTTTATGTGGTTTATCTGTACCAACTCATTTAATCCTGAAAACCTCCTCCTTACAGAGAATGAGACTCTACGAGATGACATGACATGAACAAGGTCACACAAAAAACAGTGGAGCATAGACCTAACTCACAGACCGGCAGCCGAAAAGAGTTGAACTCTGGTGTGTCCCCATTCCCCCAAAATTCACATCTACCTGAGCCTCAGGTGACCTTATTTAGAGATACAATATTTGCAAGTACTATTATTCATTGTTTTAATTTTTAGATTTATTTTTGAGAGAGAGACAGAGCATGAGCGAGGGAGGGCAGAGAGGGAGGGAGACACAGAATCCGAAGCAGGCTGCAGGCTCTGAGCTGGCAGCCCAGAGTCCGGCGTGGGACTCGAACTCTCGGACCGTGAGATCCTGACCTGAGCCGAAGTCGACACTTAACTGACTGAGCCACCAAGAAGTCAGGGGAAACTCAGATATACAGAGTTAAGACAACCCTATGAAGAGGGAGGCAGAAAGCGGATGGTATGGGTACAAACCAAGGAACGCCAAGGAATGCCAGCAACCACAAGTGAGGAAGAGGGTTCCTCCCCAGAGCCTGCAAAGGAAGCAGGGCTCCGCAGACAGATCTGAGACTTCTAGCTTCTGGCATTCTGAGACAATACACGCCTCTTGTTTTAAGCCTCCCACTTTGTGGTACTTTGTTATGGTAGCCCTTGGAAACCAATACAGCTGGGAAGAGAATGTGACGATTCAATGTAGCATCGCATCCCAAAGAAATTCTGTGAACAGAGAGACAGTAATGGGAACCAGCATGTCAGAAGACCATGAGGTTAGTATCAAATAACAACTGCTGGTGAATTCCTCGCCCCTCCCAACAGTCATTGGAAGCCTCAGCTTGCAGCTATGTCTCTGGTGAGCTCTGCACATAACGGGAAAACATAACATTTTTTCTTGATAGCACGAACATCTGGTTATCTGAACATAAGAGATTCACAACAGAAGAGATCTGCAAAATATCGCCTCCCTAAGGGCTGAGAATTGCTTATACAAAACTTGATTATTCCACACGAACCTCTATGTTTGATTCTAAGATCCCAGGGTGATGTACCCTAGGCAAAAGATTTCTAACTCTTCCATGTAAGATCTAAGCTTGCTTTTCCTTCCATTTGTAGTCATCCACATACCCATGCACGCCAATCGTCAAGTCTGCATTCAATAAACATCACGACCAACAAACATGATAAAGAGCCTACTAGGTAACTTGGCATTTTGTTCATTCTTAGAAATACTGTAGTAAATATGGCAAATGGAGGCCCATCCCTTAGGGAGTTTATCCTTTAGCAAGAATGGGAAACATTCCATAAGTCATCTTAAGTGTGATGACAACTACCAAGAAGACATGAAGGATGTTACAGGGAATAGGAGATGAGGCTGGTCAGTCATGTGCAGCTGTACAGGTTGTGCACTACCCAAGGGTACCTGGCCAAGGAATATGCAGGAGCTAAAAATACAGCCTTCTCCATTCGTATAGCCTAACCAGAAGACTGTTGTTATCTTATTAGCACAAAAAGGCCATCTGAACTAGCATTGCCCCTAAGCTATAAAGGACAAGGGCCAGATCTTGGAGGCAGTATTAGTGAATTTGTATTTTATATTAAGGGTAATGGGAAATAATTGTAGAATTTTTCAAGTAGTAGAATCAGCTGTCTAGGGAAGCAGAGGCAGTAATTTACCCAACATGATTTCATCACTTGTGTAATACGGAAATAATTCAAAGAAATGTATAAATAATTGAAGCTAAGACCATCTGTAAAAATGCCATTTTGGCTCCTTCCCAACTGATGTGCATTTAAGACCTTGATGAAAAATGCGGCTCTTTTCATGCTTTTCACTTGAGGAGGATTTCACTGGTTTATTAATCAGATGCTCTTTCACTGGACTAAAGCAGGATCCCAGGCCCTATTCGAGGCCGTCTTCCCATTCCGCACACCAAGTTCCTGCCTTCAAGAGAAGCTAATACAATGCTCACGTGAAGAAGGATCTGTCTACAGAAAGGGGCTCTGTTCTCCCCATCCAGGACACTGTGGAGTTGGAAAATTAAGCCTGTCACTTTAAGATATACGTGTCCCGCTTCAAGAATTTCTGGTATCAAATCAAGCAAGAATATCACGGGGAGGCAAATCTATACAACACGGGGATTCTCTCCGAGAAGCCATCGTTTCCCGAACAGAAACCAGAGCGAGGCCATCCTACATCCAAATGACCCACAAGGGTCCGTTTGCTCAGAGCACAGAACAGGCTTCCTCCAACCCGACCCACGCAAGGCGCAGCTCAAAACCGGTCTCCGGTCAGATGAGTTTATGAAACTCCACAAACTACACTCCAAGCTTCGATTTCCTTCCATATCAAATGAGAATGAACAGAAGAGAATGGGGGCCAACGCGAGGATTTATAAGTTAGTACATGTAAAGCCCGCAGAACCATGCCAGGCACAGAGTAAGAGCTACATCAAAGTTTCCTGTTAGTATTATTTTCATTCTTAGAGCATCATAATAGATTTCCGTACATAAGACCCACTAAGACAGGCAGGTAGATAAATCTGCTGAGCTCTATGTATTAGATCTTTCCCAAATTTGTCTGGCCACTGGCTTTATCTTCCCATAAAGCATTTTCTATCACTAGGAGAACCCAAGTCCTACAGGGTTCGCCAGGGGACATCGTGCTCTGAGCCGTGTGTCTCTGCCTTGTTTACTTTCACCGCTTATCCAGTAATCCAGAAGGAGACTTTATTTACACTTTAACCATGAGATGGCAGAAGAAGGAAAGGCAGAGCTATGTGGAAGCTACCTCTAAATTTCTGGTTCCTCAACTACTGAATTGTCCCTGATACTTCCTTTGGAATTTAATTCCAAAGTTAATAAAAGGCCTCGGTCCAGGTGGTGTTTTCGTGTGTTGTTTATACATAAGAAATTGGCCAAAAGGTCAAGTGAGATGACAATAAAGGGCACCTTGCCCGGACTCGGGGCCAAAAAGCCCACCTTGACCAGACAAGGACAATTATAAACAGCACAGGCAGTGAAAACAGAATGTCTCAATGCAGAGCTGGGAGAAAAACAGCAGGATCTTTGTTCATAAAATTACCACAGTACGGCTTAGTCCTTTTTCTGGTGACATAACCCAGAACATTAAGAAACACTCCTTTCCCAACTAGAGCATGTTGGTGAGGCTGATTGGAATGAAGAAACTCGGCATCTTAAAAAAACACGAACTCACACCCGTAGCGTCATAACTATCCTTCATGCATTAACTCATTAATCTTTACTGTTACCCTTTGAGGGCAATGTTTGTTTTTGTTTTTGTTCTTTTTCAAGTAATCTCTACACCCAACACGGGGCTCAAACTCACAACCTGGAGATTCAGAGTCGCATGCTCAGAGTCTGAGCCAGCCAGGCGCCCCGAGGTAAATACTCTCATACCTGTTTTTTCGATGAGAACACCGAGGCACCATGCATGGAGTACCTTACCCAGGATCACATACAGAGGGATTCAAATCAAGAGTGTGGCTCCAGAGGCCACGCTCTTAATTCACCAACATGACTATGATGAGGTATTTATATGTTTTAAAATTATTTTATGACCTGGGTTCTTAAAAGGATTTAGGTCTACTTCTGATGCTGCAAAATTATTTAGATAAATATTAGCCAAACTTCAGACACTAAAGAGCTACTTAATGTGTCATACTTGAAAACCACCCGCTGTTTATTTCATAGTTCTTTAAAAGAACATATCTTTGAAAAAAAAATTTTTAATGTTTATTTATTTTTGAGAGAGAGAGAATGAGCAGGGGAGGGGCAGAGAGAGAGGTAGACACAGAATCCCAAGCAGGCTCCAGACTCTGAGCTGCCAGCACAGAGCCTGATGCGGGGCTCAAACTCATGAACTTTGAGATCAAGACCGGAGCCAAAGTCAGATGCTTCACTGACTGAGCCACCCAGGCGCCCCTAAATGAACACATTTTTTAACATGAATAGATTTACTGTGAAAGTCAATTTTGTTTCATTATTTTAAGAGGAAAAGCAGTATCATCTACTCTCAGTAAAACGGAGCCCTAAAGATAAATATAATGTCGGGGCACCTGGGTAGCTCAGTCAGTGAGGAGTCTGACTGCGGCTCAGGTGATGATCTTGCAGTTCTTGAGTTCGAGCCCCACATCAAGACTCCATGCTGATAGTCCGGAGACTGGAGCCTGCTTCAGATTGTCTCTCTCTCTCTTAAAAATAAATAAAGATTTTTTTAAAAAGGTAAATATAATGTCAATAAAAGAATGTTACCAATTTCCAGCTAAACAATGTCATGTGCAGAGGGTCCAAGACTTAAGTTCTCTCTTTCTCTTTTCTAAAAAGATAGATCAGCATCTGCTAAAAGACAGTAAAGACTCACTGGCACCAAAGTGAGCCTACCTCTCAACATAATCACACCCGCTGAGAGGGAACTGCAAGGGGGAGTGACCATCTTACCTGGATGTTCAAGGCCAGTTCCTGCTGATCCCTTCTTGCATCATGGGTGTTCCCAATCTTTGGGAAACACTGCTTCAAAAAGCATTACGAATGAGAGGTGTCACAAATACAGATTTATCTGCCAATAAATCAGGTTGCCCCTGTTAAGTTTTCTACATAATGAAAAACCACAGAGATAAAGGTTAAATACTGCTTCTAGATTCAATCAATCAATGGTAAAAATGATATGCAGAGGGAAACCTGGCTTGGCTGGCAGGTGTTCCTCTGGAAAGTGACTTGTGGTTTAGGCATGACCACAAGATCAGCCCTAGCCAAGAATGTGACATGGGTCCAAGAAGAGGGAAGGGCCCTAGGCTCCAATGCTGACTTATGAGGGACCAAATCAAGAGAAGAAAGGGAGCCCTGTCTACACCATGAGCCTGCAAGACCACACCTGGTGCTCAGGAAACACGACTACGTAACACAGCACGTCCTTTCCACAGTAGGCAATGGTGGGAAGTCTGAAAATTAAGCCATTTGAGGAACACCCTCAAATTATTACCCTATCTGAAACTGTAACCAAGTCCCTCCAGTACACATAACACCCTCTCTTCTGTTCTACCTTTTATTCATAGCCTTTTCACCTCCTAACATGCAACACTCATTGCTTTTACATGAATTCATCGTCTATCTCTATAAGAATGAAGACATTTTGCTTTTTTTTTTTTTTAATTTAGAAGGATGTTCCTTTTTTAATTTTATTTATTTATTTTGAGGAAGGAAGAGAGAGTATGCGAGTAAGCAGAGGAGGCACGGGGGTGAGAGAATCCCAAGCAGGCTCCGGATGTGTGGCCCGAACCCACGAACCGGCGAGATCACGACCGGAGCCGAAATCAAGAGTCGGACACTCAACCAACTGGGCCACCCAGGCGCCCCGATGTTTGACTACTTTGATCACTGATGCAGCCCAGCTGCATAGAACAGTGCCTAACACGTGACAGATGCTAAGTAAGCTGAACGAATTACTGAATTCTTTCAAAAGAACGGTGGGTGCTCACAGCCAGAAAGGAAAAAGCTTAGATGACGTGCAACACACTTTTTAACCATTCGAATAATTATTTGTATCTTACAAGTGACGGCAAGTGCAGACTCTGGAAAGAAAGACACAGGTTTGAATCTCAGACCGCCACTTCTAAGCAGCTACGCTCTGAGCACGTGGACGGCCTCAGTGTTCAAAGAGATGCCTAAAGAGACTGAGAACCCAGTCATTTCAGAAAAGACACTATATTAAAAGGGGCGAGTAACAACACTTATTTCCCAGGATTACTGTAGTGCTGAAGTAAGATAATGTGTATAAAAGAGCTGTTAAAACTCCTGATGTCAATGAACCATTATCCATCCTCATTTATGGTAATTATATTATCAGTCTTGACACTGTACTGCGTATGGAACTCAGAGATGGCAGGAGCCACCGGTAGGAAGGAACGCCAAAGAGCCACCTGTGTGCGACGTCTCCCAAATCTGTGGTCAGTGCGTTACACCGGTCACTTATCACTGGCCTTGGCGGGAGTATTTACACACGGGAAACTGGCAAGCTACAAATTAAGGTTCCCTGCCCAGAGCACATTAACCATTAACCAGCGTAACTCGGATGACACTTGAGAACAAAATTAGGGGCCACAGCACGACAAGGCCAAACTTACAGGTGAGACAGCTCTTCGCAATGGAACCAAAACATGTTTAAAGAGAAACCGAGCAACATTATCGGTCCGGAGCCCATGACATGTAATCAATGCACTTTTTTTCCTCACTGGACTCAACTACTGTGGGAGCAGGAATCTGAACTACCCGCATCTCCCATCTCCCAAACAGCCATGGTAGCAAGCATGCTTCGTATGTGACTGTACTGAATTGTTCTCCTCCACCTCAAGACTCTTAAACTCTGTAACACATGCCAAACTACATTAGGCCTAATTTCCTAATTCTCATCTCAAGAGAATATGGGTCAATGCCTTATTTCAAATAGGAAAGGTGTAGTTTCTCCTTCTAAAATCTACCTTTCAGGGGCGCCTGGGTGGCTCGATCGGTTAAGCATCTGACTTCGGCTCAGGTCATGATCTCACAGTCCGTGAGTTCGAGCCCCGCGTCGGGCTCTGTGCTGACAGCTCAGAGCCTGGAGCCTGTTTCGGATTCTGTTTCTCCCTCTCTCTCTCCCCTCCCCTGTTCATGCTCTGTCTCTCTCTGTCTCAAAAATAAATAAACATTAAAAAAAAATTTTTTTTTTAATCTACCTTTCAGATAAAAATGCAACAATGGGAGCTATAACATAAGGGAAACCATGCTTTGCAGTGTGTTTGTATCATTCCAGCCTCCAGGCAAAACAATGAAATTATTTTGTTCTTCAAAGGGATCCTCAAGATGACTGAAACAGCTCTAATTAATGATGTAATTAGCATGAGTTTTTGGAGATACCAAGATAACGGGTGGGTGGGACACGGGTTATCATTGATGCCTTTCAAGGTATTCAAGGAAAAAAAGGCTCTGACAGTGAATCTGTTTGTAGGGCATCATCCTCCAGACTATCCATATTTTGTTCATCCTTTCTCCTCAATCTAACCAACAATTCGTTTCATACAGAATCCTCTCCCAAACTGACAAAAACCCAGCTATCACACAGACAAACATGGACGGAATCATAATATTTATATCAAGAATTCAAGGTAATCCACAGAGGGTACTGCATAATTCCACTAGTAACTGAGGCCCTTCCATGCTGCAAAAGCCATGAAGGTGAAAAACTAAAACAAATCCCCACAAACAACGTAGCACAAACCACAAACCACAAACCACAAACCAGGGGGCCCTCAGGGCAAACCACCTCAGGATAAGAATGCAGGGTGAGAAGTTGAACACACCAAAAGGCTGCAGAAGGGGAAGACAGCTAGGTCAGAAATCCTGGGTTCTCGACTGTTCTTGACATACTAATTAATAGCTCGTAACTTTGGGCAGGCAATGAGACAAGTTGTAGTTTCTTTCATTCAACAAAAGGGAAATACACTTCCCTTGTGTATTTCACACCTATCCTAGAAGAGTAAATCACTTAAAATATGACAATGTAAGTTCTCTAAAACAAACGCTGAATAACAAAAGCGTATACAGTACTTGTATCTAAAACAAACATCAGGCTCTTCCAACTGCATTTTGGTCATCACTGTTAGTCACTGTGAAGTCATGCGGACTCCAATTATTTATCAGAGACCGCTTGTGTTCTCGTGTTCTCTTCAACTTCTTTTCAAGTTATATTACAGGGTCAAAGCCAGGTTCTGCATTTTTCCCCAGGGCATACAAAAATCTGCCATTAAGTGTGGATTTGAACCGAGTTCTGCCTATGACACAGTGAAAATCCCTACCTACATTTTTTTTTTATTTTATTTTAATGTTTATTTATTTTTGAGAGAGAGAGAGAGACAAGAGCCTGAGCAGGGGAGGGGCAGAGAGAGGGAAACACAGAATCCAAAACAGGCTCCAGGCTCCGAGCTGCTCGAACTCAAGAGCTGTGAGATCATGATCTGAGCCAAAGTCAGATGCTTAACTAACTGAGCCACCCAGGTGCCCCCCAATTTTTTTTTCATTTGAGAGTGAGAGAGGGTGCACGCACATGCTTTCACACACATACACACTTTGGCATTTGCATGCATCCACATGTGAGCAAGCAGGAGGGACAGAGAAAGAGGGAGAGAGAGAATGTCTCTCTCTCAAATGGAGAGAATCTCTTCATGTACAGCACAGGGCCCGACTGCGGGCTCAGTCCAAGGATGGAGAGATCAGGACCCAAGCTGAAGTCAAGAGCACCACGTTCAACCAACTGAACCACGCAGGCATCCCCCCTACTTACATCTTTTTACAATTGACTTTTTATTGCACTTTAACTTAAGTATCTATGTATACTCATAGAAAAGCCTTATGACAGTAATTAAACTATATTTTAAAACAGCCCATTCTCGGGGCATCTGTGTGGCTCAATAGGTTAAGCTTCCAACTCTTGATTTCAGCTCAGGTCATGATCTCACAGTTTGTGAGTTTGGGCCTGGCAATGGCTGTGTGCTGACAGCTTGGCATCTGCTTGGGATGTTCTCTCCCTCTCTCCCTCCCTCCCCCACTTGTGGTGCTCTTTCTCTCTCTCAAAATAAATGAACTTTTAAAAAAAAGAAAAAGAAAATACCCCATTCTCATTGGAAGACCATCACATGTAAAAATACTTCATTAACACTTGAAGTGGCCAAATATTCCAGAAAATAAACCAGAGATAAATCAAGAGATTGAGAAGCCAAGCATTTTGGAATAAAAAGAAACCTCATTAAATTTATCTTTTTGTTGACACAAACGCTTATAAACTTCTCAAAAGATTTCACTAAACTTTTTGTAGCAAAGAATGCCTCAAACTTGCACTTTTGGTACATCATTTTTTTTTTTTTTTGCTCATATTCTCTGCCTTTTTTCTTAAAACAATGCAAAAGTCTTGTTGGATACCTGTGGATTATGCTCTATTCAAATTACTTCATTATATTGTTCAAGGAGGAAGTATTTCAGACATCCTGACCCTAAGTATGTGTCAAATAAGGACGTCAGAATTGCCACTTGTATTCAGCCCAAATCCCAATACAGTGCTGGAGTTTACACTGACCAGAAGAAGGACATTTATTTACTCCCTCAGTCTTTCAAATGCATATTTACAGGTGATGACTTGGAATAGCCATGAACAATGACTGTCTTTATAGATGCCATAAAAATACTGTCCGGGCCAAGGGCAGGCTGCCCCAAGATGGGCCCCTTTGGCATGGAGATTATTTTGAGTTAAAAAGCAATCAAAACCCAGCAGATTCAGGAAAAGCTCTTTACCTCCTCCTCCAACTGCCTAAGAAGAATTTAGATAGAGAATCTTCTCCAGGAAGAGAGCTATCACCATAGATAACTACAGTTTACTATGAACCAGGTATGGTAGACGGGGAGACCTGTCTGATCAAAGTTCTCTAGGTCCCATTGTTCCTGAGTGACTCAGCAAACATTTATTTACCAAACATTTACTTGTTTTCATCTTCCGGTGAATTGCTTGCATTCCTTCCCTTTCACGTCCCAGACCACTACCCCTTTCTCCTTATGTCAGAATGGCATTTATACCTCACTGTGCCTTTGGAAACCTTTGGAGTTTTCAAGTCTGTACAGGTTCCCCATACACACACACACACACACACACACACACACACACACACTATTAAACTTTATTTTCTCCTGTTCAACTGTCTCATGTCAATTTGATTCTTAGTCCAGCTACAAGGACCTCAGGGGGACAAAATATTCTTGCCCTCTGACAGTACATTACCAATATAGCGAGTCATTTTGACTTCCAGGATATGTAATAAGGTACTGTTTTACTCTAAAATACTAAAGCTCTTATAAAAAAAATAAATAAAAATAAAATGAAATAAAATACTAAAGCTCTTGATAGTAAAACTGATAACCCAGGATCTGAGCGGGAATAAGGGAGAGCAGGAAAATTATATTCATGGTTTTATCATCAAATGATGCTTTGAGAATTTGCTGTTTCATAAAGTTTCAATAATACATTATGTTTTCTAAAACTGGTTCTCTTCTGTGGTAACAGAAGTCTTTTAACTATTTGGAATGTGCTCCTGGTAGCCCTATAGTCCCCCTGACCGCCACCCAATGGCAATGGCTGATTGGCTCAGGAATGGACATCTGAGTGAAGCTCTACCAATCAAATTCTCTCTTTGGGAGAAACTACAACACAGAGCCTCTGTGTGACTAAAACTGTGCGTGATCTATTAGGGAGCTGCAAGGCTTCCAAATTCTACCTTGTCAGGTGAAAATCAGAGAAAGATTATCTGGAGATAAAGACACTCAGAGCAAAGAAGAGATCAAGTGCCAGTCCTCACAACCTTCTATTCCATTTGGAGACCCTTCCTGAGGTCCTATTCCCTCCCTATCCCGAGGTTCCAGGAGACATTCCTTTTTCTATAGAATAAATTCTCCTTCCTGCTATGCTACCTGTTACTTGCAACCAAGTAACCCGATCCAAAATTAATTTTACATAAGCACTGGATTATATTATTCTATGCCAGACATCATTTCCTTAACATTTCTTTTTAAGTTTATTATTTTTGAGAGAGAGAGAGAGAGAGCAGGAAAGGAGCAGAGAAGAGAGGGAAAGAGAGAGAATCCCAAACAGGCCCCGCACTGTCAGCTTGGAGCCCTGCGCGGGGCTCCAACTCTCCAACCATGGGATCATGACCCGAGCTGGAAATCAAGAGTCGGAGGCTTAACCGAGTCACCCCAGCACCCCTTAACATTTCTAGCTTTTCAAAATTTTAACCTTATGAGATATGAATGACACAAAAGATGATACAATTCCATCTGCCTCTAAGTAGCACCTCACCAAAAAGTCCACTAAAAACTGGACATTCAGAAAAGGTTATCGTCACACGTCTTTCAATACTAGTTATATTGTGTAAATATGTATGGCCAGGAGGGTGTCTTCCCGGGCTAAACTCAGTCAATGTAGTTGCAGACAAAGGTCATGTTCATTCCTTGGAGTCCAAAGAGAATGCAAAATGGCTTATAGATTTCTAAGACGCTTCCTCCTGTGGTTGTTGGCAAGAGACCTACGTTCCCCACCATATGGGAGGCTGCTCGCATATCCCAGTATGGCAGCTGGCTTACCCCAAAGCAAGTAATCAGGAAAAAAAAAAAAAAAAAAAAAAAAGCAATGCAGAAGCTCCAATGTCTTTTAAGACCTACCTCTGGTAGTGACTCACTGTCACCTGGACAAAATGTACTGGCTCAAATGTCTGTCCTACTTGCTGTGAGAGGGCACTATTACAAGGGTTTGAATACAAGGAGGTGATAATGGTTGAAGTAGGAAGGGTGTCCTGGAGGCGGGCTACAGTAACAGGCTAGATCAGAATATACCCTCATTGAAGCTCTTAAATTAACAGCAAATATTGCGCCTGGAATAAAAGAAGAAAGAAGGAAGACATCTTGGATGAGCCAATGTTTAGTAGTTATTTATGCTGGTGAAGAAAATCAATGGGGTATAAAACATGCTCCTATTCCTCCCAAGAGCTGAGTCTAGCCAAGAAGCTAAGACATGCACATGGAATAATTAGAAAGCAATTAGGGTGACAATCTGATTCTAAATGCAATTCAGGTTCAGAAAAAGAAGAAGTAATATGGTGGATGAGTTAGGAGAATGTCTTTCTCCACTCTTTACAAGCAAAGGCTTAGCTTAAGTTAGCATCTTAACCAACTATTTTATATACTACAGGTAGGACTTCTTCCAAACATTCACTTGATGTTAAATGATTTACTGGGTCTTCTGTCTCAGTAAGCCTAAGAAAAAGGTTTGCAACCTAATTGTACAACCAAGTGTCTCTTTCTGGGGGCTACTGTCTTATTAATGTTGCACTGTTGGACTGATAGGAAAGATTTTTTTAAAAAGGAAGTCAGGCGGCATTCCAGAGGAGAACACCAAAATCATCTTGTGAGCAAACACCAAAAAGGAGACTCACCAAATCGATCTGCGTTCTGCAAGTATTTATTGAACCTCGGCTGTTAAAGGGTAGTTACTGTGCTGGGTACTAGACACACAGTGAGAACAAGACAGTTACCAGTCCTGCTGCCTACAGTTTTTCAGTGTATCAGAAAGGGGCGGGGGGGGGGGGGTGGGGGGGGGGGAATAATTCCAATAGAGGAATGATGAATGCTCCCATGACAAGGAAAGCAAAGAGAACTATTAGATCACAGAGGAGAAATGGTATTTCCTGAAATCTGGAATATGGGCAAAGAAGGACACCCGGATTAAAAGACACTGGAGACGGGGCGCCTGGGTAGCTCAGTCCGTTGAGCCTCCGATTCTTGATTTTGGCTCAAGTCATGATTCCAGGATCATAGGATTGAGCCCCACGTCAGGCTCCACACTGCAAGGGGAACCTGCTCTCACTCCCTCTGCCCCTCCCCCACATGCACGCAGGGTGTCTCAGAATAAATGTTAAAAATAAATAAACAAACATACTTAAAAGGCAAAGATGGAAACAGAGAGAAGAGCTCAGAAGTGACTAGCAAGAAACAGATTCGAACTGGCACATGCACCCCAATGTTTATTGCAGCACCATCAACAACAGCCAAAGTATGAAAAGAGCCCAAATGTCCATCAAATGATGAATGGATAAAGAAGATTGTGTGTGTGTATGTGTGTGTGTGCACGCGTGTATAAAATGGAATATTTTACTCAGCAAGCAAAAAGAATGAAATCTTGCCACTTGCAAATGGATGGAACTAGAGTGTATTATGCTCAGTGAAATAAGCCAGAGAAAGACAAATATCCTATCATCTCACTCATATGTGGAATTTAAGAAACATAACAGATGAATATGGGGGAAGGGAAGAAAAATAAAATAAGATGAAAACAAAGATGAACGCAAACCATGAAAGACACTTAAATACAGAGAAAAACAGGACTGGTAGGAGGGAAGTGGGTGGGAGGATGGGTTAAATGGCTGATGGGCATTAAGGAGGGCACTTGTAATGAGCACTAGATGTTGTACGTAAGTGATGAATCACTAAATTCTATTCCTGAAATCATTATTACACTTTATGTTAACTAATTTTAATTTTTTTTTAATTTAAATGTTTGTTTATTTGGGGGGAGAGGGGGCAGAGAGAGAGGGAGACAGAGGATCTACACTGCCAGAGGAGAGCCCAATGTGGGGCTCGAACTCATAAACCATGAGATCATGACCTGAGCCAAAGTTGGAAGCTTAACTGCCTGAACCACCCAGACGCCCCACTAACTTGGATTCAAATTAAAAAAAAAAAAAAAAAAGCTCACTAAAAAGAGAAAGACACTTTTAAAAACTGCTATTAAAAAAACAACAACAACAAAAAAAAGGAGTAGCAAGAAAACAGACAAAAAGACTCACCACACCAATGCACTGATTTGTCAATGCAGCAAAGAACTTCTATTTTCCTTGCAAGCCAAAAATAAAGAAAATCCAGCAAAACTTGAGTCACATTACTTTTTTTTTTTTTTTTTAAAAGGGTCTCTACCTAATTTTCTCTAGAGAGTGTCTTTCATCCTAATGATGAGCAAGTTTATACAGCTTTCCAAAACTCAAAGCCTATACCAGCGTGGCTTTAGGAGCAAGAGAATCTCATCAGGAAAGTAAACTAGCAAAGGAGAGGAAGACCCGTATTCTGGAATCTAAATTCCAATAGCCAGTTATTACTGTTCGAGATATCCAAGAGCTACCAAAAGAATGGCAAGCCAGACAAATACCCTGAAAATGCTTCCAACCAATTTGCAGACCCCAGCCTGCCCCTCCTTGTCACATCTCCCTCGTCCTTTTCCCTCAAAGTTCCAAGACTCGCTGCCTTTATCTGTTTTCAATGGCAGGGCACAGTGTTCAGCTAAGGAAATCCCCTCCTTCCCCAGCTGGCTCACCAGGAAATTGTTTGGAAGTCAGCTTTTTCCTGGAGGTAGCCACTGCCCACAGGGAGAGACAGAGAGAGTCTCTGCAGCTGAGAGCACTCCCCTGGCCGCCCAATTCACGCCAATTCACGTGGAATTCATGTGGTCTGACCACATGGCCACAGGCAGCCTTTGTAGCGACGGGCACCTGCATACACTGTGCGCTGGCGATGTGGCTTGCTTTGGACAAACACAAGCCACAGCTCGCTCTCCCTCACCTGCTAAACAGTATTTTTAGGCCACACTTTTTGATTTATTATTTACTTCTAAACATAACTTCTGAAGAATGGGAGGACTACTGCAAAGGGTGGTATTTTATTCAAAGAAGGGGGAAGAGGGGCACCTGGGTGACTCAGTCAGTTAAGCGTTCAACTGCAGCCCGGGTCATGATCTCACGTTTCATGAGTTCAAGTCCCACCTGGAGCTCAGCGCTGACAGTACAGAGGCTATTTGGGATTCTCTCTCTCTCTCTCTCTCTCTCTCCTTCTCTCTCTGCCCTTCCTCTGCTCAACAGTTCTCCCTCTCTCTCCCTCTTAAAATAAACAAACTAATAAAAAAAAAAAAAAGGAAGGAAGAAGAGGCAGATAATTAAACTATATCAAAATTAAATAATATTTTTACCTAAAGGACATTTTTCTGATTACTTTAGCCCCAAGAGTTATATATGGGTACAGTCAGGCTATCAGGCAATTCAGTGAAACACAAAATATTGCAATTCTTCTATGTTTTATTTAATTTTATTTAACATATTCAATGTTTTGGTTGTTTCATTTTGTTTTTTATAAAAAGAGCAGTTGTCAGAAGCTAAGGAATATGGACAAAATAATATTCTTCTAAGAATGAAATATTTAACCTCACACACTGACCTTAAGAAGTATATCCAATAATAATAAAAAGAAGTATATTGTATACTAAATGTCAGTATCATCATCCTTCCTCTCAAGTTCAAATGCATACAAGGAAAACCAACTTCAAGCTATGGAGAATTTTTTCAATTATGCAAGTTACAAATAAAACTGGAGTTACCATGAGAAATAAAGAACTTGATCAGTGGAAATGAACCATTTATTTCAATTTAGCTTAGTTAACCTAACAGTGACTCAGAGGGGAAATTCTGAAACATGCTTCTTTAACAAAGGCTCTGTTCTCAATGACTCAGGTACTAACTACACAGAGGCTGGGAAGAGACAGGATGATCAGGCTCCGAATATCCCCTTTGGTCTTTTGATGACACTGTTCAAATGACAATCTCTCTGCTTGTCACATTCAGTGAGACTTTTTCCTTTTCTGAATTCAGACAGGACAATTCAGAGCCCAGAAAGAAAGAAATGCACATCACAAGCATGTATCCCTTTAAGTGCAGATAGCTACTAATGAACGTAGGTGCCCATCCTAATGATCTAGGGCCTGAAGATGTATTTGTTCCTTGATGTTAACAGTGACATAGATTTATTTATGGTTTTCCTGAGACTCGTTAAACATTTCCTGAAATGAGACCACGTCACTGAAATCATTTTACCATGGTAGGAAGGGAGGGCGGGCACGGGCAGGGGGGCAGGGGGTCAGGGGGCGGAACCAGTCTTCAAAGGCAAGAACAAGGTTTTGCCTGTTGTCTTCGTAGCAGAGGGCAGAGCATGTTTTTCACTGAGGATGCAATCATGTAGGTAAACAGCAAGAACTCTCTTCTGATGTTATATCCTGTCCTGTTCGACTCATTAATTTAAGAGACCCTAAGCCACTAGAGTAAACATTAGCATTAGTAACTCTTTTGTGATTGCCCTTCAAATCATTTCATGATGGCTACGTAGCTAAAGAGGAAAACATAAACCAGTCTGCTAATACTTTAAACTAACACAGATCCCACATCCAGGGGCATACTCAGATCATCAATGACATACACTCTTTTGAACCTGTAGACCACAGCAGGACAAGAAGAGTCTTTTTCTTTATTTCCTCTTTTTTAATGGCGTTTTGTAAGTCAAGTCCTGCAGATTTCCGTATGTCTATTATTATGGGCAGGAGGAACAATCTAATAGCAAAATGTACGTTCTTTATGATTAAAAAACACACAAACTGCATTTACTGCCAAGATCCTTATTTCATACTCTTTCATGTTTATACTGTTGGGGGAAAGGTATCAATAACCAGACAGATCACCAATGCTAATTCTGGACAAACTACAAATTGCTGAATGTAGACAGCTACAAACAACCTTGAATTAACCCACAGACAGACTGGTAACAAAAAAGTATCCCAAGAAAACATTGTCAAATGGTCATAAAGATGGTTCACTTTCTAACTTCATAGAAAATATTTCAATGATGAATGTTAAATTATGACCCCATCTGAATTATTCAGTAGGGGAGACACGAGCTACATAAAATACCATCTCCTACATCCCCATCGCTCAAACCAGTGTCCGATCTTCCCTGAAATGTGTCCTCTGCACCTAACCCCCTACAAGAAATAAAAAGGGTGATTGATTCGGGGAGTAACAAGACTTAAGCAGTCATGATATCAAGCGGTTTGGGGATGATGAGGATTTGTAAACAAAACTGGCATGCCTCATATTCCTTGAACATTAGTAAGCACTTTGTGGCCACTTGATAAATGGTCGTCCATAGTATTCGTAAGTTTCTGGATCATTTTACAGTCTCTGGAGAGAAAGGAAGAGTAAGATGAGAAAGAAGTGACTAAAAGGAAAAGATCAAAGGAGAATCTTCAAGTATCAGGGTGGACGAGGCACCAAGTGTCTGCTGTGTATCCCAGCCCTGTGTCCCTGAGCAACAAACCTTCCACATCACTGGCAAACTGATGCCAGGACGCAGGAGAGGCGGCCAGCAGCGACAGGATGTCTTAAAACACCAGAGTACATTCGAGAAGGTCTCCAAACTTCTCTTTATCCCAAGCAAACAGAGCTCACAGAGAAAGCAACCCTAGGGGTGCCTGGGTGGCTCAGTTGGTTGAGCGGCCGACTTTGGCTCAGGTCATGATCTCATGGTCCGTGAGTTCGAGCCCCGCGTCGGGCTCTGTGCTGACAGCTCAGAGCCTGGAGCCTGTTTCAGATTCTGTGTCTCCCTCTCTCTGACCCTCCCCCGTTCATGCTCTGTCTCTCTCTGTCTCAAAAATAAATAAACGTTAAAAAAAAAAAAAAAAGAAAGCAACCCTAGGAACAGCCACTCAAAGAATTTACTATTTATGCCATGCTTCAACAAGCAATTAAAGAAGTCCACAATTACAGTGCTTCTGAGATTGTTTCCACATCTTCAAATCAGTGACATTTTGCATTTTACTGGGTGTCATGAATAAACACAACAATACACGCAAACCACGTATCACGCTGCCCGACCCAGACACAACCTGAGACACAGTAACCATGATTTAGCCCCCCCCCCCATCCCCCGCCCCGGCCACTTACTCCAAATTTAATGATCAGAAAAAACTGAAGTACCACAATTTTTCTGGCAACCAACACCATCTTCTGCCTCTTCTGTCCACCACAAAACACGAAACATTTGCAGCTGGTCACAAGAAGAGATCCAAGAGAAATAATTTTAACGGAATCAAGGCACAAAGAATTGGGGTGCTTACTGCCCTTAGCTCAACCAAGATGGCTCACCAACAGAGAACTGCACCCGATCACGCCCATGCAGAGTTTTTCGACCTTGGCATGGTTTACATTTGTGGCACGGTAATTCTTGGCAGGGGGCAAGTGTGCTGTATATTGTAGGATGTTTAAGCAGCATCCCTGGCCCCTCTCCTCTAGAGGGTGAACGGCACCCTCCCAGTTGTGACAACCAAAAATGTGCCCAGACATTGCCAGATGTCCCCTGGGGACAACACTGACCCCAGTGAGAACCACTGCTCATGCTAATACCACCGAAATGAGAACCATAGCTCTTAAGTCAAACCCTTGGCTGTGGCTTCTCTCAGAAGTGAATAAAATAAACCTCTTCAGAAGTAAAAAGTGCTTCCCAATGGCTTGGAGGAATTAAAAGGAGACCATTAACTTTCCTAGAAAATGCCACTTTACAGGGGAGCGGAAAGAAATTTTTCCTTCTGCCCCTCTTGGTTCTTGGCTGGGGCTCTGTAACAAAAGATAAACAAGAGAAACACAGTCAAACTTACTTATTACAAGTTTTACATGACCCAGAAGTCTTCATAAGGAAATAAGACCCAAGAAGCAGTTAAGCCTGAGCATTTCTTAAGCTAGGTTTGAGGAAGAGAGGAAAGTTGTGGGCAAACATGACAGGATATGAGCTAAGGGTGGTAAACAGGGGGAAACTTGGCAAAACCTGTTCAGGTGAATTCCTCCTAATGTCCCTCAGTCTTAGAAGATAAGGGTCCTCCTTTCTTCCAGGTATAAGAGGGCCGTAACTCACATGAAGGTCTTATCAACTGGGTTGGGGGAAGGTCACAAAGTCCCGCCTACACCTGCCATTTTTCAAACTCCTTAAAGGTGTGATATTTTGGGGTAATGTGTCCTGAACGCCATCGCCTTCCTCACCTGTGGCTGGGAGCATGACCACTCAGCATGTCTCAATGTACACAGCCCAGTTCATAACAGGTGTTACTTCTAGGGGCACCTGGGTGGCTCCATCGGTTAAACGTCCGACTTCAACTCAGGTCATGATCTCACAGTTCATGAGTTTGAGCCCCGTGTCAGGCTCTGTGCTGACAGCTTGGAGCCTGGAGCCTGCTTCAGATTCTGTGTCTCCCTCTCTCTCTGCCCCTCCCCCACTCACATATTTTCTCTCTCTCTCTCTCTCTCTCTCTTTCTCTCTCTCAAAAGTATATCAACATTAAAACATTCTTCCCTTGTAAAAGATTAGTATCACATAGCTTGAGGAATCACAGCTAATTTTTATATTTCTCAAAAGAACGGGGGAAAAAGGTCCCAGGGAGAAACATTACCTAGCCCTCGTGCCATACTCAAGGGAAGTAGCTAGGAATCAGTGGTCATCACCAGTAAGTCGTTTTGCAATTTCTTAGTAATACTTAATGAAATGTGACCTGGAATGATTTTTCCCTTAAAAAGGAATGTACTAGGTAAGCAAGCAGCACAGCAGAGATTGAAAGTACTATATAAATGCTAATAGCTTCCAAAAGTCTTTTTATTTTTTGACTTAGTCACCCATTTATTCAGTCACCCATTAAATATCTATTGACCATCTACTTCATGCCAGACACTGCACTAAGAGTCCAGAAATATTTGGGGGGGGGGGGGAGATGGCATTTTCTCCTGTTTTATTAAAATATCATTGACAGGGATGCCTGGGTGGCTCAGTCAGTTAAGCATCCAACTTTGACTCAGGTCATGATCTCACAGTCTGTGAGTTTGAGCCCCACATCCAGCTCTATGCTAACAGCTCAGAGCCTGGAGCCTGCTTCAGATTCTGTGTCTCCCTCTCTCTCTACCCCTCCCCCCCTCATGCTCTGTCTCTCTCTCTCAAAAAAAAAAAATAATAAACATTAGAAAAAAATTTTAAAATATCATTGACATAAAATTGTATTAGTTTAAGATGTACAACATAATGATTTCATGTATGTACACATCGTGAAATGATCACTACAATAAGTTAACATCCAATGCCATAGTTACAAATTTTTAAATAAAGTATTACAAATAAAAAGCAATTTTTTTAATGTGTATTTATTTATTTTTGAGGGAGAGAGATAGAAAGTGAGCAGGACAGGGGCAGAGAGAGAGCGGGAGACAGAGAATCCCAAGAAGGCTCCATGCTGTCCGTGCAGAGCACAATACAGGCCTTGAGCTCACAAACCACGAGATCATGACCTGAGCTGAAGCTTAAGGGACTGAGCCACCCAGGCACCCCTGGAGAAGCCTACTTTAAAATGCAGATTCTCAGGGTGCCTGGGTGGCTCAGACGGTTGAGCGTCCAACTTCGGCTCAGGTCATGATCTCACGGTCCGTGAGTTTGAGCCCCGCATCAGGCTCTGTGCTGACAGCTCAGAGCCTGGAGACTGTTTCGGATTCTGTGTCTCCCCTGCTCTCTGCCCCTCCCCAACTTGTGCTCTGACTCTCTCTGCCTCTCAAAAAATAAAATAAATGTAAAAAAAAAATTTTTTTTAAGGCAGATTCTCCTGCCTGTCTCCTAGACATTTTGATTCTGAAGGCTTAGGGGGTGCCTGAGAGCTTGCATTTGTAATGACCGAACACCCAAGAGAGGTCTGTGGGTCTATGGACCGCGCGTTCATTCAATGAAAATTTACTGGCTACCTACTACATGCCAAGTCCTGTTCTAGGTGCTGAATCAGAGCAGTAAAGAAAGCCACACTTGAGAAACAACGATTGGAGTGGTAGTAATTTTTTGGTAATTCTTTAAATTTAAAATACTATTTCTCAAATGGATTTGAAAAAACAGTTCAACAGCCAAAACCTCCCCATCTAATTTATTTTTTACATGAGACAGCTCTGGCCTGTGGGTCAGCCTACAGCATGGACAGTGGAAGGGAGTGGTATTAGGCAGCCACACAAGGCTAACAGCCACCTGGGGAGGGCTCTGCAAATGAGGCCCCAGCATTTCCTGCCATTCCTGTAGGCCCTTCCCAGGGGGTTAAGGGTGACGACTGGGAAGCAGAAATGGTGCTAGGAGGGAACCAAAGAATATGTCACCTCATTTCATAAGCAACACAAATTCAGGAACTTTCATAACTTGCAAGTCCTTCTCTGCCTCCTTCTGGATTTTGACGTCTGACCTCTGAACTCTGTGTCAGGTAGAATGCGCTCTCTGCCTTTTCTGCATTTTATCATTTATTTCCTCATTTCAAATATTTAAACTTCAGTACACCCTGTTTTGGTCTTTTTCCCACCACCCCCCCTTCCACCCCACACTGGGTACAAATTTCAGCAAGTTTCTCCAGGTTACAGGAAGGCAGAGCCAAGGGTGGAATGAAATTCAGCATGGGTGGGGACAGCCACCAATGGGGGCAAGCCAATCCTATTTGTCTTGGCAAGGCATTCAGTAAGCTGTTGGTTATGTCATTTGCCCACAAGTGGGCAGGCCTTGCTGTTCTACGGTCATCCATTTCCCAAAAATGCTATCCTGACCACACACACACACACACACACACACACACACACACAGCAGGGCACTGCACACCCCAGCCAGCTCTGGCTGCAGAATAAGTAGGGCCATGTACAAAGCAATGAAAAACAGAAAAGATACAATCCATATAGGAAAAAAAAAACATGTAAGAACTTTAAATATTAAAACATTTGTTTACCTACAGACTAAGAAAGTACAATAAAAAGTGGATAGCCAGGGAATTTTATCTAGCAAATGAGTTTATACGACACACTTGTGAAGTTAAATCTAAAAGGACAAAACCATGAGAGCTAAGCAGTACCCAAAATTCCACTGCTGAAGTGTTTCATCTCAGGTATTCTATATGAATTAATTTCAATTTACAGCTAAATGTCAAGGAAAATAGGTTTGTTTTCTATATTGTGTTACTGTTTGGTGCCCTAAGGGCTTTTGGCCCTCAGTAACTTATAAATAAATAACATTTTATCCCGATTGTTATGTAAAATAATTCCCCCAGTTTATGCTTCCTGCATTCCCTAAAGAAACCTGCATCCTAATGTTGCAAGAGAATTAGATCTAGGAGCCCTAGCAAACAGTTCCTGAAAGGAGACCATCAAAATGCTAAGATAACAGGCCTATGTCCTTTTATATTTCTCATTTCCTTTGTACTAACTCTGGGATTCAAATCTGTAAAACCCCAAACAGAACACACCAAGGCATAAATATCCCCTACAATAATTAAGAATTCAGAAAAATCATCAGCCTAAGAAGGGGACTGGGGAGATCAACAACAGCATTTCTCTTAATTCTGGCAAAAAATAACTTGTGAGGATTAAAACCCCATGTTTCTATCTTAAAATGAAATGACTACACTAAGATAGTTATCATGAAATCACGATGCTCAAATTACACTAATTATAAATTGCACATTTCTGATTAACTGCTGAAGCTTTCAAGTGAAAGCTTTAATCAGCAATACCCTTTTAAAAATACTTCCCAATGTGTGCCCTTAACAATGTTGAACTTGATCTGAGCCCTGTGCTCTAGGGAAAGAACCCTGTTCAAGACATGCCCCCTCCTTTTTGTGACCCTTTTGGGCTCAGAGAAAGGACTCCATGCAAAGGACCACTCTGTCCTGGAATATTCTAGAATAAGACTCACTCACCTCCCATTTTCCTCAATGAATCCCTTGTTTTATTAAAACCCGGTTTTCTCTCTCTACTTTAAGACTTTGCTCATTATGCAAGTTCTTCTTATTTCAAGTCTGAATAAAATGCCAGATGCATTGGCTCTTTCATTTTAACACAGTCCAACCTGCTCAAGTGGAGTTCACAGAAACATTGAGATGAGATTCAAAGTTATCTGGTCAGCCTCCCTAAACTCCAGTTTGTGTTAGACCCAACAGCCTGAAAATTCTTGCCAGGTTTAGTAGGGCAAACTCAAAAACACCAAAATCCACATTTAAATTTTAGAAAACTTTCCTGTAAACGATAAGGGCACAATTCAAAGCGGCTAAGTTTATTCAGTGTGTTTGTATTTACATGGATTTGTAATGTATTCAGTGTATTTGTAAAGCAAATCACTGTGTCACCTCGAAGACATCAATCTTCAACCCACACATTTAAAGAGCCATAGATGGCAAGAACTAACATTAAGGCAATGGTTTAAATTACTTAAAACGTAAACGGCTTGAAATTGTGCTTTAACCCTTTGCTATCTGTTTTGACTTTAGCATCAGAGACTCTCTTAGTAGTCACTGAGAAAACGTATCCTACACAGGATGACGATAACACTACAGCTACAGGGTCCATGATCCCGTGACTCCAAGCAAAATGACTGCACTGAACCATTCAGATTCCTCCAACTGCCCACGAACAACCTAAGAAGAGGACAAGGGCTGAATGGAGCACAGAAAGGATATGCAAGGAAGCAACTGTCACTCCTTCCAGGGGGTTCTCACCAGACCCATCATTCGGTACTCTTCACAGCCTTCATCACTTCCTGTGGACACTTCCACTGCAGCCATAATGACAATGTGGCTGTAAATGTTTATGCACTACAATTTATTCACTACACTCATTAAAAGGCAAGCGTGCACGGGTCATATCAGATACATTCTCCATGGCTGCATACTAAACCCAAGCAGACTTGGTGCCCGTTGTGTTGCTTGCTGTATTTTAGCAGAGTGCTTGACCCATAGGAAGCACCCACTAAGCGTTTGCTGAATGAATCAATAAATGCCAACTGCTATTTCTGTTGTTGTGGCTATGACTTGGCAGGAAAGTGCTACATGTCTGTTAGGTATAGACTTTTAAAAAACAAAACAGAATCCACTGACAAATGTACTTTCTGTCCCAATCACCCTTGAGATCTGTCCAAGTTTATGGCTTCATTTTACCAAGACTATAACTCCTCAAGAGCAGGAAATGTGCCTTTTACGCTCCTGCAGAAGGATGAGTACAGTGTAATATTCAACATCAGGCTCCAGGGGTCAGGTTTCTAAGACCCAAAACAGTTTAACCTTCTATCCCAAGTGTCAAACACATGAGTCCCTCATTTGCAGAATTCACTTACTAACAGTATCTTACGGCCCTTCCATATCTACCTAAGCCCCAAAGTATTTCAGCATTGCTCTAGAAAACAGGAAACTGAATTGGGCCTGGTCACTGCATTGGTTCACGATTTTTGTCAGAACTTATCAATTTCTAGCAAAAGAAATGAAAAGGCCACATCCAGTATCAAAAACTAGACACATGGGCACCTGGGTGGCTCAGGCAGGTTGAGCATCCAACTCTTGGTTTCGGCTCAGGTCATGATCTCACGGTTCATGGGTTCGAGCCCCACTTCTCTCTCTCTCTTTCTCTCTCTCTTCCCCCCCCCTCCCCTTCTCATGCTGTCTCACTCAAAATAAATAAATAAATAAATTTAGACACACAAGTTAGGATATGAAAGTACAGTGAGACCGCCCAAGTAGATAGCTCAGTGTGGGCTGAAACGACCTAGTTTAACTGCAGAGATCCACTCCTGGAAGGGAAAAGACTTTTCTAACAACTGTAGCCAGCAGCGGAAAACATCCAGCCTCGCTGAACTCGGTGGTAAGGGCTACACAAGGGTACGCACCTTCTCCGAGGTCCCCAAAGACTAAAATAGGGTTGCACCTGGCCTAGCAGGGGACGAAAGCCTGAGAAGACACCAGGTGGATCCAGGAAGTCAGGGCTAGGATAAAAGATTAAATCAATCGAGACTTGCAAGACACACGGAAGTGGGGAAAAAAATACAAACAGCTATGAAAATTCAGATGTAAATTAAATTCCATTGTTATGCCAAAGAATTGCTCGAGGGGGGAAAAATTAGAATCTTTCCTCTCCAAGAATTTGTAAATCCCTCCTCAATGGGCTGGAATGGAAATTACCACATTCCACCCCGAGGGACTTGCAGGTCACCATTTAAATGGAAATGCCTCCTTGAAGTCACACACAGCCCCAGCCAGAGCTCAGTGTTCTGGGTTGTCACTACCTCAGTGATGGTCTACACGGGGACAAGCAGAGGGCTGAGGGGGACCCCAAGGAAAGAAGGTCTCAACCAGGATCTTATTCACTCAATACAGTAACAGAAGAGCATGTGCTACCTTCAAGAAACTTCCCCCAGTGCCCTGCCCCACGCGTCTCATTCCAAAGGTTCTGTGTCCACACGGACTGGAGCTGGGCTGTGGGACAAGGTGGTGGCAGTGTGACTGACAACGGAATTTGACATTTTGTCTCTCCGTCACTGACTTAGAAGTAAATGGCATTGTAGTTCGTGCAAAGAGTATCACTGCATTTGGGCCTGCATCTACTTTGCAATAAATTCTGTTAAATGTATATACAGACCAAGTGTTTCCAATGAGACTGTAGCATCCAAAGCGAGAAGCTACTCTAAGGGCAAAATACACACCTAATTTCAAAGACGTGGTATGAAGAAAAAACTGTAAAATATCTCCTTAGTAACTCGATATTGACTACCTGTTAAAATGATAATATTTTGAATCAATTTCATTAAATACATTAAAATGAGTTCAGTTAGTTGTAACTGAATTAACAAATTAATTTTTATTTATTAAAATAGTAAGATGGTATTTTTAAAAAATTTTTAATGTTTATTTTTGAAAGAGAGAGACAGTAAGATTAGGGTAGGGCAGAGAGAGACGGAGACATAGAATCCAAAGCAAGCTCCAAGCTCCAAGCTATCAGCAGAGAGCCTGACATGGGGTTCAAACCCACAAATCTTTCTTAAAATCATGACCTGAGCCAAAGTCAGATGTCCAACCAACGGAGCCACCCAGGTGCCCCTAAGATGGTGTTATTGATACGCATTAAGCCTGTCCCATTTTATTCCTTTCATAGTTAAAAATTTTTAATCACGTGTGGTTCATATTACATTTATACTCAACAGCTCTGGAGATTCAAATCAGTTTATACATTCAGCTATATATATATATATATATATATAAATATTTTTTTAAGTTTTTATTAATTTGAGAGACAGAGACAGTGCAAGGGGAGAGGGGCCGAGAAAGAGGAAGAGAGAGAGATAATGAATCCCAAGCAGACTCAGCACTGCCAGCACAGAGCCCGACATGGGGCTCGAACTCACAAACTGTGAGATGATGACCCGAGCAGAAATCAAGAAGCAGATGCTTAACCCACTGAGACACCAGGGGCCCCTACACATTCAGCTCTAAAACTCCTTCTTCGTCTTTTTTGTGCCTGGCCTCCTCTGGCCGACAGATGCAATCTATAAGCCCTTCTCAGAATGATGGAATGTTGCTTACAAACAAGTAAAATAAAATGTGTAAAGGGTATGGCGAAAACCAATTATACTGAAATATATGTAACACAATAATTTAAAAACACGTTTATAATCATGATTGTTTTTCTTAGTTAAGGCACTGAATACCAAATAAAGAGTGGTGAGTCTAAAAACTACCGTAATTTCTCAGTAACGATACACATAAATAAAACCGTAATGACAAAACACATCTGGGATTCCTACTGATGACAAAGTCATGGGTGTTGTGACGCTGCCGTGTGTTGTTACCCACGTTCATAACTGAAGGAAATGCTCACTTCTGTTAGCAGCGAGGGGAAAAATGTAGACGTCATTTTTAGTTCACCCAAAGGTACACACCCCGTGATCTCTATCCAGAGACTCCAGGTTAAGAACACTGTTTTAACACCTCGTAAATTCCAGAGTCTGTTTGCCAAAGATGACCCCCATCCTTAGGATGTCGGTTCACCTTGGCTCATTCCTGTTAATTTGAAGCTCATGACTCACAATTCCTGTTTTGACGACAACCAAACCAATATTATAAGGAAGCGCCTGCACTGGTTTTTTCCTGATACTTTTGCTCTCCAAAGGGAACAGGAAAAGCATTAAAGGAATATATAAAGGGGGTGGGGGTGGGGCGGGAATCTTAACTATGCACCAAGAAAATCAATTCTTTAGGTTTAATGATTAATTTCTGTGTGTCACAATGTTCAGCAACCAGAAGAACCACATAAATGTCAGGGGCACTTCAGACAAATGTACTTCCCATCTCCCAGCCTGTTTTCATTTAGAGACACTTCTAAAACACTGTGTCCTAGGCACTGTTTGAAAGACTACAAATATTAACTCCTTAGTCCGTAAGACAAGCCTGTGAGTTGAGTGCTATTAGTATTATAACCTTTCTATAGGCAAGAAAACTGAGCCTCGGGGAGAGGTTAAGTAACTCGCCCAAGGTCACACAGCTGGGTTTCCAACAGAGACTGCCTATACTGTTTTCAAGGACAAAGCAATGGAACCTCAAGACTCTAGTCATTACAAGTGAGCGAAGATTATCGCCTTACCACCTGCACTCCCTGCTTCTAAATCGCTCCCTGAAACACTAATGCCAGAGGATGTAAGGAAGACCATTTTGTATCTTCTGGCCTATTCACAAGCAGTTTTCAAAATTAAACCCAACAGTGTTTTTTGTGAGATAAAATAAAGGTCTTCAGTATCTTGGGGAAGCAAATGCTACCAGGCTGGGCATTTTTTTCTACTCTTATCTAAAGTTATGTTCCGGGAGGATCTAGGCCTAGCGATAAGCCAAGTTTCGACTTCACCACACCGGCTGAAGAGTGATTCCGCCCATACTGGAGCCCTCACCGCAACAGAAGGCCACAGAAACCTAGGCTCCTCAGGGTCCAGTCACTGTTGCCAGAGCTGAGTAAACTCCCTGCCTGTGTCAGGAGCTGGGCAGCGAAACCAGCCCTACAGGTGTATCCAGGGAGGCGGGTTTACACTGCTGCATTCTTTCCTTCCCTGAACAAACGAAGGATTGTCTCCACGCTGTGCTAGGCTCACAGGGCCAGATAAGCCTCCCTCACACAATCATCTCCACACAGAAACGTGTCAGCTAGCTGCCGCTCTGGAACACCGAGAATAAAATGGCTCTGAAAGCCAACCAGTTAAAGAAAGAGGCAGCTAACATTACAGTAACGTTTTATCTGGAAAAACAATGCTTGTTTGGTGAAACTTTGCTACAGTAAGAATCGCTAGGGCAGATACCATCGATAAATATTTGTGGCTACAGAAACCTACTGCTACCTTATGAAAAGGTCTCTTGGACTAATTCGGAAAGCTTCATCTTGGCTGTGTGAACCACCATCCCCTTTTTGAAATGATAGAGTCCCAGTGGTCGCTATAATATGAAATAAAATGACTTCATTTCCTCCAGAGAAATATTTTTACCTCAGCCCCCACACTCTGGCGCTCAAATACACAGGACTCCAATATCAGGGGGCAAAAAGTCAGGCCTAATAGGCCTGGATCGTTCTCAGATTAACAACCTTGGGGGAATAATCCTATAAGAAAATATTTTCAAGATCTGGGGTAGTAACATTTTTGGGCCAGCTGAAATTTGTTAGAGTTTGCACTTTTGTTTCTAAAAACTTCTGAAGTCATTTGTTTCCCACAGTTTTTCTCAGAAGCTACTTTGTGGGAAAGAAAGCCAGTTCCTAGGCAGGAAGCCAGCTCAAACCGGGTTGCTCTGAAAGAAAGCCAGCCCCCGCCAAGGCTGGGCTGAAGGGCCAGCTCTTGACGAGGTGGTTAACTTTTTACCTAAGTGGAGCCATGGGTATGGACAGGGGGAAATGTTTATGACACGACCTATCCTGCGACAAAGCAGGACACACGCAGAGAGTGGGTTGCAGGAACCCAGTTATGTTGCTTCAAATCACATAGGGCAAGTTATATACCAAACTGGGAAATGGTTATTAGTTATCCACAGAGAGAAGAAGGAGGGGCAGGATAACTCTTTGGAGGAACAGTGGGAAAATGGCAATGCTGTGACTTAAGGACACACATTCTGGAACTCAAGAGTCTCCCATCCAAACCCCAGCTCTGCCACTTACTACCGGGGTCATCTACATTAGCGAAGTTACTCAGACACTCTCTGCCTCAGTTTCCTCATCTGTAAATTAGAGCGCACGGCCCACAGGCTGCTGCTGTAAGGACTAAAGATGGGCATGTGCCAAGCGTAATTAAAAGGTAAGCGTAATTCTCACGTTTTATTTCATGACATTTGTCACTATTGACGTAACTCTCTCGTAGTCGATGGTAGGATTCCTGTCTCCATGGTGAGATGAAAGAATGGAGTCCTGGAGAAATTAAGAAACTTGCCCCAAACTGTACAACTAAAAAGAAATCATGGAGGCAGCTGGCTGGCTCAGTTGGCGGAGTGTGTGACTCTTGATCTCAGGGTCATGAGTTCGAGCCCCATGCTGGACAGAGAGATTACTTTAAAAAATAATAATAATATATGTTTTTTAATGTTTGTTTATTTTTGAGAGACAGAGAGCAGAGAGAGAAGGGAACAGAGGATCCCAAAGCAGGCTCTGTGCTGACAGCAGGGAGCCCAATGTGGGACTTGAACCCACAAACCGTGAGATCATGACCTGAGCCAAAGTGAGATGCTTAACCGATTAGCCACCCTGGTGGCCCAAAATAAAAATATTTTAAAATAAGTAGATAAAAAGGAAAAAAAATAAGAAGAAACCACGTTGAGGGATGCACACCTGACTGTGAACTCAGAGCTCAGCCACATTAACCTGCCCTCTCTGGTCTGTCTCTTCTTTCCTTATGGTCTCTTTCAAAAGAAAAGAGGCAGGGAAAATAAAGAAAACATGTATGCGCTTCTTTAAATGAATGGATGTAACCTTGACTAATGACCAATAAAATTTAAGTCAAACTCCAGGAAGCCGCGAGCTGAGGGCCTCTTCCTCTCCTAAGCTCCTGGCCTGGCTTATCCCCCAGTTCTAGAGTCATCTGGCCAGGCCAGAGCACATGAGGCAGAGCCAGCCATGCTCAGAGCGAAGATGCCACTGAAGCCACCTGAAATGAAGCTCCACAGTCTTTAGGGGTCTGTCCCAAGGCTCAGGAGAGGCGGCATGAGAAACATGGGTGCCCAAGGGGAGGAAATGCAAACAGCCCCCGTCACTCTCCTCCATTTCTTCCTCCTTGAAACACCTCCCAATTTCCCTCAAAAGAAACACTGGTGTGGTTCTTCATTTTCTGCACATCGCTTTTTCATTTTGGGGACTGCTACGGTGCTCCTTCAAATATCAGAATGACAACCGCTGGTCTTTTAAAATGCCACCCTCAGTCACCCTGCGTGGCAGAAAAGGAAACATCTCTGGCTGCCTTCACAGTGTTTACCATTGCTAGAGTGTTTTGTTTGTTTTCGGTGGAGGATGCAGGGAGCTGACAAAGGAAAACCAAAACTCCTCTGTGTCAAAACACAAGCTGAGGATGATTTCCTTCTCCACTGCCCTCATGTCAACTGCTCACAAATCCAGAGCATCCCTGGGCTGGCAGAGTGTTTATGGTCCTGCTGACCCATCCTTCAAAACAACACCCAGAGCCACCTGACCATCAAACCAACAAGGTAGTTCCAGAAAGGATATACTGGGTTTTGACGTCTAGCGCTCCAAGTGAAATAACTTTGTTTCCCCTAAAAAAAGATAAACTAAAATAAATATAGGTGTGTTCCAAAGCAATGTAGCCAGCCACTTCTTCCTATGACTCACAGCGACCTCATAAACTTCTTTCTTTATGGTAACGATGGGCCGGGAACTATGTGCTTTTTGGTGAACTGACTCACGTACTGTTTATAGCAGTACTGTGAGGAATTTAAACTCATTCCCATTTTGCAGATGAGGGGACTGAGACTCACAGAGGTTGAATAACTGTGTAAGTTCACATAGTTTGCCACTGGCTTTGGGACCTTGGTCTGTCAGGATCTGGAGGCCGAGATCTAAGAGGACAGCCCCACATTCCGTTGAGGCTTCACGCAGTCACCCAATAGCCCTTCATTAACACGGTTTAAGCTAAACTCATGTGGCGTTTCAAAAAAACACCCAGACACCATAATGATCAACTTAAAACCTTTAAAGTAGGCATATTGCAAACGGCTGAAATTAAAAGATTGCCAATATCAAGCGCTGCTGAGAACGTTAAGCAACAGAAATTTATATACTAGAGCAAGCACCTTGGAATGCTACTTGGCATTATCTAGTGGAACCACATAAATACATACTCTATGACCCAAACCTGCATTTCCACTCTGGCTACACCCCAAAGAAATCCAAGGACATTCCATGTGTACCAAAAGACATGTATGGCCGTAATGAGAGTAATACTATTAATAATAATCACAAACTAAAATCAACACAACTGTCATCAAAAGAGGAACACACAAGGGGGCACCTGGGTGGCTCAGTCGCTTAAGCATCTCACTCTTGATTTTGGCTCAGGTGATGATCTCACAGTTCGTAAGCTCAAGCCCCATGGTGGGCTCTGTGCTGACAGTGCTGAGCCTGCTTAAGATTCTCCCTCTCTCTCTCTCTCTCTCTCTCTCTCTCTGCCCCTCCTGCACATGAGCTCTCTTTTCACTCTCTGAAAATAAACTTAAAAAAGAAAAGTAGAACACATGGGTACATGTTCTTCATGCTGTAATGCTATACAAAAAATGCAAATGAATGAACTACCACTATATGCACAACGAATGAAGCTCAAGCATAACTTGGAGGAGAAGAGGCCAGATGCAAAGAATAAATGCTGAACAAACCCATTTATACAAAGTCCCCAAACAAGCAAAACTCATCAGTGGGGACAGAGGTCAGGATACTGAAGTTCCCTTTGGGGAGGAGAGAGTGAGCCTAAAAGGGGGCACCTCGGTTGCCAACATGTTCTAGATCCAAACTGGGCTGTTGTTACTGAAACGGGTTGACTTTTTGATATCTCATTTATTGTACACTTCTAATGTACTTAATTCTTTCAGATTAGCTCCCTCTCCCTTCCCTCCAAAACACAAAAAAATTCATAAAACCCTGAAATCTAAACCAGGTTTTTAGGACATGCACAAAAACAAACAAATAAACAAACAGGTACAATAGAAGACATTCTAAACAGAACTCAATATTCTTACCCATGCAGGAACAACACCGCAGGGAAATCACCTCAGCAATATTTTAAACTATGTTTATATTCAATGAAGAAGTGCTCATTGTGGCATCACAGAGATACATGTGCACTCCATTTCAAGAAGAGGCATAGATGTACACTGCTTAGGGTTTGACAGTAGAACACTCTTGTGGCAATAATGAGGTCATTCAGTATTTTGGCACAAACTACTCTGAGCAGGGCAAAAACTGAGTATTCTCTGCAGCGGCTACTAAGGGACACAAGGGCTACCCTCATCTAAAACGTCTTCCTCAGTGTGGGTAGACTGACTTCTGACAATCCTGCAGAAGACAACAGGGCTCTACATAATATGACGCTTATATGTGACATAAAAAGCCAAGGCCCCCGACCCTACCGAGCAAAAATACCCATTTTTCTCTCTTGGCCAGCATACAAAGAATGCTGGTGCTTCTCACATCTGCCAAAGCACAGATAAGTTTCAAACTCTCCAGAAGCCTCTGAGGGTACAGGAGCTACTGAGACACACAACCAGATCCTTCTTTTGGGTTAATTCTTAAAAAATATTTCAGACTCACGTCCAGCGCACAACTTCTAAGCTTCCCCTGACATCTACTGCCCCTGTGTTGGGTCCCTGCATCTTCTGCCCTTAGAATGCTATTTCTTGGGACACTTGGGTGGCTCAGCCAGTTAGGTGTCCAACTCATGGTTTCAGGCCAGGCCATGATCTCACAGCTTGTAGGTTTGAGCCATGCATCGAGCTCTGTGATGACAGCGCAGAGCTGCTTAAAATTCTCTCTCTCTCCCACTCCCTCTGCCCTTCCCCTGCACACATTTCTCTCCCTCTCTCTCTCTCAAAAATACATTATAAATCAACTTAAAAAATATACAAAGCTATTTCTTTTCCGCTAACAGTTTACTCAAACTGTCATTATACCCTTTATCTGCACAATTATTTCATCACCACAAAGAATATCATTTTTCTGCCCGTCTTCAATTCCCCAGGGCAAACTACAACATCTGTGCATAGTAGATGCTTAATAAAGTCTTAATAGACCAATGTATAAATACCAATAACAACATAGGGAAATATCTTTGTATTCTTCTCAAACCATCAACCTCAACCTGGTACGTTTTAGGAGTGATCTAAATTCACCCCTGATGAGTTTTTAGACAGGCAAGCTAGTTTTTCTTTTAGCCCGGACTGCCCATGTGGAAAAGCTCCCAGAGAGGCTTGCCTAGGTACAGACAAAGTGATGTCTACACAATTCTGCTTCAGCCTTCTGCTGGGAAAACCTCCAGCTTTTTCACTGAACTTCATCTAACCAAGCCATAGTTCGCATTTCCCAGATTCCTCATGAAGGTTCTGATATCTTTGGAGAGGAGAGCTGGGGGGTAGGGTGGGCAGACATCTGTCTTTCCAGTGGTTTCTAACAAACCGGTAAGTACAAACAATTCTACGAAGATGAGGATGTCGTTGGTCCCTGTGGTCACCAAGCACAAAGGAGGTCTGCCCTATGGCATGACTCCAAAGGAACGAAAAAGTACCTAACCATGATTTGATTACAATATTTTACCCTGAAATCACAGAGGAGAAAATCACCCAGGTCTGAAGCCAGAATTATGGGTCTCCATGGTCCACACAAATATACACAAGATTGCCCTTGAGGAGAAAGGTGCAGAGATGGGTTTTTGGTAGCTTTGCCCATTTCCATTCTCCCACTTCTCAATACAATTTCGCCACCTTGGTTTCCATTTCATTTTCCATCCTTCCTCCTATGTGGCTGCAAGGAAAAATATTCTGAGAAGTTTAAGTCTGCCAGTTACATGCATTCCTTCCTTGTCTATGAATAACCCACCGCTTTTACTGACTTTCCCTACCTTGTCTCTAAGCTATAAGCTCTGGGCAGGCAGGGATTCATCGGTGTTTTCCATGCTAAAGGAAGCACAGAGCATAGGCCAGTCTGACATTGCACACACACAAGTAATGATAGGCTAAATGGATGAATAGGTGAATCAGGTTCCTCTTACGCTTTGAAATAAATGAAACCCCAGAATAACCTTTTGAAACTCCATGACACCATGCTTTGAGACAAGGAGGGGCGGGGATATCTCTGTTTCTCTCTGGTACATTCCTGCATCGGGCTATTTCCACTTGCTGAGATGAATCAGAAGTAGGACAAACAAACAGGAAACTGGTCTCTGTACAGTCAAAAAAAAATATTCCACACAAACCTATAGAAATAAAAGTCATCTTGAGCTTGGTACTGCTTACCCAGCGCATATCTACCCTTTCCTCTTTGAATTCATTCAGGTATTCATCCCACCCCATCCATTCTACTATTGTTAATTTTACCTCAAGTTCCTTAAGCAACAGTGAACATGCATAAGTGAACTGTCAGCACTGAGTGGATGACTTGGATCTTGAAGATTCCTTCTGTCAATTAACAAAATATATATATGTAAGACAAAAAAAGCCCTGTGAAAATAATTTGTGCATCCTACACGTCTGGCTAACACGGCAGAAATACCTCCGTATACAAGCGATCCTAGCTATCTTGGGAAATAGTATCAAGATGGAACCAACCCTTTTGTAGATACCAACGAGATAAGGAAGGACTCGTGTACAGACAGTGTCTGAAAAGGCACTCTGGAGAACCGGTATCCTCATTTCCAATACAGCGAGGAACGAAACCAATAGTACAGAACTATATCCATTCGTGTCATTTTACGTTGTTTCAAAAAACACGCTTTCCTATAAAGACAGACTCCATTCCTCCTGCTCCAGACCTTCCTGTCAGGCTTCCCTTAATAAAGTTTCTGCCTGATAAACACCATGAATGTTCTATTGTGCTGAGAAGAAAGAAGCTTACATCAAATTACTGGGTTGGAGCTAAAAGCTTGGGAACCACCTGAGCCATCAGCTGAATTATTTGGAAAAGATTATTTTTCCAACTGGGACGGTTTCCATGATTTGCCTTGGCATGATACTCATCAAGAGGTTGTTTTTCTTCTACTAACTTTCTCCTATCAGTAGTTTCAGGATAAGAAGTAAGCATTTTTAGCTTGTTTGTTCTCAGGGACAGTGAACTCTTATCAGTCAAGTATCTTCAAGTTCTTCCAGGAGATTTACACACACACACACACACACACACACGCACACGCACACACACACACACACACACACACCCCAAATATACTTTCCAGCTCAGTCGTTGAGGAAGATGAGCTCTGTTACATCAAAATGTCGATTAAAAAGTCATACCACAATGAGCAGAGAAATCGGGTTTCATCTCATGAGCAGGCTTAAAAAACAGTTTTAAAAGACTATTATGGTTATTTTTTTAAAATACTATGTATAAAACAATGAAGTAGTTTGTTCTGAGAGTTAAATAATGACAATCCAATGTATGCCCAATGAATGGGCATTTCCTAACTTTTCCAAATTATTATCTTGTGAGAAGAGCCTGCACCAAGCCTTCTTGCATGTACGACTTTATTTAAATCTCACAACCATCCTAAAAGAGAGAGGGGAAATAGTCCATAAAGGCAGAGAGCTCTGCCTGCTTTTTTCATCTGTTTATCTCAAGATCGGGCACAGCACCAAGCATACGGTAAGTATTTAGGAAAATCTCTTGACAAAGGTCAACATTTTTTTATATATTAGACAAACGTAGCCCATAAAACTTAAGCACCTGGTCCGAGACCACAGGCTGGTAAAGTGGCTAAGCCAGGCTTCCGATAAAAGGCAGTGAGATTCCTGAATGTTGACACATAAGCACTCCTTGAGTCTGGTCCTTCTTTTTTTTTTTTTTTAAATTTTTTTTTTTTTAACGTTTATTTATTTTTGAGACAGAGAGAAACAGAGCATGAACGGGGGAGGTTCAGAGAGAGAGGGAGACACAGAATCGGAAACAGGCTCCAGGCTCTGAGCAGTCAGCACAGAGCCCGACGCGGGGCTCGAACTCACTGACCGCGAGGTCATGACCTGAGCTGAAGTCGGACGCTTAACCGACTGAGCCACCCAGGCTCCCCGAGTCTGGTCCTTCTAAGAGAAGGACCTTATCACATCACATCTCTGCAAGGCAGCCATGACATACCATCCTGCAGACTGAGAAACAAACACTATCTTCACCCATTAAGCCAATAACCACCCTGCCCGTGTGGGTGGGCTTTCACTACAGGGTGATCTCTGCCCTCAGTCATTACCTTAGGGTCACAACTCCACAGGGAAACCTCAAAACCATCAGGACTTGGGAGAAGACACACCACTGACTTGCTGATACCTCAGCCCCTGTTGAGGGAAGTCACTTCCATACTGTTATCAGAATCAGATGTTAGAAGCAGGAACAAAGGAAAGGAAAAGGGAAGAGAGGAGAGGCTCATCTTGACATGCCCAAAGGGCCTCATATCCCTGCGTCAGGGAGTGAATCAAAGAGAACTCTTCAGAGGAGCAGGAACCACTGGCTCCTTTCTTACCAAGAGATACAAGGAAAGGACTTGCTTTTTAGACTTCTACACATCTCTCCGTCTCCCCCACCCCACTCAATCATTTGCTCCCATCCATTCTCAGGGCTCCATGAATTGCCATCTACTTACCAGTGTGTATGTAACTGGCTCTCCTTCCAAGGTAAGGATCTTGCCCTTACCTTCCCTCCTTTCCAAACTTGAAGCTATGTAGTACTAACTCAGCTCAGAGTTTTTTGAGCAAATACACACCTGTATCTCCCTAAACAGAACCCCTTAGAATCATGCAGATCCTCAGGCTTATCCTGGAGGCACTCCCTAAGAATGCCCCTTTTTGACGTTCCTGACTTCTGAAGGCACCCCCACAAAGTCTAAAAGATATACAGTACCATTTCTTGAATATGCAGCCACATTTAAAAAAAAAAAAAAAAAGCAAAGACTTTCAATGAGAAGTTGGTAACATGTGCATTTGACTCACCTCTTCGGGGTACTGATGATACATACCAAGGACAGTTTCATGAAAGCAAACATGTTTGGCCAAAGCCCCGAGGTATAATTAGCCTTGCTCTAAAACCTTGCAAAGAGGCCAGAACCTACCGCATCCATTTTTCTTAGCCGAGAAACAGATGCAGGGTGTAAATGACTTTTCAAGCCTCTTCAACACAGAAGCAACTACCTGAAAACGTTCCCTCTGCCCAGACCATCCACTGTCAGTAGAAACTTGACAGACAGCCCAGAGGATCCTTTAGTGTTTTAAAAAAGGCTCGATTATTTCCATCGCATGTGACTTTTGCCACATCTGAGAACCATTCGTTCTACAATTCCATTTTAGCTTAAAAAAAAAAAAAAAAAGGCAGGGGTGCCTGATTGGCTCAGTCAGTTAAGCGTCTGACTTCTGCTGAGGTCATGATCTCGTGGTCTGAGTTCGAGCCCCAAGTCGGTCTCTGTGCTGACACCTCAGAGCCTGGAACCTGCTTCGGATTCTGTCTCCCTCTCTCTCTCTCTCTCTCTCTCTCTCTGCCCCTCCCCCACTCATATGCTGTTGCTCTCTTTCAAAAATAAACATTAAAAAAAATTAAAAAGCAGTTTTTCTGTATGTAATCAAACGTCTTCTCAATGGAAACTTTATATCACCTCTGTAAATAGACGTATAGAATCAGCTGACAGAAGAATAAGGTAACTCCAAAAGCAAATACAATAAAGCAAAATGATGTCATTAAAAACTACAGCCTCTCAATTGGAAAGGCAAATTAGCAAATGTGCAGGGCAGTTAAAGACACATAGGCACCCCGGAATTCATGCAAAAGGGGAAAGGACTGAATCCGAGTTGAGGCAGGAGCTCCAGGGAGAAAAGAAAAGCTGAGGGATTTATTTCAACCTCTTATTTGATTTCTGAGGAATGTGTATAACATAGCTCACCGAGGACTATTTCTCAGAGACACAGATGCTATCACGGCCACAACTTCCAAGCGAAAGTGACCAACTGGGA